>NC_047531.1:4587115-5216615 GCF_012275295.1 Melopsittacus undulatus
CCCTAAGCCCCATTCAACCCAGCTTGAACACTGCCAAGGAAATCACCTACAAATCATGATTTTTTCCCTCTTCTTCAAGATTATTTTGGAACAAAGATAGTGTTTTGACTTTATTTTCAGCCATAAAATGATAGAATGTTTAGGATTGGAAGTGACCTGAAAGATCACCTAGTAAATCATGCTTGTCTCATGTCTGGCATCAACTACCAGATCTTATTTTCCCTTCTTCTAAGGATGCATCAGAGACGATTCACACAAAGCAAACTTCACCTACATGTCTGCATAAAGCTATCCCTATAGAAATCTGATCCTGAGAGTTGACTTAATCCCATTGCTAATAGGTGCTTAGCATGTGAGAATCCATATCTTCTGAATTTTGAACCCAAATAGCTTTCTGTAAGCTTTTCATATAAAAGATGTTGACTGGAAGTAATTCAGAGAAGCTACTCAGCGATCCCTTGGAACAATAGAAGAGCTTGAAACAGATTTACTGCTGGCTGCCAGTCTGCATGCCGCACTGGTACATCTCCCTGCTATACTCCAGAGATGCCAGCTGTGCTGGGCTAACCTACACCACTGAGATACCTTCTAACTGTATTTACAACAGATAAAACTAGCCCAGTGGAACCACCCAGCTATCACCTCTGCAACCAAGAGCCTGGTTTATTTATTAGTGCATATGTAGGACTTCATATCTCTGTAGACTGCAGTCATTGGAAGGAGAAATTCACGTATTGAAGACCATCTCAAAATCCAGCCAGGGAAACCTGTAACACTCATATAAGAACAAACTCACTGCAGGATAATTTAGTCTTCATGTGAGGGTGGTGAGGCTCTGGAATAGGCTGCCCAAGGAAGCTGTGGCTGCCCCATCCCTGGCAGTGTTCAAGATCAGGTTGGATGGGGCTTAGAGCAACCTGTTCTAGTGGAAAAGTGTCCCTGCCTGTGGCAGAGGGTTGGAACTGGATGATCTTATGCTTCTTTCCAACCCAAAAAAGTCTATGATTCTATGATTTCTTTTCCCACTGTCTGTCATTGGATATACACATATTATCCTTCAGGCTTGCTCCCCACATCAGTCAATGGTGCAGCTGCCTCAGTACAAGATTTCACTAATTTTACACCCTGAGAGGGGTATCTCAGTATCTGATTTCTCAGCAGCTTTGAAGTGTCACAGTGCACTGGCTATGGCAGTTGTAAGCAGGTGCATATTCACTATTGCTTTACAAGGATGCATTTTTCGCCTCTGCTCTGTGACTTGGTGCTTCAAATCTGAAGTGTTTGTGGGCTTCATGCCAGCACGTTGCTTTCAGGCTGGATCCTGGTTTAATGTCCCTTTCCTACCTCCTGCCAGCAAGTGACATTTAGTTCTTTTGAAAGTCTTTGCTGCAGCAGGTGAAAGAGGGGATAGACTTAGGAAACTATGCATGGGAAAAGTAAGGAGGGGGGAAAGGTAACAGAGGCCTCTTCCAGTCTCAGCCTTTACTTTTTGTGTGAGCTCGAGATCAGAGAAAATAAACCCAATAGAATGGTTTCGTTTTCCCAGGAATAGAGGGTAAAGATGGGAAAGATGAGAGCTGGGAGACCCCCTCCTTCACCTCCTGTAGGGCATCTCCTCACCGGCCTCTCATCTGATCTGGAAAACCCTCCTGATTTAGAGCAGAAGAAAAGGATCCAGTAATGATGATGTGGCAGAGCAAAGGATCTGTATCAAGAGAAGGAAGGATGGATAGGTAATAAAAAAGCCAGCATCAAAGAGAGGATGGAAGAATAAAAGCGCTCCTTTGCTGATCCACAGCTGAGCTGAGCAAAGCTTATACAAGATAAATAACACTGACAATACAAAGCTATAGTTAATTCATTTTCCTACATGTCACCACGTTGGATAATTGGCCTACACACAAATGTAGCTTGGCTTTTTTGTCTTTCTTTTCCTTCCTGAGAGGTACAACTAGGATTAGATGGTGTGCTACACCACTGATAAAAGTAAAGAGAATGATCCAAACCCCTCAAACTTTAATCTGGAGGGGTTGTCATTGAATAGTGCAAGTGCTAGAGGATGAAGTGACACCTGGTTGTCTCTATGGTAACTAAACCATCACTAGAGCAAGGATTGACCTGCAGCCTTTAAACAAGCTTGGCTTTGTCCAAGGCACTGTGTAGCATGCACTGTTGCCTGTCCATCCTCACATTTTCACAGTAGCTTAGAGTTTATGGAGAAATCACCAGCTTCTGGATTCAAGAGATTAACTTGGAATTCCAGTGTTCACTTAAAGGAAGTTCCGAGTGGACTAGGGAAAACCTGGAGCTATGACCTAATAAATGAAGAGGGTCAGTTTTAAAACAGCCACCCATTTTATACATGCTACCAGACACAGAAAACACTGGTTTAGAGGTTTTGGAATACAAGGAGAAACCAAGAAACAGGAGACAGGCTGGAAATTTAGCATAGAGAAACCATAAAACAATCAAAAAAGTTCAAATATATGAATTTGCTGACTTTTGGTGCCTGATTCATGATTTCAGAACCCAAGGAGGTTCACAGCAGATGAGCCCAGACAGCCACTGGCTTTCAGCACTGCTTTATAGTTCCATGAAAGGTTTATAGAGGGAATAATTGCTCTGTATATCTTCCCTACTATCAACCAGAAAAGTGTCTCTAAAGTCACCAAGGAAAGAAACCAACAACTTCTTTTCTCTCTGATCGTGACAAAAGGATCTTTTCTTTAGAGGAGATCATCTTCTACCTGTGAGAGGACTCTACCAACAAACACTATTTGCTACATATGTAATTCCCCTCATTTTATAAGTGCTATGGGTCAGTTAAATACTGTCTGTGGGGAAACCCATTTTTATCAGACAGATTGTTACACTTAAAATCTTATTTGGGTTCAACATATGAAGTTAGGAACTTGTTGTTTGCCTCATTAAATACAAATCCCAATGAGATTCAGAGCCCCTCACCTAAATGCATGAATATTTCTACATTTAGTTATGATTAAATATTCACAGCCCTAAATGGCAAAGATGCACAAAAGTAGATGGTTCAGGCAATATTTCCAGGCTGCTTAAGGTGATCAGATCCCTATCAAGTTTCAACCTTAGCCCCAGCTCTTCCTTTACCAGCCAGTGTCTGGTATAACATATCCCAGGAGGAGTAGATGATGAAGCAGTGTTTGGTTTTAAAGGCAATTTCCTGAGGCCTTGAGTAACCCCTGAGGCAATGAGTAACCCCTGGCCATGCATCTGCCTGGGAAGCCTTCCTGAAAAGCTTTCATCACCCTAGGAAGGGTTGGCCTGATGCTGCAGGAGGGCAAATAACTGAGGGGAAAGGTTTTCCATTTCAAAACCCTCTAAGGGAAGGGCTAGTGTTAACTGAGAACAGTGATATGCAGTGAGTGCTGTAGGAACAGAGGTATTTGGGGGGAAGTTGATGCTTTCCCCCAAAACACCTCTAAGATAGGGCTCAGAGTGCAACCAGCCAAGGTAGATGCAGCCTGAACACCCACTGATATCCACAGGGAGCAAATGAGATGTTTCCTCATGAGATTAGTCTCCCCAGATCAGAAGACCATGACCCTTTGTTGGGATAAATCAATGGATTGACTTCAGTGTGGTTTTTCCTATTTATATCAGCTAAGTATCTGTCTATCCCAGTCAATACACTGTTTAGTAGTGTGATCACACTTGCATTGCTGTGTGTTTCATTGGCATGCCAGACCCTTATAATGCTCTGCATTCATGAACCTTGGCAGACGACAGGTAGATGAGGGACAGAGGAGATTCCCAGCATCAGAACTGGAGAAAAGCAATGTAAAGTGGAAGGAAAAGACTCTAAACCATGCCTGAGTGGGTACATATCACCTTTCCCCAAGGAGAAATATCCTGAAGCCTATACCCAAACACATCATTGCAGGGGAAGTGCTCACAAAGACACTCATATAAGTGAGTTGTAGTGCTACACAAAACTGTAACGACATAAGAGTGCAGTTTCCTAACAGAAGAAAAGAAGAAATGAAGCTATTTCTCCTTTGCTTCTCCCATCCCTCTGTCTTGACTCTATAAGGCAGAGCTTTCAGGAAGTTTGTAAAGCAGTTTATAGGGACTTGTGTTCTTGTCTTCTGTGAAAGCAGATGTCTGATTCACCCTGGGCTTAACTGGGCAGAGCACGGAAGGAAACATAAAAACCTTGAATAGAGCACAGAGCAGCTTCACTATGCATAAAAAACCCTATGATTTTATATCTATAGAGTTTAGGAGCTTCCATTATTAGAAACGAATACATCATGTCCTAATGCAGACCCAGCCCCTTGGGTCAGAGAACTTCCACTTCCCCATATCTTCATGTCCCTGGATCTAAAGACATTTCTAGGCCCAAGACAATCTGGAACCCTGCCTGTTCTGAGCTATGGGAAGGATTAGCATGACCCTGAAACTGCAAACTTGGGGGCAGGGAGTGGAAGTACTACCTTAGGCAGATTTATTTCATATGTCTGCACTTGGCCACTGAAGTTGCACAAGAGTCTGGGGTGTTAGAATGAATTTTGGGGGTGGGCATAAGTAAGAAAGTATCAGCTGAGTATTCAATAGGAATCAACAGCAGTGCAATTAAATGCTGTGTGCTCCTTGAGACCTAGCTTGGAGTTACTATCAGCAGGGAAGAGCATTTAACTTTGGGGTGAAGAAAAGCTGCTTGGAGACCTCATAGCAGCCTTCCAGTATCTGAAGGGGACCTACAGGGATGCTGGAAATGGACTCTTCATCAGGGACCTTAGCAATAGGACAAGGGGTGATGGGTTTAAACTTGAACAGGGGAGAATGAGGTTGGATATAAGGCAGAAGCTCTTCCCTGTGAGGGTGCTGAGGCGCTGGCTCAGGGTGCCCAGAGAAGCTCTGACTGCCCCATCCCTGGCAGTGTTCAAGGACAGGTTTGGACAGAGCCTTGGGCAACATGGTCTGGTGTGAGTTGTCCCTGCCCATGGCAGGGGGCTGGAACTGGATGATCTTAAGGTCTTTTCCAACCCTATCGATTCTATGACTCTACGATTCTATGCCAATCACATCCCCTTCACCACCTCACCTCTTGCACTACCACAGCCTTTCCTTTCCTTTCCTTGCTGCCTGCCAGCTCTCCCTCCCCCTGAATCCCAAACGCCTGATCTCAGGCATCCATCCCCCACCCATCCACCTCCTAGCCCCATCCCTGAAGGATGGATGAGCTTGCCAGAGCAATCTGGCCCTTGCTGGAGAAACTGCTCAAAGGCAGCAGCCAGAGCGAGCGCAGCAATCGATTGGACACGGGACATTACGGATCCATGAGCGGGGCTGGGGTGAGAAAGTGGCAGCTTTGTGAAGCTGAGCACACGTGAGGATTACGGCATTAACAAAGCTCCCTTAACCGACCAGCCTGCCCCTAGGTAGATGAGGGACGGGGAGGGAGGGGATAAAGCAGTGGCAGCATGAAGACGCCTTCTCCCTATTCCTTACAAAAGAGCAACACAAATAAGAAGTCCTGCAGACACAAACTGCCGCCTGGGACTGTAGAGCTGCAGTATTGCTCCTTAGGGCCCTGGGCCAAATTTCCTGCCAGCAGGAATGTTTGATGCCAGGAGAGTAACCCAAGGATGAACCGGACCTGGTGGAGAGGGTTTATTGCCTTCAGTGCCAGCTGGGGTGTCAGACTGCTAGACTCAAAAGGACTTAGGCACCTAAATCTATTAGGTACTCCCTGAAATCTGTGCTCTCTCTTATTTGGAGGTAGAATTAGTTTGTTTGTCTTCTTTTCTTTTCTGAAGGCAGCTTTGAGGGCCTCTGTTTACTACAGTTCCCAATCAGAACATAACAGTAACAACTTGCAAGTACAAAGGGCCTTTTATGTTTCTGCTGAAGCTTTTATCTCAACGCGTTTTAGTAAGTGCTATATCAAAATCACTCCACCCACCACCGAAACGCAGTCATCTCTGGGCTGCAGAGCAGCAGCTGTTTAACAGTGTGCAGTAAAGCTGAGCAGCAGCTCAGGACAGGGAGTGAAGGAGAGCAGCGTATGCGGCTGAAGCTGACAGCTTCCTTTTCAAATCAAAATGCTACCTTATAGCAGATGGGTTGAGCAAATAGTTTAGCAGCAAGAAACATGACCAAGCCTTTAGGATCTTGGAAAGGTGATCCTGGAACAATAAGGCCTTGCTCTTTTCCTGGGCTTTGAGGGGATGCCCCTACTTATGCCTGCTCCCATAAGCCTGGCTCATGGGCATAGGCAGCAGAACATCCTTCCCACATGGCCATGTCCTGTTTGTATAATTCGTGTCTTGGAGAAGATCAGATTCCCACTCAAATAAGCCCCTTTGAAGCATCCTCATTGTCTAAACATTACAGTCTTGATATCCTGATAACACCATGCAAGGAAAGGAAGTCTTACCAAGCCTGTAAATTAGTTCAAGGAGCATCTGGATAATACTCAAAGTATTACGGTTTAGCTTCAGGTCGTCCTGTGAGGAGCAGGGAGTTGGATTCAATGATCCTCATGGTCCCTTCCAACTTGAGATGTTCTATTGCTTTATAATTGTATGGAAACTAATGCTTGGAGGAGCAGGAGACTGTGGTCTACCAAGATTAAAGGACTTAAGATCCCAGTGGAGGAAGTTCAGAGAACAATCTGTGGGACAATAATGTGGTTGTTTGATATTATGAAATATCCTAAATTTATGGAAAAGAATGAAAACTTCCCAAACAAGCAATGCAAAAGGGCACCATGGGCTGTTCACTGACATTGCAACACTGGAATAAAGGGAGGGTTTAGTGATGGAAACCCTGAAAGAGAATGGGGCCAATGGAAGTGCAAAGATAGAGCCATGGACAGAGACAGGCAACCATGCATGAGCAACATGAGGTGGAAGATTTCAGGCTCCATGAAGAGGATGGTGGAGTAATTGAGACACAGGGAATGAGAGCAGGGAAATCAAGTTTTAGGTGAGTGAATAGATAGGAAAGGCTGTGTCTCTGAAACTGTCAGTGGAAGGCATTAGCACAAAGCAGGCTTGTGTCTGTAACCGTAGGAGAAGGTCATATCCTGCACTGGGACTTAGTGATGGTCAAGGTGATGGTTTTGTCCACAGTGACTAAAGGAAGGTCAGGCATAGAAAACCTGAAAGAGAAACCAGACCCTTTGCAAGCTGGTGCTCACTGCTTTGCATCACAGAACCCAGCCTGGGATGTCTTTAGAGAGACTTCCCATGGCCGGTAAATTGAAGCAAGAGGAAAAGAGGCAACCTGCTGAGGTGAGCCGTCTCCTGTCCATGCTTTGGAGAAAACCTTTTTGTTCCTAAAAAGGGAGCATGCATGTGGAGCCCCGTTAGAAAAGAAAAAGGGGCCAATTCCCTCATATTAAGCCTGTTATTAGGCTCAGAATCAAATTAAACCACAGGGCTTTTCACTAGCAAAGTGCTATTTTAAGGCTTATTAGACTATATTAGGATTGGCATAAATTTTCACTGACATAATACGGGCCTTTAATTGGATTTAAGGGCGAAGAGGCTGCATTAAACTAAAATCAGTCCTCACAGAGGGAAATTGGGTATTCTCCTCACAACTCCTCTACTTTCCCTTGGCCTGAATCCCAAGCAGGCGAGCAGGCTGGGTAACCCATTCAAATCCAGATGCAATTGCTTACAGCCTCCTCTATCAATCTGATAAGTAAAGTGGCTGCCAAAACATAACATGCTCACTGCTTCTTGTTAGTCAAAGCCTCACTGCCATGGCCAGAGCTCTGGTTCACTTGCAGCTCAGGCAAAACATGGCATTTTCTTGGCCACAGCCTGCCTGCTAGACATCATATGAAGTGTCTGCCCATGAGAGGTTACAACAACAGCATCTCAAAGCCAGGACCTTGACTTAACCTCCAAAGAGCTGAGAGCATCGGACTCACAAGCAATAATGAAAACATAACCTCACTGGTCCTGTCGCGCTGGCAATGGGAGGCAGGAGGCACTGCTATGACCTGGGTTGTATTCATGTGTCCCCTGGTTAGACACGGGAGGCTTTGAGGAGCTCAGAGGTCAGGGGGTCTCTCAGCTCTCTCTATGACACAGCTATGTGCAATCCCTCCGTCCCCCCAAGAAACCGAGCCCGGCCCTGAGATGCGCACAGATGGGTCTTGCACTCATGTCATGAGATGCTGTGAAACATGGTGAGTTTTACCCTCACCAAGTCACTCTCCACTGAAGAATCAGAGCTATTACAGGAACTGGAAGTCTTTATCTGTATATATGTTTTTGCAGTACTGCCCACCCCATGTAAGATATAGAAGCTCGAGAAGGACAAAATAAAACCTGCTTAAATACTGGGTGGGACACGTTGCACCTCAGGTTTAGTAAAGGCAGAGACTGGGAGATCACTCATCCTGCACCTCTTAATTTGTCCCTTATTTGGCATGTAATGGGCCATGACTGGCTTCAGCAAAGGCTTTACCAAAAGGTATCTGAGATCTTCCAAAGCCCCAGAGACACAGAGAAACCTTCGACCAAGCAAAAGACTGATTCATACATCGATATTTGATGTTATGAGCTTGTCCACACCCTGTAATATCTTGATACAACTTTGTCATACAAATAACTACCTTTTTCTTAGAACAAAGACTTCAGGTCTGGCTGTGTTAAGAATGTTAAGAAAGTCTCTTAATCTTAAATAAAGGGGCCTACAAGCTGTGGCTGCCCCATCCCTGGCAGTGTTCAAGGCCAGGTTGGACACAGGGGCTTGGAGCAGCTGCTTTAGTGGAAGGTGTCCCTGCCTGTGGCAGGGGTTGGAGCTGGAGGAGCTTTAAAGTCCCTTCTATGGTCTGGTATGTCACAGCTCTGCAGCTGCATCCCATTAGCACAGACATTTAACTGCCCAAGATGATGCTATTTATCATCCTATTAAACAAACTTTATTCTTTTCCTGATAGCTTTAGGATTACTTCAAGATGTATCTAGGAAGCTCAGAAAGGCCAAATGGAGTTGATGGATTTAAGGAGCAGAGATAACTTTGCTGGCTGAGATTGGGAACTGAGACTTAAAGGTCTCTCAGAAAATCCTAGAATCAAAGAATCCCAGGCTGGAAAGAATCATCTGGTCCAACCCTTCTAGGCAAAGCATGACCTGCACTAGATGTCCCAGCACCCTGTCCACCTGAATCTTAACAGTGTCCAACACTGGGGAGTCCACTGCTTCCCTGGGGAGATTATTCCACTCTTTGATCTCTCATTCATCTACCTGGCCTGCAACCAACAAAGCAGTATTTGTAATGTAGATACCATGGAAAACTCAACCTTGCTTTGGGGAGTTTTTCTCAATGGTTGTGGGAATCTCTTTTTTCCTTCAGTTTGGACTGAGAAAAGTCTGTTTGGGAAGTTTAGGGAAGTTTTCAACGACAAGCTCAGCTCTGCAGGTGAACAACAAATGGACCTGAAATGCTTTAAAGCTGTTCCTGCAGTAAGTGCACTCTGACACAAGTCCATTTGGAAACACACCACCATGAAAGGGTTGTTCTTCCTCTGGTCCCAGCCTAGGATGGTCCCACATCCATTCAACCCAGGGAGAAACAAATGATCACATAGGAATAGAGAGCACAGAACTTGGAGCAAACAGGAGCTGGCTCCTTGGGGCATTCCTATTTTAAACGCTCCATGTGACTCTCCAGTTTCTGGCTCCAGATGGGACCCAAATACCAATGGATCAGGGAAAGTGCTGTCCTCCTGCTATTTGTGAAGTAGCCGAAGTCAGGGAAATTCTAGACAGAAGATGAATTTTCCAGCTGTAGAGAAACTAGGTCAAACATACGAACCCTTGGATGCTTAGCTGCATCCAAGCTTCCTGCAGTGCTCTGCTGCTGAGTAGGGCTACTTATTGCCAGCCATGCCAGGACTGGTCCAACCCTGCCAGAAAGCTAAACCAAGAGGAGACAGATGATTTTCCAGCTCTGCTGCATTAGCAGACAGCTTTACAGATGCCTTACAAATGTATTTCTCTCTTCCTCAGCCTGTGGATATGATATCAAGACCTTTCTCAAGCCTATTTATTGACAGGCTGAGAACATTGGAGCTGTTCAGCCTGGAGAAGAGAAGGCTGCATGGAGACCTCAGAGCAGCTTCCAGTGTCTAAAGGGGGCTACAAGGATGCTGGAGAGGGGCTCTTCATCAGGGACTGTAGCAACAGGACAAGGGGTGATGGATTCAAAGAGAAACAGGGGAAGTTCAGGTTGGAGATAAGGCAGAAGCTGTTCCCTGTGAGGGTGCTGAGGCGCTGGCACAGGGTGCCCAGAGAAGCTGTGGCTGCCCCATCCCTGGCAGTGTTCAAGGCCAGGTTGGACACAGGGGCTTGGAGCAACCTGATATAGTGGAAAAGTGTCCCTGACCATGGCAGGGGATTGGAACTGAATTAATCTTAAGGTTCCTTCCTACACAAACCATTCTGTGATTCCCTTCTGTTTTGCAGCAGCTGACTTCTGACATAGCAAGGAAATAGAGGCTGAATACTGAGACACATTTCTGTTAGTCTGTGGGCAGGTCTCTCCTGAGACATAGAAGAAGTCCTATTGCTCGAGGCATTCAGAGTTAGACTGGCTAAAGCTCTTGGGAGTCTCTATGGAGAGACATCTCTAGAGAGCAGAACAGACCTAATAAGCCTTCTCTGTGTCTGATTTCTCTGATCCTCTGATTAAACTATGTTCATATCATTTGCATTTGAATTTGCTTTTATCCACCCCCCGATGCCAAAATGTGTAGGCAGGCAATTCAGAAGCTGATGTGTTTATGTAACTGTAAACTAGGTTTAGAGCAGTTTAATTAGTAATATTAATAATGTCACCTAAGCTTAATGATACCAATTATAACACAGTAAATATTTCTTACTGGTTTACAAGTGGCAATAGTGAAAAATGAACTTTCATGCTCTGTCAAACTTCCTAAACATATTATTTCAAAAGAGAGATAAGGCAGTTTGCTTTTCACATGTGGATAGCTCCTTTAATCTCAAAAAGGGATAATTATTGCAACTAAATATTTGCAGATGGGAAATATCATCCCATTTGATGTCTCAGTATCTCTCCTCTCCTCGCTTTCACTTCTATTCACTGAGATGGTAGAGTTGCCTAATTGTACCAAGTGGAAAACATCTTATGATGCCCAATACAGGTGATTACAAGCTGGTGTGGTGCATAGAGGAAGAGAAAGGGTCAGAGATCTGCAGGAGGGGAACATCAAGGTTACATTAGTCTGCTTATGATATGCTGTATCCTTTAAGGAACTGTAGATGCAGAGGAGAGAGAGTTAGGAAAGACCCTTTGGGTCATCTGGGATGAGTCTTTCATAGGACTTTAACATTGGCCTCAAGGCATCTTTTGAAGGTGGCAGATGGAAACAGTTTAGACAACTGAGAGCTGTTTAAATTCCTATCACTAACATAGTCCCATCTCTCCCTCTACGATGCAGGATTATCCTTGACAGCATCTTGCCTCTCAGCAGTGCACAGGTCCTGCTTGGTGTTTTCTGTCCTTGGTGAGTGAATTCACCACATTTCTCATTCCTGTGCCTGGCTGACCAATACACTTTGGGTTGGACTTTGTTGGATACTGGTGTTGATCAGACTTAAGATCTCTGGGATAGGAGTTATGTTTAATATCTTAGTATCTTTATCCATATCTGGAAGAGGAGATTGAGAGCACCTTCAGTCATTTTGCAGGTGTAACCAAGCTGGGTGAGAGTATTGATCTGACTGAGGTTTGGAAGACTCCACAGAGGGATTTGGACATGCTGGATCAATGGGCCAAGGCTCATTGAAGTTTACCAAGGCTCAGAGCTGGCTCCTGCACTTGGGCCACAACAACCTCATGCAGCACTCCAGGCCTGGGAAAGAGTGGATGGAAAGCTGCTCATGGAAAAGGACCTGGGAGTGTTGGTCAATATCCAGCTGAGGGTGAGCCAGCTTGTGCCCAGGCAGCCAAGAAGCCATCGGCATCCTGGCCTCTATCAGTACCAGTGCGGCAACCGGGACAGGGCAGGGATTGTGCCCCTGTGCTGGGCACTGGTGAGGCTGCACCTCAAATCATGTGCTCAGTTCTGGGCCCCTCACTGCAAGAGAGACCTTGAGGTGCTGGAGCGGGGCCAGAGAAGGGCAATGGAGCTGGTGCAGGGCCTGGAGCACAAGAGAGATGGGGAACGGCTGAGGGAGCTGGGGGGTTCAGATGGAGAAGAGAAGGCTCAGGGGGGACCTGATGGCTCCCTACAAGTGCCTGCCAGGAGGATGGAGCCAGGAGGGGCTGGGCTCTGCTCCCAAGGAACAAGGGGTGGGACAAGAGGAAACGGCCTCAAGCTGCACCAGGGCAGCTTTAGATGGAGCTGAGGAACAATTCCTGCCCCAGAGGGTGCTCAGGCATTGGAACAGGCTGCCCAGGGCAGGGCTGCAGGCACCGGCCCTGCAAGTGTTCACACAGCGTGGAGACGAGGCCTCAGTGCCATGGGTTAGGGGTGGCCTTGGCAGGGCTGGGAATGGTTGGACTGGATGAGCTTAAAGGGCTTTTCCAACCTGGTTGATTCTGTGATTCTATGTAAGATACTTATTCTACAAAACAATATAATAGAAACAGATTGGATCTATCTTGATGATGCTTCTTCAATCCTCCTTCACAGACTTTGATTTACTAAAAATTCCTTCAGAAGTAAAAGAAAACTTCAGTTTCCAGCTCCAGAAGGAGTTGAGAATATCATCTTACTCCTGTCACTTTAGTCCTTTCCCTATCACTTCTCTTCCCCAAGACCTTTCACATCCACTCTTGCTGTCTTGCTTGATCTTCTTGCCTTGAACTGGGTACCACTTCATGGCATACCCAGTTAAGGAACAGTAGCAGACCTCAGTTCCACTTGTGTTATGGAGACTAGGAGTATTTCAACAGTAGTTCAATGAAACTGTCCCCCAGGAGAAGTGAGGAGGGAAGGGGAGCCCTACATGAGGTCTGTTTCCAATGTAGCTATTAGAACACTGGGAAACCAAGAGTTTATGGGCCTAGCTGGAAGCCATGACTTCAGGTCACTGTTTAAGATGAGGAATTGTACATCACCCTCAGGAAATGTCATTGATCACAGGGAAAGCCAAGGTTACTGCTGTGCAAATGATGACAGGTTTTAGAGTCTAAAATAGAGAGCTGGGAATGCCAACCTTAATACCACCACCATGAAAGCCAGCAGGTCCTGCAGAGAAACCAAGGGATGAGTAGACCTCCCTGGTCTGACTGCTCATGGCAATGCTTCCTCTATAGATGTAGCATTTTTCTCCCTCTGATTACTGGCTTTTTGATCCTGCCTTCACAAAGGGAAGAAGAGGAGCAAAAGGGTACATGAAGTTGTAGGAAGGGGTAAGGGAGGAGAGGAAGGAAATATGTCTCTATCCACAACAACACCACCTAATTTACAAGGGGCAACTCATCATAAATAACCCAAAGCTCCTGGGAACAGTGACCTAATCAAGATGTATAATTGCATGCCTTATCTAAATGAAAGCATCATTTCAGAAATGATAATGTTCATCACTGTGGATTCAATTGCTATAGAGTTCAGCACTGAAGGGTAATTATAATGTTTAACAAATATATTCCCTTTGGGGGCCTGCAGTTAAAGATATCATGTCCTGGTTTCCCCTCATGATGCACGTCTACTCCCAAATTATGAGGGTTTCCTCTCCCTTATGAAATTTGTCATTGATTTGCCAAAAATAGTTGCTTCCTCTTGTCTTGCCCATGCTGAGATTTAGGCAGGCAAGAACCAGAGGTGATAGGAAAAACAGAGTTACCTAAGAAATGAGCCAAGGAATAAAGCAAGTCCTAAGAGAGAAGAAAAAGCCAAAGTACCTCCCTGCTTGCTTGGCATCATCCTGCACAGCAAGTGCTGCAGAAATCATAGATTCATAGAATAGTTAGGGTTGGAAAGGACCTTAATGTCATCTAGTTCCAACCCCCCCTGCCATTTTCAGATAAACTTGGCTTAACGACTGTGACCAGACTCCTAACAACCCATGAGCAAGGATGCTTTCCCCTCTAACAGACCCTGCTGCCTGGATATTAGATAAGATTCCTCAAAACCCTTTTTGTTAATTTTCTCCCCTTCTTTCTACTCATATCCATCTGGATAATGCCTGTTCCTTATAGAAGAGAACACACATCAGATAGCTCCAGGTTGTGACTGTGCATAATTGATGTGCTACACTCAGCATGAGGAGGGAAGGTCTAACATAAACAGGTACATCTCCTATATTTATGTGGAAGGAGGGCATAAAATAAGTAGAAGTACAAAACAGCTTCAGAAAAAGGAGATACTAAACAGAGCCTGGAGAAAAGAAGACTGATGGGGTGTCTATGAAATCCCACATCAGAGAATGGGGAGAACAAATGGCTGTTCCCTTTCCAGCACACATTAGCAGGCAGCAGGTTGAAGACAAAAGAAGGGAAGTATTTTTTCATGCAGTGTCTAATGAAATTAAAGGACTGGTCAGGGCAGGATGTCAGACAGGCCAAAAAACATGAATGAACTAAATAAACCCTAAAAATCGGATGACTTGAAGGAAGATGGGTCCATTAAGGGTTATTAAGCACTATTCAGGATATAACCTTCACCTCAGGAAGTCCCTCTGCTGCTGTTTGCTGGAAACTGGGAGGATATTCAGGACAAGGACTACTCAACATGGTGTTTTCCATGTGTATCTCCAGCTCCAGCCAGCACTAGGGAGTGTATATGGTGCAGTTTATGAACATCTCCACAGCAGTGTGCTTTGGCCTGTGCAAAACAAGGTACAATGGCTAAGGAAGGTGCAAATTGCACGCTGGAGTGGAGTGGCCAAGGTCATCCCAGTTCTCACCCAAAGACATAAGCAAGACACGGAGATGTGCTGCAAACAGACTGCATCACTGAACCACACTCTGCCTTGAATACAGCAGAAAGGCATGCAAAGCCACCCCAAATAGTGTGTGCTGTTGCAGCAGTGTCCTGGTTATACCATGCTGGGAGTGGGCTTGTCATGGCACAGATGTTATCAGGCTACCACCAACTGTAGGGAGTCATGAGGCCATGGAAAATAAATAATTTTTATTAATTTATTCTTTTATTTTTAGGGGTTTTCCATACATGATGGATGCATTCAACAAGAAAGACAATCTAGTCTAGAGGCAGATATGTTAGCTGCAAAAGAGCTGATCCTGCGTTGGGTTATTAGCTGGGGACACAAAATTGAGCCAGTGCTGTAGTCTGAGAGTCTGTTTTAAACCCACATTAGTAAAGAGACAGAAAAACAGAGACAAAGAGAGAGAGGAACTTGGTTAGATGACTAATTTTTGTGTCGTCTCCAGCACCCTGATTAAAGCTGCGGTGCCTAAATCAAAGATACCAGTCTTAAAGCATGACTGAAGACTATTTTGTGCGCTGCCATTTTTCCCTCTGTCTGGGTTTCATTATAAAGAAAAGTTTGATTTTGTCCTCTTTTGATCTTTGAAAGTAAAAGAAGCAAGAGGGAGGTAGGGGAGGAAAAAGAGCCACATAGAAAAAATAGACACCAATCTTGTTTGCTTCCTTCTCCTTGCCTGCATCGATAACTCAATTGGATCAGAAGTAAAGCGCCAGCAGAAATGAACTGAGCTCAGCCACCAAATGAAAACCAAATGCTGGATTGCAAAAGCAATATTTCCAATAACATGGAATTACTGAGCTGAGTTGCTTCCCTTCCCCCAGCACATCACAGCCAAGCTGTTGCGGCGACCAGTGCAAACTTTATCAGCCTCAGCGGGTATACGGGTATTCTGCCTTTCAGCAGCCTGGAAGCTGCATTTCTTGGATGCAAGAGACCAGCATCTGCTGTGAGAGACCAAAGCAATTTATGCAGAACATAAAGCTTCGATCGCAGACTGCCTGGTGTTTATAGAAGTATGGGTGCAGGAGTCCACTCCCAGCTCTGCTACTACATGAGCTAGAGAAGCCACAGCACCTTTATCTGCATAGAATACAGAATCATAGAACAGGGTTGGAAAGGACCTTAAGATCATCTTGTTCCAAAACCTGCCATGGGCAGGGACATCTCGCACCAAACCATGTCAGAGAAGACTCCATCCAACCTGGCCTTGAGCACTGCCAGGGCTGGAACATTTGCAGCTTCCTTGGACAACCCATTCCAGTGCCTCACCATCCTCACAGGAAAGATCTTCTTCTTTATATCCAATCTAAACTTCCCCAGTTTAAGTTTGAACAGGGCTACAAAGATGCTGGAGAGGGACTCTTCATCAGGGACTGGAGTGATAGGACAAGGGGTGATGGGATCAAACAGAAACAGGGGAAGTTCAGGCTGGATATAAGGAAAAAGTTCTTTACTGTGAGGATGGTGAGGCCCTGGCACAGATTGCCCAAAGAAATTGTGAATGCTCCATGTTCAAGGCCAGGTCAGACAGGGCTTAGAGCAACCTGCTCTAGTGGTAGATGTCCCTGCCTGTGGCAAGGAGTTAGAACTGGATGAACTTTAAGGTCCTTTCCATTCCAAACTATTCTATAATTCTATGATTAAAACTTGGATTACAACGCAGTGATTTCTCCCTCCTAGACAGCACTGGGTTCACATAATGACTGGGCAATACGTCTGCGTGTGGGTTGTGGATTGTTTGTACATGCATATGTGGAGGGAGGGACATCAGTGGGAGGAATTCATTAGCATTTGGGTTGTTACATATTTATGCCACGAAACACGTGGAACAAAGAGCAGACACATCGGGGAGCCCTGCTTTGCAAAAAGCCCTCTGACATTCACAGCTGTTCAGTATGCTGGTGGCCAAAACCAGGCAAATTCCCATTGCTTAGGACATACCAGGCCACATAATGAGAAACTTCACCTTTCATAAGCCTTTCACTCCCATCAGCCACATGCTGCTGCCACCCCAGGTTTTCTTCCCACTGCTTGAAATACACCTTTAATGCAGTTTGGTTCTCTGAGTTCTCAATACAAAGCAAGCACAGAGAGTAGATAACTCCCTTCCTCCATGCAGCTCCTGCTGATGTGCATAAGAATGGTCTGCTGCCTCATTCCTGGACATCTCTGAGTAACCCATTCTCTTCCAACATGTCCTCAGGTGGTCACATTTTAAAGAACACTCATCCAAGCTCCACAGGGAAAGGGATACAATCAATGAAATGCACCAGAGCACAGCATCCATCTCTAAAACCAAGACTTCATCACCATCAGCTTGTGTTTTCTTAGGGATGGAAGGGCCATGGCATAACAGCCCAGGAGACTGATTAAAGACAAGGGCATTGGAAGCGTGCTCACAATAGCACAGATCCCTTACAAGAGTGGCCATATATTCTCCCCACCTTTTCATCTCTGCCCTGTTAGTAAATTTGTTAAGGAAGGAAAAGGCAATGACCTTACCACCAAATCAGGCCTTATGGACCTTGCAAAGGAGCACGGAGGTATCTACAGGAGCTCTAGAACAGGAAGAAGCAATCGTCTCATTAGTTTCAGTTGTGTTTGTTTTTCTGACCACTGCTGCTCCTTTCAACTCACATCTTCCCCTCAGGCAAGAAATCAGTTGCAGAGGCTGTATTAAGCTCCTCACTAAGCCTCCTCTTTGATTACAATTCCCAGCAAACCACCAGGGTGCAAGAAACATAATTAAATACCTTGCTTACTCTGTAAACAGGCGATCCCCAGAGATGACAACCCATGACTGCCCAGATGGGCTATGCAGCAGAAGGCTGCCCAACTTCAAGGTGAGGAGAGTGAAGCTGTGACGTTTGCTTTTCTGTCCCTGAGACATTATCTCAACAGGCCATGCAAAATGCCAGTGGTGGAATAACCCAGAAAGGATAAAAGGAAGCAGTTAAGTGATAAGTGTCTCAGACTGATAAAAAGTAATAACTGTACAAAGTGTATAGCCAACGCACGTTCCCTGCCCTGAATGCATTGCTTTGAACTCAAAGCTCATCAAAAGCATTTAGTGTTCCTATGATATTTTGCAGGATACTCAATCTAATATCTAATCTGTTGGTGCCAAAGCCCTGGGAATGGTCTAAGAAGCAGTATAGAATCATAGAACAGTTAGGGTTGGAAAGGACCTTAAGATCATCTAGTTCCACCCCCCTGCCATGGGCAAGGACACCTCACACAAGACCAGGTCACCTAAGGCTGGCCTTGAACATTGCCTGGGATGGAGCATGTATCACTTCTTTGGGCACCCTCAGCCATCTAAGCCAGCACCTCAGCATCCTCACAGTAAAGAACTTCTTCCTATCTCCAGTCTCAACTTCCCCTATTTCAGTTTTAACTCATTACCCCCTGTCCTATCACTGCAGTCCCTGATGAAGAGTCCCTCTCCAGCATCCCTTTAGCCCCATTCAGATATTGGAAGGCTCAATAATGCTACAAAAACCTTCCTCACTAGAAGAAATAAAGACCAATATTTAGTAGAAAAACCTCTTGCAGCCTTCACCTATCTAGAACACAGTCTGGGAATGCCAGGGGTTTCCCTGTCTCTGTCTCCGGAGAGCTTTCACACAGCTCCTTGCTAACAGGAGGATCTCAGGAGTATAATTAAAGCAACCAGCTCGGGGCAGAATGACGCATGGATCAGAGAACCTATGGGAAGTGCTGGAGGGATGTTCTCTGGGGAAGGGTGAGGATGCTCTCCAAAGACTGGGGTGATCAAGTACATGGTTTTCAGGGAGTTTTGGTGACTTCTATAATTACACAAGTGAAGGAGATGAAAGTAAGAGGGAAAAAATAGAAGACAGAAGAACCTTTGGGCTTCAGGAGAGAATTTCACCAGGGAAATTTGTATTATGCTGTTGGGAAGATGCTTATGGAGGTTTTGTGCTTCCATCGGCAACTTTCAAGAAGCCAGACTGGATTTGTTCCCTTTTCTGCTCTGTTCCATCCCACTATTAGCTAAAGAAATTCTGCTGGAGTCCAATGACAGCTCTTTTGAGTAGAGACAAGGCTGTTAGAGGTTCCTCAACCTCCCTACAACTTCCTGCAAGCAATGTCTCAGATGCGCACAAGCAGTTTGACCAGGGCAGAACAGGACACTAGTTCATGTGAGTGTATGGAGCTATGAAAGTGTGGAACTCTAAAGCTCTCACCATGAAGAAGACATCCCCTTCACCTCCAAAAGGCTTATATAACTTGGCTTAAATACCAGCAAGATACCCATGGTGCTTTCATAGCTGAGGGGCACAGCATCCTGCTTGACTGTGAAGCCCCCTGGCTCCTTCAAAACCTGTAAAGCTCTTACTGAGTAACAACATGGATGTAAAGATGTGAAAACAGAAGGAATTGAGGCATAAAACATAAGATCAACTGCTCTTCTTGACATACAAACCCACTTTGCTTTCTTACATGCCATCTTCTTCCCTTTGGAGGGTGGATTGCATGACCCATGTGGTACTTGGGATGCTGATGGGAATCTTTGATGTTACTGTGCTAATTTAAAAAGTCTATGGGGCCTTCATTAAACAATAAAATATTGGGTATTATTTTGTAATTAATTGTGTTGCCTCTTGAGCTGTTGCATTAAATAACTTGACACCCATATGGAACTGGGGGAGGGGGAAGCCACAGTAGCATAAAGGAAAGCAGGGAAATGTGAAACTTTCATGTGAGATAAGAACCTCATAACACTGTTATTATATCCCTCTGCAGTCAGGCGGTCTCCTGGCTTTAATAAGATCCCATTTTCCTTAAATTTTCCCATGTGGCCAACGTATTATGTGTGGAGTTTAATGTAGCAGGATATGATCTAAACTTAGACTCAGGTGGTCTGGGCCCTCTGGAACAGATGCAGTGGATTGTCGAGCCCTGGATGGGGGGATATAAACAGCAACTGAAAACACTTCCTTTTCTTTTTTCCTTTTCCAAGATCTGAAAAGACTTCCATATATTCGATTAATGATCCAACCAGCCCAAATCAAAGAGACATGCATGCAGTGAAGGGGTGAGAGATGAGGGAGGGAATATAACCTACACTTTCCTTTGTTGGAATTAACAAAGAATTAGGAAAAAAAAAACCCTAAAGATTTTGCAAATTATTGATTTGTAATAATAATAATAATAATAATAATAATTTTGCAAGCATATCTGTTTTTGTCAACTACTCCAGCTCTATTCCCTGCAGAACTCCTTAAGGTTTTCATTAGGATAGGGATATCACGTTCATTAGGATCACTGGTCCTGATGAATTCATTTTTGTTGTCACATACAATTCCATAAGTGGACTTCACTTTGAGTTCCATGGGTGATCCTCTGTGACACAACATCAGTCACTACATCTTTAAGAAAGAAATAGTCCCAAAGTGGGATGTATTTCAGTATAAAGATTCTCAGCATCAAAAGAGCATTTGGGTTTTTGGTTTGCTTGGGTTTTAAGAGCTACAACACTAAATTCCATGCTGTTAAGAGCACCACATCAAGAGGCATTTCCAACACCAAAGCAAATTCTTTGTTCTGCTTGTAAAGCTTAGTCCAGCCAACTTCTGGTTTTAGTTGCAGCATTCTCTGCCTTGTGCTATTTCTCCTTGCATTTCCAGAAGGTATAGTCAGGTTGTTGCTGCAGAAGGGAGGATGTAGGGGGTAGTTAAACAAGACATAATGGATCTGTGGTGCCCTGCTGAGCATCCATTTAGCAATTTCTGTCCATGTTGCAGGCTTCCAAATATAGGAGCTCACAGGCAGAGATGACCAGGATTAACTGGCAGGACTTCCTGGATCTGTATTGACCATAATCCCAATGTCAAAACAGCCTCCTTGACTGCATACAGACCAGGACAGATTGCTGTGTGGGAAAGAAGCCCACCCAGAGACCCAACCATGTGTTGCGGAAGGGTAGTGTGCAATCATTTGGATGGAGTTGATGAATATGGACACAAGAGAAATACCAAAGGGGCTGGTTTAGGCTGCAAAGGCAAGTGAGAAATCCTGAGCATCCAGCTTTACCCCAGCTGACCACAGAGCATCTGACAACCTAAAGGAAATTCAACCTCTTCTATACGGTCCTACATGTGAAGGTGGAGGAGTTGAGGCATGATGAGTTAAGCATCAGGGTCTTCAGCAAAGGCCTCAGAAAGTCATGCTTCCCTGCTTTCAGCATTACTTTGCAACAGGGAGGCTTGTGGAGACAGCATGTATTTATCCATTGGAAATACAAGGTGCTTCCTTTATTTCTAAGACCAACGTGGAAGCTCCTTTCTTCCAGTTGCTTGCTCCTGAGCCTCTGTACTCTCCTGGAGAAAACCACTACTTCCATTAATATGCATTGCAACTGCAAGAAGAGAACTCGATGCAAACCACAGCCTTAACACTCTTCTTTAGCAACTTCCAAATCAGAACCACAACCTTAATAAGCAACTGTAGCTGTCAGATACATATTAGTGCCCAAGTGGGCAAAGGTGCGAAGAGGAAAGGCCATCTCATGTCGTAGATCAGGGATAACAGTCTCAAAGAGAGAAAGCCCAATGCACCCATCCTGCTCCTTGCAGAGCTGCAGTAATTATTGCAGCACAGAAACCCTCTGGTTTGAGCTAGTTTACACCCACATTGTGCTTCTGTAAGCAGTTCTGGTCAGCAGCAGATAGGACCTTTGGGGACATACCAAAAGCTATGGGTATTTTACATGAGAGCTGCAAATTGCACCTTGATCTCCTAAATTGCAGCCCACAGCATTAACCAGGGGCTTATCCTGTTATATTAAAACAGTGGAAACATTGCCTCCCTAAGGACTTGTCTTCTGGAAACACATACTCCCTTTAAATCCACACTCTGTTATACTCTAGAAGAACTTTCATGTGTCAACAGTTAAGCAAGAAATGATTAAAGCTAACTCTTTTCTATTCCCCTGATTGTAAAAAAAGGAAATATCTTATCAGACAAAGACAACTTGAAAATCCCTTTTCCATTTCCTAGATGAATAGACACAATGGGGCACCCCAAGCCCACAGCATCACCCATCAACCTCCTGAAACAACTCATTCAGACTTTGCTCTGCTTTCAAAACACGTCCGGGAGGAAGAAAGTCTGTTTGAATGAGCACCTTTCAAGCCGTGTCAAGTGAACACCAGCTTTGTAACCGAAGGGGCGTTGAGCAAGATGCAACTCATCAGGACTCAGAATTGCATTGGTTAGATGTGAGGCCAGGGAGGCAGTTGCCTTCCACATACAATGCTCCAAGGGGGTTTGATCAATCTCAGATAACGCTGAACCCTAAGAGGGGAAATTAGTGAAAACTGGTCAACTGATCTCCCAGTCTAGCAACAGCCGAAGAGCTAATCTCCCTTAATCTAATTCAATGGACTCTATTTAACATCCCCTGCCCTTTCATTCTTCATAAGGGAATAGCAAAGGATGAAATCAACTCCTTTCTGCTCTCTGATCCTGCAGCAGGTCATGCAGACCTTACATTACCCCCCTCCTTTCCCACCCACAAAGCAAAGTGCTGCCCCACGACACTATTCTTCCACTGCTATCTAAGATTTCTTCCCAAAGCCTAATGCTGGTAAAAAGGAATCTCACCTCTTGTACCCTTTCTATTGCACCCTGTGCTTTGAATTTCCCAGGATCTAATTGTAGCACTCTATTTGAGCAGGAAGGGTGGAATACAGCCTAGAGCAGTGTTTGCTTATTCGGTAACTTGTCCTGTCTGCCTGCTTGCTCTTCATGAAACATGAATGTGAACAAATCCTCACTTTCCTCTTTCACAGACTTTTAAAGAGGTTTTTATTTTCTTTTATTCTTTCTGATTTCTATTTTTTCCCTCTTTCTTCATTTCTTCCCCTGGGATTCTCAGAAGAGAAATGGTGGAGTTTTATTACAGAGGTCACTACATAAGGCCTGTTTGATGGTCCACAGCCTTCCTCGTTGCCATTTGACCCCATATGAAATTATGATAAAAGCCATCCATGTGAGACTAATCATATAACAACCCCCCACGACAACAGGAGCAGAGTGTGCACTCAGACCTCAAATGCAGCTAAGAAAAGGGGATATTATCAATTCCTGGGAGGAAGAAAAGGGGACATTTGACTTCCATACACTAGGAACACACAGCTTAAATTAAACCTGTGGACTAGGACATCACTGGGACAAGGCACATTCTGAATCACACTCTAATGAGCCTGACAGTGTTCAAGTCCAGGTCGGACTGAGTCTTGGGTGATGTGGTCTAGTGTGAGGCATCCCTGCCCGTGGCAGAGGGTTGGAACTGGATGATCTTGAGGCCCTTTCCAACCTAAACTATTCTAAGACTCTAGAAATGACAAGAAAGATGCAAACAATCAGGCTGTGAAATATTAAGTTTTGCATCTGAATTTTCCCCTATCTGCAGTGCTACAATTGAGTTATTTCTGCACTTCATTCTGCAGGGAGAGTAATACAAGGCTGGGGGATTACAACTTGTTGCAGGGTCTCATCCTGATAGACCTGAGCTGTACCATTGTGAGAGTTCTCCAGACCTGAAGAGGAACATTTTAATTCCAAATAAGAAAACAAGAAGGGGAGGGAAAACTTGGGAGACTTTATAAAATGTTGATTTTTCTTTCAATCATACCAAAGTTACCTTAAAACTATCTGGCAGCACTGAGATAATATTCTTACTGCACACAAAGCCCTCATTAGGAGAACTCTGATGCTTAAAAATTAGGCTCTTGCTAATTATTGCTTCTTAGTGTTTCTTTACTACAACTGATCTCTCTTTTACTCTTCATTTATAACCTTCTTTCATGACAAACACAAGTGGAGTGGCTTCCCAAACACACACTTCTCCCATTGCCCTTTTGTTTCTATTGCCCTTTTTCTGTTTATTGATTACAGCAAGAGTCAATCTATTATTTTCCCCTCTTTTTTGATGGATATATATCAATGAGCTGTACAGACGCAGGGAACAGGAGTTTTGAAACCAGCCTGAGCTCCACATGCTGAATGTGCCCAACAAGAATTTAATTCAAAGGCTACCAGAATCAATACTAGCCTTTGACTCGTCCTTATTTTATCCTTGTTGATGGTTGATGTCTGTTGTCAGAACTCCTGGAAGGCGTCTGCTGTGATTTGCTATAGAGGCTATGGAGACTTTAATGAGCAGAGTCATTCTTATGTTTGAGATCACCTTCAAAATCCATTACCCAGTGTCACTAGAGAGAACTTGGATATCTTCCACATGGAGAAGCAGCCAAACACCTCCTGTTGCACTGTTTTCTCTTTCACTGTTGGACTTCTCCTTCCTTAAATTGGCCACTTTGCAACCCACAGCTCTCACGGCCTGTCTTATCAGCTTGCTCCCCAGTGCAGGAGCTGCTTGTAGGGTTTTGAGGACACCCAGATTCCTGCAACCTTCAGGTTCCTAAAACAAGCTATTTGGCCACAACCGCCACAGCATTTCCCATTTCCCTGGTAGTTATCACAGGGATATTTCAAAGAGCATCCCAAACTGACAGGGAGTCATTATCCTCATTGCTCTACCCAGGAAAGGCATCAAAGGGAAAGATTTGCCCTAAGAAACATCTATCAGTGAGTCACACAAGCCACAAAACCCCAATCTGGCAGCCACATCGTGCTCCACGTAATGTCACATGAAGCAAGAGAACTTACAGACTCCTTTTAAAGAGCTCACTAAACCCATTCCCAATTCCTCCTTTATTCAGCATGAACATCTTGACCTCTGATATGAGAATGAATCTTTATCACCCTGTTTGGGCCTAAGCAAACTGAGAAACCACATCCTTTCTGGCAATCCTTTCCCCCTTTTAACTGAGCCATAACAACTATCACACCAGCCCTGTCCAGGAGCAGATCTGCTTTGTTGAATGGGTTCACTCCTTGTAATTTACCTTCTGCTTAATCATTCCCATGCATACGTTAATTGTTCTCCTACATGAGCAGGATACTAATCGAAGCTCAGATAACCTCTCTATCCTACTTTACATGCTGGTTCATGCTTTCCCTTATTTTAACTGGAGCCAGCTTTAATTCCAGTTAGGAAATTGATTATTCACACTTTTATTTGCCTTCTTTAAGAAGAAAGCACAAGGAGCGCGAGAGGAATTATAAATGCTTAGGTTAAGACCAGGAATGGAAATCTTTCATGTCAATGTGTGTGCATATACATGTCATCTGCACGAAAAGAAAGGCAGGGAAGTGTCCTCATCATGTTCCTGATCAATACTTGGGATGCTTTTTGCACAGCAAAGGTGCTGAGGCCAGGTCACTGGGGCACGGGGGATATAAACCTTTTAAGGCTGGCAGAAGGGCAGCATGCAGACAGAGAAAAAAGCCTCAGCCCAGCACTAAAGCCTTGACAATGTCATTGTCTGCCTTGTTTCAATGTGCAAAGCTTATGCATATCCCAGGGGCTCTGAAATTTGGGATAGCAGCTTAACTTGAGACCATGGAGCCAGAAGGGGAAATGGAACTGGAGCTCTTCATCAGGTTGGTCAATGGAAACAGTCCCCTGCTCCTGGGTCACCAGCAGGAAAGTGTGAGGCTGGCTTATTCTTAGCTCTTGCTGTGGCTTGCTTGCAAGCAAGTGGGTGTTAAAATAGGCATGTTGGTGCCAAAGCCCTCAGTGACCCCTCAGACCTCCTAGCCATGTCTAGCAACACTAAACACCAACTCCACTGTGCATTTCTTCATCTGAGCCTGTCACCCAGGTTCCTCAACAGGCCACAGAGAAATAGGCAATTTCTGGACACCCTCCACCTGAGCTCTTTTAGATGCTGACACTGGGATAAGATAGTTTGCTGGCACAGTTGTGGGATGACTGCAGCTTATAAAGACCTCACAAGGCCTTTAGGGACAGTTCAGGCTACATGCAACCTCTCCCATGAAGGTCATTGCAATTTTTACAAGGGGGTTGCACAAAGCAGAGGGAGGCAAAAGGATTCCCTTAAAACACACAGTAAGAACAGGTATCAGCTACAGCAAGCTGAAAGATGTTGGGATGTGGTAAGAGAAATCCCCCCACCAAATGCTTCTGTATTACCCAGACATGTTACTATGATGATTCATTTAAAGCTGTGTGTTTAGATACCTGGAGTTTCCATGATCCTGTGCAGGCAAAGGTGTCCAGATGAACACTACCCCTCATGATATATCACAGTGATTGGAAGGAAATATTGCATCAAGTCATTCTGGGGCAAATGGAGAAAAGAGTTCATAGGGAGTTGTTGTTCCTGCAGTAAAAGAGGACACAAAACTAAACCATTCTCAGCTGCTCTCTTTTCTTTTTAAGCATTCTTCACCTCCTGTTTTATTCCTTTCTTTTTTTTCACTTTTTGTTAAAAATACCAGAAATCTCTATATAGTCCACATTCTTCTGAAAATAAAAGCTGTTCAGTAAAAAAAACAGCTTTGTGCTAAAAACAATAGCAGTAATAAGGAATGAAGCTATTTTGGATAGATAATGCCTAACTGGCTCTTACAAAAGCCTAAAGGAAGGACCAAGAGTCTGATTCTGTGTTCACATACATGGAGAGTCTTGGCTTTCTCTTGCACACTCGACTCCAACAAGGTCAAATCAAGCAGTCAAGTTGCTTGTATGATGTGGATGGACTTCACCCATGGGTTAACAAAACACACAAAATTTAGAATCAATGAATGGTTTCGTTTGGAATGGACCATACACTTCATCCAGCTCCAACCCCTGCCACAGGCAGGGACACCTTCCATTAGAGCAGGTTGCTCCAAGCCCCTGTGTCCAACCTGGCCTTGAACACTGCCAGGGATGGGGCAGCCACAGCTTCTCTGGGCACCCTGTGCCAGCGCCTCAGCACCCTCACAGGGAACAGCTTCTGCCTAAGAGCTCAGCTCAGTCTCCCCTCGGGCAGGTTAAAACCATTCCCCTTGGCCTGTTCCTACAGCCCCTTGTCCAAAGCCTCTCTCCTTGTTTGTCCTTTTAGGTCTTGGAAGACCTGCTTGAGACTCACAAACAGACCAGCAGCTATAGGAGTCCAAAGACAACATAAAGCATTAGCCCAGAATCCAACTATTTAATCTCTATCCAGACATGCTCTGATGAAGTAACAACAGGAGCAGAGTCCAGATGCATTGAAGATAGGTGTGCCCCTGTGCATAATGCAGTGAACCAACTCACCAAGCCTGGCAGAGGCAGGTAGCATCTTTATTTCAATCTGGTTTCTACTTTTCCAGTCGAATGCATCGGGAAGCTCCGTTATCAGTCATAAAAGGTACGGTGCCGCTGAACTGGAACTGTTTCTAATACGATCAACCATTAGGAACCAGGCTTTGCTTATGATTTCTCAGGCACCTTCAGATCTCTATTAAGGAAAAGCAGACTACAACTGGCAAAACCTCTGAAAGTGGTGGGGATTTCAGTGCTGGCAGCAGAGCTCCTGCAGTGCCAGCACAGCCAGGCAGGAGCGATGCTTCTCTGAGTATTTACAGTGTGCTTTAAGCTCCACATCTTCTAACTTGGTTTTTCAAGCAAATCAGGTGGGGAATCTTCTAAATGGTCTTTCCTTAAAGCTCTCAGAACCAGGGCTATTACCTACCTGTGCTGTCCTTCCACTCCCATTCCCCCCAGGCTGTACATTGCCAGACTCCGATGGGATGCAATTGCTTGGGTGTGGACTAAAACTTTAAGAATAAGATCTGTGTTCCCCAAATGGCTGAGGCTTGGAAACATCAAATCCTGGATGCATTTTTCTCCTCTCTCCAGACTGCAAGAGGACCATCAGGCATGGAGCTACTGCAAAACCAGTGCAAACATCAGGATTTGGACTATAAAAACCAGCATCTGCCCTAAAATCTCCCTCGAAGTGATAGATATTTAGGATACTCTCCACACACAATGACTCTCTCTAAGAACATCTGCTCCGGTGAACACCAGTTATGAGTTGTCCTCATGGAAGTCTCTATAAATAGTAATGCACTGAGGTCTGAGTGAAACCTCATTCCATTTGCAAAGCCTGAGGACTGCTCTGAGCTCGGGACACAGGCAGGGGAGGAAAAGAGAAGAAACAGCAGAAGGCAATGGCCCAAACTAAGTCCATGTGCGGAGTCAATCAGGAGCAGGAGCTCCAGTTGCTATCGCAATGCACATGGATTCAAATCCCAGGGATTTGATGAAGAGCCAGAGACACACATAAAGGAATCAGGCTGGGATCCCCATAGATAGCTGGAAGGATGCAGGGAAAGTTTTTAGGCAAAGTGCTAACTCAAAAAAGGAACCACAAGCAAGTTTACTCATGTTGTTTGATCACCAGATACAGTCAGGGAACAGAACTCCAGACATCCTTTATACGAGAGTGGGATTTCATCAAAGGGATAATAACTGCATCATCAATTTCTCCTTTGAAATGAAACCCAAACATTGCCTGAATGTAGAAGCCAACAGCAGAAGCAATAACATTGCTGGAAAGAAGTCTGTAATTGCAACGCCATAAACCCTAATCTCTGTTTTAGAAATAACACCTGCTCTCCAAGTGACTTACTTAGCCACCTCTAGAAACAACCCGCAAACAGTGTCAGTTGGCTTAGGAGCTCATATCAAAGGCACAAGCACACCCACTTTAGTATTAACTAAATGGAGCTGCAGGCTTCATTCCCCTTCACTGGAAGAGGATTCCTCCCTCCAGCTCCACTCCTCATAATTTATTTCCCCTTTTTAAGTGCTGATATGCACTCCCTTACAAAGAAGTGCCTTTCTGATTATGCTGGCAGAGGAAAGGCTGCAGAGCTGCTCAATGTCTCTGCATGGGAAACTCGAGTTCACTTTTTTGCAGTGCAGATTTCTCATTGATCTCCTTTGGGTGTTTTTCAGTTTGGGTTGGTTTTGTGGGTTTTGTTGGGGTTGTTTTGAAAGTGCAGACATACTTATTATCCTTTCCGTCAAGAAACCTCACAGCTGCAAGAGTAAGGGAGAAGTAATTATCCCAAAGAGCAAGAGGAATCTATTTAAAGCAAAGAGGCAACTGGGTTCATGCAGGAAACTGGGGAGAGGATGCTGATGGAGCAGGGGGTTGGAAGTTGATGATCTTAAGGTCTTTTCCAACCCTAACTATTCCATGATTCTGAAGATGGAATTTGTGCTACTCCATGGGTCAGGGAAAGTGAACTGAGGGCTTGTGAAAGGTACCGGCTCAATGAAAAGGGCTGCAAAGGGAAAGCTGTTTTACCTGCTCATCATGCACCTCGGTACATCATGGAAATGTAATTGTCTATTTCATCAGGAACATGATAAATTATAGAATCACAGAATGGTTTGGGTTGGAAAATACCTTAAGAATATCAAGTTCTATGGGTCGGGAGACCACACACTAGACCAAGTCGCTCCAAGCCCTGTCCAGCCTGGCCTTGAGCACTGCCAGGGATGGGGCATTCACAGCTTCCCTGGGCAGCCTGTTCTAGTGTCTTGCCACTCCCACAGTAAAGAATTTCTTCCTTATGTTATTTCTTCAACCTAAATTTTCCCTGTTTCAGTTTGAACCCATCACCCCTTGTCCTATCACTACAGTCCCTGATGCACAGCCCCTCTCCAGCATCCTTGTAGCACCCTTGTACCCTTCAGACACTGGAAGCTGCTCTGAGGTCTCCACTCAGCTTCTCTTCTCCAGCATGAATCAATCAAGGTCTTTGATTTCTCACTATGCAGGACACAGCCCAGTTCAAGCCCAGGTGACTTCCTTGTCCCCTTAACTGCCCAAAGGAGCCACCGTCCTCTCCTTACCCAGGAGGCAAATGCTTCACCAAGGAAACTGTGTATAAACTGAATTTCTTTCTCACTGTTTTCTCTGCAGGATCAGCCAAAACACTTCTTATCAACCACAAGACTTAAAGTTGTGTGTTTGGAAACCCCCCTGTGATTACCATGTGGGGAATTTGAAACCTTAATAGGGCTCACATGGCCAATATGAAAGAGAAAGCAAAAGGCACTGCTGGAGAAGGATGGAGCAATAGGTGGATCCTGGCCTTTGCAGGAAGAAGGGATGCTTTCTAGGACTGGAATATAACTCACCCAATGTTGCTGTGAGAAAATGACTGTGTATTGCCTGGAGCCTCCCGAAGTAACAGGAGTTTCCCACTGACTTCAAAGGGCTTTGGATAAAGCCCACAGAGTTTTTCACTTCCCTGTACTGACAGACAGCTGAAAATTGCAGGAATTGAAGCAAATCTTTTCTCCTCCCTTTGTGATATGCAGGGATTGCCCAGATGGGTTCTTCCTACATGGTACGGTTTAGTCCTGAGGAGAGGCACCATAATGGGTTTGAAAGGAACCTTGCAGTTTATCCACAGAGCATGTAAATCAAAGCAGAGGTGAGTATGGAGCCACTGGGAGGATCCAGGCTTGAGATGTAGTGTAAATCTGGACCCCCTCCCTCACCTGACTTACTCTGTGCTTGCCTTTGAGTAGCATCAGCAAGTCAGGAGCAGAGAGTCAAGCTCAACAGCAGAAACTGAGATGTAAACCAGAAACAGGAAGATTTCCACCTCCTGAGGATGAAATTACAGCTTTGGCAAACCTTACACTCATGTACACCCCAGCACCATCCCCTAAATGCTACTGACATGAGCTATGATGGGTCCTATGAATCATAACATCATTTAGGTTTGAAAAGACCCTTTAGATCATTGAGTCTCACCATTGACTTGACATTAGGGAGCCTACCACTAAATCATGTTCTGTGATATGAAAACATCAAATTGCCTGTTCCAAGAAAGTCTCCTGCCCTGATGTAAAAGACCAACAGTGCAACCTGTTACTCTTGCTAACCGTGGGGTTGCACCACCAACCCCAAAGTCATAACTCCAGCTTTTTCCTCCCACAGAACTGATAAAACTGACGTGGCCTTTATTTGCTTCCAGACCCAGTGCTCTTTTCCCAGCTCTATCCATAGGACTTTCATTCCTCCCAGAAAAGGGAGATTCTCTGCTCCCCAGCCAGGGAGCTCCCTTTATTGCCTGAGTCCTGATGAAAGGAACAATGCTTGAAACCAACCCGGATGGCTTGTGCCCTGTTTCTGATTAGGACGTCATCTGCTTGCTCCTAAGAACAGCTGCTGGCATGTGTGCCTGGAAGGAGATGCACTTCCAACAGCAACCTCCCTCTCTGAGCAGCCTGGAGTCAGACTGGTGGGGCCACCTGGCCATGTACCAGGAGATGTGCCATGGTTTCATTGCAATAGGGAAGGTTGGTATCCCAACCCAACCCCAGCAGAGGAACCCACACCATGGGGCATTCAGAAAGCAAAGCAGGGTGTTCATCCCAAGAGCAAGCTGGAGGGGAAGCAGCTTGACCTTGTCATCCTGTAGCTTGGTACGTACAGACCATTGGAACTAGATGATCTTAAGATCCTTTCCAGCCCTAACTATTCCATGATTCAATGATTCCATCAAGCCTTTTTTAGGTTCCTCCTCATGCTTCAAGTCTCATGCTGGGATGCCCTGTGTCTGCGTAGCCCAAATTAACATCTAAACTGCTTGATACAAAGGGCCCAGATACACAAATAAGCAAACTGGAATGGGGATTTATGGTGTGATTTATAGCTGGAGTTACCTCTCTAGGTGCATGTTATCTCCCCATTTTGATTCATTGCTTGTCTATACAGTGATGCCCTGAACCTTTCTTTTTTGATTTTAATTTTTCTTTTTTCCTTTTATATTTTTTTTTCCTTTTCTCTTTTGTCTCTTTTTCCTTTTCCCATTTTTTACTCTTTTTCCTTTTTCTTTTTCCCCTTTTTCTTTTCCTCCTTTTCCTTTTTCGTTTTTTTAATTCCTTTTCCTTTTCTCCTTCTTTCTTTTTTCTTCTTTTTCTTCATCTTTTTCTCTTTTCCCCTCTTTTTACTTTTAATTTGTTCTGTAGCACAGCAGGAGTTTGCCACTGAGAAGCTTTCTGCAAGGTAAAATATCATGCACAGGCTCAGGGAACAGGTACTTGTGGGAGAAAGGTAATTACTATTCTCTGTATCTGTCTTTAGCTCTGAAATTAATCCACTGAGAGCACTGAATTAACTTAAAACCAAAGAGATCTGAGGATTGTTCCTGGCAATTTGTCCCAGTGATGCTGGCCCTGGTGCAAGCCTTTGGACAGGATTCAATGTGGATTGCAAGCCAAAGACGGGACTGCAGACATGGCAGGACGTGCAGGAATAGACAGCCTGTTGACACGTTGACACAAGAGATGCGCACAAGGAATTAGGGAAGATTCACTGTCCTGAATCACCTTCCCAGATTGTAAGGAAGCCACTTGCAGCACTGTGTGTTCTGGTGTTCTCAACATCAGAAGGACATGGAACTGTTGGAACAAGTCCAGAGGAGGCCACGAGGATGATCAGGGGCTGGAGCAGCTCCTGTATGGAGATAGGCTGAGAAAGTTGGGGCTGTTCAGCCTGGAGAAGAGAAGCTGTGTGGAGACCTCAGAGCAGCTTCCAGTGTCTGAAGGCTATAGGGATGCTGGGGAAGGGCTCTTCATTACGGACTGTAATGAGAGGACAAGGGGTGATGGATTCAGACTGAAACAGGGGAAGTTCAGGTTGGAGATAAGGCAGAAGCTGTTCCCTGTGAGGGTGCTGAGGCGCTGGCACAGGGTGCCCAGAGAAGCTGTGGCTGCCCCATCCCTGGCAGTGTTCAAGGCCAGGTTGGACAGAGCCTTGGGTGATATGATCTAGTGTGAGGTGTCCCTGTCTGTGGCAAGGGTTTTGAACTAGGTGATCTAAAGGTCCTTTCCAACCCGGACTATTCTATGATTCTATGAGCTGTTAGCGATGCTGCGTTTTAAAGATCTGTCCTTAAATCTGTCATACTAAGAGAGAAGAGGGTCATCAGAGAAACACCAGAAGGGAGAGAAACGTCTGGTCCAGGTCAGCAAGGAAGCATGTAGGACCAAGGAAATGAATGTATTCCCTGCAGCCTGGCTCCTATTCACACATGAGCTCAGTCTGGCCCAGCCTTGCCTAAGCTTTAGTTCTGCAGCAGCAGTGAAGCGAGAGAGAAAGGGGACCCCAGACTGAAGAAGAAGCAAAGATTCAAAAGAAGGATGGAGGGTGGATGATAAAACTCAGGATTTGGGGTCTGTTGTCTCTCCAAAGCTTGGGTGTTTCCTAAACTGAGGAATTAGATATGGGAAGTGTAAACCTGTATATATATTACATCTTTTGGTGTATTTTGTATTTAATAATGAAGCTAATCCTAGACTTCAGAGTGTTCTGGTAAATATTGGAACTACTCCCGCATGGATGCAGCTTCCTATAGACAGAAAGGGCAGACTTTGAGCTTAGACAAGCCTCTACATATTGCTTATGACTCCTCCAAAGTTCATGTGAGTCTAAATCCTAGTTGAGCTCATAACAGAAGACACATAATCCTGATCCATTCCTGGTCCAGGCTTCATACCTCCCACTCAGCAGCGCTCAGATGTGTTTGGTCTACCCTTTTTAAATGTCCCTTCTCCGCTGTCAATGCAAAATGCTCCACATACCCATGGAGGTTGGCTGGGCAGATTCATGGCATACTACTGAGCTCTGCCAGCTTGCCCACATGACATGACTGTGGCACTCTTAAAAGGTATCAGGGTTTTGCAGGCTGTGGGATTTCCTTTCTGAGCACAGCTCGTCAAAGACCAAGATGTGATTCCTCTGAAGCTTTGCCCAGCCAATCTCTAGCTTGCTGTAAACCCCTGGAGGTACTCAGCCAAACGTGGTCCAGATGGCACTGGGAGACTCAAGACATCAACAAGTCACATCCAGGATAAAGCAGGGATGTTTCTGCAGTCTGCCCAAGGCCAGACGATGACATGTCAAATCAGAGCTGACCCAAAAAGCAAACTAAGCTTTCCTTCCCCACAACACTGCCTCTGCTTCACTAGACTGGTTCTAAACCAATCCATTACCTTGCTTTTCCCTTCACAGTTTCTTCACAACTGCATCTCAGACAGAAGTTGAGCCATCTGAGCACGAGAAAGTGTTTTCAGATGGGGAATTTGCTCAATGGGAGACCTAAAAATCCCAGAGGCAAACTGGGCACGTTTGGTTCACCAGCAAATATCCCAAAGGCTTGTTTGCCTCCAGAGAAGAGCCAAGACCTGACCATTTAAAGAACCCTCTGAGATGCACCCATCATGACTCAAAACCATCACAGCTTCTCTCCTTAAATCTGTGTGAAGGGGCTCTCCCTTCTAAACTATATTTGCTGTTCTCCCTGTTTATAATTCATTTGGCATTGCTAGTTTGGGAGGATTCAGTCCATACAAAAGGATCTTATGGCAGATATTCGGGAGCACCCTTGAGAAAAGGGGACACAGTAAACAGACTCCCTTATATCCCTGGAGAATTAATGCAAAGTAACCTACACTAACTGACCTTCCCCATACACCAAGAGACCATGACAGCATCTAGCACACAAGCTTCACCTCCCAGTGCCTGATATAGATGCTTAAACAGCTCTGTCTCTATGTGACAGTTCAGAAGGCACTGATTGAACACCCCGTGGCATGAAATGCCCTCACATCACCTCTGAGCACCACTGACATCCCTCAGTCTGCTTCATGCTGGAAAGAATCTGCTGTATCAGTTTGCAGCTATTAGTCACCAGGAGAACCGGGAGTCACCTTCGAAATGCATCCTTCCAAGCATCCCAATCCCCTGCCCTGAATGTAAATACAGTCCATATGCAGAGCTTGCTTTCCACAACTGTATCTTCCAGGCTATTTATACCCTTGGTTCCCTCTGCATAAACCACATCAGTAATTTATACCTTGCAGCAGCAACTGTGCCATGATTATTGATCAGAGAGCTCTGTATGTGAGTTCTCAGAAGCAAACCCAGGGTAGTACCATCAAGTGTTCACATCTGCATCCTGTAGGATCTGCACCTCAGTTCTTCCTTCTCTAACAAGGGTGATTGTTCACCACCTGGGGACTGGAAAATGAGGGATTTGGAAAGGCTTATGCATGGAAGGGAGATTAACACAGAGTTGAGCTGTCTGGCTGGAAAACGTGGGAGGCATGATAGTGGTATTCACAGCAATGAACAGTTCAGTCCAGATAGGACAGTCACTGCCTTTCTTCCCACCTTTTATATGGAAAGCTAAGCACATACTTCACATGTCCCTTCTTTAGATTTAGTCCTTTGTGGTCCTCTTTTTTCCTATTACAATTGTCAGCTGGACCACAAGAGGATGATGATTTCCATGGGGGGGGTGGCCCTGCAGATGGATGGGAGGATGGTACTTAAGGTCCCTCCCCAGCTGAAGAGAGGAGTGCTCAAAGGGATTACCTGCTCCCTAAGCCAGGTGAATAGAGGATGCTGTATGGTCGGAGCCCCACAGGTCTGGGTTAGCAACCCCCTTGTGCCAGCCTCCCTGTGTAACCTTGAACATGTTGCTTAGAGGTTCATCTCAGAGCCGATTAAGGGATTTAAAATCATTTTCCTTCAAACTGACAGAAAGGTTTGGGTTTTGTTTTCCATTTCTCTTAAATCTGTTAAATGGCTTCAAGCATCTCAATCATAATCTCCCTGGGTTGCACATGCAGCCATCCAGCAGATACAACTCCTGTATATGCAGCAATAATTAATGAACTACAAGCTCTTCTGACTGAGGTTCTTCTAGTTCACATAGTTATAAACTATCTTCTAGTTTCTCTGACCAAATTAACTGACCTTTCAGAGTTCAACCTCATGGTAAGAACGAACATGAACTGTGGTATATGAAAATAATCATCTGTAGGAGTGTCGCATCCTACAGAAAAAAAACCCTTTTGCAATAGTCTCCAAAACAGGCAAATAGAAACGAGGTGCAAAGAAGCAAGCAGCATGTCCCTTCACACCAATCATTGTGCTTTGCAGGACCCAAAGACCTCAGATAACCTGCGAGTGGACAAGACTTATGAGTTCTCCAGGATCCTCCCATGGGGCAAGAGCAAAACTAGGTAGGAGACCTCATCTAAGCTCCTCCAAAGGGAGCAATATGAGTGCAGGGAAGAGTACAAGCCATGCAATCAGATGGCCAAGAGCTATATTTAATTCTTGCCTCTTAATATTCATGTCTCTTCTGTGCCCAAATTAAACCACAGGATTTTGCGATACTTGGGTGTGAATTTGTATCTGGAACGGAGATAAACTGAAACAGAACTGTGGGAGCTATCTCATCAGATAAAATCCTGCCTTATTCCTGATCACTCCATCTGTGACATTTTTGCCCTCTAGCTACAGGGATGGGGTGATGATAGACTTTATTTCATCACTGCAAGAACTGAGTTTAGATCTCCTGTTGCATTGTGGATGCTTGCTTTGCTCTCATGCTGGAGGAATGCTCGAGACAGAAGAATCATCAATGATCTTGAAGAAGAAAGATAGCACCTTACATGAACCTAATCATGTGAACTCCGCAGAGAGTGCTGTGTTCTCAAGTTCAGATATTGTTAATATCCTTCATCAGTGGAGGAAAACACAGCAGCTGATCTTGTGAGACTGAGTACAGAAGTCAGCTCCCAGCTATGGTTTCAGTGTCAAGGAAATGGGGAGAGGGAAATGAGGAGGAAGAAGCTGTTCCCTGTGAGGGTGCTGAGGCGCTGGCACAGGGTGCCCAGAGAAGCTGTGGCTGCCCCATCCCTGGCAGTGCTCAAGGCCAGGTTGGACACAGGGAATTGGAGCAACCTGAAACTATATGAGCTTTAAGGATCCTTCCAACCCAAGCATTCTGTGATTCTATCATTCTATGATATTAGTCCAAATCACATCAAGTTTTTTGGGTGGAGGTGGAGGAATTTCACCTTGTTCCTGCTAAGCTCTGCGAAGTCAGGATATAAAAGCACTGGGACAGAGATGAGTGGAGCAGGCTCTAGGAGTCGGTATTTAAAACCATGATGCAAGTGTTGTGGGTTTTGAGATAGTTTGGAAACTGCATGTGTTTTCAAAAAGCACAAGAAAAACAGATATAGAAACCCTCCTAGAGACAGAGTAAGAGGGAATAACCATTCTGAGAAAGATAAAGAACCAATGCCTTTGACAGCACCCAGGATTTCCTTGATGCTGATTCCAACATACCATCCCCATCATCTTCTATAGGACCTCACTAATGCTCTGAAATTTGGCAGCTGTCATCCACAGGAGTTACATGATCTGGAGCTAATGCAATTAGCTGTGATTTTGAAGGCACACAGCAGCTTCTCATCATTCTCAGAAGAGCCTTAGACAACTTAGGGACAGCAGCCAAGCTCAAAATGACTGCCAGGAGTGTCATGTGCTGTTCCAGAGCTGAGATAGTGTCTGCAAGAGGAAAGGAGCCTTGAACAGATTGGGGGAAGGATGTGGGAGGGGGGGAAGATGAGAACTGATGGATAATGGCAAAGCAGTTGATGTCATCTACTTGGAATTGTGCAAAGCCTTTGACACTGTCCGGCACAACATCCTTGTCTCTAAATTGGAGAGACATCAATCTGATAGGTGGACCACTCGGTGGATAAAGAACTGGCTGGATGGCCGCATGCAAAGAGTTGTGGTCAATGGCTCAATGTCCAACTGGAGAACAGTAACGAGTGGTATCCCTCAGGGATGGGACTGGTCTTGTTCAACTTTGTCGCTGACATGGACAATGGAATTGAGTGTGCCCTCAGCAAGTTTGCCGATGACACCAAACTGTGTGGTTCAGTTGATAACACTGGAGGGAAGGAATGCCATCCAGAGGGACCTTGACACACCTGTGAGGTGGGCTGATGCCAACCTCATGGAGTTTAACCATGCCAAGTGCAAGGTCCTACACCTGGGTCAGAGCAATCCCAGGCACAGCTACAGGTTGGGCAGAGAAGAGATTCAGAGCAGCCCTGCAGAGAAGGACTTGGGGGTGTTGGTCAGTGAGAAAATGAACATGAGCCGGCTGCAGTGTGTGCTTACAGCCCAGAAAGCAACTGTATCCTGGGCTGCATCAAAAGGAGCATGACCAGCAGGTCAAAGGAGGTGATCCTGCCCCTCTGCTCTGCTCTCATGAGACCTCACCTGGAGCATCGTGTGCAGTTCTGGTGTCCTCAACATAAAAAGGACATGGAACTGTTGGAACAAGTCCAGAGGAGGCCACGAGGATGATCAGGGGACTGGAGCAGCTCCTGTATGGAGACAGGCTGAGAAAGTTGGGGCTGTTCAGCCTGAAGAAGAGAAGCTGTGTGGAGACCTCAGAGCAGCTTCCAGTGTTTGAGTACAAGGGGGTACAAGGATGCTGGAGAGGGGCTCTTCATTAGGGACTGTAGCGATAGGACAAGGGGTGAGGGGTTAAAACCGAAACAGGGGAAATTCAGGTTCAGATATAAGGCAAAAGTTGTTTCCTGTGAGGGTGCTGAGGCACTGGAATGGAATGCTCCATCCCTGGCAGTGTTCAAGGCCAGGTTGGACAGAGCCTTGGGTGACACGGTTTAGTGTGAGGTGTCCCCGCCCATGGCAGGGGGATTGGAACTGGGTGCATGGAAATTTGGAGGTCAGGTTTAGTTTGTAGCAGCTATGAGAGCCAGTGCTTGGGGTTTCCTCAGGCTCATCTATATCAGAATCAGCACTGACCCATCAGAGGAGACATTTCAGGGCAGGCGCTCAGCTGTAGTTACAGAACATATCCTTGATGGTCTGTTAATGCCCTTCCATGGGTACAATTTAACTCTTGCCCAGTGAGTATCACCCAGAACTCTTTCACCCGACACATGTGAACACTGCTGCCAGTATCCACAATGCTGAGCACTGAATCACTGGCAGGACTGAGAAGCTTTTCAAACGCTGTCACTGATGGGTTATGATTAAACATCGCCTGGTAAAAAAGTGAGAACATTAAAGTGCCATCAAAGGCAGAAAAGATAGACTGACCTGCAGGAGGCCAAGCAAGTAAGTCAAGAAATAGTCTCCACTGGCCCATAAAGCTTCTCCTGTTGATGTGGTTGGGTCTTTTATTAGTCTTGACATATTGTAAGAGGTTACAATAACTACTTCCAAAGATCAGATTTTCTGCTAGAGGATCTTAGAGGGCATAGACTTTTCTCTTCTTTCCTCTTATTGCCAGAGAGGCACCTTTTGTGAGACACTGAAGAGACCCCATCACTCATAGTTGGGAGACAAGGATCCCTGATGGACTGTGATGGTGAGATTGTGGACTTGTGTGTTCTCCCTTGTATGCCTGTGGGATGGGGACAGAGGCAATATTTAGGCACAACTACACAGCTCTTCAGACTAGATATAAGTGAGACATTCTTTACCATAAGAGTGCTGAAACACTGGCACATGTTGCTCAGAGAGCTGGTGTATGCCCGATCCCTGGAAGTGTTCAAAGTCAGGTTGGATAGGGCTCTGAGCAACCTGGTCTAGTTAAAGATGTCCCTGCTCATTTCAGGGGTGTTGGACTAGGTGAGCTCCTATGGTCCCTTCCAACCCAAACTATTGTATGATTCTATGAATGGCAAGGGTCAAAAAGGGCTTTGATATTACAGCAGCCAAAGTGTCATTTCTTAGGTTTTCCAACTCTTATGTCAGCATTAACATATCTGTCAAGCTAGTAAGGGATACATTCCCATTTTGTAATGGGAATACATTTCCATTTTGACCCCAAATGCTTTCTTAGGCTGATCTGGGTCATTCCTTAGCATCCCTCATGCTCAGTGTGGCTATAAGAACCTGTGCACACAAAGAGATCTGACTTACTGTGCCTGCCATGGGCAGCCACCATGTACATACACTGTGGACATCTGGGATTCTTGGCCATACAACAGCCCTTGATGGGAAGTCTGTGCTTGCAGACAGTTAGTGTATGGCACCTGCAAAGTAGACACAGTTGGAGCCTGCCAGGATCTGGAAGTCACAGATAAATGCAGGACTGCCTCCAGCTCTACATAGGAAAGAGCATGCCTTTGTATGAATGTTAGATGCAGATGTGCTTAATAGTATTAACATGTTTCTGCCCTGAGAAACAGGAAAGATTTGGTTACTAGAGGCTGCAGCTCGACAGCCCATTGAACTCTGCATGGAGAAGGTCTCTTGTATTATTCTGGGCTCCATAATAAGGTACATATGAATTCTCATGTGTTTACCAATATAATGTCGTATAATGTGTTCAAGGAGAACTGCAGCCTGAAAACAGATGATAACCCAACCAGCACGGCCTGTTTTCTGCAGCTCAGAAAGGAGAAATGCCTGAGCACTGAGCAGAGTCACAGCCCCACTATCTGGACCATTTTCCACCTTGGAGCATCCCTGATTTTACAAAGCAAAAGAAAACCCCATCCTGGAGGTTCACACCTTCCAGGAAAATGAATGCATTAATATGAGCATCTCCTTCAAGGCTAGAGGGCCTGTGGGAGGAGATTGTTGTAATTATAAATCAATCCAGCATCACGCTTAGACCTCATAAGCTTAAACTCCTCCAGCATTGCAGCTATTCCACCCCTGTCAGTCCACACACCTCAGTGCCTGTGATGGTAACCAAGAGCAGATGCTGAGAAGCTATTGCAAACAGATGCTGATCTAATGAATGTGTTGAGGCTGGGGCAACAGGGCATGGAAAAGATAAGCAAGTGTCAACTTTGCATCACCTATGACACCATCCATCACTCTGTCAGGCTGAGAGCCTGCATCCAGATGGCATCTAATCCAGCAATACAGGACTCCAGGCTGCATCAACATGCACCACGGTGGTGCCAGCCACTTGAATCTGAAAAGGACTGATAGGGGTGGGAGAGGAAGGTACATTACTGTGGTTTGGAAGGGGAGTCTGCCTCTCTTCCTGCAGTGGCTCAAGGAGGAAGCCTGGATGGGAGCAAAAGGAGAGACGTGCAACCGCTTGAGATGTTCTGAAGAGACATGTGGTTCACCGCTGGTACAGAACTTCCTCTCCCAGAGCAGCTCAGGTAATAAAAGCAGCACAAACGCTGTCTGCAGTGCAAGGGGATTGGGAAGTTAATCATTTGGTGGGGGGAAGCTTAGAAAGAAGAAGAAAACTTGGGAGTAAATATCTTTTATCCCAGAGTGGCATCCTGTGTCTTGCTGGAGAAAGATGACAGCTCTGAGCCCAATCCTGTGCTGCATCAGATGGGGCACCTCGGTAAATGATAACTCACACTGATATAAATCAGATGGGAAGGGAGGAAAAAAATGAAGCTAATATTCCCAGAATAGCTGGGACTTGGAGGTTATTAACCCCTATTTTCTCATTAAATTCTAGCTTAGGCAAACACTTTTCACTCATCTAATATAACCCAGAGAAATGAGTCCCTTCTCCTTCCAATCTACAACTGTCAAGAGCATTGCTGGGTTGTTACCCTACTGCAGGGAGAGCGGCATTCTTCTCCTGTGTGTATCAATGTATGATAGACCAGAGACCTCTCCTGTGCCCTTTCCCAGCCTTGGCTGTTCATTCCCATCCCCTTGCCACCTATCCCTTGTGTGAGCACAAATCTGTGCCCACATAGTGCCATGCAGCAAGCCTGATCCAGCTGGAAACTGAAACCCTGAAAAGAACATGTATTATTTCAGCCCCTGCAGTTTTCCAAACCCATCAGTGAGGGGTGCACAAGGGGGATGCAATGATGTGAGAACAGTGTCCAAGAGGATGGAGTCAGTTTTTTCTGCATTGGATCATGCTGCTTGGACCACACATCAAATCGGAGCATAGCAGTGCAGGGATGCTTCAGGTATAGACTCAGAGGAGCCAGGGAGCACCCCACCACCACAAGGATCAAAACCTCCTATTTTAATACTAAAAACAGCAGGAAAGATTATGTTGGTCACATCCAGCTCCCTGTTGCCACAGGCACCTTTAATGCAGGGGACCTGCAAAGCATCTGCTACCTGCGCTGTGACACATGGTCCCTGCAAAGCATTTCCCAAGATCATAGACTCATAGGATCATTAGGGTTGGAAAGGACCTTAAGATCATCTAGTTCCAACCCCCCAAAGATCTACAGTATGAGGCTAAAAGCTGCAAAATGCAATATGCCACAGGGTGAAGGAGAGTTGCCAACACCAGTTCCTTCCAACAGCCAGTTAATTTATCAGGTAGTAATTCATTAGGTCTTAATACATAGGGTGGTTTTGGAGCAATGGGAACTTAGTAGCACTCCATGTACACTTTCTATGGCATGCCAGCAATGTGGTACCCTCTAGACAGCCACAGATTTGTTATGTTAATACCCTGCTCTCCTTCTGAGATTACCAAAAGGCAAGTGCTGTCACACAGCAAAACAATTACAGCTGGGGATGGATGGATGTGACTGGTGCTCATTGCTCACGCACTATTGGGAGGGCACTTGAAAAGATGCTGAAAAATTAAGGGGAAAAATAAGGATTTTACCATTTTTCTTCTGATCCATTTATGAAATCTCTCCCAATTGGGACTCCAGACCAGATTCTTCCTCTAAGAATATGCTGGAGTAATGTCATGGATATCTACAGAATGCCAGGATGAAGCAAAGAAGGTGGGAATCTTCCCTTCCCTCTTTAACATAGGCTGCCCTCAAAAGCTGCAAGCCCTAGGGAACAGGGCAGTGTGGGAGTGCTTCTGAGCCTGCAGGCAGAGCCTACAGTCCTAGACTGGCTTCAGAAAGAGCTGCTTTAGTTTTCAAGCTCCTAATTGCACTAATTGAGCTTCTGCAATTTGCTGGAGTTAACCCTCCCTTTGCCCACTTCGGGAGGCCAAAACCTCACTGCTGCTTTGGTTTTGCAGGGCAACAAAGAGGAGAAAGAAACTGTTGTGGCTCCTGGACCTCTCAGGGTCTCCCTTTGATTGTTGTATTTCCTACCAGTGTCAGCATTTGTGATATTAATGATGAAGACAACAGGTCATTAAAAACCTATTCGGGAGGGGGATTGCAGCCACATAAGGAAGGATTAGAGCCCTGATGTTATTAAGGGGTGAATATTCACCCTGCCTAATTAAAGGGATCTTTGCCTAATAGTGGGAACACTGCTCCTCCAACTCCCCTCTGGCAGGAAGGCTGTGGAATAATTTTGTTACCCTCCTATATATCCAAGGAAATATGTGACAAAGAAGCTGGTTTTCTGCATCTGAGATGCCCACTCCATAACATGAAAGTGATGCTGCTTGGGGAATCAGGGGCTGCAGTCTGATGAGGTTCATAGGGAGATTTCAGCCAAGGGGGACTGGTGGCTAAGGAAAAGAGGACCTTTAATTTCAGTATCCTTTCATTTTCTTTTTGTGCTAATTGGATTAAGATTGCAATTGGTTGGAGGTGTGTTTTTGCATGAGTGAGATAAAGATGCACAAATATGAACACTATTGATTGGAGAGTAAATGCAAAAAGGAGAGGATGAAGAGGCCGTGGTGGCTGAAAGAGCAGTCACATCCATGGCTTCTTCCCTGGGCTTGGGGAAAGCAAAGTGCTTTCTAATCAGAGCAGTGAACCTGATCTTATCCCAGGGTCTGGAGAGGTGGGAAATCCCTTTTCTTTGTCAAGAAGCACCATTCACACAAGGCAAAATCCTGTATAAGCAGTTCAGTTTCTCATGCCCATGCTACCTATAGGGAAACTTGGAGGTGAAGGAAAAAGGGCTCCTGTAACCATAGTTCCCGTTGGCCCCTCAATACAGCCTCTATCAGAGCTGCTCCCAATTTACAGCATCTTCCAGTATTGCCAGTCCAAGAGGTCAATAACCATCAGTTATTTGATATGCAAAGAAAATAGATTCCAGCTCACTCTCTCTTGCTCTCCTAGACCCCAAAATGACCCTGCTTCACTTAATTGGACCCTCATCCAAACTTCAAGTCCATCTTCACCTACAGAGCTTAGAGCAACTTGTGTTCTCCAAACAAATTCCCTGACCATGGGGGTCTCCAAATCTGCTCACAATTCATGCATTGCTCTGCTGAGCAGCCAGCCATGTACTAGGCTGCATCAAAAGAAGTGTGACCAGCAGGTTGAAGGAGCTGATTCTGCCCCTCTGCTCTGCTTTCCTGAAACCCCAGTTGCAGTACTGTGTGCAGCGCTGGTGTCCTCAGCATAAGGTGTCGTGGTTTAAACCCAGCTGGCAACACAGAAGCACGCAGCCGCTCACTCACTTCCCTCCCACTTCCTCCCCCTGCTCCCAGAGGGATAGGGAGGAGAAGCAAAAGAATGTAGCTCCCACGGATTGAGATAAGAACAGTCCAGTAACTAAGGTATAACACAAACCACTGCTGATACCACCAATAATAATAATGATAAAGGAAATAAAAAGGGAAGAGAATACAACCGCTCACCACCTGCTGACCGATACCCAGCCTGACCAAGCAGTGATCTCCTGCTTCCAGGTAACTGCCCCAGTTTATATAGTGGGCATGACGTGCTGTGGTATGGAATACCTCTTTGGCTAGTTTGGGTCAGGTGTCCTGTCTCTGCTTCCTCTCAGCTTCCCCTCCTCCCTGGCAGAGCATGAGACTCACAATGTCCTTGGTCACAGTAAACATTACTGAGCAGCAACTAAAAACATCGGTGTTGTCAGCGCTGTTCCCAGGCTGAAAGTCAAAACCACAGCACTGCACCAGCTACTAAGGAGAAAAATGACTGCTACTGCTGAACCCAGGACTGAAGGACATAAAGCTGCTGGAGCAAGTCCAGAGGAGGACACAAGGATGATCAGGGCCTGGAGTACCTCCCGTATGAAGACAGGCTGAGAACATTGGAGCTTTTCAGCATGGAGAAGTGAAGCTGCATGGAGACCTCAGAGCAGCTTCCAATGTCTCAAGGGGGCTACAAGGATGCTGGAGAGGGACTCATTATCAGGGACTGGAATGACAGGACAAGGGGTGATGGGATCAAACTGAAACAGGGGAAGTTCAGGTTAGATATAAAAAGCACAATGAAAAAATACAATATTATTATGACTGCTTTCCCTACCAGAGATGAAGGTAAGGAAGGTAAATCATTGGCATAACAGAGGCCTTTAAAAAGCAAGTCTCTGTACCCATTTGGTTGCGGATTGCTAGCAAATGCCTTGCCAGGCCCTCTACAGTGAACTACCTCACCACCACATGGAGAGAGTAGAAAAAAAGTGCCTCTATTTATTATAAAACTTTAATTTGCTTTAAAGAATGACTGTCGTGCTGTCTGACACTTTCAAGTGTTCTGTACAGGAGGAGACATAAAACATGAATCATTGCACTTGTTTTTCAGCATCTTTCTTGCCACATTTGCTAATTATTTAATCTCCCATGTCAGAAGTGGGACTTTTGCTCCTTTTCCTGCTCATTTTTTCCCCCTTCTGATTTTCTCCTGCATTAGAATATAGCACAGGTCTTGCCTTGGTGCATTTTAGGTACAGATGGCACAGATCTGGAGAGGCCAAGGAGAGGGAAGGACTCAGAAAGGGGTTAAACACATGGATGGTTGGGAAATAACCCACAGCAATTCAACAAGACAGTCCAACTGCATCAGTTCCTCATCTTGATAAAAGCTAAGGGGCTAAGCATCAGGTCCACTCTCTGCTCTTATCCCGTTCCCATAAGCATCTCCTACTGACCATGTTGGACATGGGATACTTGCTCCAAGCTGGGAGAGCCTCTCATTAATCTGTTTGGCTGTTAGCCTAGTCAGCTCCTGACTCACAGGTCCCTATATGTACATGAGCCCTGTTATAGATAACCAAGAGACGTTCATAGAATCATAGTCATACAGTGGTTTGAGTTGGAAAGCACCTCAAAGCTCATCCAGTTCCAACCCCTGCCACAAGCAGAGACATCTTCCACTAGAGCAGGTTGCTCCAAGCCCCATATTTATTGATCAACACCAAAGATGTGCTTCTTTGTTGGGACAGAGCAGCTGCTCCTCTCCATTTAGAAGAAAAGGGGTTCTACCTGCAGAATAGGGGGAACAGCATAGCATTTTCTACTGCACCCATCGCTACCTTAATACACGTACACTCTTCTCTTTATCCCTGTGACAAGGTCCTCAACATGGAGCAAAATAAGCTGAAAAACCTGCATCCACTAGAAGTGGATAGAAGAATTCAGAGAGGAAAAGTGTATTTTTGCTAGTCTGCAGCACTGAAACAGACGTCCTAAAATAATTCAAGATACCCTGGGGGTAAGCTGCTAGAAAAGCCCATACAGACAGATGGACAGAAGTCATAGCCATGTCTTTATACACTGTAAAAGATTACTAACAAAATCCCCCAAAAGCCAAACCCACAGATTTTCAGCTGAAAGTTACAGATGCTGATGTAGGGTCTATCTCTGGGACAGAAAACAAACAAGTTACACCAGCCCCTTGCAGAAAGTGGGTCTCAGCAGTGTCTCTGCTGCTCTGTGGCACAGTAAGTGTCCTCCTCAGCAAACCCAGACCTTAAACAACAGAAATAAGAGTGAAGACCACAGCAATGCAGCAAGATCTCATCCACTGTCCCACACTTTCAGGCAGGACCTGCAGGGTATCAACAGCTTCCTACTTGTCCTGGAAAACTGGGCTTTTTCCTCTGTCTTTAGCTCCCAAGGGCTGGCATCCTGAGGGATGCTCCCCTCTACCAGGCTGCATGCCCATGCTGTGATTTGTCTCTTGGCAGCAGAGCAACATGGCACAGTGGCTTCTGATGCACACATCACCCTCCTGGAGAGATGCATCTTGGAAGGGGACACGAATGCATGGCCTGGGATGCTCACTTGTGGTTTGGGGACACTGCATGGTGCCTCTGAAAGCTGCCACTGTTTTTAAGCATGGGAGTTGGGAGGTGGGAAAGGAGGAAGAAGAGTCTCAGATGTTAGTGGAGAATAAATAATAATAACACTAATAAGGCCGCATGATTTTATGGCTCCTGCTTCCTCATCTTAAAGGGCATCCCCAAGCTTTTGGCAAGCCCCTGTGAAGCAGAAGCTAGTCACCAGCCCTGTGCCAGCTCAGAGTTTAGTGTTAGTGAGATTGAAGGTGACTGTTGATAGCATTCAAACATTAGAATACAAACGCCAGCTGCCAGTGGGGACTGCTCACCACAGGAAGGAAACCTGTACAAGGAGCAGCCCGAATTCTGGGTGCTTTGGAGGAAGAGGAAGAGACTGGAACTGCTTTAAGTAGTAACCAAGTACCTTGTAATGAATGCTGCAAGGAAACTGCTCAGTTTAATGCAGGATGGTGGCAGAGCATCATCTATGTCAAGGCTTAACCAAACACAATGTGTCCCCTTCTCCCCAGTGTTTAAGAGCAACTTTGATGCCCTCTTTTCCTCTCCATCAACTCTGTATCTCCCTTTTAGCCATCAGAGGGTCGGGCCCAGTGCTCACCCAGCTGAGAGTTGCATGTTCCACAAGCAGAAAGCCCCAGGTTATCTCTTATCACCAAACTGAGGTTCCCCAGTATCTCCATCAGCCCCTCCAGGGACTTCAACCAGAATGGCTGAGGATGCTTCTGTGCTTGAGGGACAAGAAACTGGCCACATATGGGACCTTTGCAAGGTAGTCTTTTGCAATCACAGCCTTAAGGTGTGTTCAACCTGACACCCAAATACACCTGAAGAAGGGATTTCAGCACCCGTGAAGCCTCTCCAGGCATCCTCAGACACCTCATTCACCATGCAAACAACGTGCAAAGCGTTATCAGCAAGTTGCTGCTGGGGCAACTTACTGACCCATGCAGGTAATCAGCTTATGATATGAGGGATGGGATCATGTTGGCTGAGCAGGCACAGCTGCTAATGTTATTCTTGTTCATCAGGATACTTAATCCGACTTCTTTTTTGTAATAAAACTAAATCCTCAATGACTATTTGCCTGAGGCTTTAGTTAGAGCAGCTAATGGGGCCATCATATGAACCGAACCCTCCGTATACAGTAGTGAACAGTAGCAAGATAGCTGAACACCACAAGGGAGGGCAGGGAAAACCCAAATGTGGGAGAAAACAAAAAACGCATGCAAAATGCTCTTCTGTGATTGTACAGTGGTGTGAAACCTCTGGATGAATGGGTGTGAGAAGAACTGATAAATCCATGTATAGAGAGAGGTCAGGAATCAGTATAACTCTTAGAAAATCCTAAACATCAGTGTCACAACCCCTGGGGGTGGGAAATGGGGCAGGCTGGAGTCAAATGGGAGCAGAGCCCACATGAGCAAGCTGCTGGGCAAGAGCAGAAGCACATCCCTCCTGCCTCATGAGCAAGAGCTCATGGCTGTGGGTCACCCCAAAGGCAGGATGTGCAAACAGTCCCAAACCCTGCAATGGTGCTGGGATGTGGTGGAGAGGTAGTTTGTGACTGCTTTCTTCCCCCCCGGCACACAAACACGCCAGGTCTTGGCACAGAGCAGCAAACCTCATTCAGGAGACAGCATAGGACATGTGCATCCTGGAACTGGTGCCAGGAGCTGAGTGCTGGCACCATCCCACTCTACAAAGCCATGTCCCAGGTGCTGTCTGCACTCTCCTGGCTTTGCAGGAAGCCATGCACCCACTGATCACCTGCAGTCCTATTACACACAGCAGCCAAAGAGACCACAGGGAGCCCTGGAAAGGGTTTAAAAGGTTTAAAACCTTGAAAGAGCTCAGGAAGAGGAATGTCAAAGGGCTAAAAATATTGGGACTATTCAGCCTGGAGAAGAGAAGCCGTGTGGAGACTTCAGAGCAGCTTCCAGTGTCTGAAGGGAGGTACAAGGATGCTGGAGAGGGGCTCTTCATCAGGGACGGTAGTGATAGGACAAGGGGTAATGGGTTCAGACTGAAACAGGGGAAGTTCAGGTTGGAGATAAGGCAGAAGCTGTTCCCTGTGAGGGTGCTGAGGCACTGGCACAGGGTGCCCAGAGAAGCTGTGGCTGCCCCATCCCTGGCAGTGTTCAAGGCCAGGTTGGACACAGGGGCTTGGAGCAGCTGCTCCATTGGAAGGGGTCCCTGCCCGTGGCAGGGGTTGGAGCTGGAGGAGCTTTAAGGTGCCTTTCTACCGATACTATTCTATGATTTTATACCCAAACTCAAAGCAGGAGTTGTTACCATGCAAACATTTCTTGTAGCTTATTTTCTTTAGTTTGTTTGCAGCCCCCTATTATCCCTGTCTCTGAGCAGCCAGAGCAATGCATACCTGATTTGCTTGGGCACAGCATCCCTCTGAGCCAAGTCCTGTGCCCATCCCTCAGTGCCACATAAGTCCTGCAGCCAACAAGTTTCCAAGACACTCATAGCATACAATATAAAGAAGAGAAATGCTGGAAGATTAGACCCTCAGCTGAAACTAATTGTTCAATAAGCCATGAACAATATAACGTTCGTGTGGTTTGCTTCCCTGCCTTTCATCTGCAGGAAGGAAAAATAAACAGTCCAGGAGAAGGGCAGAAGGTTCCAAGAGCCACAATGGGGTTAGAGTCAGAGGCACAGGCAGGAGGGGCAGTGTCTGAACCAGGATGTCATTCAAAGCAGACCTGAGTAGAAGGACTTGGGGGTGTTGGTCGATGAGAAAATGAACATGAGCTGGCTGCAGTGTGTGCTTACAGCCCAGAAAGCAACCGTATCCTGGGCTGCATCAAAAGGAGCGTGACCAGCAGGTCAAAGGAGGTGATCCTGCCCCTATACTCTGCTCTTGTGAGACCTCACCTGGAGCATTGTGTGCAGTTCTGGTGTCCTCAACATAAAAAGGACATGGAACTGTTGGAACAAGTCCAGAGGAGGCCATGAGGATGATCAGGGGCTGGAGCACCTCCTGTATAGAGACAGGCTGAGAAAGTTGGGGCTGTTCAGCCTGGAGAAGAGAAGCTGCTTGGAGACCTCAGAGCAGCTTCCAGTGTCTGAAGGGGGTTTATAAGCATGCTGGGGAAGGACTCTTCATCAGGGACTATAGTGATAGGACAAGGGGTGATGGGTTCAAACTGAAACAGGGGAAGTTCAGGTTAGATGTAAGAAGTTCTTTACTGTGAGGGTGGTGAGGTGCTGGCACAGGGTGTGCAAAAGTCTGGTAAATGTCCCATCGCTGGCAGTGTTCAAGGCCAGGTTGGACAGAGCCTTGAACAACAGGGTCTAGTCTGAGGCATCCCTGCCCATGGAAGGGGGGTGGAACTCATGATCTTAAGGTCCATTTCAAACCAAGCCATTCTTCGATTCTATACTGCTTCCTCTTAGTCCCATACCATTACTGCCTGCTCTCATGAGTGAGCTACTTTACCGAGTAGCTTTCAGTCCTTTGGTCAAAGAGGGGTTTGATTCTGCCTGGAGTAAATCAACAGCACGATTCCCAGGCTAACAACATGTGAGTCTAGCCCACAAAGCAGATGAGAAATAAGACCTTCAATTCAAGGCTATTATTCAGGCAACAGCAGCGTCTCATTCAGATGAAATTAACTGACAGGAATAAAAAAGAATATGGTGATAGCTCCGGACATATAGAACGTTTTTATTCATGCTGGAAAGAAGCCCAGATGTAATGGAGTTGCTCAGACACCCCCATCTCTTCCCCCTCCTCACTGCAGTAAGCACCATCAGCAATTTTCTTTCCTGATCCCTAATAAACTAAGGGCAGGCCAGGATCTGGGGCACCCAATGAGACCGCATCCTATCAGATTGCTGGTTGTTGCCTGACGGAGGAAATTAACCATCTACCCAACATATGGGTCCCAAAGAGTTTCCTGCAGAGCTCACTCCTCCCTCCAACCTCCATCCCCCAAGCAGGATAATCCCCTTATTGTTATTTAGAGACACAGAGATGGGTCTGATCCACAGCACCAAAATCCCCATGTCTGGAAAACACTGAGGAAGAAGAGATTAGAGATTCACCTCCCATGAAGGGGGAGAAATGAAGAGTCAGATCCAGACTGCCCTGAAATCTGTGAGCATCTGAAACTTGGATCCTAACCCAAACTTCTCAGATGCAGCCTGGCTCCATCATCATGTTGTGTGTCTGTATGATGGACTTGCTGCAACCTAGCAACTAAGAGCTGAGTGCTTCTATGAGCTTGAAGCTTAAGGAAGGAAAAACAAGACCAGCTTCAAAACAAGGACAAACACTGAACAAACACTAAAGAGCTCAGGTACATGAAACCTAGATATAAGGAGGAAATTATGGTGGGGAAACACTGCAACAGGTTGCCCAGAGAGATTGCAGGTGCCCCATCCCTGGAACATTCATGGTCAGATTGGATGGGGCTTTGAGCAGCCTCATCTAGTTGAAGGTGTCTGTGCTCATTACAGGTGTGCTGGACAAGATGACCTGTAAAGGTCCTTTCCAACCCAAACTACTCTATAATTCTATGGAATGAAGCAGGGCATAATCTCCCTAGTCAGGGGAGCATCTGTGTTACCAGCCCTGAGGCTCATAGATGGGTTGGTGACAGCAATCTAAAGGTAAAGCTTCCTGCACTGGACCTGAATTGGGGTGTCCAGCTTTTCCCTATGAGTAAATGCATAGCACAATCCAGACCAAGTAAAATTACTACAAGCCTTCAGCACACTCAGAAAAGCTTCCCTGTGCATGGCAGGGAGGTAAGAACATGGCTTTACACAAGCACATGGGCAATGGGGTTCCCTGCACCATATCCCACAGTACATCAAACACAATGCTGCCCAACTGGATGGAATTTAGTCAAGGCAACTGGAAGGACATGTCACGGATGGAGCAATCACAGTGTTAAACAGGACCAGCATCTTTGTGTCAAGATTGAGACTGTCAAATGTTTTACTTCCAAACAAAATCCTAACTCACTGCCTGCTCATGTGGCATACAGAAGGAGAATAGGACCCAAAGATACCTAAAGATGGGCTACACTAGCCCAGTGCAATCCTGACCTCTCTCCTGCCTCATGCGCTAGAGACATGCAGGAAGCCAACCCCAGGATGACAAATTGGGGCCTAAAAGGGAAGGAGGGAAGAACTCAGTACTGCAGCATCTGCCTGTATGAGATACTTCATCACCTGAAAAGAAATGCACAGTCAACCTGATCAGCTTTAAGCAGGAGGGATGATGTCTTACAATATACTGAGACTGGATGGGGCACCAGCTCCCCTTCCAAAGGTTTTATTTGGGATGTTTTACTGCAGAGCAGAGCCTCTCAGATGCTGCCTCCCACAGAATTAATCTCTATTCCTTTCACACATGGTCTCAGTGCCACCATAAAATTGCCAGGCAAAGAAAAAACAATTTTTATTCCTTCTCAGTCCTTAAAACCAAGAAATCCTGGATTGCTTTGCTCACACTCCAAAAGCAGTGTAAGGTCAGATCCAGAGGGAAATGAACCCCAGTGAAAACTTACTTTCTGTCTTCCAACCTAGAAATTCCATCAATATGCCCCAAGGCAGCCAGGAATACCTGGGATATGAGGGCTGGGCTGTAGGGCCTTTGGGGAATATCTTGCAGCCGTTTGGAAGTGGGATGCCAATACACTGCTCTGTGCTGTTCCTGATTCAGTGCCCTAAAGAACACATACTCCTTGATGGATTTTTCCAGATGTCCTGGGACTGCATGGCTGAGGGGAACCCAACTCTTCTGTCTCCCCTGTTGCCTTCCCTGTAACCCCAAATCCTTCCATGAATCAGCATTATCGACGTACTCATTGTGGCATCAGTATTAACTGCAGGGGTGATTTTACCAGCGCAACACGTCAATCCCGTTTTCTATTATTAGGCATCTGTGTGCTATGTTCATTGATCCTGGGCACTAAATTTCCTCAGGGGTTAACAATACTTTCATCACACAGCCAAAAATCCATGGAAGCTTAAAGAATACTCAAGTGCAAGATTCCCAGAGGTCCCTGGGGCCCATGTTTTCTTCAGTTTACACAGACACATCAATAGATCTCCTTAATTTCATTTCATTATTCCTCCTGTATAGGATGTTTCTTTCCCTCACATTGGCTTGAAGGACAGGAAGATGCACTGCACCACTCGTTAGGTGTGCCTTATGTTTTCTGAGCCTGATGGTCAATCTTCAAGCCCACAGTGAAAATACATCTAATTCCTTTGGTTTCCACAGCAATGAAATGTAAATTTTAAGGTCTCTTGTGGATGCAACGTGCGATTCCAAAGGGATCCTATTAGAAAAGTCTAATTAATGTCCTATTAAAAAATGAGATCCAGTGAATTAGCTAAGCAAAGATGGGTAGAGATTTTAATATGCAAAATCAACAGTGAATAGGTAAATGAAGGCTAAATGAACAGTCCAGAGTAGATAAGAAGAGCAGACGGATACCAGGTATCGAGATGGGGGATCACTTGGAGATGCAGCAATAGAGGCAAACAGTAGCCTGGCACAACAGGTAGATGACTGATGGATTAGTCATCAGATGCAAAATGGACCTTGACCTGTCTTGGCTCTTAATCCCTGCTCGCAAAGGCCACTTGAACACCAGATCAGGCTCACAGGAAGAGGCTGGGTAAAAAGGAAAGACACACCTAGAGGAGAGAAGGTGCTCCCTAGAAATGGGTATCATTCCAATCATCATCCTGATGCCTTAAAACCAAGCCCTGGGATCTCACTCAAATACCAACATGGTGTAAAAAAGGTTTAATGAAGTAGTGAACATTATATTGGTGGTGAGGGCCCAATTTTGCTGCCACAGTGCAACTCTAAACCCAGCAGAGTTCTTCTTGCTTCTGCAAAGCTACACCAGAAGATACGAAAACCAAAATCTGGCCCATTAGAGCTCACATTTACCTTCTGTGCAGAATGTAATTTTCTTGCATCTTCTCCAGTTAACAAGGAGATAGAAAGGGTGAGACACTGACAGCAGTAAAGACAGGAACAGTAGCTAAATGATGGCTAATGGGCAGCTGATCGAGTAGAAGGACAGATGCAGAAGGAGATTAATAGAATAGATAAACAGGCATTAGACCCCAATCTCCCAGCAATTACGGTTTGCTCGGGATACCCTAATCTTTTGCAGTTTTGCTCTCCAATAATTCCAGTTAAATTAGTTATTATCCCTCATTTATGTTTGTCCCTGGAATTATTTTTGTGGCGTGGATCAAAGAAACACCACAGGCTTTAATGCAGCGTGTGCTTTTAAAAAGTCAAAGCATTAGAAAGTGCTCTCCAATCTAATGCATTCCCGTCTCGTGCCAGAAAGTAGATCTTTAACTTCTAATTAGTGCATTTCAGGATCTGTCCAAACAACCCTGCCATGTCTTTCCTTGCAAACACAAACAGATGAGGTTCCCTAGGGAATCGGAGCCAGCTCAACACCTATCACAAGTAGCAGTGCTATTGCAATTAATAAAGCATGAGCAGGCATTAAACAAGGCGGAATCCAGCTCTGTAACTGCAACGCGGTTGTTTGTACTTGATTTTCCCTTTCCCAATGAGATTCACTAAAAAAATTCCTTCTGCAAAGGTACTGAAAAAAAAAAAAGGATAAAGATGGGAAAAAAATGGGAAAAAAAATCTCATTACATCTTTAATTTAAAACTCTATCACCGGATAGAATATTTTATGGACTGATCATCTGCCAAATGTTATCGTTTAAATCAAAGCTGCTCCAGAGTTCTGCATCAGCTGTGAATGAAATACAGAGTTTGAGGTTTTTCCTCTGCTTCTGAAGCAGACACTGGCTCAGATATTGTGCTGAAAATGGCCAGGAAAGTAGTGTACATGGAAGTGACTGTGAGATGGATACATGAGAGAGGGTCTGACAGAATGAGTGGCTTGAATCTCTGGCAGGAGGCAGTTCCCACAGCAGACTTGGAGATCCACGTTGACCAGTCCATGCAAAGCAATCAGCAATTATTTTATATATATATATATATCTTTACATATATATATATATATATATATATATATATATATATATATATATATAATCAGTGATGTGAAGCAAACAGATATGTGCATGGGCATCCACCAGCATCAGCTGCTGGTTGTAGATGTGTAAATGGGATGAGTCCCATAATCAGTCGTAGAATGGTTTGGATTGGAAGGGACCATAAAGATCATCCAGTTCTAACTGCCATGCTGTGATCTTTGGATCACAGACAGCAGTTTGACAACAACTAAAATGCAAGGAGACAGTGTTAAGGTATCTTACCAACCAAACTACAAGATTGCAGGGCCAAGAGAGGCACCTGTGGCAAAGGAATCTCCACAAAAGGAAGAGGGGCAAATAACAGCAGCCTTGAGATCCCAAGGAAGAACCATTTCATCCAGCAGAATGGCAACTTCCTCTTTCACCCACATACCCCTCAAAACATATTAGCAGCAGTAAGGGTGATGCTTTTCAATCCCTAATCTCAATGCAAAACACAGCTTTATGGATGGAAAGGCATCAGCTGCAATAGAGTGATGTGGGGACAGGAGGTAGGTTTGTCAGCTGTGATGATGTGGATAAAGTGCTGGTACCACTCAAAGTTGAGAGGACCACAAACAGGAATGTGGCCAGATATCTACTGTGCCCAGTCTGAGTGAGCTGTCAGGTCTAACTACATAGAATCTTCCTCTAATTTTCAGTTGCTTCTGATTGCAAAGCTAACTTAGCCATATGCAAGTCCTAGACCATATGCATAGTAGGAAGGTCTGATTGGGAAGCTGAAGCCACACACCCTACACGTCCCACCTTGCCTGGATTTGAGACCAGATCTGCCAGACCTCAAAGAACCTCTAGCCTTTCAATGTCCAGAGGATCCTCAAGCAACAATGGCTTGGATTCATGGATCTATTTTAGGGTTGCCACTTAAAAGACAAAACATTAAAGTCAGTTTTGAGCAAACACCCTTCTCCCATTTAGAATAAGTCTGTGTGGAGCTCAGTAGCTCCAACAAACCATGAGGCCTGAGTGCAACCAGAAAGGCTATCAGGAACTGCCCAGGGGACAGCCATAATCTGCTTTCTTACATGCAGAAGGCCCATAAACAAATTATTACACTTCCATGCCTGAGTTTCCCTAATTTGCAGGATGCTGATAATGATCAGGACTAATTGAAAATATCCCATCAAGCATTATTAGGATGGGGAACAGGGATTTTGAATGAACCATTTGCAAAGAGCCCAATTTCCCCTATATATCCCAGCATTTGACAGTAAAACAAGCAAATAAACAACCTCAAACCATCTGAAGTCTCTGGCTAAAAAGACAATGTTTTCCATAGGAAACATTTACTGTTTTCTGGATAATTCAACAACCTCCATAAAGCTTCTAAGGCTTCTTTCATTGCTTTTTTAAATAATTACAGATGCTTTAATGGAGGCTCAGTAAAGCAAGCTTTATTTTAAATGCAAACACAACAGACCTCTGGCCAAGTCTGAGTTGAGTCTCTAGTGTGAGGCCTTCCTGTTCGTGGCAGGGGGTTGGAACTGGATGATCTTAAAGTCCTTTCTAACCCAAACCATTCTATGAGAGGGGCAGCCAGATGATGAAGTAGAATGATCAAATGCTGTGTTTTATCCATCAGATCCGAGCAGGTTTTTCAACAGTAGCTACTAGCAGGGAGAAGGGCAGGTTTAGACCCTCCTACTACTGTGATTTCATGAGAACTGGGTGGCTACACCTGTAGATAAGCAAATAAACCAGATCAGAGCTTATTCCCCCACCCCCCTATACCAGTTCATATCCATATTCCTACCAGCATGTGGGCTGCATCTAAACTGCTGACTGGGAATGAACTCCAGCCCAAGCTACCCCTAAGCTTGTCTGAGCATCAAATGAGAGCTGGCAATTAAACTCTGAGGACGGGTGCAGACCAAAGCTTGTGTCTTGTGGATTTTCCATCCAGCCAAGCCAGGCTGGTGGCCAGGACATCTATCCAGCCATCAGCATGGGTGGGAGACCCCAGCAAACCACCAGCAACATCAGATTTGGAGGTCAGTGCACTTAAGCACCCATCTAAAATGACTCAAGCTGCTACACCTGCCTTAACCTTCTGCCCAACTAGGACTGACCTTAGTTATGGATTAATTGCAGAGGTGACCAGAAGGCCTGGGGCCAGCAGTGTCACTTCCACTAAGCAGATTGCCATGTCCCTTTATAGTCTGTGCTTTGCCTGGGAGAGCAGGTCAGGAGGGCACAGCAGTTCCCTGCATCACTGGACCAACAAATATGCACACATAATGATATACAGCAATGTTACCAAGCAGTTAATAATAGAGATTAATTAGCAGAGCCCTGATCAGAAACACACTGAAGGTGATGGGAAGGCTTCCATCAACAAGAGGAGGGATCTTAGATCAGACACTAAAAGACACATTCATATATTAGTGAGTTTTAGACACCTACATCCTTCCCTGCAGTATGCCTTCAAGCCCAGCCTCTAGCTGCTTCACAGCCTAAAAAGAGCAGAGAGGCTGGAAAATCCATGAGAAGAAGTATTGCTGATAAGGCTTGAGGTTCAAGGAAAACTATCTTCAGCAGGACTGGATTTGCTGCTGCTGTGAACTCAGGATGCTCCTGTCAAGGATGGACCCAGTGTGAAATCCCAGCTCCCACCTAAGTCACAGGAAAGTTTAGGACTGAAATTATGAGCTGTTGTGCTCCATAGCTGGAAATTAGAGTTACGTGGGACTTCAGCTTCTGAGCCACAGCAAATCCCGCACATTTGGGCTTCTCCTTGTGTTTGCTCAACTGGATTAAATGTCACGTTTGGAGATTCCCTGTGAGTGAGACCGGAAGGTTTGTTCAGTGTCAGCACAGAGGCTTAGCTTTGAGTTTGTTTCAAATGAGCAAGGCATTAAAAACACCCCTTGCAAAGCAAAAAATACATTGCAGAATCACAGAATCCCAAGGGTTGCAATAAGCCCAATTGAAGAATCCTGATTGAAGACAAAGCAGTTGCTGCATTTCTCTTCTTTAGCACGACAGCCCTCCATCAAAATCGATAAGCCCTTGTGGAAAGTTTTGACATGGAAACATGTTGCCTTGTTCCGAAAAAGAATCCACTGGAAAATTATGGATCTGCTTGAAAATGTGATGCCAGCATATGCCCAAGGCTAAAAGGAGGGCTTGAAAATGCTATGGAGCAGACACAGTCTGCTCTGGCACATCTGTGTCCTGTTGGAATTCACGTACAGCAGACTTGTCTCCCATGCCTTAGATGGTGCTTACCTGGAGAAGAGGAGGAGAAAGTGGGATGCTCTTCCTGTTGGATTGGTTGTTGCTTTCCTTACACTGAAAAAACCTCTTTCAGATGAGAGACACTATGGGATTGGATCTGGAGATCCACCAGAGACACCTCAAACCTCATTTTTTATGTAGTTTGTGGAGGTCCCAGTATATGGATATAAAGCCCCCTCCAGAAAGGATGCTCAATCCTTTCAATGCTCATCACACTTGGTTTCTGATCATCATTTGCACAATGCACAGTTGTATAATAGAAACAGCCAAGCAGGATTTGTCTCCCCAGCATAGGTCACCTATTCTTCCCCTTACCATCACTTGGCACATCCCATTAAACTGCAAGGCTCCCTAATGCCATCCTCCAGGTCCCCCCTGTTTTCTGCCTCTAAAAGCTGTCCCAACAGGAAGGGGCATTTCTATGTTCTCAGGAGGACAAGGGAGCTGGAATCACTCCTTCCATCCAGGATAAAGGAAAATGCAACATCCCATCCCATCCCTGAAGAGACATTTAGCTGCTACTGATGTCCATGTATTTCCCCAGTGCTGCCCAGACCCCATTGGTTAAGATAGAAACAGGGTCCCCACACTCAAACCTTTCATTTCTTTTAAAAGAACTATTTAAAATCACTTCTCCTGAGTCTCTGGAGAAGGACTCATAAACCCTCAAAGTAATTCACGGGGTCCGCAGACCTCATCTCCTGCTGCACATGTGCAAAGGGAATTTCTCGGTCCCTGCTTCCCCAGGCATGAACAGCTGGCCACACATATATTAAACAAGTTCCTCTGTGTGCAGCTCAGCTTATAAAGCCTCCTTCCTTGTGCTGCTCACCCAGCACACATTTTCCTGCCAGCCCCATGTTATGCAGTCTCTCTGGTGCCTTGTAACGTGGTTGTGCTCATGCTGAGCTTTGCCCTAAGTGGCAGCACTGCTTTAGCTCTCCTGTACTCAGCCACCTGCTTCCATAAAACTCAAAACTTGGAGCCCCTTCCCTCCTGTCAGACCTGGTTGAAATAGAGATGATTTCCTATGGCTTCTCTGTGCAAAGAGCAGCCATGAGCTGCAATCACTGCAAACTTTGCTGGCATAGAGGGTGAGTTGGAAAGGATCTTAAGATCATCGAGGTCCAACTCCCCTGCCATGGGGAAGGATGCCTCACACTAGACCATGTAGCCCAAGGCTCTATCCAGCCTGGCCTTGAACACTGCCAGGGATGAAGCATTTACCACTTCTTTGGGCAACCCATTCCAGGGCCTCATCACCCTCACAATAATGAACTTCTTCCTTATATCTAACCTGAACTTCCCCTGTTTCAGTTTGAACCCATCACCCCTTATCCTATCATTACAGTTCCTGATGAAGAGTCACTCTCTGGCATCGTTGTAGCCCCTTCAGATACTGGAAGACTGCTATGAGGTCACCACACAGGTTCTCTTTTCCAGGCTGAACAGCCCCTATCCCTGCTACTAAGCCACTTAAGTCTTCGGATTCATAAACCCTGAGACTGTGGCATGGATCCCTTAACTACTCAATGAGGTGCAATTCATAGACTCATAGAATAGTCAGGGTTGGAAAGGACCTTAAGATCATCCAGTTCCAACCCCCTGCCATGGGCAGGGACACCTCACACTAAACCATATCACCCAAGGCTTCATCCAACCTGGCCTTTAACACTGCCAGGAATGGAGCATTCACAACCTCCCTGGGCAACCCATTCCAGTGCCTCAGCACCCTAACAGTAAAGAATTTCTTCCTTATATCCAATCTAAACCTCTGCTGTTTAAGTTTCAACCCATTACCCCTTGTCTTATCACTACAGTCCCTAATGAATAGTCCCTCCCCAGCATCCCTGTAGGCCCCCTTCAGATACTGGAAGGCTGCTGAGGTCTCCACGCAGCCTTCACAGATTAACTCTTGTAGGGGTATTGTAGACATAGTCCAGACACTCACCCTGTGGTTAGTCCATAAGCTCTGACAGCTGTGCGGAGTAGAAAGGCCTGACCTTTAAAGGATTCTTAACAGAACAAGACTAAACAGCACCTAAACCCTAGATGCAAGTTTGCTTATTTTTAAATAATAGGTTTATAATTATTTTCAATAATGATTTTTGCAGTTTTCTAGCCAAAAAGCTGCTTATCAAAATGCATTCACTCCAAAATCTGAAATCTCATCTAAAGAGCACATTGTCACTCTTGCAGCTGAAGTGTAGGCCAATTTCTCTTTAATAGAATAAGATCTTCCTTGGAGGAGATTGATATGTTGCTGATCATTATCTGATGACAGGTTGAGATTTAGCAGATGGATTAATTGCATTTTACATTATGTTATTAGTGCCACTGGAGGGGTGTGTGGCTGCATCCTTTTGGGTATTAAGCTAAAAAGCCTGTGGTATACCTTATAGAGAGTGGCAACTACTGGACTTTAAACAAGCCTCTGTTGGCTATGAAGGAAAAGGTGCCTATAGAACACTGTGGATCATGCACTGTTGTGCCAATCATAGGAAGAGGCCAGGCTCAGTCTGTTGACTGAAGATGAAGGATGCTCCAGGTATCCCAGTGCCACCCTGAGTCACAAGAGACCTAGATGCAATACCAAACTGTGCAGCAAACAGGTTCCAGTATGAAACCAGCTAAACATTATGAGATGTGATGTCCTTGAAGGGTTCCACCCCCCTGCAGCACTGGGAGCAGGGCAGCTTTCTGCCCTCCACAGCACTTGCTGCCAAACAACTCAGACCTCTTGATCCACAAGAGCAATATTCCATGCATGCTGTTGCAACCTATACAGATCCAATGACTCTATCCACCACCAAGAGTGCATTGTTGTTTTAAAGATACCTCCCAATCTATCCACCCCTGCTTCCCAGAAGGGTTATTATACATAGGCACGCGCAACTGGAGAACAATAAGGCTGCTGCTCTCAGAATATTAAGCAAGTAAATTGGTTGGCCTCTAACATATCTGTTTTCTCCCAGGATGACCCAGGCTACTGAAAACATAATCCAGCTTTCTACAGACTCGAAAGAGAGTGTGTGAGTTCAATAGGGCTCAGCTACTGAGCTCAGTTCAGATAAGCAGCGAAGGTGGAAAAACAGGAGGCTGAAATTGCTCTAAAGGAGGATACTGACTGATTATTGTGTGGGATGTCTGGAAGAAACTTGAGTGGTACCTACAGAAAACATACAGAGAATAGCATCTATAACTCCAAAACACTCTCCAAGGGGGGGGGAAGAGGGGAAACTCCATTACCCTCAGCAGGAAGAGTCAGATTGGACAAAGTAACCTTTCAGTGAAGAAATTACCTGGCATTGACTTACATTACCATTCCCTACAAGCCGTGCCTCACTCTGATGGGACACCAGGGAACTAAGTGGAGTGCAGAGATTGCTGCCACTCTGAGAAGCTGCAATGAGGGTCATGGGGGAGAGGCAAAGCTGGTCTGGATATGATATTATGCTTTCCTTATACTTAGGAAAGGAGCCTGCTCCTCTACTTAGCCTGCTCTAACACAACAACCAGAGGCTGCTCTAACACTCCATGGTTTTATAACCTCTCTACCTGATCATGAAGCAAGCCACACCAGGAGCAGAATGAGGCTAAATTGATAGTGGGTATCCCCATTTGTTTGGATGCATTTTGAAGGATGTGGAACATGTCGTCAGACCCATTGTGGCTGGAAGAAGGCAAGCTGACAGGTTTGCAGCTGATAGTGCTTTAGGAACCACTGCTGCTCTCTCTCTACCATAGCAGCTGAACAGCAGCATCATCACATGGTGTAGCACATAGCTGGTACTCTCTAATCCCTGGGTCATTGCTTGCACAGAGAGCTCATGTCTCAGGCAGCTGTAGTTAAAAACCATACACAGAACCCCAGACTGGTTTGTGTTGGAAGGGACCTTAAAGCACCTCCAGCTCCAACCCCTGCCACAGGCAGGGACTCCTTCCACTGGAGCAGCTGCTCCAAGCCCCTGTGTCCAACCTGGCCTTGAACACTGCCAGGGATGGGGCAGCCACAGCTTCTCTGGGCACCCTGTGCCAGCACCTCAGCACCCTCACAGGGAACAGCTTCTGCCTAAGAGCTCAGCTCAGTCTCCCCTCTCTTGGGCAGGTTCAAGCCATTCCCCTTGGCCTGTCCCTACAGGCCCTTGTCCCAAGCCCCTCTCCAGCTTTCCTGCAGCCCCTTTAGGCACTGGAGCTGCTCTCAGGTCTCTTTGAAGACCTTACATACATGCTTTTCATCTCCTTATCTATAACCTGGAGCTGGCTGGGGCAAGGCAGAAACCAGCATGTTATCAAAGCAACTTTTGAAGGATAGTACAAGGTTTTTGGCATTGCTGAGGGTGGCAGCTCCTTTCCTGCTTCATCTGGAAGTTCCCAGGAGCTCAGCTGGATCTCACTGGACCTGCTCTCTTGGTACATGAGGGCTGGTAGATGCTTGAGCATCTCTCTTGGAAAAAATGACAGGTCCTGGGGCCCCAGCTTACAATGAGAAATGATTCTCATTTCTGTGAGTGCAGCAGGTTCAGACAAGGTTGATGATAGTGACAGCAGGAGAAAGCCACTGAGAAACATAACTAACTTTCCCATCACTCCCCTTCTTCCCTAGCAGGCTGGGGTTTGCTGCAGGAAGCTGAGCCCCATGAGTGGACAGGCTATGAGAGATAATGCTGCTGGGATAGCCTGAGTTTGAGCTGGGGCTCCTCTTCAGCCCAGTGTGTATCCACCAAGTGCATAGGCTGCCAAAGGCACCGATACTTGAAGCCACTAAACACATTAAAGAGGATGTGTCCCCTCCAACCCCAGCTTGTTGCAAACCACCTGGAAGTCACCGCACAAACATTATAGATGCCATAAAACATAGAATCATGGGATCGACTGGGTTGGAAAAGACCTTTAAGATCATCAAGTCCATATATTCACATATATGCACACCCCAACATTTTAAACTGAAATGGGAAGTTCTTTATTGTGAGGGTGGTGAGGCCTGGAACAGGTTGCCCAGAGAAGTGGTAAATGCTCCATCCCTGGCAGTGTTCAAGGCCAGGCTGGACAGAGCCTTGAGTGACATGGTTTAGTGTGGGGTGTCCCTGCCCATAGCAGGAGGATTGGAACTGGATGATCTTTTTCCAACCCAACCAGCTGTGATTCTATGATGCTGTAGTGCAGCCTGTACCCTCTGACTGCACCGGTCAGTGATGCTCTGCCTGTCCATGGACCTGCACATATGCTCACATGAGGTGCATGCTCCATATTTGAGTTTATAACCCCCTAAAGAAGAGCATCTCTTTGAAGCAAGGCAAGAAAACTGTGCTGTTCCCTAACCAGAGCCCTCAGTGTCATGGATGGCAAAGTGTTAGAGCAGGTAACTTGTTTTCCAAGTGCCAGGATGAACTTATAGAACTATCTCAGAGCAGAAATGCTTTCACTGCAGAACCTACTTACTTTAATTAACCCCACACACACACCTCTTTTCCCCTCAGAAAAAGTTATCCTGCCATTGTGTATTTTTACATGACCAAAGAGTGAAGTTAGTTGAATTAGCCAGAATAATTCATTGCTGCTTCTATGCAGCCCCTATTACAACTGACTTGTAGATGCAGAGAGCCCATCCCCAAGCTATGTCTCTTTGGCTTCTTGAGCTCCTCTAACTTCTGGTTAGAAGGTCTTGGCAAGTTGTAGGTCTGGGCAAAGCAGTCTGCTTGCCTGGGGTGGGATGTCCTGGCAGTCTGTGCTGATATGCCACAGGAAAAGAGTGGAAGGGGTTGCCAAAAGAAGCATGACAAAAGCCAGCCTCGGAAATCCTCTGTTCAGTGTATCCCATGTTGAAGACTAGCCTTAATTCTGTGAGCAAGATACTCAAGCTTTACATTTGCTTTGATTTCTCTATACAATCTATTTGCAGCAATTAAATACACTGCAATCAGGTTGATTTTTCAATTGTAGGATCCCAATTCAGTGCAAAGATTTCCCTTCTGCATGAGCAATCTGTGCATCAGGACTTAGGATTTCATCTCTTCCTTGTTCTTGACTCTTCATCAAGAAAAATATCACACTTTTTAAGTCTGCTGGGGTCACATCTTCAGCTCAGGAGATGTGACTTCAATACTGAAGGTGCTCTCCTCCTCCAAGATGATCATTATAACCACCCCCAGCACTAATTCAAACCAGATGTGGTGTTTGGCTAGCACATGTGGAGACAACACTGGTTCTATTTTATGGGAGTTAATATATTAAACTTCAGTCCCCAAACTCCTATCATTTTCCTAACAAGTTACCACCCTGCAGTCATTCAGTACAGCAGGACTTATGGAAGGAATACACAGGGCTTTGATACAAAACCACAGCAGCACAACAACACAGGCAGCCCATCCTTTGCCATCCAACATATCCCCACAGAGGGAACACCTCTCTATTAACACTAACCCTTTGGTGACATTTTACCTGGCTGCATAAACCTCCTGCCACATTTCTGGCAAGCCCTTGTCACCCTTTTCCCATCATCAGCTCCTCTCTGATGATATAATTCAGGAGCAGCGCTGGGTGCTGGCCAGGTAGACTTGGCACACTCAGTGCCTGGCAGAGATGTGGGCCGTGCTGCCTGCTGCCGTCCCCAGTTCCAGCCTCACTGCTAATGGGAATAAAAGGGAATCCAGCTTCTGCCTGCACGTAACACCCATCACAGCTGCACCTGCACAGAGCACTGAGTTGTATGGCTTCATGTCACTGTTTAAAGGCTGGCATATTTGGTCCCAGGAGGAGCTGCAATGATGCTTGTCTTTATTGCATCTCATTTCACTTAGCTCTGGTGAAGTTAATAGTGAAACTCCAACCAGGTTCAAATAAAACTTCTCCTTAAGATGTCAAAAGGGAAGAGTGAGTAGACTCCAACTCCACTTCTCCTTCAGCCATCCATCTACCTTGATATTTATTTGATCCTCTGTCACTACAATATCCAAGTGCTTACAGCACACCACCATTCATGCCAAAGCTGAATGGAAATCCTTAGTAGCACTTCCGTGCTGTGATGCACCACCAGCACTCACAGCCACCTCCAGTGCATACAAATGAAACCCTCTCATCCCTTGGTCTAGCAGTGCACATGGGGAGAGATTTGCTGAGGGCTCCCTGGGTACAGATTTGTGATCTCAGATGAATAATGGTTTAGTTTATTGGGAATTCGCTTTTCATTTTCCTTCAATTAAGTGACCAGTGAAATCAATCACACACCTTCTGCAAACACTACATCTTCCAGAGGGAAAATATTTATCAAGTCCCAAGCCACCAGCTTTAGTCCCTTTTATCCCTCTAGCTCACTGCAATTTCTTCACAGTATAGAGAAGAAATGAAGAAAAAGCCAACTTGACAAACTGGAATGTCAGAGGATGAAAAAGCAGATTCTGAAGCAGCAATGGGGGATGCTTAATACAGAAACATCCTATGGACTTCGGCTGAGACAAAACCAGATGGTTATAAGCATGCATCCAAGTGTCACTGAGATGACACAGCTGAGGATGAACCCCTCTGCACACAGTTGCTATATTTAGTGATTTCTGAACATCTCCTGAGACCTCTACTGTAGGTATGAATCTCCTCAGGCCAGAAGATGGTTAAAATGAAGAGTTTGCTATTTAATACTGCAAGACTCCTCCGTATGGCAGCAGCAGGAATCTGACATCAGGGAGCTGAAGTGGAGATGCAACAGCTTTGGCAGACTTGAAATGAATTGGGCTTGTCTCAAGCATAAGGTTCACGGGAAAGTCTCATCTCATTATACCTTGCTGAGCCTAGCTCACAGTACAGTGGTCAGGGATGGACAGGTTGTCTTTGACAATACCCACATGAGTAATTACTGATTATTTACACATCTGTTCTGCCTTTTCATCCCAAGGATTCTGCAAACCACAGAGATCCAGATGCCATTCCACTTGCAATTGTCATTTTCTGAGTACTATTCATTTTCTGAGAACTGCAGGACCATCACCACAACCCAAAAGGAGCTATTTGGGTGAACTAAGTGAGGAATTTGCAGTTGCATCCTCATCCACATCCAGATTTCCTTGAAGTGGGATAACTAGAGACCCGACTTGCTCTTTCAGGACCATGTCTAGCGATCCTTGCTCACACAGTCTGGGTTTTTCTCCTGGATTTGGAAATATCACCCATGAAACTGGTGCTCAGGAAAGAGTAGGGACTGCAGTCATCTGCTTGCTGGTATATGACAGCAGACTTCAGCTATTCTGCAACTCAGTCTCTGGAAGGAGAAGCATGTGAAGGTCAGAGGAAGGCAATTCAAAATCCCTAGGACAATGGGGCTTAGATCCTCACTGCTAGCACCCAGGGAACAACTGATTTATAGTAATCCAGGCACTGGACATCCTTTTAAAGAGCTGTTGCTTCTCCAGCTGGTTTTGCACTCTCTTCCCAAAGGTGCACCAAGAGACACTGTTGAGCAGCTTCTTGGCTGCATGGCAAAGGACATAACATTGCCGCAGACCTTGCCCTAAATGAGACTGATGCCTTAGGCTTCCCAGGTGCAGCAGTGGCATTGCAAGGTGAAAGGAAGAATCAGGATCCCTCCTAGGGCCACTAGGACTATGCAATGGTGGGAGGATCTTCAGTGTCAAACCCTTTTGAGAACAAAGGCATTTTGAGAGGAGAATCTTTCTTAGCAGCTGCATAACAGCCTCTAATAAAACACATCTGAGAGAAAGCATAAACCTTTGGGGAGATTAGTGTGAACTAAGCAGAAGCATTAAAATAGCTGTCTTAGGAAACACCACGTGCAACAAGGCTCAATTGTCCCACTGACCGATTCACAGGACATCTGAGTGCAAACACATTCCTGTCACACAGGCACAGACAGAATGACTCCTACAAGAAGTCCTTAACTAGGGATTTGACCTAAGGCAAGGAAATCAGAGATAGGTTGTGATTCAGTCTTAGCTGGCCTTAGTCTGGTTGCCATGTCCTGTTAGACTGCTCACAAGATGCTGAGGAGCCCAGACTTGACCTGCAATACCCATCACATGTCATTGTTTCTCTTCTCTCCCAACTGACCCATTCCTGGGATGGGAATGGGCAAGATTAAAGGATCAGAGCCCTGGGTGTCGCCTGCAGCCACCACCAGAGAACACAGGCACCAAAGCTGTTTGCACATGGCAGGACAGAGGCTGAATGAATCAACCCACAACCTTTGAGAAGTTTGAGGGAAGGAACATGAATTTAAATTGCTGCTCAGCGATCAGAAAGGGATTTCAGACAGGCAGAAATCAGCAATACAGTATCAGAGAGCTGAAGTGGTTTACTGCATATGGGAAGACAATGGAGCCTGGTTATACCAGAGCTCCTGACCCAAGTATGCAGCCTTCTGCAGCCCAACATTTCACACCTTGGGAACTAAGTCACCCTCCTCTTGTTTGCTTTGTCATAAGTTTAATACCCCATTTCCACCCACCTGCCCCCACAACAAACCACTGCTATGATGATTCCTTGCTTCATATGCCAGTGTGTAACAACCATATCCTCATTCCTCATCCCATAACACTCCTGAATCTACTTTCCTGATGATAATAGAAAGCTTTATTCTCTCTGAAGCTGCACTAGTCATCAGCATTCCTTAACCCTTACTGCCTTCCTAACCTTCATCCTGCCAATGCAACCTTCAGTGCCACATGGGAAACAGAGATAGTTCTGTGTCTTCTCTTAGATTATTAAGAACCAGTCTTGAGCCACTGGCATTAACATGTCAATCACAATTATAATGCCAAATAACAACCACTGAGCTAGATCCTCAAGAAATGAAAGCCCAAAAACCACCTATAAAATCCTACCCCAATAAAGCCAACTGATTCTGAGAGCATCTATCATGTCATAGTAAGTCCTACACACAGATCTTTGCTTTTTGTGTGCAACCATTGCAAATGGCTGCTCTAAAACTGCTGGTAATCCACCTGCCAACTGCTCTCCACATATGTCAAGGTCCATGCATCCCTGTGTGTGACTGCTCCCACAAGCTTCCACACTACAAGGATCTAGACCCTGTTGGAAGTTCATGCAAGTCTCCATGAAGTAAGAGAGTAGGTTTGACATGATCAGAAAACACTGAACATCTGGACTATATTTAGCTGTGTACATGCTGCTCTTGCCCCCACTCTTTCCATCTCTCCTTTCCCTCCTTGCAGCTTTGTCCTAACATTTCCTATCTCATGCATGGATTTTTAAGGGCAGAAACAGAGAAAAGGGGTCATTTAATGAAGTTCTTAGGTTGAACCTCCTAAAGGTATTCTAAATCCCCAGTTCACATGAAGACAGACACAAACCCTCCCAAAGAGGTTTCCTCAGCTCTTAAGCCCCTTCACATAATTTCTATATGCTGCAATTAATACACTTCCATATACAATAACTGAGAATATTATGACTCTGGTTCTAGACTTTGACTCACACACAACTTCTATAAGTACACAAAAAGGTGGAAAAGTAAATTCATACATAGATACTGCAGGGAAAATTCTGTGTATGACATTCCTAATGGATGGCTCGGGTCCATAAATCCAAGAACTTTGAAAGTGCCCACAGAACAGTTAATACCACTCAAGTTGTTCTGAAAGCCTAAGCTGGATTTAACCAGGATGCTGAGTTTCATAACCTCAGTTTGCTGGCTTGGGCTGTGGGGCACTATTGATTTAAAGCAACCATGAGAAGGTCAGGACCAATATATTAACAACTAGAGCTTAGCATCATGCCGAAACACTGGTGCAATCCAGACTGCCTCACTCTGAGAGGCAAATGCCATCCCCACAGTTCTTGCACTGCTCCAACTTGTCCACTTTGGGGTTTTAAGGCTCCTGTCCAAATACCAACCTAGTCCAAATACTCTTAGCTTAAAGGTTACAGCAAAATTAACGCCTTGGGATCCCAAACTTCAGCTAAGTACACTGCTTCTAGCAAAACTGCTTGACTGAGGACCGAATAAATCCCTTGCACAACTCCAATAAAGCAATTCCAATGGGCAGAAAGACTTCAGAGATTTATCTGGTTCCAGGACAAGGTCATCTTTTCATGCAAAAATCAGCAACTTTCTTACAAATCTCATTGAAGTAGCAAGGGATTAACAATTCATTTCAACTCTTTATGGATCTCCATTCATTGCTTCCTAGGGACAGAGGTTCTGCCAGGCATGTCCAGTTATGTGTTTTTATCAATGGTTATTGATGTTTTTCCATTACTTCTGTGACACTTCTTGAAATACATTTGTGTGCGGAATGTATTTAATATAATCCCATCCCAGCACTTCCCAGGCTGGTATCCTCTTATTGCTGAGCTGGGCTCTCATTTGTGCAGTTTGCACTCTTTGCTGCTTGGCCAACACATCCCCTAGTGCCATCCTGTAGAGATGCTTATTGCTTGAATGACTCCAGATCTTTTGCTGATGCAATACAGATTTAGATCAGATATGCCAAAAGCATCCCTGTGCAGTAACATGTTCTCTAAACACCTTTGGAATCACTGTATTCATGTCCTTGAATTAGGACCCTTGCAATAACATTCCCATGTATGGTTATGCTGCCTCTTAACTCTTCCAATATTACTTCTTTCCCAGCCTTTATTGCTTATTCTTCTTACTGGTTTCTCTCTGCAATTGTACTTTCTTTGAACAACCACACTACAATACTAAAAGGAATCTCCTAGAATCTCCACACTTCTTGCTACTAAATGTTATCCCATGATGGAATTTATGCAGAGAATATCAAACAATGAAAAGCTGTGTTGGATGAAGACCTTGCCTTGAAAGCACTGTTCCCATAATCTGTGCCCCAAGCTTCCAAGCAGCCCAGTAGTCTGGCCAAGGCGATCACTTCTTCCATCAAGTTTTTTGCACACCAAAAAATGACAAATGAAACCAGACCTTGGCACTTTCCATTTTGCTTTGTTTCTCTGGGATGAAGCTCAAAATCTGTTGTACAAGCTATCCATACAAACCCCTGGATCCTATGCACGATCATTCCAAAACGCAGCGCATTTTCAGCCAAAGAACCAAATGTCCTCATGGAAACTACACAGCTAGCACAAAACCACAGCTCTACCACAAAATGAACTAAACCAGATCACAAACTAAACTCATGAGAGGAATGTTCTTCACAGAAAATAATCTGATTTTTCATTCCTCATCCTTACTGTAAACTGATGAAGTGTTTTCAAAACCAATTTGGGGAACTAAAATACTCACTTCCAGTGAAATTAAAGACCAGGGACTACGCAGAGCCATTGGGTTTATGGCCATCTATAGCTATGCAGATGGCATCTCCCTTCTGCACTGGTACTAAAAACACTTCTTCCCTCTCTCCCACTGTGGCTGCAGACCTGCCTCCTCTGTTATTTCTACCCCCCCTCTCGCCTTTTCAGATGCTAATTGCTTTTCTCATTAAATTGAAGGCTTAATTAGATTAAATGAAGAACAATAATTGTGTCCAACTAGTATTTAACTCGGGTTTTCCTGGTTCTTTGGGATCTCTTGAAGTGATTTCTATGCAAAACTGGGTGCCTGTTTCTTTCTGATTCGATAGAAAATATTTTACCTCCTCTTGCAGACCCAACATACTCATCTTTCCATTAGTCTGAACACAGAATCACTATGGCTAAATCCACATTACCCATTTAGAAATATATACATTATTATAACCATACCTTCTGTCTTTGAGTTACTTTATATAAAGTGGAAGTGGACACAACTAAATCATAAGTTAGACACAACTGTTATTTATTGCACTCAGTACTTTTCACTGTTGGACACAAAAGTGTCAGCAATATCAGTGAATTAAGGTTCTTTCCAATAAACTGAACATACACACTTGTGGCAGAAGAGCTATTGGTGAAACAGTCAAACCCTGAAGGTCAACACAGTCATGTACTTGAGCAAACCAACTCAAAACAGCAAACCAATATCTGAAGGAGGCTACAGGGATACTGGAGAGGGGCTCTTCATCAGGGATTGTAGTGATAGAACAAGGGGTGATGGGTTCAAACTCAAACAGGGGAAGTTCAGGTTAGACCTAAGGAAGAAGTTCTTTACTGTGAGGGTGGTGAGGCAATAGAATGGGTTGCCCAGGGAGGTTGTGAATGCTCCATCCCTGTCAGTGTTCAAGGCCAGGTGGGACAGAGCCTTAGGTGACATGGTCTAGTGTGAGATGTCCCTGCCATTGGCAGGGGGATTGGAACTGGATGATCTTAAGATCCTTTCCAACCCTAACCATTCTATGACTCTACGATTTATGCAGTTTTGATACATGGCAGTTTCAGGAGGTTTCCTAGGTAAGCCACAACAGCCCTGTCCTTAGCAAAGCCTGGTAGGACACATCAGGAACTAGAAGCTACTTTCTGGCGCACATAGGCAACCACATCTCTCTTTGATGCTGCCTCAAACATTAATTGTTAATAAGGAAACCAGCAACTGGCTGAGGTTCTTCCTGACTCTCTTCTCTCATCCCACATCTCTGTACTTACGACTACACTGAACTTGGCGAGAGACTATTAAGGGATGAGTAGATGTTGTTTAGGGTCCTCTCTTAAGCATCCAGTAGGGATTAAGAATGGTACTTTTTTGGGCATACTTCTGTTTAGCCTGTTACACCCTGCATAACATCCTCCTGCAATAGCTCTAGAAACAGGGTACAATGAAGAAGCTGTTGTCTGTCAGAAGGGTTTGCTGGGGAGCACGGGTGAAGAGGGATAACAGTACAGTTTATGCGAGTTGAAACAGGAGCTGAAGAGGTTTAAATCCTCTGGATAATCAAAATTATATTGAATTCTTGGGGTAAGACCCAATTCAAAAGAATCTGAATTATAATGAAATGCTACACTGTAAAACCATTTTCTTACAGGGCTCTTTTATCTTTAAAGATCCCTAAGTCACAAGTGGCATGTGGTTTTCTCCAGGATGGGATGCCACGAATGCATGATAAATCTTGCACATGAGACAGATCATTTTCTAGTTGGAAGGAGGGGAAACAGAACAAGCAGAAAGAGACTGCATTTTAGTTAGGACACACTGGCTTATCCTTCACTGCTTTCACTGCCTATAAATCAAGTCACCAGGTAGCTCCACAGTATCAAATGTATGAGAGCCAAAGAGAAATCATCACAAGTAGACACAGTGTACCCTTGCCCACAGGGCAATGGAACCTGCCTGGCAAATTTAACCTCTTTCTGCTTCTAGAGGGGTGTTTTTAGGAAGGTAGACAGATACCAAACACACCTCCCATAGACTCACAGAATGGTTGGGGTTGGAAGGTACCTTCAAAGCTCAGCTAGTTCCAACCCACCTGCAATGAGCAAGGACATCTTCAGCTAGGACAGGTTGCTCAGAACCACATCCAGTCTGGCCTTGAATGTCTCCAGGGATGGGGCATCCACCACCCCTCTGGGCAGTCTGTGCCAGTGTTTTACCACCCTCATTGTAGAGAATTTCTTCTTCACATCCTCCTGAATCTCACCTCTTTTAGTTCAAAACAGTCACTCCTCATCTTGTTGCAACAGGCCCTACTAAAATGTCTCTCCTCATCTTTCTTATGGACCCATTTTAAGAACAGAAAGACCAAAATAAGATCTCCCTGGAGCCTTCTTCATGTTGAACAACCCCAACTCTCTCAGGCTTTCCTCACAGGAGACATGCTCCATCCCTCTAATCACTTATGTGGCCCTCCTCTGGACACTCTTCAACAGGTCCATGTCTTTCCTGTACTGAGGACTCCAGAGCTGGATGCAGAACTGCAGGTGGGGTCTCACCAGAGCAGTGTAGAGGGGTGAGGAACTTCACCTGACCTGGTCACACTCCTTTGGATGTAGCCCAAGACACAATTAACTAGTGCACATTGCCAGGTCATGTCCAATGTTTCATCCACCTGTACCCCCAAGTCCTTCTCCTCAGAGGTACCCTCAATCCCTTCATCCACCAGCCTGTATTGATAGCTGGGGATTTGATAAACTACGAGACCAGACAGGCAAACCAGTGACTCCAATTCACACTAAAGCCTTCTTACTCTGCCCAGTACTCTAAAATAGATACAGAAATCGAGTAAATATGATAAACATCCACCCCAGTCAATCTCTGTCCTGCTACCCAGAACAGGGTAAAGTGACCTCAGCGCAATAAAGAATGGTTTGACTTAGGATACTGAACACCAAGAATAATTCCCTAAACAAAACTCATCTCATCCTCTACTTGTTTTGTACCTATACATCTTGTCAGCTTCTTCTTCAACTAATCCACACTAAGCTTCCTGGTCCTCTGCTTTTACGAGGCATCTGCCTTTACAAGTCAGGCTGATGCACTAACAGACCGATGTTGTGCCTCCATTAAAGCAGGTCTCAGCAATGCCCACTTTAGGAGGCTGTGCTCCACGCTGCTTTCTTCCACACTTTAAATCAGACTTGTCACCTCTCCCTTCTGTGGTCTAGAGCAGCCAGTGCTTGTTTACAAAGTCTCTGCAGCTTTGCTTTGTTTCAAGCAGGCTCTTCTTGTGGGTGCCACCAGTTCCACTTGGTTGCCTTTGATGAGCACAATGTGACTGCTGGGAACCGAGACAACCCTTTCAGAACACTTTGTTTCTCCATCTCTTTCTCTCCCTCAAGCATCTTATGGATAGAAGGAGGAGAAAGGAGCAAATGCTGTCAGATCAAACAGCACATGGTCATTTGCAAACTGGCCTCAGGAATAGGTTACTGTCCAGAGTGACCAGAGGCATTCAAGTCCTTGCTTGGCAACAAATAGCTTAAAGGAAAGGACATTTGCTTCTTTAGAGAAATCAGTGATAACTCCAGGTCAGATGCTTGCAGAGACAGCAATGCTGCCTGTCCCTATGTGAAAGTTTCATCCTCCCTGTTTAAAGAGTGCTTGAACCAAGGCACAGAAAACACAAGGATTTCCCCCTAAATCCCACAGACTTTGTAACTAGCACTTGAACAGAAACCCCATCTCATAATCTCTGCCCCATCCTCATTGTTCCACATGTCTTTTTACACTGTCATTATAAAGGCACCATCACACTGCACACTTGATGCGTTGGCACTGGCAAGGTCAATGGCTCCAAATCTCATGTCTCACACGTTCTTTATACTTGTCTTTAAAGGAGAAGGGCAAGAAACTCAGTGAAAAGCAAGGATTCAAATCTTACATTCAGCACAGTGACCAGTAACAACATGCCTATTTCTGTCATCTCTGCCTATCTGTTGTGCTGCAGGCATGCCCTACCAGTACATGGGGACCCCGGTGTGAACAAGTCATGCTACCCTCCTAAGACAAAGCAATATTTGGGCTGTGTACGTGGATTCTCCTCCACCACAGGAGTTCCTGTATAGACTCATCAAAGGACCATGTTTGATCTCCTGGTCTTAAAGAGAAGAAACTCCTGATGCTTGCAAAAGTGGATAGTTGGAAACTACATGACATAATCTTAGGAACTGGTGTCGATGAGAACAACTCATGGAAGCAGTGGTGTGGAAGGGAAGGGTACACAGGAGATATCAGAAACTCCTTAAAGTTCAAGGGAGCACTAATGAAGAGAAGAAATACGTCAAGAGCCAAAGTAAAAAAGCATCAGAACCCACAGCTGTAGGTTGGGGACCTATTTTGTTTTGAAAGGCTGTCCACTTCCGCCGTGTTAAGGACTATAAATTAGCCAAGCGGAGAGCACTAGTGAACATACTGAGCAAGGTTTGACCATTGTCTACAGAAGAACAAAACTGATATGAATGCTTTGGGAAAAGGGGATATGGCTGTTAACTGACTTAGTTCTGCCCTGCAGCACTGAGATTTGCTCTGTCTCATTGAGACATCTGTCTCCATCCTCCCCATTTCCTCTCACCAAACACTTCAGAAAGCCTCAGAAAACTGGTCTCCTTTTGTTCCCTCTGGCAGCCTGCATTTCCTCTTTATTCACAACCACTGTAATTGTGTTATTCCCATAACAACAGACTGTGAGATCAGAGAGCTGCACATGATGGGTTGGAAAAGGAAATCAGCCAGGTAGACCGGCTTTAACCTCTCCATGTTTCTTGTGTGATGGATGGGACTTCTCAGGAGAAGCAACACCTAAACTACCCCATTAAATGTCACTGGAGCCACACCAGTATACTCCAACCAAGACCCCAGCTCATGTTCACAAATACCTCAGGAGTGGAACAATGAGCAGCTGATCACTGGCTCAATGCGGAGATGGACTCTGCCATGTACAAAGGCACCTGTTTATCAAGCCCTTTCTGCATGCACCAGACATTAAGCACATGCTTTGATATGTGTCACACTGAAGCCCATTGTCCTTACATAAAAGGTGGAGCAGGTCACAAAGTGGCAAAGAGTCTCTTTCTCTGGAGTGACAAAGCAGGATTTGAGATGTGAGCTGGCAGGAACAGCACACAGCCCCTGAGCAGGAGCATCCGCCCCAGCTCAATGGGCTGCAGAGCATCAATGCTCTCTAAGGGAATGGTAAATGACAGGAGAGGATGTCACCTTTCAAAGGGAAAGTGGACTCAGTTCTCTCCCACTATCATTTTGTCCCTTTCTATTCAAGGCTTTCAAACCACTTTACATTGCCACTGATGGAGAAGGGAGAAGATATATCGGCAAGAGCAATCACCAGCCCCTAGGAGAGGCAAGGAGCACTGATGAACAGAGGAGAACATGTCAAGAACTGAACTAAAAAGCATCATAGCTCATAGACAGAAGGAGGAGAGTTATTTTGTTCTTAAAAGCTGTCCATCTCCCATGGAGTGAGCACAAGCAGTTGTCACTGCTCCATGACCAGAGACAGGAGATGCTGAGGGTTACATCTTGACTTGTCCATAGTCACACAGGACAGCCACCTATAGGAAGCACAGACCACGTAGTCTATGTCCCCCCTTCACCTTAATACTGAACATGGACAGAAAGAGAACAACCTGAGCTGAGGTCAAGCAGAGCAGCTTGGCTGACAAACTGTCACTAAACCAAGCATGGATATGGCTCTAAAAACCAATGGTCACAGCAGCAAATGCTCCTGGCTCTAAGGTGAAGCACATGATACCACCATCCATGTAGCAGGGGCTGGGCTCAGAGGACACCTTGGGACTTCGAACAAGGTTGCTCCCCTTGACATTAGCCAGCAGAGAAGCATGGATTGCTCTTGAGCAAGTTAGTAATAGCGTTAGGTTAATGATTGGAGTCGTTAATCTTATACAATCATAGAACAGTTAGGGTTGGAAAGGATCATAAGATTGCCTAGTTCAAATCCCCTGCCATGGGCAGGGACACCTCACACAAAACCATCACCCAAGGCTCTGTGCAACCTGGCCTTGAACACTGCCAGGGATGGAGCATTCACAACCTCCCTGGGCAACCCATTCCAGTGCTTCAGCACCCTAACAGTGAAGAATTTCTTCCTTATCTTCTTCCTTATCTCCAACCTGAACCTCCCCTGTTTGAGTTTGAACCCATCACCCCTTGTCCTATTGTTACAGTCTCTAATGAAGAGCCCCTCTCCAGCATCCTTGTAGCCCCCTTCAGACACTGGAAGCTGCTCTGAGGTCTCCACGCAGCTTCTCTTCTCCAGGCTCAACAGCCCCAGTGTTCTCAGCCTGTCTCCATATGGGAGGTGCTGCAGTCCCTGATCATCCTTGTGGCCTCCTCTGGACTTGCTTCAAAAGCTCTATGCCCTTAAGGGGTTTTGCACCCTAAACGATTCTGTGCTTCATGCAAGGGGCTGTGACAGTGCTTAACACTTACACTGAAGCAGAACAAACCATTTTTCATCCTAATGCATTCCCAAATGGAGTTTTCCTCAGCAAATGCCAACCAGTTGCAATTAGCTTGAAAAGAAAAAGTATCTCTAGGACGCATCCAGTCAGAGATGACTGGCTAGTTTGTGGCTTTTATTTAGGGACTGGGTAAGAGGGAGGGAGGGAGGGTTGTTTTTAATAGCTAATTAGATGGCTTTCTCAAGCAGTCATTAAAATCTGCTAATTATCCACTGGTCTGAGTAAGAAGAAGAAAATCTCTCCCTTTGGATTATTCCAGCACTGCTGCTAAATCTTCAAGGCCAACAAGTTGTCACTTCCAAGCTTTGAAAATCAACCCTAGGAATTAACCTCACATTGGGATTTTCACTGCATCATTCCTACGTTGCAAATGCTTCTTGGGAGATGAGAGGTTAGTGGGTTTCCTGATGAGCTACAGCCAGAAGAGATGCTTTTACATGGCAAAGTGATAAAGGTTATAAGGGTTACTGGTCTTTGTGACAGGGTTTAACATGGGTATGGAAGAGCAGGTGAAAGAACTAGCATGATGATGGACCTTGACAGCACTTGCACTAGCACCAGCAGTGTCTGCTGGAGATCAGCTCAGCCCATTCAAGCTGTGTTTCGGTGATACAAGAGATACTCAACTGAGTGGTCTAATTCCAGGGTCAATATTAATCCAGTACGATCCAGGAAGATGAATACCCACCACCATACTTACAGGAGATACCTGATGTGGTATCAGCTCTTAGCAAGTGCTCTTTAAAGCAGGACTTAGCCACAGACAGCCTGAAAATTATATGGAATTATATATATATATATACACACACCAAAAAAATCTATAATTATATATGTGTGTGTATATATATATAATCTATCTAAAATAATTTTGTGTTAGTACTTAGCATCTGACAGCATGGATACAGCTCAGCTCCTCTCTTGTGCTGCTCATGGTAGTATTGACCTGTGCAAGCCAGTTATAGCCATTCAGACTCCTTGGAAATATTGATGCAGAGCCTCTTGGAGATGGTTTTGAGCCATTATTTTACATCAGTCATTCAATATACCTTCATCACATGAAGGATTTCCCTTTCGAGCTCAGTGTTTGTAGAAGTCAGTACCTTTATGCTTAAGGCACTTGTGTGAGACATCAGCTGAGCATCAGGAAGTTCGTGCCAGCATTTGCAGATGAGCCTCATTCATTGCCTTGATTTTGGATCGTAAGGAGCCAAAAGGCTGTGAACCCCAAGGATATTACATCAGCTGAAATCCCTTAAGGTGGAGAAAAGGAACATCCCCATCTGTGCATGCCAGAGCTGAGAGCCCTCCTCAATGCCCTTCAGACACAGAGGATGGGATTGAGCTAATGGAGAGTTGTTCAAGTCTCTTTGTCAGCACATGCAAAAATCAACTCAGCCCCAGTGAGGAGCAGGGCTGGATAACAAACCCCACTGCATGCATTGCCTCATTACCTTACACATACAGACAGCTCTGAATGCTCATTTTAAAGGTTGCAACTCCTTTGCCAGCAGTCTCAGTGATGTGGTAAGGAGAGACAAAGAAGAATGAAGTCACTATTGGCCAGGGAACGACTGTATGGATTTATAAGATGGAGTTGAGAGCAACCTATGAGGATTGCAGGACCACTAGCAATCAGTCTGCAGCCATGGAAGCAAAGCAGAGGCTATGTGATAGATTGTTAGAATCTTTCACAAGGACAAACCGAGGTAGCAAAGCTTATTCATCACAAAAAAATAGCATTTTGACTTAGACTCAACGGGAAAGGCATTAAAAGAAACAAGCAAATGAAAACATTGCCCTGAAATAAAAATACTTGGGATTTGTAGTGTGTAAAATGAGTTGCAGATACCCAGACAAGTTGGGAATTCAGGTAAAAAGAACAAAAGGAAGATCCCACTTAGGAACCTGGTTGGAAGAGGGAAGCTGGTTTCCCAACTCTGAAGAAAGTTGCTTTGTATTTTCCTATGAGCAGAAATCAGGACATTGATCTTTCTCACAACTGAGAACTGATATCATAGAATGGTTTGGGTGGAAAAGACCTTAAGATCATCCAGTTCCAACCCCCCTGCCATGGGCAAGGACATATCACACCAGACCATGTCACTCAAGGCTCTGTCCAACCTGGCCTTGAACACTGCCAGGGATGGAGCAGCCACAGCTTCTCTGGGCACCCTGTGCCAGCGCCTCAGCACCCTCACAGGGAACAGCTTCTGCCTTATCTCCAACCTGAACTTCCCCTGTCTGAGTCTGAACCCTTTCCTCCTTGTTCTATCACTACAGTCCTTAATGAATGGTCCCTTTCCTCCATAGCCTTCTTGCGGCACTGAAGCAGAGAAGAAAGAAACATCAGCTCATGAATACCTTCTTTGTGCAGCACCCATGAGTTCTATGTAATTGCTCAGGAAACCTGAGGAGATCATGACATGAAGAGGTATATAGTTGCAGGCCACAGACTGCTTCATCACCTGAGCAGAGGAGCAATGGTACACCCTCACAGAGAGAAAACTGAGACAAAACATAGAGTGAGGGTATCCCTGGGAGCAGAAAAGAAAGCCCAGAGAGAATTCCAATGAGGACTTCCAAGGCAATGCACAAAACAAGCTTTAAGGAGCCACTGCATGGATCAGCTGGGACAGAAAAAAGAGCAGGTCATTGCTCTGTGAGACCATGGCTGCTCACCTTAGCTCCTCTCCTTCAAGATACCCAGCAGAACCCAAAGAGCTGCAGTAGGGGCTCCAGTTCATCCCCAAGTACCCTGCCAATGGCCTTGCCATCATCTCTGAATAGGAATTTGGGGATATCATTGAGTGTTCTAGCCCTGAGCTTCAAATGGTCCTTCTGTTTGCTTGCAGTCAACATGCAATGGTCTTCAGAGGAGACCAGGAGGAATCAGCTTCAGTGTTACTGCTTTCTGCAGAAGGAAACAAGGTGTGCAGGGAGCTCAGGGGGACAACGGACCCAAAGGAGCTTTAACTATGAAAGACATAGAAGATCCCAGCCAAAAGGAAAGTAGAGGGATGGAGGGACAGCAGACCAGCAGTGCAAAGGTACCTCCACATAGGTGCTGGTGCAGGTGAACTGCTCTCTGCTTAAATCCTTTTATTCTAGGCTGAGCCTAGAGTGTAATTCAACCTCCTCCATTAAGGTCTGTCACTGCTTCTGGAGTGTGGCTGACCCAGAAGAGCTCTTTAGGTCTATAGACTTTCTAAATAGGTTGGTAAGAAGAGGAAGGGAACGGGCTTGTTGAATTCTTCCACCCTTTTCTCTTAAATACTCACTCAACCTGCAGGCTGAGAAAACAATGGAAAATACAGACTCCATTAAGCTACTTAGAAGAAAAATCACTGCCTCTGGATCATTGAAGGCTGCCAATTTTCTGCCAGTCTCCCTCTATTTGTTCCAGACTGAGAAAGAAAAGAGAAGAAAGGGGAGGGGAAAATAAAAGACTAATAAGAGAAGAAAAACAACTGTGTGAAACACACTGAAATAACATGAGTAGCTTTGATTGTATTTCCCAGCAGCGAGTCCTTGGATCGTGTTCTGCGGAAGAGAGAAGAACCTAATGCAAATATGTAATGAAAGCAAAGCAAATATGCACCTTATCCCCTCCTCCAAAAATAACAGATTAAGTCATTCCTGGAAATAGAGGGAGAATAATTTGTCTCTTTATGAGATACATGTGCCTGGAGACAGTTATTTGTAACTGGGAAGAACTGAGTTTTCCTCCCCATTCACACCAGCTCCCTCCAATCCTGTGGTAGGTGAGGATTCTTCCAGTATCCTCACATTGACACCAGCCTCTGCATCCCATTGCTATGTGCTTTTGAGGTCCTGACTTAGTGGCTGGTGCAAGGGAATGCATCCACCTTAACATCACATTTCCTAGTGGAACATCTGGTAATGACCATCCACTAATGGCTTCTTTGAGGACTGTCTTCTGCATTAGTGTTAGGTGTTATTCCCTGTTTATCTGAGATGAGACTTTCTTGGCAGTGTCTTAAGTAGCACAGATATGCCACTGTGTACAGAACTGCCACATACCCCAGAAGTCAATGACTTGCCTATAGAAAACCCAGGGAACAGTGACAAAACTGATCAAGGTCATGGCAAATATCTGCTTATGAAGAAGGATTAGCAAGGGCTCCAAGACTATGTTTCAGAGAGGAGATGAATGTGAAGGTATATTAGAAAATGATAGAGGGATCTTTTGTTCTTTCTGCCTCATAACACAAGAAAAAGGACAGTTTCACAAGAAAAATGGAATTAAAAATGGGAAGCTGATAAAAGTAACTGGTTTTCCTCTGTGCTGTAACATCATGGGAACTTTGGGGGCAAAGAGCCTACTAAGCCAAAGGAAGAAGGTGGTGCATTCGTGCAGCCTACAATAACTACCATTACTATAGCTACAATAGGGGTTAGGGTTAGGGTTAGGTAACCAATGAGACACCTTATATGAACATACCTGGTCAGGCACCTATTTGTGTGCCTGTCAGCACTGAGCAAACCCAGGATCCATTCAGGAGATAGCAAAGGTGCTCCTTTAGCCTTTGCCAAAACCGAGTTACACTCTTCAGGTTCATGCAAAAGCGAATCCTTTGCCCAGCCCCATAGCAGCAGCCCATGGTGGTACACATCTGGTAGAGTGGCACACAGGGCAGCATTTGCTAGGAGCTGTGATCTATCTGTTCTCCATTCCCTCACCCTGCTGCCACCAGAGCTGCAGAGATTACAGGAGATAGAGAGGACTGTGCAAGGGGCTACATCCAACCTGCAACTCAGCCATCAAACCATTTCCTAATCCATGGTATAGCACTCAGAAGGTACCAGATCACAGTCTGTACAAGATGCTGTATTTCCTGTATCTTCTCCTGCCTGTTGTGTTTCCAGCACAGAAGAGCCCATCTCCCTTCTGTGAGCCAGTAGGCACAGTGACTGCTGGCACTACATGTCAGAAAGCATGTAATAAGTTGTACAGGGCTGCAAAAGGGTAAGGTCTGCAACCTTGGATGGAGATGAATGTGCACTAAAGAGTCAGCTCCATTAATGCCTATCCTTTGGTTAATGCAATGATGTTTTTTGCTTTGATTTCCCTCACAGGGCAAACTTCCTCATGACTCAGAGCTCATCTCAGTCTCCCCTCTGGCAGGTCAAAAACATTCCCCCATGTCCTGTCCTTACAGGCCCTTGTAAAAAATCCCTCTCCAGATTTCTCATAGCCTCCCTTTATGCATTGGAAGGTTCCTTCTAGCTCTCTCCAGGTGTTGTTTTGCCATTTGGAAAGCAATCATTGCAGTGACCTATCCCCCTTGTAACACATCACCACAGGGGTTCACACTTTGCCTACCCTCCCCAGCCTTCAGCCCCTGTCTACCTCCAGGCAAGGACTGGGTTTCTCTTAGGAATTAGGGGGAATAACGAACAGACATAGGTGTCCTTCCTGACTTTCATCTCTAAACTTCCACTGCTTTCCAGCTGCTCCTTCTGTCTACTTCTTTCTTATTCACTCCTGCCCAGAGGTTCACCACAGCTCAAAACCCCCCAGTCCTTATACAAGCCAGAGATGAACCACCCTGCCTGCAGCCTCCATCTCCTGGTCTTACAGCCCCATCCTCCCCTCCTCACTCAGCCCACAGTAGTAAAGAAACCTCCAATCTGCTACTGAGGGCAAGCCTCAGGCAGCATTTCTCCTCTCCATCCAGGACAGCCTCAAACAGAAGCCAGAGAAGCTGGGGCCAGGCGGGATGGTGCTGGCAGCAGCAGCCCTCAGGCATGCAGAGAAGTCAGTGATGATGGAAAAACAGCAGAACAAGCCTGGGTTTGGAATAAGAGAGGACAGCTCTGATAAATTCATCCTTCTCCCTCAAATGCTCCTGGTCAACCAGTGACTCCCTGAGCTGACAGCACTGTCAGGACACAGGGCCCCAAATGGAGATAATGCACCTGAAGACTGGGATGAGGAGGGTAAATCAGTGCCAGCATCCAGGGGTGACCCAAAGCCTCCTCCAGTGCCTGGCACTGATCCTATATGGATGAATGGGGTCTCCTTTCTGTAGGGGTTTCTCATGTCTCATACCCTACCCCTGCTCATCACAGGGGTCATGATGATGCTGCTGTTTGTGGTCCCACTCAGAGGGATGCCACGTCACCCCAGAGACATCAGTTCTCTCACTTCTGCCATGAGAAACCAATACTCAGGCTTCATGCCTGGAAGATCAGGGTTTATTTTGGCCTTTTCTAGACACAAATAACAGCAGCAGTGCTACGATTCCCTCTTCCCACTGTGCTGGCAAAAGAGAAGCTATAAGAGCAGAGGGTTATTAACCCAGGTCTCTGCTGGATCCCCAAATGCTTCTGTGATGCACATCATTGCAAGAAACCCTCAGCCACATGGGGAGGGTGCAGTGGGTGAAGAGCAGCAGGCATTTGCACATAAAATGAGAATCAGTGTTACAACAACTGGCTTTTGGGGAGCTGCATCCAGCAGTTCCCATGGAACCAGCTGCCAAATATGAAGAAATCGCATTGCAATATCCCATCTTCCTGCCCTGAGCAGTCACCCACAATACAAGATGAATTCCCCCCCTTTTTTTTTCATAATCCCCCCCCAAGCAATAGCTCAGTGCCAGGGGGAGAAGACCACAGTGCCTCCAGGTGATGGGCAAACCCTCCTGATGAGGGTACAACCTGCATCACTGGAGTAGTGGGAAGGAGAACAGCAAAGTTCTCAGGGAGAGGTGTGCCAGGGATGGAGGAAGGCTTGCAGTTGACTGTAATACACATCACATATGCATGAGGCTGAATGAGACATCCCCTGCCAATGCCTCCCAGCCTGGCAGTGGTTCAGGTGTCCCCTCTATTCAGGTCCTGGCATCCAAGTCTCTACCGTGGATTTTCTTTTCCCTTCCCTTCCCTTTCCCTTCTCTCCGTCTCCTCTTCTGGAAGCCGTTGTACTACGCTGGCAGCTTGCCATGCTCGCGTCTGCCTCCCACTTCATCCCCATCTGCCATTGTTTCCAATCAGTTTAGGAAACAGTGCTGAGAACAATTAGAAAAGATAACGAGGAAGAATTACATAATTACAGGCCACTGCATCCAAAGCCTTTTCCCAGACTGAGCTTTGCCGGAGGGAGGGAGAGAGGCTTAATCACACTCTTGTCTTTGCCTTAACTTGACTATCATAAGACACCTAGCCCCGTCTGCAGCGGGACTCTGCAAGCTCCCAAAGGAAAGGGCTTCACCCCAAAAGATAGTTGTCCTGGGTTTGGGAGAGAGGAATAGCTTTCTTTCTCCTACGTCTTATCTGTTTCAGACTCAGTTCTGCCCAGCTGTCTCCTTGGATCACATCTGAGCAACATTCACCAGCGGCAAGAAGAAAGATGCTCAAGGAATTAATCTGCTCTCCAGGCCCCCAGTGAGGCTTATGCAATAGTCCCCAGCTAAGCAAGGATCCGATGCGCCAGCAGAAAGATAGCATGAAATTGCAAGTGAAGAAACCAAGCAGCTCTGCACACTGGAACAAATCTGTGCCATAGCACATGCATTACCTTACCAAAACCTCTGTCCCTCCAATCACATAAAAGCCATCCTCCTGGTTGTGTGCACCCATCTGTAGCTAACACTGTCTACACCTCAGCATTCCTCTCCCCCTCCTGACAAAGCCCTGCTTAATATGTCATAGAATGTTTTGTGTTGGAAGGGACCTTATGATCACCCAGCTCCAACCCCTGCCATGTGCAGGGACTCCTTCCACTGGAGCAGCTGCTCCAAGCCCCTGTGTCCAACCTGGCCTTGAACACTGCCAGGGATGGGGCAGCCACAGCTTCTATGGGCACCCTGTGCCAGCGCCTCAGCACCTTCATAGTAAAGAATTTCTTCCTAACATTCCACTTGTGTGGCCCAGGCCACCCATTATTTCCGTGTTTTTCCAGCTTGCTATGACACCAGAGTCCATGTTTCTCCAGGATATCATAGGTGAAGCCAGGAATCCCAACACTGAATGGCTGCAGTTCACATTGCTAGACACCTGCCTAATTCACCTATCCGATTCCTTCATCCCTCCCTGTATAATAGGTTCACCACCTGCCACCTCTTCAATAGAACTACCAGAGAATATAATGCCAGGAAAGAAAACATTTACCCAGGAGAACACTGTGTTGAATGCTTTTCTTCCGAGGATTTCAAAGCAATTCTATCATCATCCTTGTGCGGATGGAGGCAGGGGCCACTACGTGAACTGATATTTGATCCGGCTTCAGAGAAGCTCTAAGCTCACTGCATCTTCCCTGTCGTACACTCTGGGCTTGATTTGCTGCTCAGCCATTATTTCTGGGAGCAGAAACGCATCTTCAAATTTAAGGATCCACTTATATGGCCATAAGCGACTCTTAACAAACATCAGAGTAATTAAAACTCTCCCAAAAACACAAGATCTGGGAACTGCCTTTGATATTTGCTCTGACTACAAATGCTCTCTCATCCTGACTCACTGTGTCACAGATGTTAACTGTGAATTCCCCTTCATTCTTTAACCTCCTGAGCTCAGCAAATCCACCATTACCAGGTCCTTCTTGATCTAGGTGTAATTCAGAGCTTTTGAAATTAAACCCCTTTCATGACACCTTTGATGGAGACGTTCCTAGAGAAGGACTCTAGGGCTTCTCCCTTCCCTTTTAAGATGCAATGAAAGTGAGAAACTGGCCAAGCTTTGCAGGAGGGCTTGAAATTCGAAAGTCAGGCATGGGAAATAACACACAACATCTGGATGTACAGTTCATACGCTCTTGGGATAGGAGGGAAAGGGCTGGAGCAGCTTCTTGTAGGTTCCTACTCCAGTTTGGCTCATGGCCTCTTGTGCTCCCCACTCATCAGGTCTTGCTGGGTTGGTGATACATTAAGAGGTCAAAAAAGCCATTTTACCTAAAACAGTGCAACCCAAGCTTGGGGAATTACACAGATAAATGACACAGATATTTCCATATTAACTCATCAGAGATTCATCATGACAGTGAGTGTTCAGACCCGGATTCGTATAGCACAGTAAGGTAACTTAGGAAGCCTGATCGCCTAAAGCTGCTGCATCAAGGTAATGAACTGAAGGAGGAACGTTTGGAGAGCAATTCAGATCTAAGACAGTGGCAGACCACCTTCGGACCTACTAATGGCTCTGCATTGTCAGTGAAAGCCTAAGGGTAGTCAGGCAGCTCACTTTGCTACCTAAAGTAGGTGGGATGATGTTTCTCGAGGATATGGTTCTCAACCACTGCAATGATCAACATACAGGGATTGCAGCATACTTCACCAGGAGGGGATCACCCTTGCTCAGGCAGTCTGGACTAGGACACAAGATGCATTACTCAGTGAGTAAAATCATCAGCGTCTCCATGTGTTTTAGATAGTCCATGGAAGGTTAGGCTGGATTTCAGAGAAGATCTAAACAGCTCAGTCTGGACACTCTGCATTGAAACAATGACATTAACCAGCCTGTTTTGTTATGTTCCCATCCAGAAACAAAGCTTGAGTAGTCACCCGAGTTTGGAGATGCTGATAAGAAGATCTTTAGAACAGGACTGAATAGACACCCCATGAATAGGGTTCCCCAGGACTGAATGGACACCCAGTGTTTAGGGTTCCCCAGGCCCACTCCAGATGCAGAAACATTCTCAAGCTCTTGCAGGGATGGGTTTCACAAGCAGAATTTGAAACACTTGGGTTGGGTATTGGAAAGAGCCAGGGGACTTCCCAGGGAGGGGACAAAAGCAGAAGTGGATGAAACACACTTCAGGAGGAGTCTGTGTCTATGAATACGCCTCTTTGGCTGAAAAGAACACACAAAAACCAGGAGAATGGTAAAAATAAAACCCCCACAATGTATGAAATGTGGGCTGAATGATCCGTAAGAAAGCTGCTCCTCAAAGCTTTGCACCAGTCCTCAACGGCTCTTCAACACAGCTGCATAGTAACAGCTAGCACAGGGGCAAGGCTTTTTGCATGCACTTGAGCTAAATGAAAGCCCCTTTCCCAAAGTAGGGAGCCCAGGGAAAGGGGAGGAGGAAGGAGGAGGGGGTTCATTTGTGTCACTCAGAAGCACTCCTTATGTCATTCGCTTGATTTCCCATTGTTCAAACAATGGCTTTCCATCATTGCTACTGTTCACAAGCATAGAGAGGTGATGGGAACAGAGTCATTAGATTAGATGAATGCCCCAGGGAGGGACCCCCCCTGGTTCAGAGCCCTTCAGATGCTAAGAGTATTTCAGTTGGGTGCCTTGGGAGGAGGATTTCCCTGGGATATTCTCCACCCTGGGATGCTCTCTGGTGACCAGCACCCTGCCAACACTGTGACCTTCCAGGGTCCATCCAGACCCCACGCTACCAGGATCCCAACAAGCTCTGCCCTATTGCTAAACCATCACAAAGAGAATTCCCACTGGAACAGCCCTCCCTGAGCTGAGCAGTTCCTTTGGGTGCTTTCTTGGGTCTCAGGGGCCCATCTGCACTTCATCACCACAGGAGATCAAATCTCCAACAAAACAACAGCAAAATAAAAGAAGCTTTAAGGGGAGAGAGGAAGGAAAAACTGGTTTCAAAACCTGGACACATCAAGAGACTGTTTCCATGGCAACCTCTCCTTCCTACAGCAGCTCAAGCCTGGTTTAATCAGTGGCAGCATTTGCCAATAAAGTCTGCTGGGGTCCACACTTACTTCCCTGTGTATCAGCACCGGGGTGGATGAGGCCACACATCCCCAAAGGCAGGAGGCACCTTTGGGAAATGATGGTGATGATTATTGCATGGGGCTTTGGTAGCTGGAGCCAAGCTGCTGTGATACTTACCCAGTGCCACTGAGAGGGCGCAGGGCAGGGCTCTGGGCATGCACACTGCAGCAAACATCCTTACACTGCTTCCTCTTCTAGCAAATCTCATTCCAAGCAGCTTCACAGGCTCTTCATCCTGCTGTCTGCAAGCTTAGCCCTTGGAAACTGGGGCTGTTCAGCCTGGAGAAAAGGAGCTGCGTGGAGAACTCAGACCTTCCAGTGTCTGAAGGGGGCAACAAGGATGCTGGAGAGGGGCTCTTCATCAGGGGCTATAAAGATAGGACAAGGGGTGATGGGTTTAAACTTGACCAGTGGAGGTTTAAGCTGGATATAAGGCAGAAGCTTTTCCCTGTGAGGGTGCTGAGGCGCTGGCACAGGGTGCCCAGAGAAGCTGTGGCTGCCCCATCCCTGGCAGTGTTCAAGGCCAGGCTGCACAGAGTCTTGAGTGATATGGTCTAGCGTGAGGCATCCCTGCCATGGCAGGGGGTTCTAGCTGGATGATCATAAAGTCCTTTTCAACCCAAACCATTCTATGATTCTGATTGCAAAGCTGTCCCCAAAACCCACAAGCTGCCACATCAAACCACGGTGGAAGCAGGAGCAGTGGCAAAGGTCCAGAGGCAGCTGCCATGGTCGGTACTATACACTGTGTCAATGGAGATGACAGCTGGAGGAGGTGAATAGCTCAATCCTCAACAATGAGCACAGGGGATCTTGGCTTTAAGAAATGGTTATTTCCACTGGTCTAGTTCAAGTGCACTTTGCTCTTTCCTACCTGGACCCTGCAAGGTGCCAAACTGAAAGATGATAACTAACGGCAGCTTTCACGTTGTTTGTAATGTTGTTATTTCTAAGGAGCACAAGAAGAAAAAGCTTAAATTCAGTTCTGGTTCAATTCCAGAACAGCAGGTCGGGTTTCGAGTGCTTAAATCAACTTCTAGCTCAAGTTCAGCTCAACTCCCCGTGAATTTCGCAGTGTAAATTTAAATAGAGTAATCCACAAAATCATATCTCCCTAAAGCCCTTGGCCTCAGAGCTGAAGCAGCTCTGCAAAAGAATTCCTTGAGCAGGAAGTATCCCAGATCTTTGTTAAACAGCTTTACGCTCACTGTTCATATAGCATCTGTCATGCTGGGGTCTGGATTAAAACTGGATGATGATTGTAAGCCATGTACAGTGGTCATCAACACACTATAACCCATAGTGAAACACAAATTCTCAACAGTTTTGAGAAGTTTGAAAAGTTTCTTTGTAAAATATAAATATTTTTAATGTTGAGACTTTATTTTTGGAGGAGTTTTTAACTGATTTTAAGAATTAAAAATGAGAAAACATCAAAGCAAGGACAAAAAATGCTTCCTTAAGCTTCCAATATTTCACTGGGCCCTGTGTTAGAGCAGCACATTCTTTTGTTGCGTTCTTTTAATGCCTTTATTTTGACAGGAAACTGGAAGAATGTGTTTTAAATCAACAAAAAGGTTTTTCAATGTGTTTTTGCTTTGAGCCACTGAACCTAAAATCAATTATTTGTACATGTTTAGCCTTGATCCATGACTAGGACTTCACCAGGATTTCAAATAAACACAAATCGACAGTGATCTCACTTTGTTGGGAGTTTGCCTTCTTCAGATGTTTGAATGGACCAGTTTGCCTTCTGCAGATGGACCAGTTGAGCACCAGGGAATTTCTCAAGGATAAACATTGAAATACCTTTCAGCAACTGTCACTGGGGAGTGACTTTTGAATGCATTCACCCATCCTGCTCCTAGGAAGCATCTACAACGCACTGCATCAAGTTGTCTCTCACTTAAGACCAACAGAACCCAGATTTCACTGGCATACAAGGAACTGCCTGAGAGAGCTCACTGCTTCTTCCAACAGGGATTACCCAACGGAACTGATGGGTGTTGGGTTTAACATGATGTGGACTATCTGAAGCTGTGGCTGCCCCATCCCTGGCAGTGTTCAAGGCCAGGTTGGACAGAGGGGCTGGGAGCAACCTGCTCTAAGTGAAAGGTGTCCCTGCCCATGGCAGTGGGTGGAATTGAATGGGCTTTAAGGTCCTTTCCAGCCCAAACCATTCTAGGATTCTATTTCTTTGCTAACATGCTGTCAAACCATGAAGCTCCCTGCCTCAGGCCAGTCTGGATGCTCAAGGTCTGCGAGGCTTCAAACACAGCACGCAGATAGATTTGGGGAAGAAAAATCCACCACTGGCATTAAATACAGTAACAGCATAGAAACCATCCCAACCACCCTCATGAATGCTGCTTCACCACTGGCAAACTCTGTCCCCAGTGCCTCTGTGCACCTCCACTTCAGCTTCTGCTCACTGTAAATATTTAACAAAGCTTTTTCTCTCTGGAGACCCCCTCCTCAACACGGCCTTGGCTGAACACTGCGTCTGAACAGCAGCCAAGGTTAACAAATCTGAGTGAAATGTCACGGCTTAGCCCTTCCTTCCTTCTCTGGCACCCTCCAGAGCGTAGATTCATGCTCCATAAGCCACAGGGTGTTGTTGTATTTGTTTTTTCTTGCAGGGAGCTATTCCCATTTAATACTTTGCCTGACAGCTGCTGTGATTAATAGGTGATGTGCCAAAAGCCACATACTATTATTATTATTATGGTAACATTTAGAGGTCATAACCAAGAGCAGGGGCCCATTGTGCCAGGCACTGTACACTGTTGGATGTGGTCCCTGACTGAGAAAACCTCCATCTAAGTAGTTATTTCTGGGAAGGGGGGTGGAATGTACAATAATCTATGCGCTGTGGGTTTTAAACACTGTATCATGCACAAGATGCAGTAGAAGAGAATAACTCTGCCCCACAACAGCCTGACACCAAACATGCTAGACCACGTTGCCCACCAGCTGGGGATTAACTTTCATGCATAATCATTCTATCATTGCACTAGATACATGCTTGGGCACAAGGTCAGTGGGTTAGATTGCATCTGCAAGGTTGCAGTATTATATTCATGAAAAACAAAGAATCACAGCAAAAGCACAAGCAAAAACGCCACAGATTTTGTTAGTCAATGTTAGAAAACCATGCCTTCAGCATAGACTTTCTATTCCATGCAGAAGATCTCAACCTTCCTCTCTGTGACATGCATGCTAACAGAACAAACTGCCTTATTTGCTAAAAAGGTGAACCTAAATCAGGTCAAGTGATTTGAGCAAGGTTTCAGAGCAATTTGGTGGCAAGGACACAAATAAAACCCTGAAGCCATAACAGCTTGTCCTGTGTGTTCACATCTATATCCCAAACCCAGCTCTGGAAGATGCAACATCCTTCAGCTCCCTATACTATAGACCTTACTGGAAGTCTGCTGGCCTCCACCATGGAGACGACAGGTCCTGCTTGACTTTTGTCAGCTGGTTAGAAATCGAGATTCAGATGCTTAGTTAAAATAGAGGAAATTTTATATGACCTACAAGCATGTAATGAATTTCCAAATCCATTCAGTTGCATATCAGGGCTGGGTAATATGCTGTCTCCAGCTATTTGCTCATCTTTGAATCCAGGTATCGTTCTACCTCCAGTAAGATACTGCTGCTTAGAGCAAAGAAACTACAACTAAAAGGATGAAGAATGCAGGAGGGGATTCACAGATATAAATTATGACTTCAAAGATGTGGTTTTCTGCAAGCTCTAAGCTCCTCATCACCCCAAAGTATTTGATTTGCAGGTTTTGTTCAGGGTTGTGTCCAGAGGTTGAAATCTGAACCCAGATATCTGTCCATGTTCACTTTCAGCACTGTTGCAGAATTGATGGGCTTTTCAAGTCTTCATGGACACCTGTGTCGTCAGCACAGAGATGTAAGAGTAAGACAGAGCCAGATTGCCAAACAGATACCCTCCAGACTGGGTGGAAAAAGACCTGGATACCTGAGGTTGTAGCAGATTAGTATTAGGGTTGGTCCTGCTTTCCCTTTCAATGAAACTATGTACTGATATGAGCAGAGGAATGTTCTCCCCCTGAATCCATGAATCCACCCTAGAGAGAGCTCACAGCCTTTCTCCAAAGCCCTGGAGAGAAGCAGAGACCACAAAATCCATCCCATAACTAGCCCAAAACCTCAGGAAGGCATGCTCTGAGTTTCTTCATTCAATTTACCTGTGTAAGACCCACTTCTTATAGACCAGCACATGCAGAAGCTGTTCCGTTCCCAACTGCTATTACTATAGGATTCATTCACAACACCAGCCCCTTTCTGCTCTCTCAGCCTTTAGGTGAGGGATAGACAAGTGCACCCCTGCTACCTCATATCCTCTCACCATCCCCTGCCCTTCCTACCCCATGATGGCCAAGACCTAGCTCTTGGTCTTAGCTCTCTGTTACCCAAGTGGAGGACTGAGATCTCACACGATCTTCATGTCATATCAACTACCCCCTTGGAGCAAGCAAGGTGGGAACACATACAGAGTAAACCCTAAACCCCCCATGCAGGCTTATTTCCAGTCCCACACAAAGGAAAAATAAGTGGAAAGAGTGAAAAGAAGGGCTCTGAAAATGCATATTGAAGCTCATGAATGACTGGCATGTTGTTATTGACTGGTGTGCCTTTCTACACCCAACAGGAATAAATCCTCCACTATAGCATTGGGATCTCAGTATGGGTTTTTATTAAGTAAGAGCCACCTTCACTTCAGAATAGAATAAATAAGTAAATAACAGTGAATACCACTATAAAAAAGCTGCCTGGGATCCTGGTGGGATATTACATTTCCTTAGGCCTGTCAAACCACATAAGCTTGACTCTGTATAGGAAATTACATTAGGATACATAACAATTCTTGGGAAAGAATGTTGTCCTCCAATAAAGCCCAATTGGCCACCTTTTGCAGTGCTGTCTCTGAACTAACCAGCCTGAAAGTGCCTAAAAAGAGTCTGACATACAATTTATAGAGTGGAGGAGGGTAATAATTTCACTTATAGGAGAGATCATCAACTGAATCAGAAACAGTCGCATCTGTGGAAGGCAAGTTGAATAGTATTGAATCAAAAGAAGTGTGACCAGCAGGGCTCTTGTGAGACCCCACATGCAGCACAGTTCTGGTGTCCTCAGCATGGAGCTGCTGGAACGAGCCCAGAGGAGGCCATGAGGATGATGAGGGGCTGGAGCACCTCCCATGTGAAGACAGGCTGAGAAAGTTGGGGCTGTTCAGCCTGGAGAAGAGAAAGCTGCATGGAGACCTCATAGCAGCTTCCAGTGTCTGAAGGGGGCTACAAAGATGCTCGAGAGGGACTGTTCATTAGGGACTGCAGTGATAGGACAAGGGGTGATGGGTTCAAACTGAAACCAGGGAGATTTAGGTTAGATATCAGGCAGAAGCTGTTCCCTGTGAGGGTGCTGAGGCGCTGGCACAGGGTGCCCAGAGAAGCTGTGGCTGCCCCATCCCTGGCAGTGTTCAAGGCCAGGTTGGACAGAGCCTTGGGTGCCATGGTTTAGTGTGAGGTGTCCCTGCCCATAGCACGGGGTTGGAACTGGATGATCTTAAGGTCCTTTCCAACTCAAACCATTCTGTGATTCTATGAACACAATAACACTTCTGGGAGAATGAAACAACTAATTGTTCCTTATGTACTTTTACTTTAAACAAAACCAAACCCACCACAGCTCCCTGCAATGTTACTGCATTGAATCAATCAAATCGCTTCCCACATGAATGGTTACGAACCATCCCTTGTTTGTGCAAAGGACTATCAAATAAGATCTGAGCCTTGCAAGTACTTCTGAGTTATTGGCTTTTCCATGCTCATGAAAAAGTCATCATGTTTATCTCTGTAGTACAGAAAAGTCCTTTCCTTAACTGGAGAAGAAAAACATCCAAGAGTTTAAAGACAAAAGCCACACAGCATAGGAGAGGAAAGGAGTAATGGCATGCAGAGCACGAAACCATCCCCAGCAGAACTCGAGGTAGCAAGAGCCCATGGAATCCTTTCCCTTTATTACAGATGCAGCTAAAGAGCATTGAAAGAAAATGAAAACCAACAAGAAGCAGGGATGGTTTTATCAGACCTCCACAAAACTTGAACTGCTCTTGGAAGCTCAGGGTTTTTTCTCCCTTCTGAGCCATTCAGCAGTGACAGAAAGGATGATTTCAGCCTTGCACACCACCCATAATTCCATCCTGGATTTGATGTTTCAAAAGAAAGCTTCAATCCCCATGAATAAAAGCAACTGTTTGAAAGAGACTATTCACCTGCCATGTAACCTAGACAGGAGGGAGCTGACAGCTCGCAGGGGGGTTTGTGATAGGACAGCCTTTACCCCTCCAAGTCTAGATTCAAGCAGAGACAGCAGCAATGAATTTTCACCAAGTGAAAGGAAGAAAGTATTGGCAGCTCTTCCTTCTCTTCATGTCCTCTTCCCAGCTCAAGTATTAACTACTGCTTGTCCCTTTCTCCTACGCCTGATATGTTTCTGCTTTGAAAGAGCAAAAGAAATTTGACTTGAGAAGGAGCCTCGTTTATTTTAATCCTGCATGGAGCACTCTAAAGACAAAGCTCAGTCTCATGGTTAGTGGAGGCCTCGTAACTCTCCTCCCACTGTTTGTTTCAGACTGAAGCTCTGAGCTTCCTTCACGTTCTCCCTGCTACTTGACTTTCCCTCAATTACCTGTGTTACAGACCTTGGAAAGAGACAAGCAGTGATAACCTTGGAGATAACGTCAGGTCTTTCATCCACTGGGAGGAGAGAAAATAGCTTTGAATAAAAATGGAAATTTGAAGTAGAAGGAGGACAAGAGGTGACAACAACACCCATGTCCTGCTGTCAAACAGCTCTACTGTAGCATTTGCCTTTCATATAGACAAAGGCTTCTTTTGTATCTTGAAAAGAGTCAGCAATGAATCCAGCTTCAGCCCATATACTTTGCTGGTACTCTCCAAGCCATGAGTGATGTAAACAACCCATTGCCATCAGCAAATTCCCGTTTTCCCTCCAGACAGCCCTATTCAAGTCACCCTGATTTCCTCCTCTCTGGGCTACCAGGCCTCCTTTGTGGTCCCAGAAAGGAACGATACAAGGAAGCAGGGAGAAAAGAAAGGTAGAGGGCAGTTTCCTCTTCATCTTCCCAGGAGGCAGCAGCCACCTCCATGCACCTAAGGATGCCAAGAGACCACAGCCACCTCTCTTGTGAAAACTGGGGCAACTAAAGGCTGCATTGAGTGAAAAGTATCATTTTCAGATCATCTTTAATTCATTCAGGCTTCTTATCATGCGAGGTATTTTTACAAACCACTTGACCTCTCCATAACAACTACTTCTTCATCAAAACCTCTTCTCCCCTGGCAAAAACTTACATCTTTCCCTACCAGGCTCTCCCAGGACTTTATGGATGACAGATCCATCCAGGCTATAACAGAAAACACAAGTTTCAGCAGCAAAACCTAGGCACAGATGCCCCTCACCTCACTAACACAGATCCCTTGTCTCTCTCCCTCTTGGCTCTGCACATCTATTATGCACATTTTCATTAGGAGCATTTTGCAAGCGATCTGTTGATTCATTGTATTAGAATTGCAAACAAATGGTATCATTTTCCCTGCACACTTTTCTTAGAGAATTCAGCATTGATTCCCCAGTATTGTCAGGCTACTTGAGTGACACTTCTGATTGATTTGAACCCTTCAAGTTTTCTTCCTGAAACCACTCGTGCTCATCAGCTCTTCCATTAGGAACCAAGAGCTTGCAGGACATCAGGCACCTATATTAGTTTACATAGGCCCCACATTTCCCTATTCTATATATGATTTGTAATCCTTTGCCTTGAAATCATAATGTGACAGCAGAAAGTGGGGAGCAAGGGGCCACATTCAAATCAAACCCTGATGTAGGTTTAGACTTCAGTGTTTGCTATGTGTCAGATGGGCATATTACATCCAGATTTTCAAGGGGCCCTTGATGCTCTAGGCAACCCATGTACTATTTAATCCTTCAAGTGCTGGGATTCTTTCTTTTTCCCTGTGTGTTTGTGTCTTTTTAATAGACAATTTGCCACAGCTGCTGCTATACCTGAAACCAAAACAAGATGCTTTCAAATGCTGTCATATTCTTTCCTCGAGTAAAGAACCGTGTTAATGGGCCTTACACACCTTGACAAATAGTGATAGATCCTGATTTGTATTCCATAGCAACGTTTAAGATCTTGAAGAGGAAAACAGAGGGATAATTTGCCCACATTGTTGTACTGCAGAGTCTCTCTGATTCATAGAATAATAGAATAGTTGGAAAGGACCTTAAGATCATCCAGTTCCAAGCCCTTGCCATGGGCAGAAATGTCTCACACTAAAACATATCACCCAAGACTCCATCCAACCTGGTCTTGAACACTGCCAGGAATGGAGCATTCACATCTTCCTTGGGCAACCCATTCCAGTGCCTCACCAACCTTACAGTAAACAACTTCCTCCTTCTATCCAATCTAAACCTCTTCTGTTTCAGTTTGAACCCATTATCTCAGTGCAGGAATATGAGCCTCTCTCTGCTCATCTGCCTCACACATGGATGGTCACAAGCCTGGCTCAGTGCCATTCATAATGGTATCTCCTGGTGCATTTCTTTTCTGACTGGCTGATTGATTTTATTGCTGTAGCAGAGACCTGCAAATCTGAAGTGCTCAGTGTACCAAAATGCCATTTGTGTAACTTACACTGTAAATACTCACTGACACGCTGACGTTGTTGTTAATGGAAGAACATTAACAGGCTATTCATTTCATTATTGCTTAATCAGCTCTGAGCACTACTGACCTCTCCAGTCCAGCTGTTTGGCTGGTGAGATGTCCTCCAGTGCAGAGACTGGGAATGCAGGACAGCGCTGACTGTGCCAAATACTGGTGCATAGTGAGGCACAACTGCACACAACATCTGTGCACATCTGGAGCCTAAATGCTGCTTTTATGAGCCTTAAACAGATAAGGCATCTGGAAGATTTCAGTGGTGTCCCAGAGCCTTGAAGTGAATCTATATGGGGAAAGAGCGTTCAGCCTCGTTGGTTCCTCAGAGGAGCATCAGAAGTGATTTCTCCTGGTTTGTTTTCCATGCTTCCTCTTCCTGTCTCTTCTTATCCTTAGAAAACCTTGCTACAAATCCAAGGAACTACAGCCTTTCTCTGTGCCCCAAAAAAGTCATGTATATCCATGACAGAAAAGACCCTGCTTTGCTCCCTCTTGGCTACAATTCTCAGATCCATGAGAACATCTAAACCTGTGGGATTTACGAACGTCTTCCTTGCTTACTTGAGATGGCTTCAAGCTGCACCAGGGGAGGCTGAGATTGGATTTAGGAATAATTCCTTCCCCAAAGGGTTGTCAAGCATTAGGACAGGCTGCTCAGGGCAGTGGTGGAATCACCATCCCTAGAGGTATTTAACAGATGGGTAGATGGGATACTTAAGGACATGGGTTAGTGATGGACTTGGCAGTGCTAACAGTTAGACTCAATCTCAAGGGTTTTTTCTAACCTAAATTATTCTATAATTCTATGATTCTGCTTTATCAAATCTATTCTTTCATATGCTCTGTTAGAATTCATCACAGGTCAGATCCCAGAATGTCTCAGCCTCCATGTTAGAGCAGGAGGGGAGAAAAAGACCTGTAAAGTCATCTGGTCTGACCCTCTTTTAGTGCAAGAAGAAGGAGGTTCCCTTGGGGACACTGGGGAGAAAGGACACAGAGACACAGCACTTGTAATGGGAGTTGAAAAAGTGACAGACTGATAAGAAGTAGCCAGAGTATGAGGAATAGCTTCCTGACAGCAAGATGTATCAGACTGCAGGAGAGAGGCCCAGGGGAAATGTCAGGAGGACCAGCATTAGAGCCACTTAACCAGGAAAACATATTTGGAAGCAAACCTGCAGTGACCAGGAGACCAGAGTAGCTATGGTATCTTAGCAGCAAGTCTTTTCCATAGCTAATAATTCATGAGGAGATATCAGGAGACACAATGTCCAAAGAGGAATGCAGTTGACTTACCCGGCTTCACCGAGGGAGTGTATTACTGCTACAGTTTATATGTCCCCTAGGACCTGGTGCCGGTCAACTAGGCTGATCAGAAACATATGCAAAAGGGCCAGAATGGAAATCCCTACCCATTACTGGCCAGAAGCAACAGTAGTGCAAGATTTACCACTACACGAGTTCTTATGGGTAGAAAAGCTACAGCACATAAGGATGCATGGCTTCTAATCTCTAGGTGATCCCAGGAAGGCAGGGAGTTATCCAGTGGGTATTTAAACCAGTAGAAAGCCTCTGCCCAGCCCCTTCCCACAACCTTTACCTAGGATATTGAGTGACAACACAGCCAAGTGGATGCTCATTACCATAGCTATCCCCTAGGAGTTGAGTCATCAAGGATGATATACTCATTGATAGCCTCATGCAGGGGTCATGCTGATTCCGAGATAGATGGCCGGGAGCACATTTCCCACTCCTATGATTTCAACCCTCCTACAGAAACAACTGGGTTTGGAGATGCTGGGACATCAAACCCAGAAAGGTTGACTGCATCTAGCTTTGGAGGCTGAAGAAGTGAGAGTTACTTGTATACACCATAGTTTCTGAATCAAGATTCACATTCATTCACTGCCTCCAACTCACTGTCCAACCTTGACAAAGTCATTTAATTTCTCTGTGCCTCAGGGTCTGCATAAAAACAATTATTATAGCTGACATTTTATGGGGAAAAGACTGCTCCTAAATAAACCATCATTCCCAAATGCCCTTTCCAAATCCTTCATTAGGAAAAAAGAAATTCTCCAGGGGGGCAGAATTTCAGGACCTTATTAAAACCTTTCCCAACATCGCAATGTGTTGGACTAACTCTCAATACACACTATGGTGTATTGAGATCAGGTTGTGAAACTATAAGTTGTTCCCAAAATCTCCTAACTTATTCCAGTGGCAGCTTCCAGTTGTGGTGATGAATTGTATCTAATTAGTTATTTTGTCATTTGCAAAGATAGCTGGATAATAAATCACTGTTTCCAGCTAGAAAACCTAGATTTCGCATCTCCCCTTCTTCTTCATCAACTTTTGAGCCATTCATTAAGGTTTCTCACCCAGAAATCCTATTTCTATGCAATTGTCAGGCAATCAATGTTTTTCAGGTTAAAATAAAGCTGAAATTGGGGAGTTATTTTCTTATTTAAGGACAAAAAAAACCCAAAACCCTGATTACTGTCAGCCAAAACCAGCCTCTAATATATTCAGCTTCAAGCTTATCATCTGCAAAATAAACATAGCTCTGATTTTTCACCCTGTTCCAAGCCCTCCAGCCAGAGAGCAAAGGCAGGTTTTTCTTGACAGCACTATTCACAAGCACAGCTTTCCTCTCTCTGTTGCAGGTTGTGATCTCTAGGGTGAATGGTAAGAAACAGGAAGAACTTCTGAACTGGCTCATGCCAACATCCTTCCTCAGCTGGCCACACATGGTCCTTCCACGCATCTTTAGCATCCTGATATAGAGTGCATAAGAAAGCAAAGGAAGAGACTGATGTGTTCAGAGAGCTCCACTCTGTCTCACCACACTATTTTTTCCCCTCTCTCATGACACAAATTATTAAGCAGATCTTAAGCTGCCACTCATTCTAACTGCAGAGACAAAAGTCTCTTCTGCACAAAGCCACCACAGCTCAATCAGTGTCACGCCACCGCCTGTCACTCATGTAATACCCAATTCGTTCATCTTAAAGACCTACTCAGCTCTGAGACTGTACAACACCCCGACATCATATGCTTCTCTCACAGAAATAACAGAAGAAATAAAAGGCTGTGTTTAATCTGGTGGGTTTGGAAGCTGCATATGACAGTGGTGGTGTTCAATGGACAAAAGATATGTCACTCTTACAGGACAAAAAGGGATGGGTTTTTCTACATGAGTTATAATTCCAGTTATTTAAAATCAAAATACTGATGTAATATCTTTCTGATCACAGCTTGGATTTAGATGATCTTTAAAGATCCCTTCAAGCCCAAACCATTCTATGTGAGGGGTCCCTGCCCATGGCAGGGGATTGGAGCCGGATGATCTCAAGGTCCTTTCCAATCCAAGCCATCCCATGATTCTATCATTCTATCATTCCCTTCACTGAGTTCCCAGCAGGAACTCCTCTCATGCAGCATTAGGGAGTTTCTGAAACAAGCAAGCAAGAACCTACGTAGGATAGCCAACACTCAGGCTTGGATGATGGGCCATCCCTGTGCCCTACACCATAGAGAAGCTCAAGGTGATCACCCTTGTTACAAACTCAGCTTCAGCAGGATTAAGGAAAGACACTGCAGTGCTGGATGCAATGACCCTTGCAGTGAGCTCCATCACCAGATGGCAGGAAGATATTCCACCTTCAACCCAACATCTGCTAACAGGACCAGAGGAGATGTCAGAGGGAGCATGAAGGAATCCAGCATTTGTGTCCTTAGAGTGCAGAGCATGCTGATGAATCCTAATGGCCTGATAGGGAGGGAAAGGCATGGTCAGGGTCATCCACAAGGTCCTCCAGCATCTAGCAGGGATGGAAACCCCACATCAAGGGCAGGTGTATTATGAACTGTTGTGCTGTGTATGCTCAGCTCTGTTACTCTGTGCTGGTCCTGAGCTTAACCATAACTCAGGTGACGGAGTTCCAGGGCAACAAATGAAGATAGAAGCATTCTTGCTTGCTCTGATTGCTGGATCTAAGGTTACCTTAGGAGAAGGCTTGATGCTTTTCTCATTGCCACCCATGCATAAGCCCTCTCTATAGTAGGGATTTAGAAGTGCATGTGGACACCACCACCACTGTGCAGCCACTTTTCTCAAGGAGACAAATACTCTGCAACAGGCAGAGGCAATAAGCTCACAGCAAGCCTACCCTGCTTTTCCAAGTTCAAAATGAGCTCTGTATTCATTCACAGGCACTTAAATCCTGTCATCTTTAACATGCCTGAAGGTTTTACCATCTTTTGAGATTTCCACTTGAATTACAGCAGCAGTGGGAAAAGACTGAATGAGTCACAGACTGGAGCTCTGTCTTCCTCCCATCCCGTTGAATCACACACAGAGAACCTGATGAGAGGTTGTGCATGAGAGAGCAAAAGGCAGCTGTGACTGGAAACACGCCTGATGTCCAATACCAACAACCCAACATTCAAAACAGTGAAAGGAACATTCAGATACACCTCACGCACACGTCTAGCCCTGCCTTCTGCTCCCTTGTGCTGAGAGAATTCATGCCATGCCTGTAAGACAGCAGGACATTGCAATCTAGCCATGTCTAGGGAGGGGAGGTACCAATGAGTCCTCTACATGAAGGATAGAATCATGGGGTAGTAAAGGAACATGTGCAGTTTTAGGTCTTCAATCCCATAGAAGCACCCCATGGCTTGCCCAAGGAGGTAGTGAATGCTCCATCCCTGGCAGTGTTCAAGACCAGGTTGGATAAAGCCTTGAGTGATATGGTTTAGTGTGAGGTGTCTCTGCCCATGGCAGGGGGGTTGGAACTGGATGATCTTAAGGTCCTTTCCAACCCTAACTATTCTATGATTACCTCACTCCCAGTCCATTCATTCATTCTCCATAGGTTCACCTATGAGGACACTAACTGTTGAGAAGAAATATCCTAACACCAAGCTGGAGGTGTGTAAGGGACATACAGCTTGATGTTTCAAGGTATAAGCCAAACCTATATGGACAGTTACAACCCTATACAGACAGGGTAAGCAGAAACCTTCTCACAGCTCCTTTCTGACAGCCTTCCTGCACCACCTTCTGAAACAAAGGCCAGAAAAACACCACATGAGCTGGACTTTGGCTCTGCTCTGATTCTCTGTTTGGTCAGCAGTGATTTTCACCCTGTGAGGCACTCAGGTGTCAACTTTATAATGGGAATTTTGGTCAGGGAGATGGGGAGCAGAGAAAAAGCAAGAAGCTGACGCTTCTGCATGCACCACATTCTAATTGGGGTCAAGGGATGCAACAGTTGGAGAGTAGCAAGTTATTTTCTGCATCACTGGCTTGTCAAAATGTTTCTGCACATATATAAGGAAGGAAAAGGACAGAATCCAGGAACATCTCCCTGTCAAGTCAGTTCCAGGAAATATGGAATACCAGGTGCCACCCTGACCTAGGCTCAGCAAGGTGCTTCATACTCTCTATCCTGGAGATGGCACAAAGCTCTGGTTAATCGAGAACCTAGTCAGCCACAAAGAAGAAAGGCAAAGTCATGCAGAAGTCATTTTCATAGGTGGCCTTTCCCATGAGTTAATGATTTACCTGTTGACATTGGATGAGCTTTGACATATGAAGTACATTCCCCCAGCTCCCAAGGGCACCAGGGGTAAAGACTTACCCTTGCACAGGCAAGATTCCCAAGGTCAACAAAACTCAACCTCACCCAAGTCCAAAACCAAAGCAGTTCCCTCCCAACACAGCTCACCCCAAGACAAAGGCTGTGATCCAGAATCCTTCCTATATGTCTGAAAGCTAAAGACCAATGTTCCAGCTGATTGAATGGTATGAACCCAAATCTTCAGGTGGAAAAGGCTCTTCCAGATGATGGGAACAGATAGGACTGCTACAAACTCAATGTGGTTGTGGAAGAAGATGAGAGAGAAGACCCTCTGTGGTGATCATCTCTAGCTTTGGCTGGAAATTATGACCAAATCTAACCTTCACTTGGTGTGTCCCACAAGCATATCAATTCCAGCTAAATAAATTGAGTAATAAGGGATTTCTTCACTCAGCAAGAGGGGAACCCCTTCCCAAAGCTGCAGCCAGCACAGTAGTGCTGAATAAGTCAATACAAATTACCCCACCAAGGGGCTTCCCTATGAGGACTGGCTTCGGAAGGGAAGGAAGCAAGTAAGGTAAGGAAAAGAAAGCTAAAATCCATGTGAGGCAAAATATAGTCCTGTGAGAAAGTCAATAAAAAGTATTTCATCACATTGCTAGCTGGAAAGACAAAGGAAATTCGGGGCTATTATCCAAGTGCATATTGTAGTGAGGAGAGGGGTGAACCAGTCATTCCAGAGACAGATATGCCTGCACACCCCCATAAAGGACCCCTGCACTGCACTGCCCTAGCAGTGTGGTTTATATTTGATCCAGAAACATCACATCTCATGCTAAAAGCATGATTCAGTGTTTGGTCAGGCTCCTCTGCTGACATTGACACTAAAGAAGTATCCTAATCTAATGCTTTCCCCATCCCAGGAGATACCCAGGTCCCCATCACAGGTCAAGAGGCAGTACAAGCACAGTACCCAGCTAGAAACTAGCTCTCTCCTTAGCACAGCACACAAAGAGATGTTCCCTGTGTAGAGCTCATTATAAGTTTCCTTTTCTCATAAATGAATGATGAGGTCCCTTTAATTGAATTAATTCTAAATGCTGATCTCAGGATGAATGATCAATGTGAAACAGCAGCACGAGCACAGGGCGTTCACACAGCGCTGCAGCCACAGCAGCTCATAAGTGTTTCCAAACAATGATATTTAAAAGGAGGGAGGGAAGGACCAGGATACAAAAGCTTCTGTGATGGGATCCTAGGGAGCTCCTGCAACACTGCCTCTTGAAGCCCCCAGCACTATCCAGGACTGGTCTGGGAGGCTCTCTGGATGCAAAAAGACCCTTAAGACTGTGTGTTAAGGTATCACTTGTATAAGGTTGAAATAAAACTGGCTGTATGAGAGTCAGAAAGATGCTGCTGTCATCCAGAGTGACATCCAACCACCACAACCCATCCATCACCCCAACCCGGACCAAGCATGGCATAGCAGCCTGCCAGTATCTGAAGGAGGCTACAAGGATGCTGGAGAGGGACTCTTCATCAGAGACTGTAGCAATAGGACAGGGGGTGATGGGTTCAAACTGAAACAGAGGAAGTTCAGGTTAGATAGAAGGAAGAAGTTCTTTACTGTGAGGGTGCTGAGGCACTGGCACAGGGTGCCCAGAGAAGTGATAAATGCTCCATCCCTGGCAGTGTTCAGAGCCCGGTTGGACAGAGCCTGAAGTGACATGGTCTAGTGTGAAGCATCCCTGTCCATGGCAGGGGGTTGGAACTTGATGATCTTAAGGTCCTTTCCAACCTTAACTGTTCTATGATTCTATGGCCAAGAGTTTAATCACAGAGATGTGGGGCAGCACAAGCTCAGAACTTCCCCAGCTCCATCGTGTATCTGACCTGCAGAAACACCCTTGACAGACCAGGAAGCTGAAAACGATGTTCAAGCAGCCAGTTTATCCAGCAGCCCCTGAAACACCAAGTCAAGGCTCCTCCTGTCTTATCACCCTATCTCAATGCAAAGGATCTTTCCTGTCTCACATCTATGTGCCACTCTGGAGAGCTCAGAGTGGGATCAAGCTGCACGAGCACGGAAAGCCAAGCAGCAACCAAAGCTGTTCCCACATCTGCTCTTCCCAGCAGGTAGGTGTGAGAAGCCCAGCCATGCAGGAGAGCTGCAGACAGGAATGTGTCAGGCCACTCTTTATTGCCTCAGGAGCCAGCACAGTTGGTGGGGAGGTGTTTGAAGGGAAGAATCAAACCCCAGCACTGTAGTGGAGATAACTGAGATGTGAGCAGTGGTGCAGAAAGCACGATGGAAGCAGCTGAGGAAGAAAGAGCCATACCCTTCCTCCCACAAACACACAAAACAGGATGCTTTACTCCTGGCCCACTGCCTGCAAATGACCTCTCCCAGCATGGGAAAACATCCCCAGTGCTGTTCACCCCAACAGCAATTTCAATGGGACCAGGATTTTCTCTGTTCAGTTAAAACAAACACAACTGCTACAAGCATCCAAATGTCACATCCAAAATAAACTACTCTGTTGTGAAGGTATTGTCACCTCAGCAGATAAATCCCTCTCTCTATCCTGCAAACTCAGGCTATCCTACCTGTTGGTTTGGTGTTACCTTCCCTCTCCAGCTAATCCTTAGCACAGGCATCAGCTCCTCCACAGGCTCATCCCCCTCCCCATGCACAAGCTATGTGCCTGGCAGTATCACAGAATCACAGAATCCCAAGGCTCGGAAGGGACCTCAAAAGATCATCTTGTCCAACCCCACTGCAAGAGCAGGGTAACCTAGAGTACATCACACAGGAGCTTGTCCAGGTGGGCCTTGAATATCTCCAACATAGGAGACTCCACAACCCCCCTGGGCAACCTGTTCCAGTGCTCTGTCACTCTTACAGTAAAGAAGTTCTTCCTGATGTTAACTTGGAACCTCCTATGCTCCAGTTTACACCCATTGCCCCTTGTCCTATCACTGGATATCACTGAAAAAAGCCTAGCTCCATCATCCTATGTCAAAGACTCCTGAATTTCCTTACACAGAGCAGCCCATCAGCTCCAGTTCTCTGTGACCCATCAAATTTCCATCAAACAAGAGTCTAAACAAATAAAACTGAAGCAGTCATCTCAGTCACAAGTTTTAGGATAAGAATTTGGTGATATTAAGTCCATCCAAGGCTTGTCTCCCTCTTCAAAGGCAATCAGAACCAGGTTTTTATGGCACAAACAGCAGAATAAGCACAGATTGATTTTTCCTCCAGTGCATCCCAGGTCTAAGCAATAACCTCAGGAAAATCTCAGCAGACACATAACACCCAAACACAACAGTAACAAGGATGGGAATAGATGATACAGCCTTACAAATCAAAGCTAAAGGTATTGTCAGAGCTGGTTGAGGTGGTATCAGTGAAAAACAGGGGCTCCTGCCTTGTAAAAAGGGTCCTGTAGTTATACTGCATTTACTATGAATTCAGACCCACATCAAAACCACTTCTACATAACTACACTAATCTTTCATTACACAACTGCCATTAATTCATATAATCAGAACTTTAGTGACACAACTATTTTCCCCTTACTCTGCTTAATACCACTGCTACTAGAGAGTGGGTTTATTTACTGCATCCAGTTTACAATGTGTTTATTCACATCTGGGCCATGACCTTTCTGGTTGGAAAAGTAACAGTTGTAGAAGTAGCTAAAATAAATAAGATAAAATCTCCCCAGCATAATTACACTGTAATTATTATTGAAATGTGACCTAAAAGACATACCATCTGGGCAATACGTCTTTATACACAGATATATTCAATTATTAAAAGTAAAAACAGATCTCTTGCTCTGTAGGTATAATTATACAGCTATATCATTTACATGCAGCCACACTGCATGCGTATTCCACAATGCATATACAGTAGGTGGTATATGCATAAGGAGAAAGTTATAAACGATATTTAAAACATGATTATTACTCAGTATCTGACACCTCATGTATCAACAGGTATAGAATCATAGAATGGTTTGGGTTGGAAAGGACCTTAAGCTCATCCAGTTCCAATCCCTGCCATGGGACAAGGACACCTCACACTAGACCATGTCACCCAAGGCTCTGTCCAACCTGGCCTTGAACACTGCCAGGGATGGAGCGTTTAACACTTCCTTGGGCAACCTGTACCAGGGCCTCACCACCCCCACAGTAAAGAACTTCTGCCTTATATCTAACCTAAATTTCCCCTGTTTCAATTTAAATTCAGCATCTCTTATCCCATCACTACAGTCACTGACAAAGAGAATATATTTGCACTCAAATCATATTCCTTTTGCTAATCACTCAAACACAAGTTTCCTATGAATGGTACCTCCTAGGCAGCAAGGTCCTGGCAATGAACTCAGCTGCAGAATACAAGAAGCATTTCCTGCTTGTCAATTAATAGCAAAGCAGAGCTGGCTGTGCTCAAAGTAATAACCCAAATCATTGTAATTCCTCTGGGCAGCAGCTGAGTGCTAAACTGCTGAGTCAGCTCATCCCGAACACAGGACTAAATGTAAAGCAGCCGTCAGAAAAGCACTTAAAAACCCAAAGCAAAACACGAACCAAATAACTAACCCTCACCTTCACAAGGAAATCAGAGGAGGCAGCAGCAGGAGCACGGATTGCAGTCTCTAACAAATGTCTTCATCAGATTTGTCTGGTGTGTGTGGGGTGAGTGTATGTCTCTATCAAGTATTTGTGCTTGAAGGCATTTGTAGGAGAGATGTGCTCAATGCCCTCGTTTTGCTGCTCCTTCTGAAGTGACAGTTTTTAAGTGCCATTAGCTGTGTGCTGCTTCATAAGCACTGGTCATCACCTGTCCTTCCAGGGCTGGAGTCACTTCCCATTGCAGCAAACTTTGGGGCTGCTATTTGGAGCCCACTCTGAGACTGTAATTGTTAAACAGGCAGCAGCATCCCCCAGACACCTTGCAAAAAGCAGCTTTTGATGATGCAGGTCTCACCAGTTCCATGCAGGTAGAAGTAACATGGTCTGGTTGCTTGCTTGGGATGACCTGTTCTCCCCAAACACAGTAGAAATCCCTTTGGTCCAGCTTCTAGGAGGTCACCTCCATGCTCCAGCAAGGTTTAGAGGAGGCATGTTTCTGGGTCCAGCTCAGGCTGATCCTTAGCTCAGATGGTGTGTTGCTGAGCACCCAGCTCAGCTCCAGTCTCTCCCATGTACCAGCTATAGGCCTATGGGACCACCAGCCTGCACAATGCAACAGCAGTAAGAAACCCTTGAGGTGGTTGGCAAATGAAGGTGAGGATGGAACTTACAAGGTCTGCAAGCAGAAGTACACAATGAGATGAATTGGCAGGGGCCTAGGTTTGACCCAAGACACCCCTTCCAATCCTACATCTCTTTGCATCATGGCAGAACTCTGCTCTTTGGCCCCTCAACAAGTCCTGATGTAGCAATGTGGGATCAGAAAAGTCCCACTTTGGAGAGGACACCGAGGCACCCTCTTCCCTGACCTGCTGCAATCTGAAGTGAATCCAAGGAAGAAATCAGGAGCTCATCCAGAGGCAAAGCTGGAAACGAAGCAGGTAGATGTCTTGAACTGGGAGAACTGGAGACTCCAAGAGCAGCCTTGGACAATGGGATGCTGTGATAGCAGAACTGTTGAGGAGTAGACACAAAACTGTCACAAGCTCCAGGTTGAGGATGCTTTGTTTGAGGCAAGAGATCTCTTAGCCTGTCAGGATAGTCCACCACCATGATCATAGGATGCGCCAGAGAGATTTGACAACCACTTGTCTGAAGCCAGCCATGACTAGAGAAACACAGGACCTGGGAAGACTCACAGTGAAAGGTCCAATTCTCAACCAACATGCATGTAAAGAGGGTTTAAAAGGCCACTGACAAGGGCACTCAGATGGCTGTTTGTGCACCAAGCCTGCTTTCTCTTCTCTGAGCACTGAGTACAGCTTTCCTCCTAACTTATTCATGATGCTCTGGCAGTCTCACTAAGTTCACCCCAACTCAACTCATGCAAAAAACAAAAGCTTGGAGCAGTACAAAGCACATTTCACCAGCGTGGTGGAGGGAGGAGAGAGTTCACTGCAGTAACATTGCTCTTCCAGACAGAGATACTGCTCCAGGAGCTGCAAAGGGCAAGGCATAGAAGGTTATGAACTAAGGCCAGCTTGTAACTGCCTCTTCTGGGAAGTCTGGGCCTCCCACTGGGATGCAGAGTCAGCTATAAGCAGAAGGGGTTGAAGCAGAGCCACTGCGGTGAGCTGTTTTCAATTGATACTCAATAAACACAAAAAAGGATCATATTAATCAATCCCTTCTACATCCATTACCCCTACACGTCCCCTCTTAGCAGGGCTGAGAAGGAGCAAACGTGCTCCCAACAGCATCCCTTGCAAAGGAAGCTCATCTACTTTTTCCATACTAATCTGGCCACTGGCCTCTGATTATTGCCAGCAGTGCTAATGCACATGGTTGGAGCTGGCATCCTCCAGATGAGAAGATGCTCACGCAATAGGGAAGAGTGTGGTCACCTTCACCATTCTTACTGCTCTAGGACACAGTGGAGCTGATGCTCAGCCTGCAAAGGAAAAGAGTCAGAGACTCACACACTGGGGCTTTGCTAATTTCTACCATGCTGGCAACCCTGGGGGATGTCCTCTCATGTCAGCACTGTAAAGAGGAGATACAACAAATGTGATAGTGCCAGATGCTGATGATAAGGGGTGGAAAAGCAGCAGGTAGGACTGCTTGCTCTCCCCCAGGGAGAATGAGTGAGATAAAAATGCCAGCTCAGATCAGCCTGCTACCTTCACCATGAAAACCCTGTTCCCATTTAGCGGAGATCCCCTCCTCCTACCATTTGGGGATCCTTAGCACTTGTATACAGCACCCCAAAAAGATCTGCTGGATCTTCAAGAGGGCAACACAGCACCCACACCAAATAATTCCTGCTCCTGCCATGATGTGTATGTTTAATATTATTAATGATAGGTTATTTTGGCTTAAAGTACACAGAGAAGGAGTAAACATACAAAACTGTCTTAGAGGATATTGCCTTTAGGCCTTACAGAAAACATCCTATAGGATACAGTTCAGGGTCTTGCTGCATGTGATTCCCTGCAGACTCTGCCCTGAAGGGAAAGCGAGGATGAGAACAGTGCCTAATGGCAGAGGCAGGCACAGTTCAGGGTCACCACCCCAGCCCAGCCTGAAATCCAGCCTTGCTGCACCCTCTGATGCAGCAAAGGGGGACTGTGAAAGTAGAAGGTGATGGTAACCCAATACTGGCTCCAGCTGCCTGGCTGCAGGCTGTTATAAATAACATCACTGGGGCTCTCATGTAAAGTTGATGGAACAAACACATACATGGGACTGGAAGCAGGAGATGGATGCACAGAGATGTGGCTCAGGGCAGATCAAGACAAAGATGAATCCAAATCTCATGAAACTCATTTTAGGTCTTGGCCAAATTATCTGCTGTAAATTATCATAGAATCACAGCCTGGTCTGGGGTGAAGGGAGTGTCCAACCTGGCCTTGAACACTGGCAGGGATGGGGCAGCCACAGCTTCTCTGGGCACCCTGTGCCAGCGCCTCAGCACCCTCACTGCCTAAGAACTCATCTAAACCTTCCCTCTGGCAGGTTAAAGCCCTCACCCCTTGTCCTATCCCTGCAGGCCCTTGTAGAATGTCCCTGTCCATTATAAACCTTGAATCTCAGTTTTTTTCAAGGAATATGCCACAGTCTTAACCTGGCTTTACAAATTATTTAGCTCCTTTGCATCCACAGCCAAGAGAATGGACACATCAAATCCTGGTTTTGGCAAAGAGCTGGGAGATCCAAGGAGGGAAGCACCCTCAAAAGACAGAACCTGTGTGTGAATACAATATGAAGACAGGCTGAGAAAGCCGTTCAGCCTGGAGAAGGGAAGCTGCATGGAGACCTCAGAGCAGCTTCCAGTGTCTGAAGGGGGCTACAAGGATGCTGGAGAGGGGCTCTTCATCAGGGACTGTAGTGATAGGACAAGGGGTGATGGGATCAAACTGAAACAGGGGAAGTTCAGGTTAGATATAAGACAGAAGTTCTTCCCTGTGAGAGGGGGATTGAAACTGGATGATCTTAAAGTCACTTCCAAACCATTCTGTGCTTCTAATCTGTGATTCTATAAGTGCACACTCACAGCCACCTGCCCGAAATAGTGCTTGCCAAACACTGACCAACCTAAAAATCAGGCAACGAAGGGTGTGGATTTTACAGCTTCAAACTTACTTGCCTTGTGCTCCTTAAAAAGAACTGCCAAAACTAACCCTAACATTCCAGCAAGGTTCAGCACTGCTACCATTTAATCTAAGTTTCCTCCCATAATTTAAATATACCCCACACTCATGCCAACAATAACTTTCTACCACCCCACAGTACCTCTGCATTTACAGCTATAATTTCTTCATGCCACACACTGTGTATTGCCCTCAGCAGAGGATCCAAGAGTGCCCATTCCCGTAAGAAAGGACTTTCTCATTCTAACAAACAGCATTAAAACCCATTTCTGTCCAGGAGCAAGCTCCAACCACACGACTACAGATCCACGTCAGCACAGGCAACGCAGGATTCCTCCCCCATTCCTCACTCCAGATGACAGAGCAAAGTCTCCCGAGGGTTAACAGAAAGTTACAACCACTTCCATTTGAGCCCTAATTGAAAATCAATAGGATTGGTAGTTAGAATGCTCATGTGTTTAAAGCAAAGGGCTGGGAGTCAGAAGCAGTGATTTCTTCCCCCAGTTCTGATCTGAAACAGAGATTTCCTTTGGTATTCTCTGGGCTTGTGATCCAGCACCAATAAAATGCAGATAATCCACTGCTGGGTTGTAATTCACTCTGTTGGGCTGTAATTCACTAGAGCTTGGAAAGTGCTGAGGCAGATGGGTGCACGGGATGTGCTCACAGAGAGCAAGCTATTAATACATGGAAGAGAGGCAGTGAGGGATGGGGAGCCTTCCTTTTCTGTATGTATATATTTAAAGGAGCATCAGGGAAAACTGCACCAGCATTCTTTGCTCCACTTGAATAATATGAAGCAGCAGCAGTGCCGGGACACCCAAACTGAGATCAGCACACAAGTGCTGCAAAACACAGCCAAAGCAGCCAGCAAAGGCTTCGTCATTCCCATGGCTGGCTTTCAGGAGACCATAGAATCAACTAGATTGGAAAAGACCTTTAAGACGATCAATGCTGCTGACAACAGCAAGGCTGTGCACACTCCCCTCTCCAACATGTATCCCAATCTCTCCAGCTCCACTGATGAACATGGGTCTTCTCACCCAGCAACAAACAAATTTCAACCTCTTCCCTTGTTCCTTATGCCCTTTGCTGTTCGCTTCTTCCTGCATGACCCTGAATGACCAGAGGAGGAGGAGCAGCTTTCATGGCTCAGAGGCATATTCCACTGTGCTCAGAGCATCAGAAACATTCATAGGGAGGGATCCCACCTCTGCTGCCTACATAACAGACCTTATAGATTACCGGGCTTCTGCCATGTGCTACCTGGGCCCCCAGGAATGGCACTTTATGGATACTGTGGGCAGGCTCTGGAAAGGAGAGATTAACTTCACTAATGGGGTGAAAGACTGTAGGGAAGGTGATGGGGGAGGAAGGTGGAATTACTGATTTATCCTAAGTCGAGGTCTGTGACAAGAGGAAAGGATAAAGGTGCCACCAGTGAGACAAGGAGGCACAAAAGCACAAAATGCAGTCAGTTCTACGTAACATTAAGTTTGATGGCTTTGTAATGGGAAACAACTGAGGTGCTTGAAGGTAGTTGTCATAGTTTTAGGTCCTTGGGACCTTAGTACAAAAAGTATAAGAAAACAGAATAGAAAAACAGGACCAGGGGTTGGGAAGTCTCTGGGATTAGCAGATGTCCAGGATGGGCACAGTTAAACTAACTGATAAATAGAAGGATGGAACAATTGCTATGGTTGTGGTGTTAATGAACCCATTAAGCTGGTGTAAACATCTAGTGGGGAGTATCAGGGACCAGCAGATGTCCAGGATGGAAGTAGTTAAACTACCTGATGAGTAGAAGGACAGGATGATTGCTATGTCTGTAATGGAATGCCACCATCCACTGCTCCACAGCCACCCATTAGCAAGAAGGGATTTTTAACCAAACCAGTGCTCCAATGTGAGCAGAGTTACACCACATTATGAGGACTTACTGAATGACACATTGTCCCTCTGCCATGGGAACTGGTAAAAACACTTCAGCACCAGTGAACATCAGGGAGAACACATTAATTATTACAGCCCAAGCAGCACAGCTCTTATTGCCATCAAGGTTGGTGCCATGGAGCTGGCTCACATCTGGCCTTCAGCTTCAGTTCCAAAGCAGCAAGTCCTATCAGACCCAAACTTCCTCGAATCCAGAGTGATAGCACAAACCTCATGTTCCCAAGCACAGGCAGTCCCAATGGAAACTTTCCTTTTCCCAGCCCTGTTCACAGCACAGCTTGGAGGTGTCATTAAGAATCCAATCAATGTGACGTCATGGGTGTAATTGAATTATATGTATGCTCAGCAGACCTTGGTATCCCCATTGCCTAATGTTGGATTATGATGGATCATACACAGGGATATATGAAACATGCATGAATAACCCAAGCATGCATTTTTAATGATACAACCCTGATAACTTCCCCCTCCTAACAAAATCAAAATGAATTAAACACAAGTAGCTGTCAGTGGCATTAAGAGAAAGAAGAAAAACCTCTCATCATTTAAATGGCAGCATGAAATGTTCACCCTGAACTGCAGTGTGACTGGGACCATTTGTTGGAATGATACCGATTAACATATCTATCCATTTAAAGTTCCCAGTGCAAAAAGAAAGAACAGCTTGGTTGATACTCAGGGTAGGGAAGAAAAGGTGAAGATAATGGATTGCAGGGAATGAATAGGATTGAAATGAAGGGGGTAATCCTGATGAATTGTCTGACAGTGGCTGGACAACCCCACAGAAGAGTATAGGTATAGGACAGAGGTTGCAGGCTCGTGACATTCATTAAAATAAGGGCAAAATGTGCAAAGACAACAGCCAGAAGTGATCCAAGTCAGGCAGAGACTACTGCACTCCACTCCATGGGTCTGCCTTGAGACACTACTATGGCAAGTAAAGCTGAACATCCCAGGTGAATGGTTTAACTACAGCAGCTTTTCTTTGGGATAGAGGGGATCAGAAGACTTCTTGAGGTCACTTCCATACCTAACTTAACTGATCATGAACAAAGAAGAGAAAATCATTTGCATCATGGATTTACACTCTGTGTCACTACTGACCACTTACAGATACAGTGCAGGAGTTATCTTGGACAAGTAGGCAACATAACCCAGATCTTTGTGTCTCCTTCTATTAGTGCCATCCAGATACTCTTCTTTTGCCTTCTACCCTGTCAATATATCAATAGCAATCACTTAACACACCCTTGTAAGCACTTTGGCCAGGGTTATAGCTTCCACTATGTGGGCTAACACCATTCTGATTTCTAAATCTCTATAAAAATGATCAGTAGCTGTTAATATTTAAAAAAAAAGAAAGAAAAATAGGAAAAAAACCCAATTTTAAAGTCAGTCCCTGGGGACTTCTAAAGAATTCAAGTCATAAAGAAGACAAATTTGTTCTTACTCTGCGGATCAGGAGTTTCTGCTATGTTCAGGGAAAATGAGACATTTTTGTCTCGCTGCAGATTTAGTCTCAAGCACAATGTCACAGACCTTGTTCCTAATTGCAGACAGGCTGCATACAGTGGCAAAGGATCGAGCTGCTACAGATACCACTGCATGTCTCATAACAAGCTCATTAGCTCTAACATCAGACCCCATGTTCCTCAAAACCTGTCCCAGGGTCCCCCTCAGGATTTATGCTGAGCATGCTTAAGCAGCAAGTCTCTTGGAAGATATGGAGAGAGGAAGTCAATACGCTTCATAGCACGAGTGAAGGGTCATCCTTTGCAATTAATGGCAAGTGAGTTAAATAAATAGATGATTGTTTATCTTCTCCAAGCGAGTGCCTTGCATGCCTTGCTTGCCTTTCTGCAGGGATTTGGTATGTCAAGCACTATCAGCAGATTCTGAGGACAGTGGGATCTGTGTATAACTGTACAGGGCTAAAACAGAATTCAGGATGGAGAGTCAAAGAAAAACCCTTCTTCCCCAAGTGCAACAGGGTAACTGATGGAATAATCATGTCCTAAAGACATTGAGGTTCACCCCTGTCCTGTGCCACAACTCAGGTAGCTTCTGCAAGCTCAGACTCTCTGCTGCAATGTGTCACATGGAGTCACAGCATGTCTGCACTGGGAGGGCACTTCATAACTCTCCCCTTAAGCATTTATTTGTATTGAAAACAGATATATAGCTATCTGTAGGGAGTGATTTGAACTCCACTGACTACATACGCAAGGACATACTGGCTGGGAGGTGATCTGGAGCACTTCAAATTAAATATCTACTTCTTTTCCAGGTAAATCCACTTTAGGCATCTCAGTACATAGCCTGAATAGTTTTGCTTTCTCTGCAACTCAGGGACAGTACCACTTCCATACCTGTCAGCAGAGCTGGGAGGATAAATACATTATTGATTTGATCTGCTGGGCAGCCAAATGCTATGGCTGGAGAGTCTCTGAGTGGCAGATAAAGTAGCATCCACAACACCCAGCAAAGACAACCACAGTACTGGTTGGAAGTCCAGGACTTCCCTTTATAAACAGCTGAGATTTAAGGAGCTGGTATTCATCAGCACTAGAAGACACCTGAAAAGGACTTTCTAAGGATGGACACACGTTAAAACAACCACATTCCTGATGCAGTAAAAGCTGTGTCTGAAGTCACATCACCATTTTCGTGATCATAGTTTTTCACAATAGATAAGAGGTTTGTGAGAAAGCAGACACACTCTCCCTGGAAGGATTCTTTGGTGTCCAGAACTGTGAACTGTTCTTTACAAACAAATCATCCCCACTGTGTGCATGCCTACATCTCTTAAAGCATTACAGACTTACTTACACTGGAAGATTTCAAGCTAAGTGAGGTTTTTCTGTTTCCCTTTCTTGCTTTACATTGACTTGTGTCCTATGTAAATGTTAAATCACAGCGTAATGCAGAGATGGGTTTATCTAAAAGAGAGTCAATTCATCTTTCTTGACAAAAAAACAAAAGGAGGGGGAGATGCTGTAGCTTTGTTACATTTAAAAACTGAAACCACTTCATAAAATACGGCACATCACTGGGAGATATTTAAAATGCAGGCAGTGGGTCTTTAACTGCTCCCAAGAAACACTGCCGTCAAACAGAACGAGGGGCACGAGGTTAAACCCCAGCCATCATAACCTTTATTGCTTCATTTTTGTGAAGCCATTAACCACAGGAGGCCTACAGATGTGCCACAGCTCCAGCAGCTGGAGTGAAATCCAATATCCACATCAGAACCTAATTTACGATCAACCTGTTGGGAAGGGGCAGGGAGGCCAGAGCATGGAATTCCTCTGCACAGCATGCCAGGGAAAGCAGAGATGCACAGGGGTGTAGGAAAAGTTGTGCACTGAAACAGCCCTTGCACAAAGACACACTCAGTTGTCACGAGCTAGCACACATCAGCAGTGATACTTGGCATCTAAAAGCAGCTGAACCCCAACATTATCCAGCTTTGAACTAATGGTTCAGCTGCCTGTGAAACACTGGGATGACATCAAAGTGCCACTGAGCAACGAGGAGGACGTGCTCATTGCAAGTGACAGTCCATTCCCTGAAGAACAGTGTAGGGAAGACTGTAGGAGGCACGTAGAGAGGAAAGCATTTTGCCTGAGGTCATGCTGCAATCAGCAACAGAACCAGGAATAGATCAAGGGTTGCTGCTCTACTGTTGTGTCATACCCATTTCTTTCTGACTTCTCTTCATGCCCTCATGGTCTCCATATCCCCCCCAATCTAAGCTGGCCTTTCTCACCAACCACCTGCTCCACTTCATTAAGATCTTAAAGGAACTTGATCCTTTCCACACTTCCCCCTTTGGCTTTCTGCTCTAGGTATTTGCATCCTTCTGATTGCAAGTTCCTGGGTATAAGGAATTCCTGCAACTGGAATCATACACCAAAGTACTTTTAGAAGTATCTTGACTGCACCTTCCATGCCTAAATCCTCTCTTTCTTCATCATGAGAGACCTTAGAGCAGCTTCCAGTGCCTAAAGTAGTTACAAGAAACCTGGAGAGGGGCTTTGGACAAGGGCCTGCAGGGACAGGTCAAGGGGAATGGCTTGAACCTGCCCAAGGGGAGACTGAGCTGAGCTCTTAGGCAGAAGCTGTTCCCTGTGAGGGTGCTGAGGCACTGGCACAGGGTGCCCAGAGCAGCTGTGGCTGCCCCATCCCTGGCAGTGCTCAAGGCCAGGTTGGACACAGGGGCTTGGAGCAGCTGCTCCAGTGGAAGGGGTCCCTGCCTGTGGCAGGGGTTGGAACTGGAGGAGCTTTAAGGTCCCTTCCAAACCAAACCATTCTATGATTCCATGATATGATTCCATGAGTCTTTAATCTATCTCATCCTACTAAGTTAAGTCTCCAAATCACACACAAGTATGTTGGGTATCCCAAAGTACATTGTTGAAGTGTGCCCCATCACCCAGAGCATTGCGTGGTGCTGGTGCATGGTGATGTAATGTCCTGTCCCTGTGCAGCAGCAAAACTCACCTGGGTAACATCACTGTAACTGTCAGATCTGTGTGATCCCAACAGAAGCCCAGCCTGCTCATCCACTTGTACCTCCTTGAATTTGCTGGCAGTGCCTCCGGTCACTGCAGATGCCATAAATTCTGCAGATTCCTTTTCCCTTTTAAATGAACCTAAAAGGTTTTTTTTTTTTCTCTGAGCTTTTAGCAGCTTAAGGAGCATTTGTAACAACATCCAAAAGAATCAATCACTTAGGGGTGCACACGTGCTGGGTCTGCTGGCAGCCCTTCTTGTCTCCTAAACCATAGGAGTTGATGTCACAGCACATGGTCTTCACTCTTAAGCCATCTTATGTCTATGCTTTTCAACCTTCAGGGGGGTATGGCCCACTGCCTGGCCAGGTAAGAACATCCCAGCTTCACAGAGGAGGTTGGATAGGTCACCTATATTAGGATGAAGAAAGTATAGGAGAGTACCAAGAACCAAAAGAAGTGTCTCCATCTGAGCATGTTAATCAAATTCCAGCAGGAAAATCATGCCTAAGACAACTCTGCACTGAGCTTTTCTAATATTACACTGTTGAAGCACCTCACAATCACTAGTTGTTCATAAGACAAAGCAGAGAAACACCATTGCTGTCATTTACAGGCAGGGAATAGAGATATAAGGGGTTTTTACATCCGAACAAGTTGCTTTCAGCTCCTTTTATTGTTAATGGAGGGAAAAAGACACTTTTAGGACACGATTCATCTCACTATTTGGGGAAATTTCAGGATGAGATGAGTTGTGTCCTAAAAGGTCTGATTTGCCTCGCTGGATTGGAAAGGGGGTTGTCAATACCTGCTGTGGATGGAGATACCTACATTTAATGAGATGAATCCCCATAAAGATGGGTCCATAAAATTCAGTAACAAAGTAGAAACTGAACTCAGGTTTCTTATGCTCTAGTCTGATGCTCAGATCAAACTGTAGATGAACATTCAGAGATGAACAAGGCTAAAGAGCCATCCAAGCAGTAAGAAAATTAAGGAGGCTTGAAGGAAGATACTTATGGGTAAGGAATAAATGGGATGGATGGAGGAGGGAAAACCAAAATATCCTAAAAAGCAAGTTTAAAGGACAGACAGGCAAGGTGGGTGTTGGAACAAAGGGGTCAAGTGACAAGACAGCAAAAGAAATGGGGCCATACACTGCCCATAAGATCCAGCAGATATGAGGAAGATCCATGAGCAACATATATCGACTATAGTGTGGAGATAACCTTGCTAAGATGCCAACTCCAGTCCAGACAGTGTTCCAAGAGGAACTCCGTCCTCTCCCAGACACCCTCTTCCCACTTCCCTCTTTTTCATTTTAATAGCTGCAGGAGAAATAGGGAGAGTGAACAGATGAGTCCAAAATCACCCAGAGAACACATAAGGAACATAAATAAGAGCAGATCCCACAATAGCACCTTAGACCGAGACCCTGGAAGTGAACTTTGTGGGAATTAGACCCCAATTCCAAATTCTGCAGCTCTATTAAAGAACCCTAATAAAATAAAATAGAAATAGGGTTGGAAACCAGGTGACAAGGCTGATCTGTTGGAGAAGGGAACTGCAAGGAGGCCACCAGATGTATTTCCATCAGGAGAGTGAAAACCAACAAGTAATAGGTAGGTTCTCTGCAAGCAATTAAATAGCAGTTAATAAGTCACCTGCCCCTGACAGAATTGACAAAACATAGAATATAAGTCACCTCAGAGTCTGCCAGAGCATCCCTGGCACGGACAAGGGGCCTGATGGCTGGGGTATATTTAGTGCCAGTGATATCATCTTTCCTAGCAGGGCTTGCCTTCTGCAGTGAGGAGAAGGACATCACTTCCATGACAATGTCAGGGTGAGCTTTAAGATGGAAGTGCCTGAGATTTCCTTAACAGGGAAGAAAATAGCACAGCAGTAGCCTGGGCTGCATCACAGAGAGACAGGCAGAGGCTGCAGAGCAGGATAAAGGTGAAAAACCCAGGGGGAAAATAAGAAGACCACCAAAGATAATGTCCATGCTGGTATATGGAGCACTGGCAGATGTTAGTGTAATGAGTTTTGTGGTTGGTCCGGCCCTGTTGACTGTTGCCACACCATAACCCAGGACTACAGAGAGCTTGGATCCCCCCTAGAAGGTTGCCCTGGCTAAAGATGAATCCTTGTTAGCACAGTAGGGTATATAACACCTTCGTAGCCATCCTGCATCTGCACATATAGGTGTTATATACAGGTGTTATACCAAAAATGTTAGAAGCAGAGCATTGGAATATTAATTGCAACAGCTTTTCAAATCTCTTACTTTCCAGCACTGCTTTGCAGCACTGCCAGTCCCTTAAAAAATTGTCAGATTCCCCTAAAAATGAGATACTGGCTTAAAAAACATGAATTAATAATCACTGCTCAGCTTTAGCTTGCTATTATAGTTACTTGATTATAGTTATTAATAGATTAATATCAGAATGCAGTTGGGACTTTGGTGTTACCTTCATCTGCATCCCCCCAACCCAAGCATCCCCCTTCCCTCGAAATAACAATCTCAGCCATGCAGCCCACAGCCAAAGCCTACTGAATCTGTAAATGCATAGATGTAATACACCAGGGTAAGCCCACACCACTCACCAACCTAAAACCCTTATTTTCCCCTATATTATGATAATAGATTTCACTGTTGGGGCTCCCAAGTGAGTTCAGTTCTCCTGCTTCCACACAGACAAAAATGTTAACCTGGCAGAAGAACTTTAACAAGGAGCCTAAAATGCAGCAGCCTCAGTAGATCTTGCACCTCTCCATATATCACATGCTAAGACAGACGTGCAAGGAAAACAGAAAGATACAGATTTGGAAGCATTTTCTTCTTCTCCATGAATAGCAAATTAGGTAAAAATTCAGGATTTAGGTGGGATTTGGGGACTTCATTTACATCAGCACAAAGGGAAGAAGGGGCTTGAAAGCATCAAAAGATTTTGACTCGTGCATCGCGCATTAGAAATACCTGTAAGAGAACTAATTAAACAAAGGAAAGGGAGAAAAAGGGAGGTGGAGAGGTCAAATAACCCAAAGTGGTTATTCCATAGACCATGAAACTTGCAGATCTTTGGAGGCTGGTTTGTTTTACTGAAAAAGAGGAGGGAGAAAATCATTTTGATTTGGCACAGGCCTCTTTGGGGTTTGTTTCTTTCTCCTTTTTGCAAGGTTTTCTCTGTTCTATAATAAACCAATAAAAGGAGGTATTCTCATTGGAAGAAACAGACAAATCCTAATGAAATGCCAAGGTCCTATCACTTACCAGCACTGAGATGCTAAGTCTGAAGGGCAAGAGCAAGGCATTAACATGCACTACATGTCCCTGTCGCTCAGGTTAGCTCCATCATCAATATATTCCCTTAGACCCCAAGGAGCTGAGTCAACTGAGCAGGAAATCCAAGAGAAACCCACAGAAACTTGTAAGCAGTGGGGAAAAGATCAAAGTGCCTGAAACCACATCCAGCCCAAGTCATAAACACACACACACAAACACCCCATAACCCAGCCTTAATCAACCCTATGACAAATGAGGCAAACAGAGGGAGATTTGCACAGTGCTTGGTTGCTCTATTTAATTAGATTTCATCAGAATGGTCCTGAAAAGTGCATATAAGTCTCTGCCAGTCTCAGTGATAACCCCTTTTTTCCTCTGAAATCACTGGAATTTATTGCCAGCCTCAGTTTATATATAAAGCTCCAAGAAGTCAAAGGGAAAGATGACTCCAGACCACAGCCATGAGCATCCCCGCAGGGTGGAATGCCAGCGTGGCTGGCAGTAGAAACAGTGGTTTGCATTTCCAGGATGCTTTAGGTACAACAGTCCTCTGCCAATGTACCACATCAGCTAGGAAAACAACCATCAGCAAAGCTTCCAACCCCCTCTGAAGTCCCTCAGGAGCTGTGTTTTTGTTATCCAAAGTGACCCAGCCCTGTGAATCAGCAGCAGAACACGTTCAGCACGACAGAGTGTAACCAGAGCTGAAACCCACAGACGACAGGCTCCCAACTTTCTAAGCTTTGCTTCTCTTGGCAGCCCCATGGTACCAATCCATTTCCCACAAGAGCCTGGGAGTGCTCAACTTGTTTCCAACACACACTTCCAGGCTCCTTGCACCAAGGGGATCCCACTGGGGGCATTGGCACATACTTTATTCAATGCTGCTGATACATCAGAACTCTTATCAGCAGCGATCTTCCATGGGACATATCCCATGGAAGGAATATCTCCATTAACACAGTCCTTCTGTCTCTAGTCAAGTACAGACACCAACCCAGCAAGCACATCCATTTCCTTTTGGTGTCTTGCACTGAAACACCACTCCAACCCAATTCCTTTTAATTTAGGAGATGAAAGATCATTCTTAGGGTTATAGCTGGTGCAACAATGACCAGTATGAAGAAAGTCAAGCAATGAGAGTGTCACATTCCTGAAAAAGGCATTACTGACATTAACCTAGACTTGATACCTTCAGGTTACAGTTAAATCTATAGGGTTAGCTGCTGCTGTCACAGCTAGCACGATGCTTTCTGGTCACCTTGGGCACAGCATCCCAAGGGGACTTTGCTGGAGCCACAGCTTTGATTAACTGTCTCAGACTAGCCTTCAGTGTGCATTTCTGCCCCTCACACAACAATGATAGCTTTTCTCATTTCAGAAAGGGCCAGAAACCTGCAGCTCTTCTGTATGGTTTCATTTTGGAGAGGTGAAAGGTTATGGACATGGTTTGGGAGAGAAAAAACAGTCAGACCAAGCAGGAACAGACCCCCGAATCCTGCATATTGATGTGTCTTCACTCCCATAGACACCATATGGGTTGGGGTCTACAAAACTCAGCACAACTCCCTCCTGCTTCCCCCGAGCTGCATACATGAGTCGAACAACCAGCAATTCATCAAAGCTTGACTGTTTAAGCTGAGCTGCCACCAAGATGAAATGAGAGTGAGATGATGAAGCAGAGCAAGAGAAAGTCATTAAACCAAAATGAAAGAAGAGCAAAGGGAAGAGATCAAGTTGGAGAGGAACAGGGGGGGGTTGTTACCACTTTCCTTCTCTTGGCTTCACAACCAGCACCACCAGCACTCACAGGGGGTGGATATGCAGATGACTTCACGCTAAAGCCCTCTAACAGGGGGTTGCAAACACCATGCTGATGCCAAGAGGCTGCCGCATGTCTAGGTGTGTGCAGGGAAGAGATGGAGAGAAGCTCTTCAAATTAGCTCAAGCTCAAAGTCACCCATCCTAACAAAGGGAAACATCACTTTTTGCCTTTTAATTAAGAGCTGGCTCATAAATCAAACCTCTTGCTCCTACGCTTTGGATGTCAGCTGAGGGAAAGGCTCCTTCTGAATAACCAAGACTCCTTTCTCTAACTCCAGTAGCATGGCTAATTACATTAATATGTTTGCTGCTACAAACTCACTCTGTTAGGCCAGGAGGTGGGCCTCTGATCACCCCTAAAAACACCCAGCTCTAGGTCCCAAACCCAGTAAAGCCTCCCCCAGCTTAAACAGGAGAGTTGGAGAGGAGAAAATTGCCATTAAAGTAATCATTTCCCTATGCTTCCTTGGGGTATCCATGATTTATTTCAAATTAAAGGGTTCCTAGAGGTGGGCTGGGGAACTACTTGTTCTCACAGAGGAATACACAGAGAACAAAGCCTGAAAGGCCTGAGTTTAAGCTTTGAAGCAATATTTGTTGCATGTGCACACATACATATGTATGCTCCCAGCCTCTCCAACCCTATTCTATTGTCTCTGCAGAGCAGTCATTCTTAGCACCTAGGAGGTGAGCTAAAGGTGTTGGTCCAGACTGCAGCAAATAGTCCAGCTGAGATTCCAAATAAAACCTTGGATAATGCAATGAGTAAAGAGTGGGAGCAAACAGCTTTCATGCAACACATACCCCATAGGCACAATGGGATCCTGTGAAGGGCTTCATAGGGAGCAGGACCTGAATGTGGATCTCATTGTTACGGTTTACATCTTCACCAGTGCTGAATTCATCCTCTACACCCTTTCTGCTTCTTTCCTAAAGATGGGAGCTGTCAAATTGTGATGTCTACATCAATGCCTATCTGCATCTGAACCAGAGCTCAGTCATCTGGCCAAAGGAAGGAGGAGGAGGCGGCGAGGCAGACTGCAGAGGTGATTTTGGGTACAGATATGGGTGCAGGATGGTGAGGGGGATAGAGTGGAGGATGGTGAAAGGAAAAGACGGATGCACAGCGCCTTATCAGGGACTTGCTGTTCTTTCAACTGGCTCCCTGATAACATATGGAGCTTAATCAAATATGCAAATGATGTCCTATCTAGAGACAAGGGAAAGGAAGAAATCAACCCAGAGACCATGCATGAAAACAAGCTGATAAAACAAGGGAGTGGGTAAAAGGTTTCCTCTTTTTGATAAAATGATTTCAAAAGATGAAATTAAAGCAAAACTAATTAGGAACCGCACTTAAGCCGACTACCCCTATGAAGGGTCAGCAGGCAAGAGGCATTCGAATCAAAGGCAGATGCAAGAGGCACTTCAAGGGCTCCCTGAAAAGTCATTATCCTAGTCAAAAGGAACGGGATAGAAAGGAGGAAGGAATGACAAGAGCCATTTTGACTGGGTATCCATCCAGGCATGTAGAGGGAGTTCAATAGCCTTTCTTTGTCACCCTGGAGAGCAGAAGTAGAAGGTGAAGACCAAAGCTGATCACCTAATGCCCCATTCTAGAGCACTTCTCAGAGAACAGAGGGATAAAGAGAAGTAGGTAGACCATGGGGACACAGGGATATATCTGCTTTTTGCTGTATTCCACCCCGGCATGGTTTCCATCAACAGCACTTCCACATCAGGTATTGCAGCCTCCACATTGTGCACAGAGCTACTGACACCATGCATAAAGTCACCTGCTGTGACAAGGCACAGCATCACTGCAAACTGTTCCTTGGGAGCCTGCAGGACCCATGGGTTTCAGCAAGGTAACCTGCAGCAGGACATTGTTAGCTGTCCCTTTGTGTCTGCTTCTGTCACTCGCATCCTTCTGCCTGCCCAGCGTGCATCCTCAGCCCACTGTGAGGAAACCCAGCTCAGCTGTTTTGTACATGGAAACCTGTCAAACCCAAGCTGCAGTTTCTTTAAGGAAGAGTTTGAAGAGATGTTGGTACAACCTGCTGCCTTCCCTGCTGCAATGGGTCCACTGGAGCCAGCTGCTCTTCCTGGAGTCACAGATAAAGCCCCATGCTGCAGCACCACTGATGCTGAACCCGGAGGGATTAGACAGTCAATTTGCAAGTCTTGTTGCTCAACCACAAGACCCCATCTCCGACAAGACTCTGAGCAATGTTAAACCAGAACCTCCAAGACAAAAAAGCAGCACTTAACACATGTCTGCAAGGCACCCAGCAAAAGCACAGCACAGCCAAGCCCTGCACGCCAGCACGGAGACTGCTGAGTAGTCAGAAAGCAGAGAGGGGTACTTGAGGGAGAGACATGGAAAATTAATTGCTCTCTGCCAAAAAGCAGGCTCTAACTCTTGCTGGGAACAGCAACCTTCCTAGCAGGAAAGCAAAGGCAGTTTTCTTACTGCAATGAGCAAGGAGCTAACTGCAGTGTGCTACACTGACAAATTGGAGCAAGAAGTCCCAAAGCAATAGAAATGAGGGATGTGAGAGGCAAAGCATCCACCTAAAGTGATGGAGCAATACGTGGGTATTTAAAACAAGTGTCAGCTGGAACAGTTCAGCAGCAGTCTGGATACAGCCCTCTGATGTGCTTTAGGGCTTGGGGTTTTGCAGCAGAGGATGCTCACAGGGTGATCCAGGCTGGAAAGGCCTCAGAAGGTCTCTAGTCCAACCTCCTGTTCAAAGCAGGGTCATCCATGAGATCAGACCAGGTTGTTTTGTCCATTTAGGCCCTGAAAATCTCCATGGATGGAAACTGCACAACCTGCATGGGCACCCTCCTTCAGTGCTTGCCTGTCCTCATGGGGGAAAGCTGTTCCTTATATCCAGTTGGAAGTGCTCTTAGGTCAAGTTATGTTTGCTGTCTCACAGAAGGATGTGAGACATCACTCACCAATGGTCAGAGCCTGTCTCCATTTTCTTAATAGCACCATTGTAGGCAAAGGAATATTGCCATTACCCTAACCCTAACCCCAAGTTTTCTCTTCCCCAGTCTGAACAAGTTCACTTCTCCCACCCTCTCCTCTCAGGGCATGTTCTCCAGCTCCTGGACAATCTATTAACCTCTCCTGAACTTGCTCTGGTTGATCCATGTCCTTTTTGTACACAAGGGCCTAAAACTGAGCACAGTATTTAGATACGGTCTAACCACTGAGTTCCCAGTTATCACCTTCCCCTCAATCTGCTGGCAATGTCCCTAGTTGTATAGCTGAGGCCATGGTTGGGCTCTTACTGTGTAGACACACTGGTTGCTAATGTGCAACTTGCTGTTTGCCAGGATCCCCATGACCTTTTCAGAAGAGCTGTTCCCCAGCCAGGGAGTCCTGATCTTGAGTCATAACAAGAGGTTGCTCTTTTCCAGCTGCAGCACTTCACACTTCTTAAATGAGTCCCTGTCAGCCCCATTGCTCCATCCTGCTGAGGTCCCTCTGGATGGCAGCCCTGCTGTTCAGCCAGATCCTCCCAATTGACTGCACCTCTGGGATGAAGAGATGCACAGGGAAACCTGCTTCCCACCCCATTCAAACTCCTGCTGGTGAAGTGCAACAAGGATGTCCACCTACCTGCAAGGCTTCAGGGCAGCAGGGAAGAAAGACAGCACAGCAGCCTACAACAGCTACTGCATCTTTGATTTCCCCCTTGGAGATAGTATCCAATCACTCAACACTTTTAGGTCATGGTGGACTCACCAGCCAATGACTTCTACATGACCCATTACAAATGGGTGTCACTACACAACGTCCATATGGATTCCCATCACCACCCCTTTCAGGGCTGCCTGCTGGTATGCCCAACATGAGCATCAAGTGCCAAGTACATCACAGCTACCAAAAATCACAACTTTACAGCCAGAAAATGGAGCTGCTCTTCAGACATCTAAGCTGGCAACAACCTCTCAAAGAGGGACTGTATATCCATGTAGGACACAGACAACTGCAGCCTTCACAGCTGTCAGATACAGATGGGAAGTGGTATCACTCCATCACAAGCGAATGAAGCACTCGGAGTCCTGCTGGTTTAGGAAGCTGTGAGGAGAGGCCAAGGCAGCAACCAGCTTCCCAGCGGGAGGCAGAGCCTCTACAGCATGTTTTCAGAGCAGTCGAGTCCACTTGCCAAACAGTTGGGGGAAAAGAAATAACATTCAAAACCCCCCTTGACTTTCAATGCAGCAGAGGGAAGGAGAAGGAAGGCGAGGTTCCCTGCTGGCATTCACACAGAGCTGTCAGCAGCAGAATGGCCTCCAGGGAATATCAAAACCAAGCAGGGTTTTTAATCTTGTGTGCATTCAGAACCCCCCCACTAGCCTGGAGAAACAGTGAGGATCTGTCTTTGCCTGCAGTTACCATGAGACTTCAATCCTGTGCGTGGACAATCCAGGGTTCCCTCATTAGCTCCAGGTCTTTGGATAGGAGGTGAGGTATCAGAGGAGAAAAAGAAGGTATTTATCTCTCCATGTGGGTACATCATGGAACCACCAACCCACCCAGAGCTCTATCACCTGTGGGTCTCTGCCCATTACTTCCACCCATTTACCCTACTCTTTTCTGCCTGGGAAAACTCCATTTCATTCCTCTGTTGTCCAATCATGGCACTTGAGAGCCACTAGTTTTATGGAAGGACCTGACATACTGCCAGTGCCACCAGGATTCAGCTGTTCTCTCCTGATAAACAGATTTCAACCCATATGTGAAGGGGCAATGACTGCAGCAAGAGGATTCATCATAGCAATCAACAGTGATAATAGAGCTGCAGGTTTGGATGTCCTTCAAGGTTACTTCAAGGCTGAAGCAGTCCTAACACTACTGTAGATCAAGGTACCTCTCATAGCAGCCTTCCAACACCCTAAGGGGGCCTACGAGAACCCTGGAGAGGGGCTTGGGACAAGGGCCTGTAGGGACAGGCCAAGGAGAATGGCTTGAACCTGCCCAAGAGAGGGGAGACTGAGCTGAGCTCTTAGGCAGAAGCTGTTCCCTGTGAGGGTGCTGAGGCGCTGGCACAGGGTGCCCAGAGAAGCTGTGGCTGCCCCATCCCTGGCAGTGCTCAAGGCCAGGTTGGACACAGGGGCTTGGAGCAGCTGCTCCAGTGGAAAGGGTCCCTGCCTGTGGCAGGGGTTGGAACTGGAGGAGCTTTAAGGTCTCTTCCACCGAAACCATTCTAATATCCTATATGATTCTCCAAGGCACAGGCTGACTCCTTCAGTAGCTGTCAGAGTTTCCCATTCTTTCTTCAAGGCAGATGGGCTGTAACTAGCACTACAGCACTATAACACCCAAGCAGGAGAGCTGTTAGCTGGCTGATGGGACAGGGTAGCCACAGCACTGCAGCCAGAAACCAGCAGGAGCTCAGACCTGCATGTACTTTCCAATCCAATTACCTACCCAAGAATGCCAGCCTTCCCCAACACGTCATGAGATGGGCCAAATGAGGATTGCAAATCCAAGCTCTTAGATCTAAAACTCTCCCTATGGTGCTTTGTCTCAGGATCCAAAGAAAGCAGAGTCCTGAGGGTTCAGGGTAATCCAGAGGCTGGTTCATGAAACTGGTTGATATTGAGAATGTTCCACTAAGTAGAGGTGATAAGCGGTGGGAAGTGCTGGCCAGATTTCACAGCCCTCTGATCTGAAGGAAAACCTTCCCCACAAATGGCAGTGCAGATCCACAAAGCCCTTCAAAGACCTCAGACTGATGGGACTTTATGAAAGCTGAAATAGAGGCCACAGAGTGAAAGGACTGGGTTTTAAGCCAAATTTCTTTCTCTGTGAGGAATTTAGCTTAGAGAAGGCTTTGAGTGAAATACTTTGGTGGAAGAAGTTCTGTCTTATGGGGAAGTTTCAAATAGATGTAAATTACTATGACTCCATTTGCAGATAAACATTTCAAAATGGACAAAGGGCTTTGCTTTGTTAGAAATGCAATTCCTGGGCTGACACTTGTAAACTCCAATTGCAGCTACCCACAGAATAAGCACAGGTAAGTTGTATTGCTTTGACTGCACACTATCTGCATAAAAGCAATGACCCACAAATTAAATGCCATGAGAAGGAATACAAGGATTACTGCTTTGCTGTGATGACAGGTATTAGTGACAGATAATTTGGTCAGACACAAGAAGAGGAATCCACACCAAGCATACAAAACCTTGTGCAAAGCATCTCTGTGGGTTCATCTCCAGCTTTCTCTTGCCACCAGAACAAAGAGCTAAGCAGGTAATGAGAGGGAATGAGCCAGTGGAATTCAGCACCTGGCTGGTTTACAGCTAAGTGGTTTGCAGGAAGCACATACCCAGGAATAACTCCCTTTCCTGATGGTTTACTGTGCTGTTTGTAGAGTAACAAAACAGATACTGGTTAAACTCAAGTGATGCTTCCGTATCTCTTGAAAACAGTCACTAACAATTCACTGGAATATCACTTTTAGCCATTGTTGGGTTGGTTTTTATTCCCAAAACAAGTTTTATTTCCCATCATACACAGGAGCTCATTTCACCAATGAAGCCCACCAGGCATCCTGGAGTACACTAAAGCTGTGACAACGCTTACCAATGTGGTATGGAAGTGCAGGGAACACCACAGGCCAGCCAACACAGGAGGTAATTAGAGATATTGGGATGTGATCAAAAGCCTGCAAGATGAAATATTTCTCCTTAAAAAGCACTGTGGGATCTTTAATGCCCACAAGTGGTCAGGAGCTGGTTTTCCATCCCATTTGTCTAGTTTAGATCACGCACCTCACAAGCTTCAGTGCTTCTTTAAGCAAGCAAAATATTTCCCATCCTTTGCAGGAGAGGAAAATGAGGTACAGAGGCACAGCAGAAGTTTATGGCAGAACAAAGAACTGAACCCACTCATCCTTGGGCCACCCTCTTCCATTCCCAATATGACACCAGCACCCATCAGACCTTTAATCCAAGGGCACTGCTTTCTATACATAACATACGGACAAGGGGACTGCTTATTTTCCCTAGCTCTGCATTTTCACCCTATTTATGTCTACATTCTGGCTGTGCTGTGGACAGGGAAGCAGAATTGGAGGGCATATTTCTCCAGCACACTATTCAGTGCCTTCCTGTTGATCTGCACATGTAGCTGTGTGAATAAGCAAGGGTTGCAAAATGTATTTTGCCTGGGGCAGTGAAATAGCTGAGGCCAACCTTGTCATTCTGTTTCACTCACTCTTTTCCTACCCTATCTCTATCTTGGTTTTCCCTTTTCTTTCTGTCTTTGTTGTCTTGGTTACATGGGCAGATTCCCGATATGCTGCTAGTTTTCATTTTAATTATATGTCCCATAAAGCACAATATTTCACTTCACTTGTGTGTGCCACTGGATAAATTCCTTTGACATATGTGACATTTGTATATCAACTAACAGATATTGCTTTATGACTGTGGGTATTCTGCAGAGTGTTCACGCATTGCACACATCAAAATCTGATATACAGTCTGTCACTTCCATATAAAAATACACACACAGAGAAAGACTGAAACTACAGGGAAAAGAAGGGAAGTTCCTCCAAAAGCACCTTGTAATTACTCGCAGTGAGTCTTCCAACAACTCAGTAGATCCTGTTATCTTGGAGATAATCGCATAACTCCTCTCTTCATGCTATCTGAAATACTTCACTGTAGCTGGACCGAGTAGCTGTGCTGCCCCAGCAGTATGTACCATGCATGGTAGGATCCAGCAAGCAGAATAAAAGGTATCTCCTGGGCTTTGTCCATTGGTACACAGAGCCTCATTTCATCCTATCAAGCTTATTCCAATTTCCCCATAGGCATTTACTTTAAAAAACATAAACTTCATGCTAACATAATGGATGATGCTGGAGTTGCAACAACAATGTAGTATTTCCATTGCTTCCTGCTCAAAAGCACCTGATCAATGAGGCAAGATGGAAAACAAAGCTTCAAAAAACCCATAAAGTCTTGGCAGGGACCAAGGAGTGTCAAGTGAAAATCCCTAGGGACAAACTGGCCTTGTGTGGCACCCAAAGGGGAAAACAGGCTGTTGTCCTGAGCTCAGATACCCTCAGGAGCCCTGGGAGATGGAAGCATATGGAGGAGCATCAGTGATTGCAGAAGTCATAGCAAGGACAGGGCTGAACTTGCAGGAACTTGAAGTTTCACAGAGCCTGGATCAAGAGGTCCAAAACAACCATGTGTTTTCAGGGGAGCACCACTTCCCTGTCCATTCTGCCTCTCTGATGAAGACTTATTCAGATGAGGAAAATCCCAGCCCAAGACTCCAGCTCTGCTCCAACACACAGACCCAATGCAGTAACTACCACAGGCAGAATATTAGCACATTAGGAAAAATAGGAATAAAAAGAGTCTTTCTCAAATTACATCAGCCTGTTCAGTTCCCTTCTTCCCAATCTTTACCCTAAAAGGCTGTCCCTGCTCTCTCCCACACTCCGTTAAGCACTAAAAGCTTTCCTTTCTATTTTCCCCCTATTAAAACGAGTCAGATCTTGGATTCTGCAACATGACCTGCAAAGGCAGAGCTGTGTCTGAGCTTGCTTCTCCTGAAGCCAAAAGAAAACCCAAAAGCTTGGCAGTGCAGGGAAGCAGCAGCCATTCTTAACTGTTTAGGTCTTCTGGATATTTACCATTCAAATCTCAGCTCCCCCATTGTTCCCCCCCAAGAGACTGACTGGAGAACTAAACAGTTTATTATGATATCAGAGATGACAGGGGAACAAAACCTAATTAGTCAGGGGAGGAGATTATTTTTATTACAACTGTTAAAAAAAAATCAATTTGGCTCCTTTTCCATGTGCCTGAATAGACTGTTAAAAAATAATGATAATATTCTCTTCTCAAAAGCATCAGCAGTCTTTCCTTTGTTGAACAAAGGCAGAGACAATTGCCAATGGGCAGGATCCTGTTCCCCTTGCACAGGGGCATCTGAATATACAACCATGATTTTCCTTGTAGGTGAAGCAGCAAACAGCATAACAAAATCAGATACTTCAAACCTTCCTTAAGCATCCATGGACATATAACTCCCTCATATCTGCTTTGTCCATCCTATACACAAACCATTCACCTTTTCATAGCACCTTCCCCTCTCCAGCCTGGAAGTTTTGATTTGCAAAAGGAATTCAAAGTGGAATCAATATCCAAGCCCAAAGGCTCTGTCCAAACTCCAATCACAGCTTCTCACCCATCTCTATTATGGCAAAGCTACAATCTCCATGCACATATAACACCCTTGGGCTCAGCATTGAAACAGTGTCAGACTGGCACACATGGGTTGAAAAGGAGGTAGTGCCCATCATGACCATAAGCAGGTTACTTCTAATACATCTCCTTGCCATGAGAAAGACACAGGTAGATAATTCCCAGCTTCCAACTCTCAAGCCTCTCCACTATTGCCTTACATGGCAAACTACAGAACCACAACCATGCAACAGGCATATTTTTAGTGAGAACACACAGTGAGGAACATAAATACACTCATTAATTCATTTGGGTTTCTGTGGCATCAACCATAAACATAAAGCTCATTATCATTCAAGACACAGCTTTCTTTTGATGAAAACACTCTTCCTTCAGCACAAGCACCCAGCCTGACCTAAACAGAGCAACCACTAATCCCATGCTGGCCTCATGGCAAAATCACAACCCAGTCACACTGCTCTGAAGGAAGATCTGCAGAGTATGAATCCTGCTGCTGAGCAATCCTCAGCCACAGTTTTCCTCCAGCAAGCACAGACACCCTATGATCAACTACTTCATTAGAGATGGCCTGACCACAAGAAAGGATCTGTTGGCTGTAAACTGCATCAAGTCTGGCTGGGGCTGGGGCTGTGGTTTGACTTCAGAAACATTCAGCTGCTGATGAACAACAACTTGGAAGGAGGATTTTCTCCTTTCTCACATCAACTCTATCCCTCAAGGGCAAAACACAGATTTTTACCAAGAGAAACATTTTCTACCCTCAAAATAGGTGATGCACCATAAGACTGTTCACACCAATGCAACACTCCAAATCTCCATAAGAACATGAAAACCTGAATTAGAGAACCACATTAGGTCCTACCTTTTTGAGCTTCCCACTCTTGGTGCCCACAAAAGCCAGGGAGTGGTTCTTGTAGACGTAGGCAATCACTGATGTCATTCTGTCTCCATCCTCAGTGAAAATAGGGAGCCCTCGCACCATGGATGACACTCCCAAGGGGGCATTCATATCCAGGCCACAGAAATTGTCATCAATTGTTAACAGCTATAAAACAAAAGAAAGAAAGAGAATGTAACAAAATGAAGCCAACTATTCTTTAGCCATTTGGGAAGCATCCATCCAAGCAGGGTCCTCATTGCATAATATGCCTATAATTTAAACAGGCTGACAAATCAATGACAAAGGCAGGACTGGAGAAATAGAGAGGTGGAGAAAAACTGTCCAAACTTGCATGATGAGTTACAGAGAACAGGAAACTTACTTCTCTTGAATGACAGCCTAGCAGGGTACATTATGTTAAGCCTTTTTCCTACTGCTTTACCAGTCCGTTTTACCAGTCAAGACCTAGCAATCGAAGACAAAGTCTGCTGAAAAACATCTTAAATGTCACTAGTTCTGTCAAAAGAAGTATGCACATCATTCCCATGAGATCCACAGTAAAAAACAGAGTTAAGCCTGCACTGGCAAATAAAATAGACCCTGCCCTACTCACTAGCCTTGAGGCCCAACAGTAAGACTCATATCTATGAAACCTAAACAATTACTCCCTTCCCACCTCCAAACTCTGTAGCATCACTCAGTGCTACACTTTGGACATTACTGTATCCCAAGGCATGGCCAGGCTTTGTCTGGGGCAGAGCTGGTCAGCCCAAGCCAAATCTGCAATAGGGACCATGCTAAGGATTAAACACTATGAATGGTGACTGCACACACTCCCCATTTCCTGGGGTTAGTTTTATCATATAGTCCTGGGTCCTTCTTTCACTGCTTGGCCTGAGCACTTTGTCCTCCTTGGTGTCTATTTTCCCCCCATGAAACAGAGATTATCCACATTTATCCATGTAACTGTGGTACTGTAACTCACTGAAGATCTGGGAAGGTTTCACAGCTATTATGGGACTTTCTGAGCATTTGTTGGAATACCCACAAGCTCCTCACAACCAGAGAAATGTCCCTCCCTGTTCATTAGCACTGTTGCCTAAGTTTTAACACCTATTGCATTTGAACTCAACAGGCTTGTCACCAGACAGATGCTCCACTAGGATCCTTATGTACGAATTCACATAGTGCCTAGTTATCTCTGAGGGTGCTTCTTTGGGCTTCAGAGTGTTACAGAAGTGCAGCAGCACAAGAATGCAGACAGTTCTTTTACCTGAAGGCACCATCTGGACAGCAGGTGAGGCTAACTCAGGTTATATGAATATGAAGATCCCCATAGAGTAAGTCAAATAAAGCTTCAAATATCAGAGTACATGATTTCCAAAGAAGTCAGTCTTAATATTAACTTCACTGGGGCCACTCACAGATTTGAAGTTAAGCACCCACTTACAATGCTTTGCTGGACTAAGGCCTAAAAAGGCAATAATTAGTTGTACAGGAAGGTTGCCTAATTTTCACATATCAGGAATAAAGGACCATGACAGTTTTCTTTTGTCTGAGCTCCCATCTTCCTGAAAGCATGGCTAGAATACTGTTCCTTATTTGAGTTCTCGAGCAGTAAAAGCCTGATAGCTGATCCATTTTATCCTCACCCAGCAATTACAGGGAATAATTACAGATGGCTTTACTGAATGGAAGAATAATATGTCCTAAATGTATTTATAAACACATAAAACCTATGAGGAATTCAAACAGCCATTAGTAAGGAACAGCTAGCCTGAGCTCTGGCCTGCAAGTCATTAGTGTTTGTGAACTGCCCTTTTTAGAGCTAAAACACCAGCTCAAAGCACAATTACATATCGAATCAACAACCTCCATGAGCATCAGACAGGATGTTGCTCATCCTTACAATGCCAGTGCAAAGCCTAAGATAAATCTGCATCCCAGACTCAAAGGCCAAATTCACCTGAGGTCTGGTACCCCCAAGCTGATGGCCACACATCAGAGAGGCAGGACACCCCTGCTGACAGCATGGCTTGCAAAAGCTGTGTTTCTGATAATGAGAACATGCACAGCTTCCATTACATAGGTCAGGATGGAATAACTGCAGCTTGATTGCTCAGGAGGTACCAATGTGTTTGAAGCAACACATCCCTTGGGGTGAGATTCATCTCATCTAGCTTTAGCCGGGTGAAAGCTTAGTAAGTAATGTAGAGTGGTCACCTAAACTAGCTCCATAATCAACAGAGGAAAGAAGGTATGTCAGAGAACAAGGCATCCAACCAAACACGTAATGCACTGGATCAGTCCCTGATAAAGCCAGTTTGATTGCAGAAGGACTCCAAGTTTACCCAGGTTAAGCATCTAACACCAAGATGCATCATGTTTTGAACAGAAAGCTGGATTATATGGCCTTTTGGGGCCCATTCCAACTTGAATTATCCTAAAGTTGTAGGATCTGAGAAGAACCCAGGTCCTGAAGTCAGGCCTAGCTTGACCAGAAACTCTTAAGCTCTCAAATTAACATGATTTGCATTTCAAAGCTATAATAAAACTGTATGTGTCTCACTTGAACTGATGGCCCGTTAGGTTGAGAAAAGAATCAGACTGAAAGCAAGAAATCCACAAACCTTATACAAACGACAGAAAGAGGGACAGGGGAAGAAAAGAAGAAAGTCCTACTTTGTCATGGTTTTAAAGCAAAAAAGAATGGAAAACAGTCTTTTTTCACCACGAAGAAAATGAAGACACCAATAGCAGCAGCAGACACCTTACCTAGGGTGCAGTGTATGAAGCTCCATCTCAAACAGGAAATTACATTGACAAGCCTTGAAATAGAGCTGGCACAGCCCAAGGCATCCTCCTCAGTGTAGCACAGCTGAAACTCCAGCTGAAGTAGTTGAAGACCAGAAAGTACCCAGGCAATCATCTGACCTGCCTTCCTGCATGACCCAGGACCTCCTATCTCAAGCAGGAGTTGCCTGTGCTGTTGCATACAGGAAGGTACAAACTCCTTCTGTTTGCTCCTCAAGCAGGTTTGAGCCTGAAGAGCTGTATGGGACAGCTCTGGGCTCTCTGTAACCCACTCTATCAACAACCAAGATGTTATCCAAACTATATGATTGCTGTTAATGTGTATCAAAACTCAGGAAGCCAAAAATAATCCACACGCTCTTGCAAAGCCCGAGAAGATCTAGACCCAGAGATCCCAGCTCCAAGCACAACAACCTGTGGCTGATCTGCAGCACACCTTCAACTTATCAAGACTTAATTAATCCAATTGACACAGGTTAGTTACTCCTCAATTCGACTGGGCTCAGCTCCAGATGAACCCAGGCCTACCATTAGCAGGTAGGTTTAAGTTATTATGGGTTTCCCCCCTTAAACTAAATTTAAAAGTAAATTTAAGCCCATTTATTTCACCTTATTTCCCTGAGATTATTTGCAATTAACATCTTTATAAGAAGGGCTTATGAGAAAAAATGGGGACACACTTTTTAGTAGGGTCTGTAGTGATAGGATAAGGGGAAATGACTTTAAAATGAAAGAGGGAAGATTTACATTAAAGAAAGAAGCTGTTCCCTGTGAGGGTGCTGAGGCGCTGGCACAGGGTGCCCAGAGAAGCTGTGGCTGCCCCATCCCTGGCAGTGCTCAAGGCCAGGTTGGACACAGGGGCTTGGAGCAGCTGCTCCAGTGGAAGGGGTCCCTGCCTGTGGCAGGGGTTGGAACTGAGTGAGCTTTAAGGTCCCTTCCAAACATGATCCAAGCACCACTTTCTCTTACAGAACACAGTTTACATGAGATCTAGGACCATCATAGCACACCCGAGCCTCTGAAGATGATGCATGAGGGTAGATGAGGCCATGATGTTCACTCACATGCTGCTATGTGAGTGCTGGAGAAGCAGTTGCCGGGTTGTGGTTTGCAATGTGCGCAACCATCCACCAGGAATAGGAGCAGGGCCAGCAAGCCACACACCACATGAAAACCGTTTTCACTTAACATATAACATTTCCTCTGGGGATCATCTGCAAAGAGACGCCAGCAAGCAAAACCCTACACATAAACATCACCCAGCTTCTGTGCAGCTGCAGATGTGACTGTGGAAGGGCTGAAACACAATCATCTTCTTCAGTGAAGAGAAACACATAAGGAAGTTTGGATTTATGATGAAAGGGTCAGGAGCTGCAAGCACAGGTTTATTTTCAATTCCAGACACTCCTAGCAGCAATATAAAGCAGCCACATTAAACTCTCTGGAGCTTCTCTGCTTGGCCATTTTATGTTAGCAACTTTCCAGAATGAAAGTGGAGGTGAGGATGTGAATTCACTGTGCTTGCTGCAGCTGGGATATTGGGGCAGGGGGGGAGCAAAGGGGAGATCTAAAGAGGCAAGAAAAGGATCAGCAGTTCTCACACCCTGAGCAGTCAAAATCTAACCCAGAAGTTCACGGCACAGTCTGTAGGTAACTCAGAAGGGAACAGGGAGTCTTTTGGATGAGATGCTGGATTGATGTCAATCAGTTCAACATCCCACCTGCAAGAGAGGTAATATTCTTCACCACTCTTCTGCCCTGGTAATGCTGCTATACATAGGTTTATAAGGTGCTCTACATATCCAAAATACCTTCATGTGGGATGGTTAGCTGGTGTCTGAGCATAAATGCTCTCCTGAGTACTACCAGCTGCCTCCCCATCTTGGGCTGATGTGCAGGAGGGGAAGCCAGTTGGTGAGAGACTCTGGTCTGATCCTGCCACTGATCCCAGCATCAACAACCAGAAGGTTCATCACAGCTGTGACACCATAGGCGAGTGTCACATTCACCATTGAGACGGGAAGGATGTGCAGAAGAATGAGCCTAATTTACAAGAGGATTCTAGCAGGTATTTGCCTTCTCTAGCATTAAGCCAATCAAATAAATAATTAACACAGTCGAGCCCTCCTGGAGAGGATGGTTTTACAAGGCTGGTGCTGGCTCAGTCCCTGTGGGATGTGCTGAGCCCCCAGAATCATAGAATAGTCAGGGTTGGAAAGGACCTTAAGATCATTCATTTCCAACCCCCCTGCCATGGCCAGGGACACCTCACACTAAACCATGGCACCCAAGGCTTCATCCAACCTGGCCTTGAACACTGCCAGGGATGGAGCATTCACAACCTCCCTGGGCAACCCATTCCCGTGCCTCACCACCCTAACAGTAAAGAATTTGCTCCTTATATTCAATCTAAACCTCTGCTGTTTAAGTTTCAACCCGTTACCCCTTGTCCTATCACTACAGTCCCTAATGAATAGTCCCTCTCCAGCATCCCTATAGGCCCCCTTCAGATACTGGAAGGCTGCTCTGAGGTCTCCATGCAGCCTTCTCTTCTCCAGGCTGAACAGCCCCAACTTTCTCAGCCTGTCTTTATATGGGAGGTGCACAGAAATAACAAGTATAATAAAGCAGGAATGATTGTTAACAGACAACTGGGCAAAGGAGTCACTTGAAAAGCAAGATGGGAAAATGTTCTGATAGATTCAAGGCAAAAAATGTCCTGAGAGAGAAGATGACAAGAGTTATAAGAGAGCTTCCAAGGAGAGGAGAAACACGTAGGTACAATTATCTAAGGCCCTTGAACAGAAAAAAGAGGGATTTGCATCCTTTCACTTCCAGTAGAAACCTTTACTGTTGAATGAGCATCAAATAAGATTCATGTTCTGGAGACTGTTCTCATTCATGGAAAAACTATTCTACAACTTTTGCTTGCCTTCATTACAGTGATTCTAATTATAACCAGTTTGTTAAATTAGCTTTTAAAATTCTGCACTATAGTGATACCTTTTGACTGGGACCTGATCCTCCAAAGGATGCTCTGAGAGGACAGCAAGATGTGGAAGGACTCTTAAAATCTCTTAAATTAAAAACAGCAATGAAAAGCTTTGCAAGTGGTATGGTTACCGGCCAGGCTGTGGGCTGCGCACAGCACTCAGGCTGCCATATAAAGATAGGGGCTCAATACAGCTGCACTTTGTGACTCGGCAGCACTTCTGGACTGGAGGGCACTCAGCCACTGAGCTTCCATTGCCAGAAGCTACCTAACCAACATCACTGACACCAGCACTGGGAGCAGGAAGTAGAGGGAGTTAACACTCAGACCAGCTGAAGAGGCAGGCACACAGGTATCTGCTGAGCTGGTTTAATGGAAAACAGTGGAGTTTTCTGCATTATTCTCATTACTGTTTATCTGGCAGCATTTCATCATTCACTGGACATAAAAAGCACACAGAAGCCCCCAAACTCAGCAGAAGGGTTAGAGCTCTGATTACAGCACTTCCTAACCTGTCCTCATTCCATTCCCCAGCCAAAGTGAGCACTTCAGCATTGCGCAAATGCCTGAAGCAGCAGATATTAGGGTGCCAGTGCAAACATTGCTCATAATAAACTGCAGTTGTCCCTTAAAGATTTGCTTTTACTATTTGCCTCTGAAACAGCCCCTGATAATCAAATACATCCTAATCCATATTTCTGGAAAAGTTTCAATGAAGGATTGTTCACCCCTCATTCCTCCTTGCTTTCACTCCAGTGAAATCTTCCTCCCCAGTCAAAGTACAGGGGCCTTTTTCCACATATCTCAGCAGGCACCAAAGCAATTCCACAGTCTCACTGGGATAAAGGCTGTCCCAACAGCCAAGTCCTGCTTTTGATTTACTGCTAATACCTAACAGCCCTGTCTTCATACAATGGCAGGTACTTGGCTTCTCACTCTGGTTGTCTCAGGCTTGGCTATGACAGACAGTGTAAGGAACATATACATTATAGCTGTCTGTGCTGCCAGCAATAAGAAATCAACAGTAATATGCATCTGAGCCTTTGCAAGGAGATATCCAAGGTCTTTTCCATCACCTGACTGTAAGATCTTTCCTTCTTGATTGCAAGGACTGAGGGTGAGAGTGAGCATGTATCCTGCTCCATAAGGTATTTAGAAATCTAGAGAGATGAAAGCCTTAGAATAACCTGTCACCAGGAACTTCACAGCACCTGAAAAGGTACAAGGAAATTTAGGGTCTAGAAAACCTGCTGCAGGGGTGAACCATAAATCCCTACCCACTGGGGTTGCAAATGATGGAAACCATCTCCCTGCAAACCACAGGTCTCTAACCTCCAACAGCAGCAGTATGGTACCCAAGGCTTGTGCTTCTCTTTGCCTGTGCATGTTCTCTTGATGGTATCAGCATGGGATTCAGTGCTTGGTGAACTTCTGGTTCAATGCTGGTTTACTCAACCCCTGGCATTAGTACATTGCCTTCCTCATGTTGAACAGACTCTGCCTCTGACTTCCTGCAGTATCTATCTCTGCTTCTGGCCATGCTGTTTCTGAGTCAGAAGAGACTTGGTTCATCTGACCTTCTCCTCATGGTTTGTGCTGTGAGCTTCATCAGAACCATCCCATTTCAGCCTGTTGGTTGTGTCTCTCTATGAAGTCCTAGTGCATGATGGAGGCAGCCTCTCCAAATTTCAACTCATGCCACGTCATTCACATCATTTGATGCCTCTTACTGCCCTCCCGATCACACACATTGCTGACAATGGGTCAGGAAAAGGCTGCTGGCATCCCAATAAGCATCAGTGGCTGCAGACCTTTGTCATCAAAGCCACAGGGAAATTTTGTGGACAAAAAGATGGGAACCCTGGACCAGCAACCAAAGATAGCTCAGATCACCAACCAACCCACCCCTCAGTGGTTAGCCTGCAGTCTAATTGCATACAAAAATACCCAGTACTATTTCCCCAGGTTGCTCTGTGATATAATGGGAGCTGGATAAAGAGCCAGCATTTGGAAATACATTATAATTGCACACTGCTTTTCACTTGTGCAACCACAGCACTGGTTACTATGCAATTACACATCACCATATACAAATGACAGTGCAGTTACAGTAACTTTACCAATTACAGGGAAATTGCACTCACTATGCTAAGAGGTTTTAATTCAAACGTAATCCAGGAATGCAAGACCAGAGGGTAAAGTTATCCAAATTGAGTAGGACTGATACAGGTGCTTGGGGTTTAGGTCTGTAGTTTAAGCACCAATTCAAGTGTTAGTGTTAAGTTTCCAGAATCTTAATGTAGTACAATTTTTTTATGCCTGCAGTTATGTTCCTGCTACACTGTGAGTATAAAGCTTCCCAACAGCCTATACCATGTACTTCCATGTTGTAAAATGGGCAATTTCCCAAAGAGGAGGTTGCCTTTCCTGCAGGGATCAACAGGTTTCTTTAGTCTTCAGGCCTTTTGCTCAGCAGAGAGTGGGTAAGGGAAAGTTCAGGTTGGAGATAAGGCAGAAGCTCTTCCCTATGAGGGTGCTGAGGCGCTGGCACAGGGTGCCCAGAGAAGCTGTGGCTGCCCCATCCCTGGCAGTGTTCAAGGCCAGGTTGGACACAGGGGCTTGGAGCAGCTGCTCCAGTGGAAGGGGTCCCTGCCTGTGGCAGGGGTTGGAACTGGATGAGCTTTAAGGTCACTTCCAACCCAAATCAGTCTGTGACAACTCTCCTTTTTGCAGTCATTTCCACCCTCTCCCCAGCCATTTCTAGCATTCCAATCTGAAGTCTCCACATTAGCACACCAAGCCATGTAGTTGGGGTGAAAATTAGATCCCTGAGGTGTGTGGTCACTAAGGTTTATCCCCTTACTGGTGGCAACTGTACCTACAAGCAAGAAGAATAAATTGCACCCAAAGAGCAGCTGTAAAAGCAGTTGAGTCCTTCTGCAGTCCCATTAACTTCCCTTTGGTGCCTCAGAGGCCGGAGGATTGTATGGATGAAGCACTGAAGGATAAGCAGAGGAATATGATCTCTGTGGCTCTCAGCTTGGTGCTTTCCATGAGCTTTAAAAAATTCACTTGAAATATCTGATACCCCATCTTCCCCCCCCCAAAAAAAGACATTATTGAGTGTAAAGGCTCTGCCTTTGAAACCGCCATGGTCTATTGGGTAAATAGGCATTTAGGGATTTTTCAGCAGTGAAGTATTGATCAAATAAGCTGCTAGAGCTCTTCTGTAAGAACGTATTGCAGCAGCAAAGCTGTGTTACACATCTGAAGCACTGACTTCCCCTGGTGCTGCTGTAGCTGAGATGGGGAGTAAGAGTCTCAGAGAGGTAAAATCTTAGGTGAAAAGGGGTTTCTGTGTAGGCAGAAAGATGCCTTTGGGAGAAGAAGTACTTGTTGGCTGCTGCATTTTACCCTAAAGGATGTCGTGTTTCCATGCTTGGCCACAGGCTGTCTGCATAACAAATATCTAGAAACTTTCATCAACTGCAGTGATGAAAGGTGTGTATGAAGACACTGGAGTTCTATTCACTGTCAGCTGTGCCTCATAACCATGAACATCCTTGCTGTAACATGGCATGTCCACCCCACAGAGACTCTCAACAAAGAAACATTCCCTTCTCCAAGTTACAAACTCTCACACCCATCTTAAATTCAGGCTTCAACTGGGGACATTTAGGTTAGATCTTAGGCAGAAGTTCTTCCCTATGAGGGTGCTGAGGCGCTGGCACAGGTGCCCAGAGAAGCTGTGGCTGCCCCATCCCTGGCAGTGTTCAAGGCCAGGTTGGACACAGGGGCTTGGAGCAGCTGCTCCAGTGGAAGGGGTCCCTGCCTGTGGGAGGGCTTGGAACTGGGTGATCTTATGGTCCTTTCCAACCCAAACCATTCTATGACACAACAGCCACACTGCAGGGCTCTCTTAAGGTCTCCACAACAATATCATTGCCACTGCTGCACACAACATTGAAGGATGCAAGAGCCTTCTTTTGCTGACCTGCCCTCCCTTTCACAGATAACATGCCTGGCCCATTATTTCCCAACACTTGCTGGGAGCAGAATGGTTAAAACAGCATTTCTGGAGCATTTCTGGCAGCTGCCAGACACCCCCTTATTCCTATTGCAGTGACGCACATCAGCACCTTGCCGCATAGAGTCCAGCTGCCTCCCCTACGCTGGCACCACCAGAGATTCTCCATTGAATCACAATTACTGTAATTATTATTTTGTTACACAGGCAAAATGATCATTTGGGCTGCAAAGTGCCACACACGCCAACAGCACTGTATAAATGAAACAACAGTGCTGCTTTGCATGCAAGGAACACCTTCACGCGAGCATCCCGGGGCCTCCTAAAAGCATTAATTGAGCTTCACCGTGGTCCTGTGAAGGTAAGTTAAGTGTTATAATGAATGATATGGATGTGCTGTTGCTCTTCAGTATGGGGAAATTGAGAGAGCTTGGCTGGGTACGAGAATCCCTGTCCTGGTCATTAAATAACAGGGTATTGTGCTGTGCATCTGTATCAGGGAGGACTGAATTGTGTCTGGTCCCATCATCTCATAGAAAATGAATTTAAAGAAGCCCTGGTTATAAGTTTAAACAACAAACTAAAGCAGTTGAGCCCTGAATAATAAAATCCCCCACTTGCTGCCTCTATTTGTGCAGATCTTGGTACTTAAGGAATTCAGAGCACTTGTGTCAGACTAGTATAAATTCACTCAGGCCATTAAGCTTACAACTCTCCTGCATCTGAAAGTGGGACTGTGCAAGTGGAAGGCTGCAGCCAGCCCTCAGAAGCAGGGACACCATAATTACAGCCCTGTGTTTCTTGGCTCAGGATCCCAAGCAATAGCCCCAACCCACTGATAAGTGCTGGGTCATTCTCTCATTAGCAGGAGTATGTGTTTATTATTCCCTTCTGCATGCTCCCTCACTCTGCCTCTCCCACTCTGTTTGTCTAAATATGAGCCTGGCTAATATCACTTGTTTACAGGATAAATCAGCTGAACAAATCCTGTTATATTTTGGGTCACTGACAATGATGGGGTAATGACATTGAAACAAGGAAAATATGATGTTGTTCCTACTGATCTAATGTCACCCACATGCTCTATCAGCAATGCCAGCTCCAACACTGCAAGAAGGAAACAGAGGTCTCTCGATCTTCTTTTGGTGCTACCATTTAGTGACATCCCTCTCCTGAGTTTCAAGTACTTCTTTAAATATTATAAATATTATTAGAATCCACATCCTAAAGCAGAAAACATTTGGGCTGCAATGTTTACTAGCTCCAAATTGAAGCAACTGGGTGCTGGTGGCACATGGAAGATGTTAAGTCCTATATATTGTGTAATCTGCAGGAGAAAGATGCAAGGAAGGTCTGCATTTCAGCAAGCCACATTCATCCACACACTCACATCAATCTGTGCAACAAAGCAGGGCTGAAGAGAAGGTTGGTTTGTAGGTACATGTGTGCAGGATGCCCAAATCACCAGCTCCATCCTGAATTTGGACATACTCATCTAGCCAGGTCCATGCTGCCTCTGCTAACCCTGTGTTTGGTCCTAAAGCTGTCATGCTACCCTAAGACTGCTCCAGTGCTAACAAAAGGCCTCTCAAGCAAAGTTATAGCAAACTCATATCCCAGACTAGCGTAGTCATGCAGATGCCAGGCTGGGAGTGTCTGGGGCAGAAATGTAGTCAGATGAGATATGGACATATCTCTGGAGGTACAACAGCCTTTGTCATCTCCATCTTCACACCAGCCAGTCTTCACAAGTGGTGTTTCCAACATCTGTATTATCCTACCTGGTGTAATGGGGACCCATGTTTCCATGCAAATTGTATAAATAGAGAAACATGCTTATTTGGGGAGGGGGAATAAACCTCATGTTGTGTGTGCGTTGTAATATAAAACAGAGATGCACATCAGACCATTCCCAGAGGCTAAACATCTTTGCTGATTCCCCAAATACTAAGACAGACCCTGCACTGTTTTTCACCCCAACTTGCATCAAGCAAGTGAGAAAGGGTCTGTGCAGGATTTGAGCCAGAAAGCAGCACTGAATCCAGTGCTGAATAAAACCCCCTCCTCAACAGAATGGTTATTGTACAAACTCCTGCCTCCAGTCCGGAGGTGCTTTAAATAGCATCAGACTCACAAACGGAGCTGGAGTCACTGTGCTTCTGGCTCTTCCAGAATGGCTGGATTTTGCTTGCTGCCTTTAAAAACCCAACTGTTGCACAAGCATTCCCATTGTCATACAGACAACCTCATGGCCAGGCACCACAAGGTCAGCTTTGCAAAGTAGCTGATCTGCTGGCATAGGAAAGAATGCAAGGAGATCATATGGAGCCCTCAAAATATGCAAGGCTGAGCCATGTGCAACCACAGAGCTTAACCACAGAAGAAAACAGCCTGGATTGTTGGCAGGGAAAGCAGCAAAGACCAGTTTCCAGAAACAAAAGTAATGTCCATGTGGCATGAAGCATAAAGCAGTGATGAAGAAGCTGGCACCTTGCTCACCTGCATCAGCAGCAAGTGGGGGACCACCAGGACCTGGGGCTGATGCTATGAGATGCTGAGCAGTTCAGGCAGAGCCAACGTGGTCCAGAGATGGGACTGATGGTGGGGGAGGGAGCTGTGCCTGAAATATCTCAGACACAACAGCAACTCAGCAGCCTTGAGCCCTGCTCTGTCCTCAATGAGCATCTTGTTTGAGCAGGGTCAACCAGACATGAGGAGCCGGCAGAGAACAGCAACTGTGAGTAGGTTTGGCACCCAGCCACTTAAAGGAATAGGGTTTCCTCTTGCTTTATGCTTAAGAGGGAAATAAATGGGTTCAAGAAGGAGGCTGTTTCCAAAGAATGCTTTTTACTTCCCCCCCTCGGACAAACAATGAGGATTTTGGAAGGAGAAGTAGCAGGGTAGGGGTGTGATAAGAAGGTAAGGAATAACCACCAGCATTATTTCTTCATACACACTGATCTGGAAGTACCTTTTCAAGGACAGGCATTTAATACTGAGGAGCATACTTAAAACCTCTAAAGCAATCATCCTCTCCATGCAATTAGACCCTGGTTTACAGCCCTTAAGTGCAGCTTAGGTTGTTGTAGGTGCTTTAAAGTTTATGGTTTTCTCTCCTGCTGAGCCTCCAAAGCCACTTTTTCCACTGCCTGAAGTGCAGAGCACTTTACAGAGGCAGGAAAGTCTCCTTATCCCTGCTGGGTTAAAGCAAAGACTTGGCACATGGGAAAAAGGACCACCACAGAGGGACAAGTGAAGAGGAACCCATGTGGTGCCTGCAAATGAGGTCTCACACCAGGTGAGCATCTGCATACCCACATGAACAACAGTGGGGTTTTGGGGATGTCCAGAGGACTGGGATGCTGCCAGAAGCTATACCCAGACTGAACTATGGATGCTGGATGCACGTATGGGTGCTGGAGAAGTCCTGTTCTGCTCATCCAGTACTGTTCAGCCATAGGAATGTACATCAATGGAAAAGCAAAGGGTCTCTTTCCTGCAACTTCATTACACCCAACTGCCATGTCCCTAGCATGAACACAAGGCATGCTAATCAATGTATTAGTGCTAAGAAGGAAAGGACCTTAAGATCACCCAGTTCCAACCCCTGCCACAGGCAGGGACCCCTTCCACTGGAGCAGCTGCTCCAAGCCCCTGTGTCCAACCTGGCCTTGAACACTGCCAGGGATGGGGCAGCCACAGCTTCTCTGGGCACCTTGTGCCAGTGCCTCAGCACCCTCACAGGGAACAGCTTCTGCCTTATATCTAACCTGAACTTCCCCTGTTTCAGTCTGAACCCATCACCCCTTGTCCTGTCACTACAGCCCCTGATGAAAAGTCCCTCTCCAGCATCCTTGTATGAGGTATGGGAAGGTGCATGGGGCAGATTTGCTAATCACAGAGCTCAGCTGCAGAACCTTTAAGCCAGAGCCCTTGTCCGTATTGCCTCTCCAGTTAAGCCCTCCACCCACCCCAGCTTCCAGTGTCAGCAAGAGGATGCTGTCACCTCTTATCAAAGTTGCTGGGCTCAGCAAGTCCGTCTGACAACACACTCTGCGCACATGCACTCACATTCCCATCCAACACAAACTGATGTGACCAATTATACAAATAGAGATCTGGCAGTAACAAGCCTGTTTGCTCCATCTCTGAGTCTCCAACAGGCATTCCTGAAGCTTGTAATAGAAAATAGAGAAGCCTTTGACAGACTGCACTGCATCTTTTTTTGTTGTTTTGGATCCTGCTTTTGTTTGCATCTTCAGAGGAAGCAGAAGAAAGCACTGCTAAAAGGTGACCAAGGACTGAGCTCAACACACCCTGAGCCCTTTGGGTCAGAAGTATCACTCTGCATAATTTAAAGACATAGAATCATAGGATCATGGAATGGTTTGAATTGGAAAGGACCTTAAGTTCATCCAGCTCCAACCCCTGCCACAGGCAGGGACCCCTTCCACTGGAGCAGCTGCTCCAAGCCCCTTTGTCCAACCTAGCCTTGAACACTGCCAGGGATGGGGCAGCCACAGCTTCTCTGGGCACCCTGTGCCAGCGCCTCAGCACCCTCACAGGGAACTTCTTCCTTATCTCCAACTTAAATCTCCCCTGTTTCAGTTTGAACCCATCTCCCCTTGTCCTATCACTCCAGTCCCTAATGAAGAGTCCCTCTCCAGCATCCTTGTAGCCCCCTTCAGACACTGGAAGCTGCCCTGAGGTCTCCACACAGCTTCTCTCTCCAGGCTGAACAGCCCATGTTGTAGCAAAGCCCACATGTATCAAAAGGCTTGTACATGGTCTTTACAGTAGAGATTAACAAATTGCCACAATTGTGCAAGCACAACTGACATTGACACCAGCAAAGATTTGCTTAGGATGGCTCTCCTGGCAAGCAGTGACACTATGAGGTCTAACGAAACTGATAGCTCATTCCTGGGACTGAGTCATTCCCATGGGAAAGTAGCAGGCTCACATACCAGCCAGGAGAAACGGGCAGGGGCTGTATGTGCAAAATGTCAAAGCAGTATCACATTGACCTACTTCCATGCTTCCCTTTTCCCAAGGGCTAAGCAGAAGTTAACACTCTCTTTCTACCCCAACCTTTCCCTTTTAAGGGAAGATAGTGAGGGAAATGACAGATAGAGATGACAATTCCTGCTTTTTAGTTTGTAAAGTGTTGGGTTGGGTTTTTTTTCCTTAAAATGTCCCTTCTCTCTCTCACCTCCAGCACATGTCCTTCTTTCTAACCAACCTTGGTTTTCCATCCCCTATGCTAGAGAGGAATACAATAGCAAGGATGATATTCATACAATCATAGAATGGTTTGGATGAGAAGCTCATCCAGTTCCAACCCCTGCCACAGACAAGGACCCCTTCCACTGGAGCAGCTGCTCCAAGCCCCTGTGTCCAACCTGGCCTTGAACACTGCCAGGGATGGGGCAGCCACAGCTTCTCTGGGCACCCTGTGCCAGTGCCTCAGCACCCTCACAGGGAAGAACATCCTTATGTTGAATCTAAACCTTCCTTCTTCCAGTTTAAAGCCATTCCCCGTTTCCTATCACTACTTTCTCTTCCAAAAATTGTCCTCTCCAGCTCTTCCTGCAGCAGTTGGGAACACTGGGCACAGTACTAAGATGCAGGACTCTGAGCTGCAATTGCACTGCAAGTTCTATTTTACTGTGCCTTAGCCAGTCATCCTGTAAAACAGGGTAATGCTGCTCCCCATCTGCATATCTCAGAGGTGCTCCGTCACACTTGTGTCTTATTAACACCAATGATATCAAATACAAGCCCTGGGAAGAAGAGCAAAGTCATGAAATAGGCTGTTTATAGGAAAATCTTGGCTACCCCACCACTAACTGTGGCTTTGCCAGGAGTCAAACTGACTGTCTCATACATACACAAAGCCCTTTACCACCTGAGTTAGAAATGGCCCTTCCTAACTGGGTGGTAGGAGCCCATGGATCAGCCCCAATGACCAAGCATGGGATGGGGTGCTCATGCTGCCAAAGCAGAATGTCTGTGCTCCCAAGTGGCATCCAGACATGCCTGGCAGCCATCCATGGAAGGACCAATCAGCAATATATCCTCCATGTTCAGCTACCCCGTGGCTTTGGTACCCCATAACTCCATGGAACACAACACCCCTCCTGTCCTGAGTGACCACCATAACAGATGGAGCCCAAAGCCATGGACTAAATAAACTCTGGACATTTATGGATGTTTTAAAGACATTTTAAAGGGGTTGTCCATAAACTAAGGGAATGGTATCTGTGCATTATATCAAAGGACGGGAAGGGTGTTGGGCATCAATGAGGATCTGAGCATGATGTAAATGCTATGGAATAAGGGGTGGAGATCATGCTAGTTTTGGCTGCAGTAGAGTTAATTTTCTCCACAGTAGCAGGTTGGGGCTGTGTTTTGGGTTTGTGCTGTAGTGTAGATAACACAGGGATGTTTTCTCACTGCTTAGCAGTGCTTGTACACTAGAACAAGGCCTCTGCTCTTCACCTCACCAGTGAGGAGGCTGCGGGTGCACAAGGGATTGGGAGGGGACACAGTCAGGACAGCTGACCCAAAGGTGTCATGTTCAGCATATTAAGTTGGGAGAAAAAGGAGGAAATGGGGCATTTGGAGTGATGGTTTTTGTCTTTCCAAGTCCCCATTACGTGTGATGGAGCCCTGCTTCCCTGGAGATGACTGAACACATCCCTGCTAATGGGAAATGGTGAATCAGTTCCTTGGTTTGCTTTGCTTGTGCACAGCTTTTGCTTTCCCTATTAAACTATCTGTACCTCAACCCACGAGTTTGCTCACTTTTACCTTCCAGTTCTCTCCCTCATCCCACCAGGAAGAGACCAAGCAAGTGGCTACATGAGGCTTGGTTGCCAGCTGGGGTTCAACCACAACAGATGGGCAGGGAGGATACAGGAAAGCAGGTGGGAACAGGAGAGAAGACTCCACTTCAGGAGCAAGTGGATGCTTGTTCCTCAAGGAGGAGATGCAGGACTCTCTAGGCACCAGTATATGCAAAGATGCTTTAGGGAGTTACTGGCTTAGGTTTGCCTTGGAGCATCAGAAGCACAGGAAGCCTTTATAGCCAATTCTCTGTCAGACAATGACTCAGGCCCCAAACATCCACCTTGGCCGCCCTCTGTTAGTGAAGTGTTTGAAAAATATTGCCCAGCTCTTTACACAAGGCCTTTTGTTGGCTGGTCAGCTTCAAAACCACTGCTTTTCACCCCCAGGTGACAGTGCTGCCATGAAAAACAGGAAGAGACTGAATACAGCAATTTAAACAGTCAAACTCCATTTCCTGCCAAAAGGAAAAGAAAACACCAGCAAAAGGCAGGAGCCAACTGATAGCTGGGGACAGACACTTTGATTACCTTGGACAGATATTCAAGCTGTGTATCCAGGAAAAGCTATAGCGATGGAGGTGACACCTTTTCAGTTCGGGGAATGGTGTCTGTTAGGCTGCAGGGCTGCAGGTGATGCTGCAAGGAACACCAAGCTGATGAGGACACCAGGATCTCCCAGAACAGCAGCTCTAGGATGCAACCAGCTCCTAAGCTGAATGCCAGCATCGTGCCCTATCAACATGGAAGTTGTGAATGCTCCATCCTTGACAGTGTTCAAGGACAGGTTAGATGAAGCCTTGGGTGACATGGTTTAGTGTGAGGTGTCCCTGCCCATGGCAGGGGGGTTGGAACTGGATGATCTTAAGGTCCTTTCCAACCCTAACTGTTCTCTGATTCTGTGATTCTATGACACAACATGTTTGGGGATTCATTGCATGACAAAGCTCCAGCAAGGATCTCCATTCCTCTTGCATTTCCCCAGCAGGCTGTGATACCCTTATGTTGCTTTGGGGTCAGTTCCAATACCCTCCTCTTCTTCATCCATGCTTGTATGTTCTACACAGCAGTTCACCTTCTTGCTCCCTGCCTCCATTACTGAGCATCCCAGTAATGCGGTTATCTCTGGGCTTCAGAATGCACCTGTTGTTAATCCTATTCCATAGTAACGTAAATCAACAGATTCCCCCAATGATCCTACACAAAAAGGGCCATTTATATCTCTATCCACCTCCCAAAATACCTCTTTAAGAAATCATAGAATCATAGAACAGTCAGGATTGGAAGGACCTCAAGATCATACAGTTCCAACCCCCTGCCATGGGCAGGGACACTTCACACTAAACCATATCACCCAAAAATCTAGCATGTCTCAACTGTACCAACAGTTAATTACAAAGTTTATTAAATATATTTAAACCATGGCCTTCTTTATTTAACATGAATCATAGAATTTGGGTTGGAAGGAACCTTAAAGTTCATCCAGTTCCAACCCCTGCCATGGGCAAGGACCCCTTCCACTGGAGCAGCTGCTCCAAGCCCCTGTGTCCAACCTGGCCTTGAACACTGCCAGGGATGGGGCAGCCACATCTCCTCTGGGCAACCTGTTTCAATGTGCCTACTTTTCCCTCCAGGATAGCCATTCCTCCTACCCACACCCTGTATGTCCACACAGCCTCAGTCCCTCTCTTCCGTACACTGATGCTCTGCAATGCACCATAAAAGTGGTCACACTTTGGTGACCCACAGAGCTCTTGTTAGATAGCCAGAGGAGATGAAGGTGCTCTCTGTAAGTAGGAATGGTTTCAGTATCAGGAGAGGAGATTTAGATTAGACATGCAGGAAAGCTTCCTAAGCACCCAAGACAGATCATGTAGGGAGAGAGATGAACCTCCTGACATTGCTCCATTGCTTAGAGGTTAAGAAGAGGTGAGACAAACATCTGTCAGCAATGTTACAAGTAGGGCAAAAGGGCAAATCAGATGACCCCATAAGACTCCCTTTTTTTTAATCCAGCCTCTTTTTTTTCTGATTATATGAATTTCTAAGCATTTGGGGTCAAGGGTGCTGTTTAAATATAAGCTATTACCCTGTATTTTCAGCAAGGAAAACCAGAGAGGTATTACCTGGAACTGTTGTTCATCACCTGAGTGAACAGTGCCAATATGCAAATCAACTGCCTAGACATAAAAATCCATGATTTTTTTCCTGATTTATACTGAAGATTAATAGGAAGAAAGCTGCAACACAGGAACAGGGAAGGAATGAACATTGAGGATCCTCTGTTCATCTCTGGACTTTTATACTTCCCATTCTGGAAATTATTCTATCACAGACTGGTTTGGGTTGGAAAGGACCCTAAGATCATCTAGTTCAAGCCCACTGCAACATGCATGTGTGGTTGGCACAAGAGAAGCACAGGCTCATTACAGCTGTGCCTCCATCCTTTACCTTCACATTGGGTTTGCAAACCAGTCTCCAGGACATTCAACCCTGCAGGACACCAGCAGACCCAATGCCTCCTATTGCATGTTGACCATGAGACACTGTGTGTCCAGCCCACCTTGTTTCCAAGTCCTACCTGGCCTCAACTTCCCCAGCTCCCTCTGATCAGAGAAGCTGCAGACTCTGCACTGTACTACTGCAACATTACCCCACATCCCTGTAATTATCTGTGTGCCTATTGCAAGTGAAGAGATCTGTGCTGGTAGTGGTCCTCAAGAGACTTCTCTTGCCCTGAAGTAGCCTTGAATAAGCATTACACCAATGCAGGAACAGAAGCATCCTAACATATGGATCCCTTTGGAGTCACCTATCACCCTATTAGAAAACTATTTGTTACCCAAAGCCAGACCTGACCATGCTTTAAGACGCAAGGACAATTCAGTGAGCCCAGCTCCATAATCCATTGTCCTACAATTAATACCATAAAGAAAGGCTTGAATATGTCTTCTAATAGTGTTTCTGCAATGCTCATTGATGGTTTCTCATATCTCATCTCTACCCATCTGCTCAATATCAGGCACATCATCTCTATCTGTTCACATTCAGCTGCTGTAGGCAGGGCAGCAGAGCTCAAGTTCAGGTCCAGCCTCAATCACAGGCAGGTTAAGCCTCTATTTGCACCAGCAGAGAAATATTTGACATCCACACAAAACCAGGGAAAGTCTCACTGATGGGTTTGTAATTGGTTTTAGAGCTGTCTCAAATACACGTGCTAAGAGGCAGAGCAGCAGTGCTGGTGGGCAGCTGGCAAAGCAGGACATCAGCAAAAGGAGACGAGGCCCTCAGACATACATCCAGGCTCCAAAATACTTCAGCAACCATCAAATATTTTCCAAGCTTAGCAGCTGGACTGTGCAACCCTTACAGCAGCCAAGTCACTAATACCTCTTCCCTCGGGCAGCACAGCTGATCTCAGACAGGCCTTGCCAGCAGCTCTAAGCAGACTCATTTAAAGAGAGGACAGACTACTTAGTTACACTGTTCAGACTCCTGGGTTTTTTCTCTTCAAGGATCTCCAGGCTCTTTTTCCAGCTGGGAAGCATTAGCATCTCTGATTCAGAGTGAAGAAATGCAGTCACAAATATACTCTAAGTGGTTTTCCCACTGTGCCAACCAGGTCCTGGTTCCTGATCCTCTCCCCAGCCTCTGTCCCTTCAAATTCAGGTTGAGGTATCTGTGTTCTTGGGTGGGACTCCCACCAAACAACACAATAGAGCTGTTGACCTTTTTGCTCCTATCTAAAGCCACAGAAGCCAGGTTGCTGGGAGGTTTCAAACCTCCTGATTTGGGAGGTCAGGTAATGCAAAGGTTAGTATGGAGCACAAGCAGAACGGATATGCAAATGAATGGAGAGGCTTAACAGCCCAGGAAAGCAACTCCAATGGGAAGCTCTCAGCTTAAATCTAAAGGCAGCTTTTTGAATGTGCAGAGGCCTTAAGGCTAAACAAAATACTCAAAGCCAGATTTGGGCACAGCCTTTTTCCCTGTGCAATACTCTGTAGGGAGCTTTGCAGGTCTAAGCAGAAAAGATCCCAACTAAAACGAAGGACTTGTCCCTCTGCATGTTTGGTGTGGGAGTATGGGAGCAGTGCAAGGTCAAGCAGTGATGCTGAAAGCACTGGTGTAAAGGGGAATTAGGGCAGAGTAAGGCAGGATCAGCCTCCCTGCAGTTAAATTCCCATGTGTTCCTCTTAGTTTGTCCTTGTCCTGCAAAGAAACAACAGCAGGGATCCCTCAGCAAAGGAAGCTCGAGTACAAAGACAGAGCAATCCCATATCCTTGACTGCCTTGAGATTATGGGGCAGGAAAGCGCTCTGGTGTTTCTCCATATTCCCTTTGCTCAGGCTTGAACTTGCCTCTCACTTGAAAGAGCTAATTAAGGGAGGAAATCAAAGCCCAGAGAAGGGGCTATTACAGCACCAGGGTGCAGTGCTGGCTGTAATGCTGAGTTCTGTGCATGGTATCAAAGCAGGCACAGATTTCTGCAGTGACACTTTAGTGAACCGATGGAATAAGCTAAGGCAATTTCTTCAGACCATTTGTAGGTCAGGTAGACCAGCTTCTTCCCTATCCTGCCCTTAAATCTGGCAGCATTTCATCCTTCATCTGCAGCCAGGCCTTAATGTTTCAGTGCAGAGGCAACACAGAGCTGGCTGGGAACAGGAAGATGAGGGACTTTGATTGTTAATGACAAATGCTTCCTAGTACTAGAATAAGGCCCTGGGGCTTCACGAAGCTCCCTGAATGTTCCTGCTCCAACTTCAACCCAGGGAAGGAAACTTACACCCATAGACACAGAAACCAGTGCAAACCATTGACATTATCAAGGTCCTGTTTTGGTTTAGGTTTGAGTCAAGGCTGCACAAGGAAATGGAATTTCACCCCAAAGAATTGCACAGCAAAGTAACCACAATAGGCAGATTCCAACAAAAGATTTCAAGACCCCTTGGTTTAGCTCATCAGCAGTCATAGCATGCCTGGGCAGGTCAGAAAGTGATACAGTGATACCCTTCTCAGCTCATCCATGAGCAAACTGAGGCATGAACTGGTTAAAATAGGTGATGTGATGATGTGAGGCAGAGCCAGGACTGGGATGAGGCAGTTTGAGCTCCTAGTCCCTGCTCTAATCGTTAAGCCATGCTCTGTGAGCACAGGAGGAGGTTAAGGTTGGGTGCTTAGGGGCTTCACTTACCGCACTGCTACAGGGAATGTCCTTGACTTTGAGCCAGGCCAGATCTAACGTCCCCTCTCCCCTGTAGCAGGACTGCAATCTGTCCTTGATGCGGTCATTGATCTTCTTCAGGACAAAGATGCAAAGAGCAGACTCATCCAAAGACTTCATCTTCCTTTTCTGCCCCTTGGAGAAGACTGTGAAGAGGATATCATCCTCAGGACCAACATCCAAAGACCTTGCTAAGATAGCTCCAGCCTTAGACAAGTAGGCTGCTTGGAGCAACCGGTACTCCACTCCGTTCTTCTCACAGCCAATGGGCACCTCAACATAGGAGTTAAAAGCTGTGTCCTCCTTACAAAGCCGAACCAGCTTGGAGGTATAAACCTGCTCTTTCGTGGTGGAGCCCGGTGGTGAGATCATCTCAGGCTGTAGAGTCAGGAAATAGACAAAGTTACCGCTGCTAAAGCCATAGATGTAGTAGATATCAAAGTCAGGGATGATGGTGAAGGTGTCTGAGGGGATTTTGATCATAGAGGCCACAAACTCATCATGAAAGACATATGCAAACATCCCATCTGCCTCGGAGTTCTTGGTGAGCTTCCTGCTGGAAATAGTGGGGAAATACTCAGGTTTGCCATCCACGGCAGTGGCGATGAACAACTTGTCATCCATGTTGCTGTAAGAAACAATGACTCCAAAAACAGAGCCACTCTCATTGACCCCAGAGAGGTAATGCTCCTTCTTGTGGAAGGGCTCTCCCAGCTTGAAGAGGTCATCCAGCCTCAAAAGCTTGCAGATGCCCTGGTAAAGACTCCCACAGGCTATCAATCGATTCTCCTTGTAGTCTATGAGGAGCATTTTGTTGATGTTGTTCGTGGGTGTCAAGGGTTCGTTGCAAGTTTGGACTATCCTGGGGGGATAACACTTGGGATTATCATCATCAGGACCAGTCTGGTGGGTCACCAAGACCTTCAGGTCACTGGAGAGCTTGTAGATCCTGTTGACAGCTCCCAAGTAAATGTGCCCAGTTCTTTCATCAACCACCAAATGGTTGAAGTTTCCCTCTGCTTGGTCTGCAGTAAAGGTGATGAAGGGCCTCTTTGGATGGAGTGGTTGTTGCCTACCAAGAGGCGACACTGTGGTGGATAGCAGGAGGTGAGAAACCAGGCAAGTCCATTTCCACATGGCCGGTGACATGATTACAAATGTTTGTATTCCCAAGAGAAGGAGGATTAAAAGCTGTACAAGTCTTCAAAACACCAATTCCCTGGCAGATTTTGTCCTACAAGCAAAGACAAAAGAAAACAAAAGTACATTACTATGGAGTATTCCTTCCTCCTCCCTCCTTCACAACCATGCCATCATCAGAGCCTATTTAATTGCTAATCCTCCCTTTCTGGTCTCTGAGCTCTCTACTTAAAACCAGCACAAAGGGAGCCCTCCTGAAACAAAAGATGCTGGTGGAAAGAGCAGAAATCACACAGCAGAGTAATAAATTGGCACCTTTTTACTCTCTGTTACACACACACACCCGTGCTCCATGGTGCAGCCCAAAAAGTCACTGGAAGCCAGAGCAGTGCAAAAGGCATCAAGTACTATTGCTGTTTGCACTGCCAACTGTGTATTTGTTATCGAAGGAGACAGGGCTGGACAAGGATTATTATCCTGCTCTATTGGAGGAGGGACTGAAGCCTACATAAGGTCAGGGACCTGCCTAAAGTGACAGGTCCAGATGGATGCTGAGCTCTTTTGTTGCCCTTGAAGTCTGCCAGGAAGAAGCCAGCTCTGGTCTGACATTACCATCCTTTCTATTCAGGAGACCTCAGTCCAGAATGGGCCTGTTTGATCAAGCTCTCTGTGGCTTCCAGATCAAAGCTGCCTCATGTTAGTCCAGCCTGGAGTACAGACAGAGGGGTTGTAGTGTGCCAGCCTTTACAGCAATGTCTACAAAGGGCATGCAGCCAAGCATGGAGCAAACTGAGCACCAGGTCTCCACTCTCCCATGGGTTCTCATCACCAGACTGCTCTCCACCCACAGCACAGCCAAGGAAACAGCATCTAAAAGAGAGAACCAGTTTCCCTGAGCATAGCAGATGAATGAGGAGAAAGGGGCTGCCTAACTATTAGCAATAATAAAGTCTAAAGGACCATGAACCGGAAAGATCCATGACACAGGGACCAATGTGGTGGCTTTCCAAAGAGAAGCTGGTGGGAGCAGTATGGGTACAAACATCTTCCATAATCACCAAGCACCATCCTTGCACCATGGCAATGCATCTTCTTACTCAATACATCCATCTGCTCCCTGTTCCTTCACTTTTTCATGTCTGCTTCTGTACCAAGAACAACTTTAGCCCTTTATGGCCCCACCAAGCATGTGAGAGATGGAGTCCTGCCAGCTCAGCTCTCACAAGCCAAGTTCCTCGATGACTGCACAACCCTTGCTATGTGGCCAGGCTGAAGCACACAGATCTTTCCCCCTTTCATCCCTCTTTAACATCCAGATCAGAATCTCACAAGACTGTTCTTGTTTTCTAAAGGACACAAACCAGCCCCCAGCTCTGCTCCTGCAGGCCAGTGTCCCATCACTCACAGAGGGGCTTTTCTGAAATCAAGGGTGTAAATAGCTGAGTAAAAGCGATGTCAGCCAGCCCCACACATATAGAAGGCAAGGAAGAAATGACTGTTTGCAGATCCCAGCAGGGAGGAAGCAGTGCCAGTGACACAGGTCTGGATTTCAGCCTTTTCAAATCTGTGCAACTCTGCTAACGGCAATGAAATAATAAAGAGAATAAATCCCATCTTCTTTTGACCGGTAGACTGATTAGATCTAACAGTAGAAAGGATAAATCTGAGATTGTAGAGCATCCCCCACTTTCCTGCCACCCAAAACCTTCCCAGGTTCTCCCAGTAGCCATCATTTCAAAGCTGTTGTATGACCACCTCCCACTTGCCCTCCCTACAGCAGCAGCTGCAGGCAATGGGTAGATGACGGACAAAGGTCATTCCACGTTTACTTTAGGTGTGTTTACCCTGCTCTGCTTTGCCTTCCTGGTCAAGCAAATATTTAATAAAATGAAGCTTAGACTACAGAGTTTGCAAGACTGTCTCATGAACACGAGAGGATTCGCTCTGCAGGGATGTGCAGGCTGGTCACGTAGGCTTTTAATAACCTTTATGATGATAGATAGAGCGGCGATGGGATGAGCTCTCCCCACACAACCATTCTTCTTTCAAAAGAGGCTATCCTTGAGAGAGCAGCAGAAGAGGGGAAGCTGTCCCTGTTTGAGTCCTGTGTTCAGAAACATCACGTGGCAACACTGAACACTGGCTCCTGTCACTTCTGAGTTATGATCCATGTTTCTAACAGACATGGGTTTGATCAGGAACTAGACAGATCTAGGAAGGAATTATTCTTTTCAAGTACTAAAAGGATCTCTATTTTGCCCCTATATTCTACTGTATTTCGCTCTTCTTAGTCCTGCAGAGTCAGCACAGCTGCAGGACAGGGAAATGGGAACTGACATGACCCAGAGACTGAAGAAGTAATGAACAACCCCTCTTCTGCAATAGGAGCCATCTGCCCAAAGGTCATCATAACACCCAAGAGTCGAGTTGTGACAACAGGAGGAAACATCCCTATTAAAATAAGTGTCCAACACAACATGTGAGAAGGTACATTCCAGACATGAAAGCTCCAGGAAGGCTGCATGAGGAGTCCCTTTCACAGCAGACAAAGGGGTTTCAAAGAGAGTGAACCTCATGGGGGAGGATGCTCACCTGCAGAGGAAAGAGCATCAACAATCTGACAGCACCAATAGCCACTGAGCAAGTGCAGGAGCATCCCTGTGGGACAAAGCAGGGAGAGCAGGAGCCTGAGGCTATTTTGCCATCTTCCACCAGCCATCTGAGTGACCCTAGGAGCAGGATTTTCTCTCTGTGAACTGCTGGCACTCACTCCTCTCCCATCTGCTCATGTTGTTTGCCCTGCACCCTCTGGAGTGCAGCCTTCACTTGTCCTGCTGTCCCAACCAGTTCTTGAGCCTTTAAGGGCTGTAATTTATAATGTGGCTGCTATTATTTATTAACAAATAACAGCAGAGGGCAAAGCCAAGGAGGACTGGTCATTGAGCTTGCAGAACAGAGCACAGTTTGTACTACCTCTTAGAGGATGCACCAAGGAGAAGGGGGCTATGCATGTCTTTTTATGACCCATGTTTGGATAGCAGAAGCCACAGCAGCTGGGAAGACAAATAATGCAGTGCCATAGATATACCCTGTCTTTAAGGCTGCTTGGTCTAAGAGAGAATGATTATATTATATGAAGAAAAAAGCAAATAACAAAGGCCACAGTGAGGTCTGGGCTTCAGCTCTAAGCTGGGTATTGCCAAAATAAGCTCAAACTGCCTTCCCACAATAGCCAGGCTTGCTCTCCTTTCCCTTTCCAGGGAAATGGCCAGCACTAATGCCATGACCCACTGTGTAGGGCTCCTGTGTGAGACCAAACTGTCCCTCTACATGGCTCCTGCCACAACAGCCTCTGCACCAGCACATTTAAGGTCCCTAAGAAGGTCACACAGCCTCTATAGTCAGAGATCTGCAATGAAAGGGCTTTTGGTAGAAAGCAGCCCTGCTTTTCCTCCCTCTGTTATGAACACCTTGTCCTCCATTCACCCTCCACAGGCAGTGGTAGTACAGAGGGGATGCCACAGGCCATAACAGTACAAAGCTACCAAATAACACATTCACCTTTATATTCACAGTTTGGTTTAAGGACTGGTCTCCACCTAAAGAGCAGCAAGTTACGGTGTGGTCACTTTTTTGCTGTTATTGACAACTTCCACCAAGGGTTAGAGCACTGAGATAAAGGATGCAACTTGGTTCTGCTAAGGGCTCTCTAGGGCATGATCCCAAGACTCTATAACATGCAACACTATGATAAATAGATGCAGCCCTGGACAAGAAAAGTTTGGATGTAAGAAAGCCTCAGAGGAAGAAACTTTCGTAACTCCTTTTAACTCATTGGTGGCTGTTATTGGATGGGAGAGTTAGGGAATGCTGAATACACACTTACAATACAGCATGTTTCAAGGGGACAAAGTCAAGAAGGATGCCCTATGGCTGAGGAAGTAGGAATAAATCGGGCATAAAAAGGACACAAAAGACTGGTCTGTCAATTGAGATGGAGGGACGGACTTAGGAGGAAGTGTATAGGGAACTGGGAAAGAGGGATCTGGGGCATTCAGTTTTGATTGACAATATCATGAAAGCCATGGTCATGCTCCTGGCACAAAACCATCCCCCTACAATGACAGCTCCTGAAAGGAACGTGTGACTGGGTGAACATGGGAGATGACAGCATCTCCCCATTTGGCATACACACACACAACCCTCCTGCCATCAAAGGTGGCAGACAGAATCACATCACCATATCCCCTGCCACAAACACTGCAAGGTCAGTGGCAAGAGGAATCACACATGAGAATGAGACTGCAAAAAGCCATTGAAACAAACCCGCTCTGGGTCCAGCTTCAGCCAAGGACTCAGAGCAAAAGTACACATTAACATCTAGAACAAGATCAAAACGTGCTGAAAAACAGCACTGGGGAGGGAGAAAACCCACCACATCCTCCTGCACAGTCGGTCTGACCATGGTAGGATGGGTTTGGTGACTTCTCCACCAGGTAATACATAGCTAGGAGGAAGGCTGGGTGGGTAATGAAGCCCAGCATTAATCAGACAGCACGCTCCTCTGTTTACTTCTGCTCCACTCAGGCACAGCTATTCATTTCCCAGGATGCGGGAGGCCGTGCAGGGATGCTGACAAGGCAGACGCCCAGCGACGGAGCCAGCACAGAGCAATTCAGCACCAAGTGCAGCTACACAATCCCTTTAATCTCAGCTAAAGAGGGTTTTTTTCCCCAGCTTCCTTTAATAAACCCTGATTACCATGGATAGAAGCTTTTCTTTAGGAGCCAACACTGGGAGAAATCTCATGCAGAGACATTGTCAACAGCTCCCCCAACAAAGCCCAGCTTCTAACTTCAGCTAAATCCTTTCTCCCTGAACTTATAACCTGGCCAGTGCCTGATGGAGACTGAAGGCAAGTCTCTCTTTGAGGGCATCCTAGGCCAGAGCATCTTTTCTTCAGAGCTCACAGTGATGAACAGATCTCAGTGCAAGCTGCAGCTTGTCCCAGAAATAAAGAGATTAACTTCAGGAGTGGTTTGTTTGCAAGGCACTTAAGCTAAGGCATGGCCCTCCTTCATCACACACATCATTCTACTCAGGCAGTCAGATGGTGTCCATTGCCCTGTTACCTGTGCATCTGCCAGAAGCGTATTAAATGATGGGATTAAGGCATACCATGAATGAGATTTTCTTCCCTTTTTTCCCTTATTCCCCCATGTGATAAAACTGCATGTGGATGGGGTTTCTGCCTGCATTTCAGACTTGGTTTCCTATCAGCAAAAGCAGGTCAGAGCCGTGCTCCTTTGTTCTTGGAAGGGAAAGCAGAGAGGTTTTCAATGATTTCTCAGCTCCTCCAGGTATTTGCTATGTGGAGACTCAAATGAAAGAACACAAATATTAGTGTCAAGAATGGAGTTTTGAGGTCATGGAAATAACCTACAAATACTGAATCCAGGGTTAAATTCTCTTTTCTGGAGCAGTCTCCATGGCTCAGTGCCACCCTCCACAACACAGGCTGCAGTATTTCCCAGTCTTCTGAAAGTATCCTGAGGATATCTCTGTTAAAATTACTCCTTATCACAGTAACTGGGGAAATATAACCCCCCAGACAAACAGACCATTGTAGCAAGAGCACATAGGGTTGTTGATTTTAAGCAAACCATGCCACAACAGTGCCTGAATTGGTTGATCCTACTTAGATGAAGGTGTATACGAGACCATAGATTCATAGAATAGTCAGGGCTGGAAAGGACCTTAAGATCATCACGTTCCAACTCCCTGCCATAGGCAGGGATGCCTCACATTAAACCATGCCACCCAAGGCTCTGTCCAACCTGGCCTTGAACACTGCCAGGGATGGAGCATTCACAACTTCCTTTGGCACGCCTCATCAACTTCTGCCTTATCTCCAACCTGAACTTCCCCTGTTTCAGTTTGAACCCATCACCCCTTGTCCTATCTCTATAGTCCCTAATGAAGAGCCCCTCTCCAGCATCCTTGTAGCCCCCTTCAGACACTGGAAGCTGCTCTGAGGTCTCCACTCAGCTTCTCTCCTCCAGGCTCAACAGCCCCAACTTCCTTAGCCTAAAGCACTGAGAACAGCAAAGAATCAGCAAAGCCAGACTGTCAGGTTGACTTCTATTTCAGTCTCATTCTCGTCCCCAGCAAAGCCATTGTGTGCTCCTGGGACTCTGCTCTCCCCACTATAAAGGGTTTCCTTACTGTATTTCGCTGATGGGCAGCTCATGGGGTTGGCAGTTCCAAGCTGGCCAGGAGATTTAAATGGTACAGAATATCCCCTTGGACAGTTCAGATCCTGGCTCTGTCCCATCCAAAGTTCTTGTGTCCTCCAACCTACACTCAGGCAAGGCATGAAGAGGTGATAAGTCCTTGACTTAGTACCAATACTACTTAGCAACAACTAAATACATCAGTGCGTTATCAACATTATTCTCATACTAAATCCAAACCACAGCACTGCATCAGCTATTAGGAAGGAAATTAACTCTATCCCAGCCTTAACCAGGACAGCATTCCACAGGCAAGGAGACTCTGATCAGCTCTAGACACAAAGAGGAACAAACACATCCTCTGCCCCTAAAGGAATGATGAATATTGAAAAGGAAAGGAACTGGGTTTCATCCCAGCAGGTGCCCCAGCTTGTGTATCATTTATAGCATTTTAGGACAGCCTGGAGGAAAAATGGTGGTTCCTTCCTTAGAAGTCAAGCTTATGCTTGCAAATTTCCTCATTCCGAAATGAGGTCTTTACATCTTCTTGACCTGGTTCAGATGGGAGCCCTAAAACACCATTTTGATTCCCAAACAGCAAGAAAGGGGCTCTGACCCCAGCTTTCTCTGTGAGTCAGCAGGCAGCTATTTTCTTGTTGGCTGAGGCTGTACAGCACAGTTTATGTTGCATTGGATGCCAGTGGGTGGATGTTTCCCCCTGCTCTGCAGTCTTGGGAAGATCTGTGAGATACGAGTCCTCTCTCTCTGGCTGAAGTCTTGCAATTAGCACTGTATAAATCCACAAAGAGCCAAATCTCATAAGACACAGACTATACTTCAGCTGTCTCCTGAAAGCCTGGCAGGGAGAAAAACTCCGTATTCACAGTGACTTTGTGATCACTGGCTATTTCATTCCCAAGATCTATGCCACCAAGGATAAAACATGGACTTGTAGGAATTAGAAGCACTCAAAACCTTGATCTACTTGTTTTTGGAGCACTAAGATATATATTTGGAGGTGGGGAAACCACTTGCAAAGAAGCCAGGAGAGAATCCTCAGTCTTCAAAGTCTGAGATTTCGCTACATATTCAAAAGGCAGCTCAGCAGAGCAGACTGAGCAACACAGGGTAAAAGCAACTGGAGTGGGGAAACAAGAGGTGATACCAAGATGGGGAATAATGTTTGGAAATCATAGAATCCAAGAATGATTTGTGTTGGAAGGGACCTTAAAGCTCCTTCAGCTCCAACCCCTGCCACAGGCAGGGACCCCTTCCACTGGAGCAGCTGCTCCAAGCCCCTGTGTCCAACCTGGCCTTGAGCACTGCCAGGGATGGGGCAGCCACAGCTTCTCTGGGCACCCTGTGCCAGCGCCTCAGCACCCTCACAGGGAACAGCTTCTGCCTCAGAGCTCAGCTCAGTCTCCCCTCTCTTGGGCAGGTTCAAGCCATTCCCCTTGGCCTGTCCCTACAGGCCCTTGTCCCAAGCCCCTCTCCAGCTTTCCTGCAGCCCCTTTAGGCACTGGAGCTGCTCTCAGGTCTCCCCAGAGCACAGCAGAGGGGCAGGATCCCCTCCCTGAGCTGCTACTCACGCTCTGGGGGTGCAGCCCAGCACATGGGGGGTTCTGGGCTCAAGAAAACACTGAAGCCAGGTCATGGAGAGCTTCTCATCAAGCACTACCTCCAATAATAAAGCTTCAGAGGGATGCAGAGCCAGTGGATTTGCTACACAGGATAAAGCTACCTGCAAAGCAGACGAGCTTCTGTTACCAGTGACAAGTACTTGATGGTTCAGAGAGTATGGGAAGCTATCCCAGATTAAGTGTACAACTGGTCAGCCCAGTGCAATGAAAGCAGAGCACAGCCATGCACTCACAAAGATCCAGGATCCTAGAGAGCAAGGACTATCAATCCTGCAAGTACACCAAACCTTACAGCTGGAAGCAGGCTGAACACACAGCAGGAGCAGGAACATAAAGATAATGCTGTTATACTATATTACTGGGAGGAAAGAGTCAGGTAGAGGTGTGATGATTTCTCTTCAGTGATACAAGGTTTGCAGCAGAGGCGAGAACAGAGTCTTCCTTTATGCTTTATTCAGCATAAAATCTCCTTTCATTAATGGCAGGTATCCAACCACTTTGGAGCAGCAACCACTAGCTATGGATGGGGCCAGTGAAAAGACCTGACACAGCAAATCCTTCATCTTCAGCTCCCACATGAGTGGCTGAAGAGAACAGATGAGCACATACAGGCCCATAGAACAGGAGTGACTGGAGCATCTCAGATCTTAGCCAGGTCTTGAGTCCAACACATACGCAGGGTGCCCAGAGAAGCTGTGGCTGCCCCATCCCTGGCAGTGCTCAAGGCCAGGTTGGACACAGGGGCTTGGAGCAGCTGCTCCAGTGGAAGGGGTCCCTGCCCATGGCAGGGGTTGGAACTGGAGGAGCTTTAAGGTCCTTTCCAACTCAGACCATTCTATGTTTCTATACCACCTGATCCAAAAGGCAGCTGAAGGGACAGGACACCCATGCTTGCACTAGTACAGACACCCAGCTGAGACACAAATTCAAGCCCAGCAGCAGCAAAAGGAACTCTACTCATGATGCAGATAGCTGTAATGAGGCAGTGTGGCCACAGCTCTGATAAGCAGCAGCTTTACAAGTATTTTGTGGAGGTGGAAGCAGTCTGGCACCTATCCTACCACAATACCATGATGTTCTCCAACCGCAGTCCCATGATATTCTCCCACCACAGTCCCATGATGTTCCATTTTGCAGATGACACGGGAAGACCACAAGTACTTTCAGCAGAGAATTAGCAGCAAAACTCAATCTCCTCTTAAAAAAACAAGTAAAATAAATTAAGTATTCTTAACTTGCTATAAATTTTCTCTTCCAGTGACTTTGTCCACTGCCAACACATACAAAAGCCAATGGGAAGTTATTCTTAGAGCCCTGCCTGGCTATTGCTGCAGGATAACCAGCTCAAATCCCTGCTTGAGAGTCTCAAGATACTGCTGAGCTAGACAGGATACTTAATGGCCAGGATCAGATACAGACAAGAGACGGCATTGTGCTAATATGGGTGAAAAGATAATCACATGCTATGTTTGTTAACAAGAAGATTAGAAGAGAGCTGATGTTGTATACACACACCGAGACTGTATTTGCAAGGAGATACACAAATCTATCCTGTACAGCATACAGACACATTTAGTTTTGCACAGAATTATGCAATTCCTGTGCTCCTGGTGCAGGCTAGTGTGTGCATGCATAATTACACCCAGCATTAACAGCAACACCTCTAGCTCAGGTAGACTGACATGTTCTGTGCTGAGATTCGAGTTTAAGAACCTCATTACTTTGACAGACCTGAACGACTCAGGGGACAACTTCCTCAGGTCGGTGTGTGCCTCGGGCTAACAGAGAGTTGTATTCACAATGGTTTGGGCAATTCTGAGAAGGTTTTTTGCAAGTTATTGATTTTAATTTTTGTATTTATTGAATTTATTTTTATGTGTTTGACCTTAGGTAGATTTTTTTATGTTGTCTTACTAAAAGCTTCATGATTTTGAGCAAGGAGTAAAATTGGGAAGGTTCTCAGCTGTTACATAAGGATCTTCTGGTCATGCCTCAAACCTGGTATAAATTTGACCAAGTTACAATATCTCATAACACATATAGAATCATAGACTAGTTTGGATTGGAAAGGATCTGGTTAAGATCATCTAATTCCAACCATCTGCCATGGGCAGGGATACCTTGCATTAGATCATGTCACCCAAGTCCAACTTGGTCTTGAACACTGCCAGGGATGGAGCATTTACCACTTCTTTGGGCAACCCATCCCAGCACCTCAGCACCCTCAAAGTAAAGAACTTCTTCCTTCTGTCTAACCTGAACTTGCCCTGTTTCAGTTTGAACCCATCACTCCTTGTCCTATCACTCCAGTCCCTGATGTAGAGTCCTTTTCCAGCATCCTTGTAGGCTCCCTTCAGACACTGGAAGCTGCTCTGAAGTGTAAAGGAGGAGTAAGACACTCTCAACATCAGCAATGAAGGGACTAAGGAAGTTTTCCCCATGCTTATTCTTTGTGCCAGCTGGAGACTGTTGTGCTGCTAAGAAGAAAACTCTTCTGTGGTCCCTGATGGGTTTACTTAAGCTGCAGCTCAGCTTAATTAACCCAATCGGAAAGCAAAAGAGGAGGATGCTCTGACAGAGAAGGCTGGGAAAAGGAGGTGGGGGGGGAGAAAAGTGGCTAGAGACAATGTAGGAGAAGGAAGTGTGGGTAGATTGTGGATTTGCAAGTTCTGTAACCACTGAAACATCCCCTCCTTATGAATAGGGTATTGATCAAACAGCTCCTGAATCTCCCAGTTCCCCTAGAATGGGTTTCCTTCAGCTGCTGACAAATCAGGAGGTCAAATCAGTTTCATAAGGTTAAAGTTCTGGGAGGATATTTCCATTTTTGGCTTTCAAAAGCTTAGAAAATGCATTTCAAAGCAAAAAGTAATGTCACTGCAGAAAGGATAAGAAGGGTGGGGAAAGAGCAGGTAGTTGCTGAGCGATTGTTGACTTATCCAGCGTCTTCCCTAACCCTTCTATGTGCATTGAGAAGAGATCACAGGTCCTCCTGAATAAAGGACAGCACTATTGCCTACCAATTACTTCTCAACACCAATGTTTAATGTCAGGCCTGGAGTGAGGTACTTACAAGACTTGATAGAATCAGGAGCAGCAGCGCTTATTTACAGACTATTTCTATGTATGCTAAACCACATGAATGACACAGGAAGATGTGATGGCACAGAGCCTGATGGCAGGAGGCTGCTGTTGCTGTGCTGTCCCACCAGAGCTCACACCAGCACATCACACCTTGTCCTGAAGAGCCTCTCCAGCTCCCCCCAGTAAAACAGCACACTGCTGCTTGCAAGGGCAACCAGCACCTCTAATCAAGATGTTCCTACTCAAAGCACATCCCCACCTCCATAAGTTTCAGTCTAGAAGCACCTCAGGGAGACAGAGGTCCAGGAAGGTGAAGACTTGGCCAAGGTCACACAGAGACAGCATAGCTGAGGCAGAGAGCCCACATGTTTAAACACCACCTTAGTGCCACACATGCAGCACATTGGGGAACCTCATTTATAGCTGATTTTCTCTATTATCATCTCCTTTGGTGCATGCTTTAAGAGCACATACACCCCCGAATAGCTCCAGAGCAGTAAATTCCCATCAGTCTTCAACTCATTTGCTCCACCAGCACTTTGCCAGTGTCAGCAGAATAGGTGCATTATACACTCAGTGTCAATGTTGAAACTACTTTGAATAGTTCAGTGGTCACCGTGTTCAGCTGTGAGTCTGCATGGGTGCATCCAGGGCATCCTGAAATGATACAGAGCAGAGTCCCACTGCTGGCACATGGCCTGGAAGGGAGGAGGTATCTACTCAAGCTGCTTTGCTGCTAAAACTTTGTGCAATATGTACCTGTGATTCCCCACACTGACAAACCTCAAGAGGAGGCACTGGCAGGCTGCACTCAGCAATAGCACTTGCTAGACATCTTGCTGCTGCTGCAAAGCACACCTGCAAAGGCAAAACCTTCCTCCTTCTATAAATATCTCCCCTGTGCCAGATGCTCACACATGGATGGAAGCTGCGCTTTGCAGGATCAGACCCTTCACCTGCACCAACACACACCTAGAGCTACCAACAGCTCAACAAATCACCCCGGAGCCACCACCAAGGAGGGTGATGCAATTGTCTGTGCTGTTTGCATAGCCTCGTAATTGCAGATCCATCATCACAAAGCATTAGCTGTGTTAGGATAGGTGTTACAGAGAAAACCCAGCACCAGAAACAGACACATAAGCCCATTTAGTCTGCAAAAGATAGTTTATGGGTTTGCAATAAGCAGTGGTTTCAGAGCTGGGTCGTGCTACCCAGAAGAAAGTTACTTGTTTGCTTAGAGGCAGCTGCAAGCAAACTGTCACCCCACACTCTAATTTCATCCAGATCCAAACACCATCTGCTTTGTTCATCTCTGCTCACACAGGCTAAAGGCACCTGAGACTGAGACAAGGGGCAGTTTTAATGTGGGGGCACAGGGAGGTCGTCTCTGTTCATAAAATCCTGCTCGTTAGAGATGGAGGCCTTGATAACACAGGCTGCAAGACCTGAAGAAGGGCTATAAAACACATGCATAGGTGTTGAAAGAGTAAGAACCACAGAGGACTGTTTCCTATGTGCACTCCATCCCCCCAGGCTGTGTTGCAGAGAGCAAGTGTGCCCTCATTCTCCCACTGTATCCATCTCTCCACTCATCCCTCTCTCCAAAGCAGGACTTGTTGCTATTTTCCCCTCACCTCACAGGATATCATAGCTGCACTTTGGGTGTTCCATAAGTGTCTAATACAGTTAAAAGCATATAAGCTTGTGCCCACACACTGTGCCCTGTGGGGATGCAGTCACAACTGTTTAGGAGGTAGGAGCATCCTCTCCGCTCCTGGAAAGCATCATCTGTGCTCCAGCCCCTGGGGGCCTCTGGTAGGGAATGCAGCACACAATACAATGCCTTGTCCTGGCTCCTGTGTGGCTGGGACAGGCAGCTTGGAGCCAGCCAGGGAGGCTCTGGTGGCTGTGGATGGGTTTTAATGATGAGGCATCCACTCAGATGCGGTTGGGCTGAGATTTGCCCTCACTTTAGAAGGTGGAGCTTGGAAATCTTCAGCTTTGACTAGAGGAAAAAGGCAGGGGGGGTGAGGAAAGGAAAATGAAGTTTGGGTCGTTAGAGGTGGCTTTGAATACATTAGTTTGCACTAGGTATTACTGAGCTTATCCTGGGGAGTGCATCCAGGTGCCACTTCTGGGCTTATTTATTGTTTATAATCAAGAAAACAAAAGCATAGCAATAAGTAGAAACTTGGACTTCTACTACAAGCTCATCTAGCAAATCCCTTGGCCAGAGTGGCCCTGGTTAGGTCAGTGTCAGTAAACAAACTTAGGGGTTGCTGTGTGGACCAAACCCCAAGGCAGCAAATCCATGGTCATGCCATGGGCACATCAAACACTGACCTGTCCTCTGTCTCTGCAGTTAATAGGAAATGCCCATCCACTGCCTGCAGGAGGGAGCCCACAGCTCCCAGCTCTGGTCCTACCAGGTGCAGAAGTGCCTAGATAAAACTGGAGCAATGTTAAAATGCTATCACAGGTGTAAAAATGCTATTGCAATTCAATATGTTATTAATGACTATTAAGAACAAGATATTTGCCTGTGGCCATCTGCACCCCATAAATCCCACACTTCCCTTTTCCAGCTACAACCCTATCTCATTCAGGGCAGATAATTCCTTTTTCCCCTTTGCCTTCAAACCATGCACAAAGGTAGTGCTCAACAGACGGTTCCTATGGTACAATCCACACAGACTAACATTGTGCGAAGCACCATGAACTCAGAACACAGCTTTTTCCACTAAGGTGCCAGAAATAACACAAACAAACTCTTCTCCTCTGCCTGGCTTTCTATCTACAGCTCCCACACATCGCTACCAGCGGGGCTTTCAAACTAAAACAGACTGGGCCTACGTGGCTTGAATTTATTCTGGAGATTTATCTCTTCTTGCTGAAAGCTCTGTGTTTGCTTGATCTTCCTGCCTTCCAAGTCCTACAAGTGCCACATGTTGCACAGCTGGGTTCCTGACAGAGAAAGAAAACAGGAGGGAAGACAGAACAGATTATATATATATGTATATATATATATCTCTACGAATGCAGGGGTCGAGGCTTTCAAAAGTCACCTGTGAACTTCAGCAAAGTAGCTTCAGATATCTCCAAGGGACCTACACACAGAGCTCTTGAGCTCCCGAAACTCTTCTCTCCATGGGCAGAAGAGGAAGGGAAAGGAAACAAGGAGCTCCAAGGGACTTGCTGCTCTGAAGATGTTCAAGACCAGCTCTCGCAGAGGATTTGCAGAACAAGCTGTACTGGGGGAGGCTGAGGATAAGGCAGCCAGGAGGGAGAAGGATAGATCTATGTGGCAGTGAGGGAAATGCTGACGGCTTCTAATTCTCAAGCTTGCTGGGCTGTGACTGCTCAAATAGTAATGTGTTTGTCCAGCTCCAGGAGAATTTGTTCACCCTCAGCAGCCATAACAGAGGAATATCCCTGGGCTCCAGCACAGCTAATGGTCCTACACAGACACGGGTAATTCCAATTCCAGCATGCCAAGCTGACTATAAAGCAAGGAAAGCTAAAGGGAAGAAGAAAGCCTGTTCATCTTGAGCAGCACTTAAAGAAATCACAGCAAAGGAGAAAACAAAGAAAATGTTATTTCCCGTGAAATGAAGTATTGCTCTCTGCAAAGGGAGGGGAAGAAAGGGGAAAACAAAGCAAACTAGAGACTCAGTTCATAAATACAGCAGAAGGTCAGCTTCCTCCTCACCAATAACTTGGTCCCACAGGAACTGAGCGTGGTATTTGATATAGGGCAGATATTTGATTCCTTCCTCTGCGTAGGAAGGCTGATACACACGTCCACCTTCCCCACCAGCCAACACCATTGCCATGGGCTGGTCTATGTCCCTTCTGCTGATCACCCTGCTTCAGCAGCAACATTAACCCATTTAAAAGCTGCTCTCCCTTAACACTGACCTGAAGAAGGGATTATTTTTGCCTGTGTTTGAGAATAGGCCTTTGCTGTAAAACCTTCTGCCTCAGCCCAGCAACAAGCCCTTGGAAGAGGCTAATTATGGGTGGCAAAGTAAGTCACCCACTGGTATAGAAGAGACAGGCGAGCAAAAACCTGCCCCTGGAGACCTATTTTGCTTATTATAAGATAAAGCTGATTCTGCTGCCTGAGTTACCAGGGAAGGAGAAGCAAGACAGGAAAGAAGAAAACCACCAAGTGAACTCATTGCATAGAAGTGGCCATGGTTTCCTCCTCCAACTCAGTATTATAAGACTGAGGAGCATAGCCTTCAAGCATCATCATAGAATCACAGAATGGTTTGGGCTGGAAAGGACCTTCAAATCATCCACTTCAAAACCCTTGTCATGGGCAGGGACACTTCACACTAGCCCAGGGTCCTCAAGGCCCTGTCCAACCTGGCCTTGAACACTGCCAGGGATGGAGCATTTACCACTTCTTTGGGCATCCTGTTCCAGTGCCTCAGCACCCTCACAGTAAGGAATTTCTTCCTTCTATCTAGCCTGAACATCCCCTGTTTCAGTTTGAACCCATCACCCCTTGTCCTATTGATACAGTCCCTGATGAAAAGTCCCTCTCCAGCATCTTTGTAGCCCCTGTATCTTTTCCATATCCTTGTGCAGATATGAAGAAGCCTCAAAATTATCCTCCCCACACACCCATACCCAAAAGAGGGGAAGTAGAGCAGGAAAGCAGCCTGTATGGCCACATAATGCTGTACATCAACCAGCTGGAGTGATGGAGATGCCTGCACAAGCAGGAGTCCATGTACAACTAAGGACTCAGAAAACAGATTGTCACCAAGTTGCAATCTGCTTGGGATCTCCTCCAGGCTCGTGGCACCTTGTGCTGCCCCACTTGAGTGCTCATGGCCAACTTCCAGCCGTGGAGGGATGAGAAGCAGGGCACAACTTCCATCCTTTACCCCTGACAGAGACCCCTTTGTGATCAGCAGAGCCTGGACCAGCATCTCTTGAAAAGCATTAAAGCAACTGAGCTCACATGGAGCCACATTCCCAGACACAAAAGTTTGCCTAGGATTTCACCATTTATTCCCAGTGTAAAACCTCCCTTCCCTTTCCTCCTTACAAGCTGGAACAAATCCCTTTTCCACCATTGTCCAATCAAGGTATGCTGGAGGACAAAGGAGAACTGGGCTTGTCTTAGATCTCTCCTAACTCTGGCTGTGCAGCAAGGCTGCTCTTCCTTCTCCAGAAATCTTATCCTGGACCTGTAAGACCTTTCCTGAACTATGGACAAGATCGACAAGAAGACGTGACAAGTGCAGGGTGAACAGATTGGCATTTTCCAACCACATGCATTTTGCATTCATGTGTAGAAATGTGCATAGAAATGCGTATTTTCATGTATATGTATAAAACATACACATACATATACATATATATAATGGATGTAGTTGTTTGTCAGGAAAAGGGACTGCAACTTCAGCTACAAAATAATGAGGGAGCTGGGCACGTGCAGGCAGCGCGATACAACCCAAATCTCTTACACTGTAGGACAATCACGGTCTCTTCTCTGAAATGAATGCAAAAAGGGCCCAAACAGCTGGGAAAAGGGTGATGCATGTGAGAAACTGCCTTTTCTCTGGCTCATGCATAACAGAGAGAGTGTGTGTGTGAGCTGCAGATGAGTCAAAGTCTGAGGGCTGCCTTGTGTCAGCCGTTGACTGTGCCAATGACAGCAGTTCCCAACAGCCTTTAATAACATCACTTGCAGACTCTGGAGCAGAGGGACAGGAAAGAAGGGACGTGAATGCTTCTCTTGCAGGCTGGTGCACAGAGCATCCTGTATCCTTGCCAAAATCTGTTCTAAGCACCCACTGATGGGTCTATAATTGCAGCCCATGCTGTGATGCTATTCTAAGAGGTAATAGAGAGCACAAACAGGAGACCAACCTTGGTTACATGGAGTCAAAGAGTGGTCTCATGGCCAGGATGACATGGAGACATGCTGGGGTCATAGAATCCATCATTGAATCAACTGGGTTGGAAAAGACCTTTAAGATCATCAAGTCCAACCTTTACCCCAGCACTGCCAAGGCCACCACTAACCCATGGCATTGAGGGCCTCATCTACATGAGTTTGTTAACACCTCCAGGGACAATGATTCAGGTAGGTGTGGATCAGGTGACGGTTTGGAAGGACTCATCCCTACTGCATTTCCCTGGTTCACACTACAAACACCCAGTTCACACTGGGAAGCAACCAGCAGACAAGAAGTTCTCTTATTTCCATGCAGAAACAGGTAAAACAGAGAGAAATATGTACAAGCAGTCATGCTGAGAATACAGAAGCCCTGCTGTCCACCTCCCTTTGCTTCCCCAATGTGAAAGTGGGAATTAAGTCCCTATGAGGTCTTGTGGTTGCTGGAAAGCTCAGACCTGTGAAGATGTCACAAAATCCTGAGCTTAGCCCAGATTTGGGAAGCTTTGGGAAGCACTGCAGAGCACATCATGTTCTGATTATTTACTTCTCCAAGCTAAGGAGAGACCTACTTCACACACCACCTCCTGGAGAGGCGGAAAAATCAGGCATGTAAAGTAAGAAGGAAATAGAAATCGACTTGATAGCTCCATCCCCTTCCTAATGGGTAATGCTTACCTATTTATGCCCGCTTGCCTTTTCCTTGTCCTGCTTTCTTTGAGGTATTATGCAGAAAGAAAATGGTCCTAGAAGTTGTTGCTTTCATTCAGAGGCACCTGCCCGCTTTGCTAAGGCACACAAGGGCAGCAATTCCATTACAAAGGAAATAAAACCCCTCCTGAATGGCTCTGACAGGGGATGGTTTTAGCATCCAGCTCCTGCTGCACATGGCTCACCTCTCTCGCCTCCCTTCTCCATCCCTCATCCAGGCAGAGGGATGCAGCTCCAGGGATGCTCTATGCCTCCTGCCCTTGCTTGGCCAAGGTGAGCAGCTCCTGTTCTCTTGTTCTCACTGTGGCAGGCAAAGGCAGAGGCTGCAAAGATGCTGTAAGTCCAGGAGCCAAAATGACCCTGTCCTCAGCAGGCTTTAGTAGAGCAACCTGAGACATGAAGGTCTCACAACTGGTGGGATCCAGGGGGACACCTTACACCAGTTCCAAATCTACACCTCTGCTTTGGTGACATCTGTACAAGCATCAGTGTCACAATCCTATACCCAAGCAGCTATCTGCAGCTCAGGGTGGAGAAAAAGGGGTGGTAGAAGCAAAAAATGACCCCTCCAGGCCCACATCAACATAAGTGACCTGACCAAAACATAGTAAGCTTTCACTCACCACAGTCAGCTTCCCATCTTTATGCCCCATGTAGTGCTATTCATTGTACCAAGAACAGGGGACTGTTTGGGACATGCAGGAGCATCTCCACCCCAGCAGGATGCTCCCAGCCATTAACACCACAGAGGCAGCCTGGATGTGACCCTGTGCTAACACTGCACTTGCAGTGTGGGTTCCAGGGTTCCTGGCACACTGAGGGTGCCATTCATCCCTATAGACCCCCAGAGTAGACCCCCCCCATCCACCCCTCCACTTCCAACCTACACTTCCCAGGAAGGCCCCCCCTCCCCAGCCCTGTGCTTTTGCACCCCAGGTGTTTTTTCCTCTTCTCCATAGGGAGCACAGCTTCCAAGAAGGAAAATACAAAGCCCAAAGGGATTGACTTTAAGCGCTGAAAGAGGCTTTGCAAAGGAAAGTGTAAAACGCTTTCCTGCTCTAGGGGATGCTTTAAAGAACCTCCTTTTGTTTTCTCAAAGGCTGGGAAGGGTGTTCCCAGTCCCAACAGGCCAGACTGGTGGAGATCATAAGGAATACAGTCAACTTCCAAGGGCTACACGATGCAAGCTACAGCAGAGATTTCCCCACGCCCAAGTTCCTCCATATGCAACATCTTGCGCTGGTCCAGCCATTCCTGCATCCCTCCCCACCTCGCAGGGTCTTGTCCCTTAGGGGAGCATCTGCAGCAGCTGCATGCTCTGGACCTGCAGCAACCACTCAGAGTGTGTGAACAGGGGCTGAGCCATCCCCCTGCAGCTACACCCTGAAATTTCACCCCTGAGTTGTTAATTCTGCATTAAGAAAAGCTGAATTGTTTTTCCTTTTATTTTTCCTTTTTTTTTTCTTCTTTTTCTTTTCTTTTTTTTTCCTTTCTTTTTTTGTTTCCTCCCCACCAGGCATTTTCCAGGGAGTCCTTTAGAGCAAGGATGGGAAGAAAGAGCTGCACAGCTAATCTGCGCTGCAAGCAAAGCCAAACCCTCCCTGTCCCAGCCAGCAAGGGAAAGCAGCCCTGTTCCTCCTGGTGCCTCTGGACATTCCTCCATCCTCCCAGCTCCTGGTCCCACTGATCCACCCCTCTGCAGCGGCTGCAGCACCCTCAGGGCTGACAGAGTGTGAAGGACAACAGGATGGAGGCAGGTTTCGTTGCAGAGCCACCTCTGCAGTGCTGCCAGCTTCGAGGGGAAGCTGTAAACCGGGTGGCTGCAGGCAGGACACCCAAACATCTGGCTTTGCATCCCACTTGCACTGCCCAGCTGTGCATCCCCAAACACAATGGATGTGCCCAGACTGCTGTACAAATGGGCTCCCCACAGAAACTCCTGCTGCTCCTCTCGGCCCAGCCTATAAACGATGCCCTTTCCTACACCTTGCACCCATTCCTGGGCAGCAAGAGCCCCCCAGATCAGGCTTGTCACCCACAGCAGCTTGAAACCACTAGGTAGGATAGGCAGAGGGACACCCTTAGCACTGCTTGCTCTGCTTGGCATCTCTCAGTCTGCAGCCAGGTGTGGAGGAGCCTCCCTGCACAGCCTGGCTGGGTGCCTGGCTGCAGGGGGGCTCCAGGACGGGAGCACTGGAGGAGCATCCCTGCCTCCCAGTGCAGAGGGATGGGTTTGCAGAGAGGAGGGGGGAACTTCAGCAAACAACAAGGAGCAGAGCATGCAAAGAGATAAGAGAAGGTATTTACCAGGCAATCACTACAAGGTCCTGTGAATATAGTATTTGTGATGGATGAACAGACATATTATTCCAGAACTTAATGCAAACCCTTTTGCACCAAATGGTGACATGCGATTACTAGTTGGGAAATAACTAAGCTCATTATAATGAAACGCTTCACTCAAATCCCCCTCCAAAGGATGGATCTGACGAAGGAAGGAACCTGTGACGGGAGCATACTGGGGGGATTTGTTTAACCAGATCAGCCCGCTGGGCCAGCACAGCACGGTTGCTTGCCTTCAGCACGGCTAAAGCCTGGATTGACGGGAATCATAACCCACCGGCTTGTGTGGACAGGGTGGGCAGTATCCTACCCCCAGCACCGGGTTCTTTTTGGCAAGACCCTGCGTTTAAGAGATGAAAAGGAGCACCTTTCAATAATAAATAATAATGCTAACTATGTGTTTCTATAGCAACTCATCACCATAGCAGCTAAGCACAGGAGGAAAACTCAGAGCTCATCCTGCCGTCTTCAGGGTGAGGAGGCAATTGCCCTCCTGAAGGTAGCTTAGGTGGTGGCAGAGCAGGGATTTAAACCGAGTCGCCCTCCAAGCTGCCCCTGAGCATTGCCGTCCATAGAGGAGCTGTCTGGGATGGGGCTGGATGCTCTGGAGAGGTGGAGTCCAAGGGGTGATGGGTGTGCAGCCTCAAAAGCACCAGGCACCCAGGTCATTACAACCCTCTAAATGAGTCCTGAGGCTCCAGGGTGGCTGGAACACACCCAGCACCGCCCCCCCCCCCCCCCAGCCATTAGGGCATCACAAAGGGGAGAATACGAAGGGTGAGACACAACCAAAACAAGGAAAACACCCCAAATTAGCCATGCAAATTCCCCACCACCTCCACATACAAACCTTAGGGGAGAAGCTTATAAAACTCCACCTATTGCTTTGCTTTTAGCAAGAGCCTTAAATTTGCACCAAAACATTGAACAAATAACAGGAGTTTCCCGAAACAGCCCAAAACATCGCTCTTTTTAAGCCAGAAGTCAAGCAGACGTTCCCATCGTCATTTGGGCGTGGGGTTTTGTTTTCCCTCTAAATGGCCCATTAAGGAAAGATCCAAGCAAAAGCCTTGCCCAGGGATAAGTGACTATGAGCCATGTACATGATGCTATTCCTCGGGCTGGTGAGTGAGCTCCCAAAGAGAACCCCTCTGGTTTTATGATCTTACTTAAGTCATTTGTAAAGGTCGTTAGAGCAAAACGACTATTAGATGATGGCTAAAGCAACAGTCACTTCTACAAGACCACCCCCACTTGATAAATAGGGAAACAAGAAGCCAAAGGGGCTTGCTCCTGGCCATGGGGCAAATTTGGCATCCCAAAAGAAGGTTGCCTAAAGTAAAATAAAGCTGTGTTGCACACCAAGCACTCGCATCAATAGGTAATTGTAACAGGATACACCTCCTTAGGCTCTAAATGAGTTTTCTTTCCAGCACTACATTATAGACAAATCCCCTGTCACAAAAAACAAATAAATCCCTTTTTACAATCAAATATGCTCTAACCAAGTTAAACAGGGCCACATGCACGTTGCAGGGAATCTGCAGACCTCTTCCCAACTTCCCAGCAAGAACATCTTCCCTTTCGAGGGGAAAAAGGAATAAAAGGAATGAAAAGAAAGAACATTTAATAGAAGAAATGAAGTAGCAATTTCCCTGTTCAGCTGGGGATCTATATGTGGGCTCCTGATGGTTTCTGTTTCAAAGGGGCTGAGCTCTGGCTGCTGAAGCCCCGACTGACACAACGCCAGTGCTTGACTTATGAGCACTTCATCTCGGTGAGATACTGTTAATTTAAATCGTGCTGCAGTTGAGGACGAAGCCATTCGGGCTTTGATTTACAGCTAATTCATCGCTCCCATTCCTAGAACTCTAAAACTCCACTCACCAAACAGTTTAACACTCACCAGTGAGGCTCATCATGAATGAGCATCAGGGCAAGTGGCAAGTACAACTTCCTGGCTTCAGAACAACTGTATCAATAGTAACCACCTATGCACAGTCAAGTCCGGCATCACTTCACTATTTCAAAGGAAAACAATACTGGGATTAAAACCCCCTCCATCACCATTAGCTTTCCTCCCCCGTGCAGTGTTTTATGCTCAAGGAGCAATAACAAGTGAGTAAGGGTGGCTCAGTTTGCAAACATTTACATGCCTTTGGTGCAGCGTTGGCTGCGAGGGTTCACCAAGCACCAAGATTTATTCCTCCGGCCCTTGCATGAGCTCAGAGGAGGGGGAAGAGTGTGAGTATATATCATGCAAATGCCTGTAATGGAAACCTATCCCATATTATCTGCATTAGATCCACACATTCGTCCTGTCAGAAGGACAAGGCAAATTCAAGTGCCAGTCAGCTTCCATAGATTTATTGCCAATGGCTTGGTGGGAAAGCCCTGGCATCACTCATGTATGGCTAATACAGCTGGAAGGACACTCAGAGATCAGGCCTGGAAGCCGAGGGAGATAGTGACTTAAGGTCTCCCTTCTGGGTCACCAGTTCGAATCCAGCCATGCTCAGCAGCAGGTTTCGATTATTCCTATGCAAATCACAGCCTCTTGACATTTGGGCCTGGATTTCTGCTTTTCAACATGCAGTGTTTAAGAAAACCACTGAAAATCCTTGTCAGCAGCCAAGGCTGAAGTGAAAGCAAGTCATACTCTGCAAATGACCTCCCTCTTTCTACTGAAATCCCTCCTAAGTAAGGTCAAAGCCATCTGCTGATAGGCAGCATAGTGGGAAATCATAGAATGGTTTGGGTTGGAAGGGATCTTCTAAGGTCATCTAGTCCAACCCCCCTGCAATGAGCTGGGACATCTTCAACTAGATCAGGTTTTCTCCATCAGGGAATGGAGTTTTCAACCCAGTCACTGTTCCCATTCAGGTCTTTAGGGTATCCTCCAGCCCTGAGAACTTGGTGTCTTCTACAGATATCAATGTTTGAAATAGAAACATCTGGGAACATTATACTTCAGTGAACAGTTGGCTTCTCCCATGGCTCCAGGAATCACCCTTGAAGTGTGTGTCCCCCCAGACTGCATGGGCTAGAGGTGTCTAAAATGAAATAACCATTGAGTTTCCAAACAAAAGGGTGTCTGGTCAAAGCCTTCAGAGCATCTCTAAGAGTTCAAGCAGAGCACATGCACCAGTGAAGTATAAACACACAGTTCCAGTGGGATGAGTCAAAATGAAACCAAAGAGGAATGCCAGTTCCAGAAAATCACCAGGCAGACTGTTGGTGTCACAGCACATCTCAGATTTGCAGTGATTTCTCCATCTCCAAAAGTGATTAAAAGCATTAGTACCCAATTTTAAAGACACAGGGACCAAGGTTCAGGAGAGCACAGCTGCTGTTCAGCCAATGCATGAAGCCAAGATGAGGTTTTCCCATTTTAAAGTACCCATCTATCATTTTAACCAGGGAAAAAGCTATCCTGAAAGTGTCCTAGCACTGCTCTTGGCTGTTGAATATCAGACTCAAGGGCAGGGGACCACTCACTGCTCTCATCTCCAACTACCACTTGGGGTTCAGTTTGTATTTCATGGCAGTGAGTGAGGATTCCCATCACTAAGTGCAGATTGAACCTATTGCCTCTCCGTGCCTCAGTTTCCCAAACAGCACCAGGGCAATGAGAATACTTTCTTACTTGTTTAAAACACTTCAGATTCTGAATTAAAAACATCTGGGGAGCTCTATGCATTTCTTTATGTGTTGTGGGGTTTTTTGTTTCATGCTCCTCAAGAGCTCAAGCCTAAAGGATGCGATAGATGATCTTAAAGCCTTTTCCAACCCTAACTATTCTATGAAGACAGTCATGCAGGGAAGCACTCATCACTGATACCCTGCAGTAAGTCGGTGGGCTGCCCACAGTCCCTGTGCAGATGGGAAGTCTCATTGCCTTGGGCACCTGGAGCAGTTGATGTCCATTAACTGAGTCTTGCAAGCAAGAAGGAAGGAGTAAGAAAGAGCTCTCTGAAGACTTTTGTCACACTGGCAGGGACCAGAAAGGGTTTTTTATTTGAGCAGGAAGCAGTTTGAGGGCTTTATAATGGGAAACAGCCATAATCTAAAACGTATCCCTAACTGGGGAGGGGAATTCATGGGCAGGACACGAGAATTTGGAGCGTCAGGAGTGCATCTGTTGCATTTCAGTCTCAGCTATACGGGACCTCACTTTGAAGGGGTACAGTGAATAACAAATCACGAAGACCCAAGTGCTTCCAAGGACAGCATGCCAATTTGCTCAAAACCACCTGTAGGCAATGGCAAGCTGCAAACTTTGGCATCACTAACTCCAAAAGCCCTGCAGCTATCAACCTCCTGGCATAGGATCCCAACGCAGTGCACAAACCTACCATGCAGACATCATTATCAGGTTTTAAGGAAGCTTTTCAGTGCCCTCTTCCAAAGAAGAAACGAATTCCTACACCGCATAACCCTCAGCATGCTGGAGCATCGTAAGACATCGCAAAGCTTTTCACCCTGGGGCGTGTGAGCGCGCAAATCAAACCCCAGCACTGCGGGAAGGAGGTGGGTTTTGTTGCGAGAGCTTAACATCGAGGAAAGTGGGAGGCAGAGACAAAGCAATTCAGGGAAAAGGAAAAGATGCAACACAAAAGAGGCTCCAGCATCCTCCTCACCCGGTTAAAGTAGAGGAGCCTACATGAAACCGGCTCTAGCAACCCACTGCCCCCCGGGATCTAGCTGCCGAAGATGGTTTCTGTCTTCCCAGTGGAAGAGATCCTGCTTGTATTGAGCTTTTTGCTATGCCACATCTACAGGCTGTGTAGCATTAGGCTGGCTGAGGGTGCAGGGAGGGATGCTGGCAGGTGAATGCATGAGGAAAGGCTCGGGTATTTCCTTTCCCCACGGAGAAGTTCAGCATCTCTCTTAGGATTTGCAATAGCACTCATCCCTCCGCTAGCCAGGTGCCGGCTTGCACGCTGAACAGATTCAACACAAATCCTCAGCGCCTACAAGGCAGTTACAATCATCAAGCAAAGCTTCCCAACAGCACTGTGATTGATCATCAAGCTTGTACTTTAAAACACCCGTCTCGGACATAACACTTAGATGATGCGGCTGTCATTTATTCCGCATCTTGGTATCGCCGAGCACCGCGCATTTAAGATGGGACAGAAAGGAAAAGCCTTGGACTCGTCCTTTCGGAAAGGAGATACCCCCATGGAAGATGAGTCTGGGCAGAAAAGGGAAGAAAAACCCAGGCTTTGACGCCGGGGCTGGGGTTGGATGTTTAAACCTGGCTGCATACGGAAAGCAGACACACATCTGTTGCACGGCTTGAAGCCCGGCTCTAGTGAAGGATCCCCTGCACAAACAAACAAACACACACCTCCCGAGGCAATTAAACCCCAAACAAAACGCTGTTCCCATCCTCTAAACCTTAAGGCAGCGGCTAAGCCAAGGGGAGGAAGCACCTAATCGCACCCTGGGAGGCACACGCTGTAATTAAAATCACGGAGAGGCCAAAGAAAAGCAACCCCATGCTCCAGTGGTGCTGCCCGCTCACGGATTTAACCGGATTCTATAAACAAGCCCCGGGTGAAACAGAGGACAGATAAAAGAGAATAAGTTAGCACGCTTTATGCCTCCCGAAATGCTTGTTCAGGACTCAGATTGAGTCCCTAGAAGGCTGCGAGTGGTTGCATCGGCTGTCAAAATCCCTTGATTCATTGTTCCCTGGAATAACAGCATTCCCCGGCAGTCTCACGGGTCCCGGTCCAAACCTTCCCCCTCTGCACCGCTCACCCCCTTTGCTTTCCCCAAACCTTGCATCCGAGGCATCGCATCCCGGTGGCGGAGGGAAGCCATGGAAAATCAGGTGCGCTTTCCAGCGAGCTTTTTGGCACGGATGCCCGGCTGGAAAGCAAAGCGGAGCAGACGCGGGGTGGAAGTTTTATAGGAGAGGAACGCAGTCACAGCCTTTCCACCTGGTCCCTTCCATGAAGGCGAGTCCCTGCAGGTCCTACACCCAAATCCAGCCCTGCAAACGCTGCATCCCTTCCCCAGCACTAGGAGCAGATGGGGCCCCAGGAGAAGGGTTTCCTCTGGGCTGGGTATGTAGCAGACACATGCAGCCGCTACAAACCCAAACAGCACTTAGCCCTGCTGGGGCTGAGCAAGTAGGTTTGTTTATCTGGGAGGAACTCATCTGCTGCCGGAGTATCATATTTCCACCAAAACCATGTGCCGGATCGGTGTTTAGATCACTTCTCCCTGTCTACATAATTTAAGGGCATATGTCTGATAAACGAAGAGCATCAATAACGCAGGTTTCGGTTGCAGCACACACACGCACGGAAGAAGGGAGGTTTCTCAGTCCGCAACCGGGATTTGGGCAGTTAAACTCTCCAGCACCTTGCAGGAAGGGAAACCACGGGGGTCCCCCTTCCCTTCTAGGTGTTCCTCGGGCGGGGTGGCCCCTATACCCATCCATCGGTCACCCGGGAGGTGCTGATCCTCTCCGGGAAAACGGCTCTGATTCCATCCCCGACCAACCGCAGCCTCACCGGGAGCAGGGAAAAGTTTCCAAATGCATCCAGCCCCTCATCCAAGGAAGGCTCTGGAGCACCGAGAAGGGTAAAAATCCCTCCCGAAGGGAGGAAAATCCGCAGCCGGGGGTGAGCTGATGAGGGACAAGCTGCGACGCCGGAGCCGCTACCTCCGGGAAGTAAAGTTGAGCCTTGTGCATAGGGAAAAAGCCATTGGGGACTCCGGGAATGAGGAGGGGGCACGGTGTCCCCTCCGCCCTGGGGATGTGGAGGGAGTGGGGTCCCTGCTGCGAACCCCACCAGCATCCTCCAAAGCCGGCCCTAGAGGGGCCGTGCCCGCTGCCCGCGGGGGTCCCCGCTGCCAGCCCCGACCCCCCTTCCACACACCCCTGGAAGGGGAGGAAGCAGCGTTTGGGGGTGTCCCAGGGCCCCCTCTCCACTCACTCCAGGTGAGGAGGGCAGGTACCTCTGCAGCCCCGCCGGCCCTCCCGGGGCATCCTCCGGAGCATCCTCCGGGGCATCCTCCGGGGCACCCTCCCACCAGCCCCGCTGCCCGTGCAGGGCAGGGGTCCTTACCTGGGGACGCTCCTCGATTGCTTTGGGTGGGTTTCGGTCTATATAAATATATATATATATATATATATAATATTTTTTCCTCTCCTCTCCTTTCCCCCCACTTCAGTCTTCAGAGCAGGCGCCGCATTGACACTGCAGATGGTCTCTGTGCGTGTGTGTGTGTGTATGTGTGTGTATGTCTCTCTCCAATCCCAAATACTCCACGGAGGCGGAACACGGAGCCCCTCTCTCTGCACTGGGCAAACCGTGTCTGGCTCGCCCAGAGCCCGGGGAGGAGGAAAGGGGGGGGGGGCGGGGGGGGGGGTTTAAGGGTGGGGGGAAAGAAACGCAGCTCCAGTTTTCACTCCCCCCCCAAATCACCCCTTCCCTCCCTCCCTCCCTCCCTCCCCCAGCCCTTCCCCCCCTCCCTGGTTCTAAATCAGCAAGGAGGGAGGGGGGAGGCCAGCAGCCGAGCGGGCAGGAGGGGTGCGAGCAGGGGATGCGCTACGCGGCTATGCCCGGCTCCGCGGCGCTGCCTGCCCGGCAGCCGCGGAGGGCTCGCACTGCGGCTGTCTCGCCAGCCCTTCCTCCCCAGCCCTCCTCGCCAATGGTGGCTGCGGGAGCGGGCTTGGACACCCAGGCTCCTTCTGCAAACACAAGACACGAGAAGAGGCACACACCCCTATTCCAAATAGGAAGCGATAGGAAAAGCCGGGGAGGTGTGGAGGTGCGGTGGGAATGCGAGCCCAGCACGGCAGGGGGGACAGCAATAATAATAATAATAATAATAATAATAATAATAATAATAATAATAATAATAATAATAGAATATCAATAATAATAATAATATAAAAATCCCTTTCTGTCCTTTTTCTCTGCCTTTCCTTTATTTTCCCCTTTTTTTTCGCAGAGAGTGGCCAGTTGCTCCTCCTTTTGCCAGCCCACCCACCTCTGGGAGAGGGGAGAAGGAAGAGGGGCGCAGCTTGTCTTTGCAGGGACACCCGAGCAGCTTTTAGCTACCCTAAAGTTTGTAGGGGATGGGGATGGAGATAGGGATGAGGATGGGGACGGGAGCGGTGCAGCCTCTCTCCCACGGCTGCAACTCCCGCTGCCTTGATTTCTCCTCCGGGTGCCTTCCCTCGCTCCTACTCACTACTGACACCTAGGATGTGATTGGGCTAATTGGGAAATGTCTCTGCCCCCAAGAAAAGGAGGAAAAAAAAAAGGGAAGAAATATATAATCACGGAATCAAATCTTGCTGCTGCCTCCAAAAAGTCCTCTCGCATCGCAGCTCTGGCTGACATCTGCCTCCCTCTTCCTTCTCCAGCGTGTGCCCCGCTGCTCTCCTCCAGCGAGGACCAAATGAGGAGGGGAGCCCATCAGAGCCAGTGCAGGGAGGCTCCGGGGAAGATCAATCTCTCAGCTTGGGTGAGCAGTAATCCTACAGAGCGGCTGCAAGCTGCTCTGCTCTCCGGGTCTTCATTTAATTCCTGGCAGCCGTAGGAATAATAGTGTTTTGTAAAAGCTATTAGTGCTCACTGCCTGAGTTCCGTGTCCACGGGCTGTGGTCTGCAGTTCCCCCCATGCAGAGACCTGACATCCTCTCTGCAGGTAATACCAGGGCTCTCCTGGAGCCCAAAGTAGAGAAGGCAGCAGATGGTTGGGAGGAAAGAAATGCTTTCAAGGTGTTGATAGAAGCACGTAGCAACAGGGATTCCTCGTTGTAGAAGACTGGGGAGCCCTGATGGGCATCTTGCAAAGGTCTATGGAAATGAAAGGGAAGCAAAGGGGAAACACCTCTGCTTCCAGAGATGTTAGACATGCTCACATCAAGGCAGGGAGGGGAAAGCCCTCAGGGTGATCCTGCAGCTTACCTTTATCCAGTGCACTAGGTGAATGCATCCAGCATGGATGGTAAAGGTGTTCCACCACTAATGGAGAGCAATAGCCATAATGAGAAGCAGGGATTGCCTCCCAGGAGGTACGGTGTACAGCACTAAGCACAGCAGGACTCCCCTTCCTCCCTCCCAACCCCAGCCTCTCCCATTCATAGGAAATCAGGCTTAATCCAAGCTTTGTATTTTTAATCATCCTCAATTTATGCCAACAAACACGGGGGCCGATTTGCATCCTCCAAGATATGTATTTTTAACAATATCATATTTAACAATATCATGCGTTTTCCCTTAAACTAAGTTTTATCTCCCCAACACGTGCCTATGCACGCGCGTGCATTTTGCCTGAGCTCTGCTTTACGTTTCCTGATGGATGGATGGGGATTCAGATCCCCCCTCTTTTCTTTTCTTAAGGTGGTGCATAAAATGTATTTATTCTTCTTTATCTCCTGCCTCTTGCGAGGAGTCATTTGTTTTCATTCAGAGAAATGAATACTATGTGAAGCCTGAAGAGTAATAACACAGCAAAATGACAACGGAAGAGCGAGGCGGAAATCTGAGAGATACAATGGCAGGTTAGTAACCTCTAAAGATCACTGCTGTTGTGAGCAGGACAGTATTATCTAATGTCCAGCCTGGCTTGCAGTTCCATTTAATAAAACATATGAAAATCTCTGGGAAATTTGGTCTTGCATTTAAAACCATTTTGTTCTGCCAAAAAGGGATAATCTGGATACGCTGAGATTACTTCCCACTATCTGGTGAGGAGGAAGAAATTAAGACAGATCCCTTCTAATTAATACAGATTCCTTCTAATGAATACAGATTCCTTCTGCGTCTTTAGACAATGGCACGAGTCAATATATCCATGTGCTGTTTGGGTTCATAAAGGGGTGAGTGACAAATGAGACTTTATTTATAGGCCTTTTCATGAACTAGGCAGTGTGGGAGGGAAAGGGTTAGGGCTGGAAAACCCAAATGACCTCCCCTGACCTGTGAATAGCAGCAGTAAAAGAGCCCAAGGACAAGGAGGGTTCAGGCTCACCCTGTTGTCATCAAGAAGATATTTTGTCCCCAGCCACAGTGACAGCAGAGATCATGGGTCCCTCTGGAGAGGTTCTGGGTATCCCAACTGCCCTGCTCCAGGGGAACAACTCACCAGGTATCAGCCCCATACAGCACCAAAGCTGCTATCAGCATCATCTGGGAAGAGGCAAAACCATATTGTCTCCATTCAAAAGACCTCCTGTCCCTGATTTCACCCCATGCTGGCCCAAAACACCTGTTTGGTCCCCATTACTTGTAAAGTCCTGGATGCTGCTGGCACCATTGTGACAAGCAGGACAGCAGCAAACAGCACACATATCCTTTTGGTTCATGCCTTGCTATCCGAGCCACACACAGGGATCACTTCCAACAACACCCAAAGAGCAGAAAACACCTTTTCTTTCAGAGGATGTGCCTCTGTACACTTTAACTTCAATAACAAAGCAAGGAGCCCATTAAAAGTCAAAAGCATAAAGAAAATAGAAAGAGAAGGAGGAATTGAAGAAGTTTGGGTAGTTTGGTGTGGTTTTAATCATTATCCCCCCCCTCGCCATTTTACAAGTTTGTTAAACCAACATGGGATGTAAGTTGCTATGAGCCAGAGCTGCTGCTTACAGAGCTCCAGTAGCTAAAAACCTACATTGCAGCGCCACCTGCAGCGACCGCGCTTGGTGGCAGCTCTGGAGATGCCTAAAACTGGGTGAAATCCGACAAAAAAAGCCCTAGGGAGAGGGCTGTTTGCTTATGAGCTTGTTCCTCCGGGGCTCTTCTTCACCCCTTCCTGCCCTTTAGTCGTTTAGGTGTTGAAGGGTTACCCAACTTGCCCTGCTTTGCTGACACCCGAAAGGAAATCATCTTCTCCTGGGTAGCTGTCACCATCCCTTCTGCTGACAAAGGATGTCTTCATCACGTTTGGGGGGGGGGGGGGGGGAATCCATTGCAAGCTGTTGTAAGCATGTCCACAGCTCTGTGTTGGTACTCCTGACACCTTGGGGAGGGATGGGACAAGCTTTGCCCCAAAGGGCAGGTTTTGGTCTGAGTGTTGGCTGACAGGGTTGTCGCACTATCAGCTTTATGGGCAGTTTTAGCAGCTTCAGGAAGGGTCATGTTGATAGAAAATGAGATAAAAGTGGTATAAAAACCTGCAAAGGAAGAAGATGTTTGCAGGGAAGAGTGGGATTGTGTCACTTGGTCACCAGCCACTGCCTTCCTCTCTGGTCAGAACCTCTTTGAGACCAGTTTCTTATTATGGGTGGGAGAAAAAGCCCTTGAGCGGATCCATCCAAGACATCCTTCCCTTGTGCTTTGTCTTTGGAGTCTCAGGGGTTGCACATGAGTGTATTCAAGAAACCAGAGGTGTCTTGGCATGGAGCAGAGCTGTGCAAGGGACACTTTCTCCTCTGCCACTGATTTGCTGTGCAGCTCCTGGCAGCTCCCTTCACTCCCCTGCCAGTCCACACAGTGTACTTTGGGGGGCAGATTTATTAGTAGGACATTGAATAGTACTTACATCAGTTATCTAATGTCTCCCCCTTCTCCTAGCCCTTTAGCAGCTATGATGTGGTGTCAGCCAGAGATGAGGCTTAACTTAATTTCTTTAACACTTGTTTAGATGTTCTTTACATTGTCCCAGGGAATAAACCCAGTAACCAGCAGGAGCCACAGACCTGCAGGGTCTGACTGTCCCTCCCTTGGCTTTATCACCAGGGCTCCTTCCAGTCAATATATACTCCAGATCGTGCTAACATCATTCATACCCTAAATCACCAGCTCCAGCTGATCTGTAGGAAGCTTTCCAGAATTATTCAGCCCAAAGTTCCCCTTCTATTGTGATTTAAACCCCTTGTCTCCCTTCCCATTCCCTCTTCTCTACCCCCCTGCTCCAATTCATCCCTCCCCATCTCCACTTCGAAGCAAAGTGCCACTGCCAGGTAGATCCTGGCCTTCCAAGCAGACCCAGTGATGAGAGAGATGCTCATTACCCATCCCCTGTCCACCCAGAGGGGATTTATGATGTACTCAGTCTGACAGCATCATCTGCACATCTCCCCATCCCATCCGCCCTGTCCCGGCCTTCTCCCCTCCCCTCCATTCACCCCCTGCCCTCTCCCTTGAAACTCCCCAATGAGCAATTGTTCTCCTTCTTCTTGCAAATATTTGCCAACCATTATCAGCACTGGTCACACCCAGGCTGTCACTTGTCCAAACAAAGCAGAAGGGGGACGGCCACAGAGGAGGGGCAGATGGACAGAGGCAGGGTGAAATGAGAGCCAGGGGAGCAGTCAGGCCATAATGATAAGGAGAATATAAAACACAGGTTGGGGCTGTCGAATTAAATGAGGGGATGCCTGAGAGGGGCTACTTCAAACTGCAGGAGACAAGTGAAAGGGAATAATAGTGGAAGGAGGCAGGTGGAGTGATAAGATACAACCAGAGAAAGTGGGACAAATACATTATTTCTTCGTTCTGGAGGACAATGCAAATGGGAAGAGCAATCAATCCCTGCTTGGGATGGCTGGAGAGCACCAAGGGGAGATAAGGAGTGTGGAGGTTTTGAAGGATGAGATGGAGAAATGGGTAGAGAGACAGAGAAAAGCAGATCAGAAGAAGCTGGAGACTGTCCGGAAGAAGGGAGCTGGATGCTGGCACTGGAGGCATGCAGTATTGAAAGGGTTGGCTGGATTCAGCTAAGGAGAAGCAACACTCAAATCAGAAGAAATCCAAAGGAAAATAGGACAGCCTAAAGAGGTAAAGGGCTTAATCCAGAGATTAAGGCTTTACTTTGGGATTTGAGAGCCTGGGTCAGGCTTGCTGCTGTGATGCAGTTCCTGGGTGATGCTCCAGCGGGTACCAAAAGTGCAGGAGAAAAGACAGGAGCCAGGCTGGACCTGCAGGGATTTACCCAAGAAGACCCAGACTTTGCAATTGGTAATAAATCTGGGAAGGTGTTTTGGGAAGTTTGCCACCCTCGGATAGCAGGAAATGGAAATGCAAAATATACTTTACAGCCTACCAAATCTCACAGCTAATTGTGGATGTGAATCACAGCTACTTCTGAAGAGGGGGTTTTATAAAGCCTCTTTCCTGTGTATCTTTAGTATTTTCCTCACCACATCTACCCAGCCACCTACTTCCACAAAACTTTCAGAAACAAGATCATCCCACTGCTTGTTAAATGTGGCTGAAACTGCCCCAAATCAGTGTTGGGAATGGGTAGGTAGCCATGGCAAAAGGTTTGCTTTGTTGGAACATCAAGCTAAAAGAACAAACAGAAAAAGAAGGAAACCAAGCCAAATATTTATGAGTATTTTTGTTGCAACTCATGGCTTTTAAGCCAATCACATGGAAATAGGAAGGAGAGAGAAGAGGGAAGGCTAGCCCATATTTCTTAGCATGTGGGGTTGGCAGCACATGGAGTTACCCCACTTAGTAAACGTGGGAGACAGAGGGAGAAGCAGAAGCTTATCTCGGGATGTTGTGGGAACCCCAGTGAAGAATAGCTATTCTTATATGTCAGCTTCATCACCATGGTATCAGAAAGGAAGAGCAGAAGGAGAAAGGACAGGAAAGGGGGGGAGTAGGGTGACTGAAGAAAGAGAAACAGGAAGGGAAAGGAAAAGCCTTTCCCCTGATGAGCAGTATCACTTGTTAGAGAGCCGGTACATGGTCACTCTGGTCCCCTGGATTTACAGACACGATGATGCTGCTCAGCCCTTTATAAAGCACTCCTCAAAATGCTCACATATTCACAAGAGCAGGCATGTCTTATTTAATGTTGAAGTGGGGCTTATTCAACCAACTTTTCCCAAACCTCACATCACATCAAAATGTACATATTTCACCTCATCAAAATGTACATATTTATGTACATATATATGTATGTACAGAAACACCGTAGCTGCCTTCTCCACTTTGCTTATTGGTAGGACCTATAGAAAACAGTGTTGATCTCCTTTCTTCCTATTCTGTGCTGGATGGATTCATCTGTGGTGAGAACGAGATGCACTGGAGGGCAGCTTTGAAGAGCTGTGAGCCCTTTGCAGTGCTATAAACTGATGGTGCAGCATCTCAAGAGTGCAAATTCTAACTTTCTCTCTTCTATTTTACCTCCTTCCACCCCTGAGTGTATACAAACAAGCAGATCAGGACAGTGGTCTGTGAAGACTGAAATTCAGCCTTTGACCACTGCCACTGAGGCTGCTTGGAGCTACCCATACTCACATAAGCAAAGTGTGGGACAAGAGGTTTCCCTTCTATAGAGAAACATCCTCAAACTTTACATGCTATTCGTATGGATGTTTCTATCACCAGGATTTATTTTCTGAATCATGCTAAGATCTCCACCTCTCTGCTTCCTCCATTTCCCAACTTTCCTATGGGAAGATTTCCTTCACACAGGTACAACAAAAGGCATCTGACTGATCATTCTTGCACCTTTGATTATTTCAGTTTCTTTCCACTACTCTCCCAAACCACCACATGCTCCTTTTGGGAGTCCCTTCATCCCAAATTCCTGCCATGTTTTGGATCATCTGCAACACCTCCTTTTTTCCCATTTCTCCTTCCACTCAAAGCTCTCTGGATGGAGGGGCTATGTTGTGAAGCTCCTCAGCACTTCAAGACAAGGCCTTTGAATAAAATGACCCAACATTATCTCTTTAAACCCAGGTCATTTTGTACAGCTCCCGGCACCAATGTCTCAGTTAGGGGCTTTGAACTAAATCACTCCATCTCTTTGAAGCCATTTGACTTCTCACCCAAACAGCTTGGGAGCAGCATCCCTCCCCCATCTTTCTCCTCCTCATAACACCTTTCATGCAAATCCCCACCAAAGAAATAGAAGCTGGATACACATGTTGTAACCCTTTATTATCTAGGGAGCCCCACTCAAATGTACAGAGAGATAATGTTAATAGAGTGATGCATTTGGTCTGATCTGGAGCTGTCCCTGAAAGATAAATGCCGAGGCAAAGCAGAAGCACTTAATCACAAATAAACCACCTCAACGTGTTGTGTATGTTTCTTCTTTCCCTTCCTAAAGAAGCAAAGCTTGGTCTTGTCACACTGTGTTATTTTGCCAGCATTATCTCTGTTATTCCTCAATAATTCCATTTACTGCGGGTGATGGGGAGGAGAGCTGAGATATAGAATCAAATTAATTAAAGTGACCCAACAAACTTGTGTTTGCATTGTGAGATTCAACATGGCAGCGAATCGAGCCCAGGACAAATTGCATTCAGATTAATTGAAGGAAAATAATTTGGGGCGTATCAGGTTTATTTAGGATCAATTTTAATAAGCTAAAATAAAGGCAAGGCAGTGGGTGATACCATCAGCCAGTCAAAAGCCACCTTTGATCGAGGTTTATATAGCTGAATGACAGCTACTTTCGAAGCCATTATGAGAAAAGCTGCTTTTTGGTGTGGCTTGGACAATTAAAAGAACACCTCAATTACAGCTGCTGGAAATATTAGTAATGAATAAATTATCCAGCAGGTTTGACCCTCTCTTCCTTCATAGAACTTCCGAATAATTAAATTCCTTGTCACACTTTGAGACATTGGATTAAATTCACCTCCAGCAGAGGATCACTGAAAGAGGTGAGCCCTGATTCATCCTTGTGACTGGTAAGCAGTGTTGCGTGCTCTGATAGACGAGACATGAGGTTTTGGGGGAGCTTCAAAACAGGTTTCTGTTTTGCAAGTGTTTTCCTGGCATGTCTCTGTGCCAGTGCTCATGCACAGGTTTGATATGGTGCATGCACATAGCAGGACCAGATTCCTGGGTATAGAAGTCCATGTGCACAGAGAGGATGCTTTGCAGTGCTGGCAGTCTCACACCTGCATCCCTGAACATCAGACTCATGGCAGACTAAATCAGGAGAGGTTAAAGAATCCTAGCTGGAAAAAGCAAAGCCATGGGGAACCTCAGGTGTGTTCTTCATTTAATGTGGACCTATCCAGGTGCTCTGTATCCATGCTCTGCTCCTGCCCAGGGTCATCTGTGCTTGCTGAGGCTGGAATCACTTTGGTGCAGGAGTTCACTCCTTCATTGCAGCAGAGTGAATTCATTGACATCTTCTCTATGGCAGCAGGTCTGGATCACGCAGGACTGCAGGCAGCATCACCAGCCCTGCAGATACCACAGCCCTGCCTTTACCCACCACAGGAGTCATAGACTGCACCAGGATAAAGCCACACAGCTGAAAATAGATGTGGCACTTATGGACATGGTTAGTAATGGACTTGGCAGTGCTATGTCTGGACTTGATGAACTTAAAGGCCTTTCCCAACCTATCCAATTCTATGTGTCTATGAGCTTCCTCCATGCTACACTTGGTGTACCAGGACAGCAAAAATAGTGTTTCCCAGAGGACCCAGGCCTAATCCTCAGTGTGTTTCCTGCCAGCACATTTATATTACCCTGATTTAAGTGTTGCTTCCACTCCTTATAATCCTTTACCTAATAGGAGATCAGCAGCTGGTGGCCAACATTTGGAGGTACCCATCTCTTGCCACTTCAGCCAGATGAGTAGGTGATTGAGAACAGTACATGCCAGGACATAAGACATTCTAGAAATGTAAGGGTCTCTCAGTGATTTATGGCTCTTTAATCAAGGGCTTTTAACATTTAATTAAAAAGCTTATAGGAGTTGCCCTTATTTCTTTAGCTATCCGTGGCTGGGGAATTAGACAACATGACACTTGATATATTCTGCACATCCTGAGATCACATTCCCCTCTGGAGCAGAAGTAGAAAGGGTGGCCAACAGGAGATATAAAATACTTTGTTTTCTTATGGGTTTAAGATCCTGCAGTAATTGGAGGTGATAAATTAACCTCCACTATTTTCAGGTTGAAACTACATGAAAGACTCATCAGAGGATCATGCTAAAGATATATCAGGCAGCACCTTGCAGAGGAAATGTACCATGCAGCAGAAAGAAGGGTCAGATGAAGATGGTGATTGAATCCAAACCTGTCCTACTCCCTATCCCTCCTGCAGCCCCTGTTGATGGTCCCCTGGCAGGTAGGACAGGGCTTTCCAAATCCGTGCTGTGGTTGGGAGGAGAGAGGGTTTGGGTTTGGAAACCTATAAAACATCCCTGTTGCAGATATCCCTCAGCCAACACTCAGGGGCTGTCATGCCTTGGATAAAACATCTGAATATTCACCAAAAGGCTAAAAAAGGCTTTTTTTTCTCAGTATCAAAGGAGGCTTCGAGGTGAGTAACTTAAATATAAACATCACCAGCTAAATGAGATGAATCCTACCTTGTGACTGATGTGGTAGAAGAAAAAAGACCCCATGAACCTCTTGCTGGGCCACCTTGTTCACAGGTCCTGGTCAGTTAACATTTTGTGACTTAAGAGCAGGAAAAGAAAAGATGGAGAGGCCACACACAACCCCACACACTGGTGTCTCTGCTGCTGGGTCACCAGTGAGCTCAGGTCTCCCACAGTCACAGGCTGAAAAGATACTTCTACCATTGCCAAAAACAGACCAGGATGAAACTGCGTTACTATTCATGACAATTTGATTGTATGTCTGAAATAGGCCAGGTTGGACGGGGCTTTGTACAACCTACTCTAGTGGCAGGAGGGTTGGAACTGGATGATCTTAAGGCTCTTTCCAACCCAAACCATTCTATGAATCTTTAATTCTATGGTTCTATGATTCTATGAAATAAAACCAACTGCCAGTTTAATCTCATTCATATGCTGTGTGGTGGAGATGGGTCTGGGCATCAGCAGGGTTCAGCTTTGCCCTGATAGACATTGAGATGGGAGCATATCTCTACTTCCACTACTTCTCTGTTCAAGTCTGGACTTCATTCTGGAGCTGTTTGCATCAAGAGCTGCCTTTCATTATGTATGTGGGTGCTACCTGGCATAAGAGAGCTGTGATCTTGGCTGTGGCCTCTGCAGCTTCTCTAGTACAAATAATAATTTCCATTCCATCTCTTCTTTTGTTTGCTCCTGATTTATATTAAACAGTTGGTGATTACTACATTTATGGGTGATTATTGCACTTACGCTGCGTTAAATCTAAATGTTTGTTTATCTTTATGTGGTCTCTGTGTATCTGTTTGCATGGCTTTTAACTTTATGATTGCAGAGTGCCTTAATTATAAAATCAATACATTTTTTAAACTTATGACTATTGCACAGACAGAAACCCACACAAAACCCATGTCTGGATGCAACAATGACTCTTATCTTGAGCTCGTGGCAGTACGTGAACCTCAGCTACAGGAATGAACAGTTTTGGTTTGTTTAGGGTATTTTGGGGGCTAGTAACAATTCTTTGTTAGCTTGAGTCATTCTCTGTTTCTCATCAAAGCTTTCCTCTTGCAAGCTGGTCTGAGGTGGGTTCTCATCTGATTTCAGTCAAAGGAATGATCAGTGGAGGTCATTCCCCAGTGATGCCTATTGAATCAAGGCCTGGAGAAGTGGGGTCAGTCCCCAGCTCTGCCACAGGCACCTCCTGAGTCACACCTACACCACAGAGAAGTGTTCAATGCATTACCTCCATTACAGCTGCATTGCCTCTTTCTTCAACAACAAGTCTTCTGGTGATGATGCACTGCCAATGGTTAATTCCAGACCTTGAGTAGCTCCAGGCTGACCATAGTAGGAAGCCTTTTCTCCAGGAATAGGACAAAGAGGTGATTGGGAATATTTAGCACAGCTTTACCAAGGGCAAGCGATGCCCGACTATAATCCAGTTGCTTTCTATGATGTCTTGACTGGTTCTGTGGACAAGGGGAAAGCAAGGCACATTATTTTCCTATTGGTGGTTAGTTACATACAGCATTCCTCAGGGGTCAATACTGTGACCATCAGTAGCCTGGACAACAGGACTGAATGTGACTGAGCGAAGCCTTGAACAGCCTGACCTAAGTTCTGAGTTGTTCTTACTTTTAAAAAGGATTGGATGAGAAAACTCCAGAGATCCTTTCCAGCCTAAGTTTCCCTCAATCTCTTGGAAGACATGCAAGTTCAGAGAGAACCAGCTGAGGTCTTTCTGCACCAGGGCTCACTGTGGTGTAGGCACAGCTCCTGTATCTCCATAGCATGATGTGCTCCATCTCTTCCAGCTCATAAAGATGCCATTACCATCTTCCAGGCAAAGTGCAACCCAATAACCTTTGTCCTCTGAGCCTAGGCACTCGGTCACACACTTACCCATCCAGTTGCCTGCTCATCCAGCCTGTAATGTTCTATCTTGTCCCTGAGCCATCACAAACATCTGGCATTTCCACTGTTCTTAGTAAGGATTTCCACAGCCTTGCTTTCAAGCAGTGTAACAGCACAGTTGATTTCTGCTTTGCTGGAGGGAACCAAAGCACATCATCAAAGCACACCCTGCAATGCCATACCTTAGATTATGCACTCAGGGAAAAGGAGCTTCTCTTTGCTTATGGTTCATGTAAGTGAAGAGGGTGAAGAGGATGAAGATGTCCTCTCTTGGTCACCAAAGATGTTCGTACTCATATGCTATCCTAAAGCAACCTGCCAAAGAAGCCTAGGCATATTCTAGTGCAGAAATATCCAAGGGGCAAAAAATGTGTCAGGACGCAGTTCTGAAATGTCCCACAAGTTATGTGACTGCAGGAGGTAAAAGACATTCCTGCATTACCCTGATGTATGAAGGAATTCAGTTGAGCTGAGCATCAAAACCATCTCTCTGCCATTCTGTGGACAACGCACAACACCCAAAGCACAGATCTGCTTGCTTTAGGCTCTGCTTTTATTACTATTTCACCTTCATTGTGCCTCAGTTTCCCCTGTTGGGTTGTAGTAATATGATGTTATAATCATTAATATTTCTACTATTGCCAAGAGTTCCGAAGCTCCTCCAGACACTTAAACCTGTGAACTGATAAACCCACCAGGAGATGCCCACTGCCTGGCACTTGCTGCTGCAAAACCCCCATGGAAGCAGGAGCTGTAGCCACTCATGTAAACACAAGCTAATCAACAACCAGCATTACAGAAGTGTAGTCAGGTGAGGACCCAATTTCTTTTATTCCAGGCTATATTTCTCAAGCAGCATCTCCTGCTCTTTGTTTGCATTTACATGCAATTAGGATCTGTGATTCTATGATCTGTAATTAAACCCAACTGCAGCACCAGGAGTGAGCTCTGCAGATGAGTTCACTTACGTGGCTGAGTGTGGAGGCCAGGGCTTCAGTGGGAAATAACCATCAGGTCTCTCATTGTGGACAAAGAGCTCGTGTGATCCTAGAATACACATCAGTGGGGACACGAGCCCCTTTCCAAAGTGATGCTCAAAGGATGGGTTTGGAGGGGAGGTCTCATTGTTGCTAGAGGTGCCCCAGCCCTCTGCTCTGCTCTTGTGAGACCTCACTTGGAGCACTGTGTGCAGTTCTGGTGTCTTCAACATAAAAAGGACATGGAACTGTTGGAACAAGTCCAGAGGAGGCCACGAGGATGATCAGGGGCTGGAGCACCTCCTGTATGGAGACAGGCTGAGAAAGTTGGGGCTGTTCAGCCTGGAGAAGAGAAGCTGCGTGGAGACCTCATAGCAGCCTTCCAGTATCTGAAGGGGGCCTACAGGGATGCTGGTGAGGGACTATTCATTAGGGACTGTAGTGATAAGACAAGGGGTAATGGGTTAAAACTTAAACAGCAGAGGTTTAGATTGGATATAAGGAAGAAATTCTTTACTGCTAGGGTGGTGAGGCACTGGAATGGGTTGCCCAGGGAGGTTGTGAATGCTCCATCCCTGGCAGTGTTTAAGGCCAGGTTGGATGAAGCCTTGGGTGACATGGTTTAGTGTGAGGTGTCCCTGCCCATGGCAGGGGGGTTGGAACTGGATGCTCTTAAGGTCCTTTCCAACCCCAACTATTCTATGATTCTATGTTTTCTGTAGTGTTGTGTGTGGGCTTAATGGGACTGCTAGCCAGGGCCAAGCTCAGCATCTTTAGTTTTGAAATCCTATTTTACCACTGTATTTGAAGGGGAATTGAAGAAGGAGAGAAAAGCCATGTTTGCACACATTAACTCTCCCTAAAAAATGTGGTATTCACCCCTGTATAATTGTATTCCATGTCAGTACAGGTGAATTCACACACACACACACTGAGCAGAATATAGTTAGTAAGTAGAATATGATATTTGGGAATGTGCACATGAAATCATAGAATGGTTTGGGTTGGAAAGGACCTTAAGATCACCCAGTTCCAACTCTTCCCATGGGCAGGGACACCTTCTACTAGACCATGCCACCAAAGGCTCTATCCAGCTTCCAGGGATGGAGTATTCTCCACTCCTTTTGTCACCCTGTGCCAATGCCTCACCATTCTCACAGGGAAGAACTTCTGCCTTATATCTAACCTGAACTTCCCCTGTTTTAGCCTGAGCCCATTACCCCTTGTTCTACTGCTACAGTCCATGATGAAGAGTCCCTCTCCGGCATCTGAGGTCAACATGGACTATTGGACCACTAGATCAGGGCTTGGAGCAACCTGGTCTAGTGGAAGGTGCCTCTGCCTGTGGCAGGGGGTTGGAACTGGATTAAGGTCCCTTCAACCCAAACAAGTCTGTGTTTCTATTAACTTAATTATTATAAATCCCATCTTCAATCACACTAGTTCCACCTGTAGAAAATATCCACAGAACCGTGTTATATCTCATGCAGAGTTGCTTGAGATCAGGCAGGAGATCCACTAAAACGTTAAAAAGGGTAAAGGAAATCAGCTCACTCAGCCAAAATTCATTCAGTATCAATACACAGCCCTCACTTCACCCAGTGCCAACCTGAAGCTACCTTTTACGTATGAAACCAGAAGCAGCAAATGGTTATAATCTCTACACATGGGTAAGATGAAAACCCAAGAGAAAGAGTCCCAGATCCAATTGTGATTCTAATGGATACATAGGAGCATAATTGTCTGAAAGCAGCCTGTGGACGTAAGCCCATGTTTGGAGCTGAAGCAGCAAGGCAGGTGTTGCCAAGTCTCTTTGGCCCTGTGTGGTCAAAACTGCATTGTTACAACTCATTGGAAAACCTCCCTGGGTTGTAATTTCATTACAGCATTAAAACACACCAGTGGCAGAGGCATCCCAGGGACTGTGTAATTCAAAAAAGACACATTCCAGCAATTACTTTTAGGGTTTGTTGTTTTCTTTTTTCTTTTGAAAGAAAACCTGATCTTAATGGTTTCAATTCTTTTTCACCCAGTTGCAGCCTTAGGATGATGTGGAGTTTAAGTACGGACAGAAAACAATTGGGAAGAGGACACAAAATGTATGTTTTTATGTACTAATATATGTATAAATCTAGGCCACAAGAAATGGACTGCAAAGAATTGCATGGAGCTAATTCTACCCAAGGAGGGAAGGAGCCCACAGGCTCACTCACTCAGCTGATGAAATCAGTGCAATCCCTCACTGGGAGTCATTTGCTTCTAAAGGACTGTTGCCTGACTATCCTTCTGAAGCACATCTTACATCTTCCAGGTGGAAACTGATACAAGTCTAAAAGCTTGTCTGCACGTAGCCTGCTTGCCTTCATCCAGAGAAGAAACACGGCCTCCTGAGCATGAAACTAGAATGCAGGAAGTCCAATATTCTTGGTACTGGAAGAAGTCAGAAGCTATGAGTTTGCTGGGTGATATTGGGAAAGGCTTTTCCAGCTCCAGCCTGCCTCCTTCTGTGATAGCTGGAAGGAAATGTTTCACATAACTCAACCCACACTGTTTTAAGAAGTCAATCCAGGAAGATATTTGAGGTTTGATAGTTTTCCAAAGGCAAGGCAGGATTTCTTTCTTTCTAAATCTGGAAGATGTCTCCTGGGACAGGAACATGACTTCCAAGGAGGCTCTTGAGCCAGTTATACTTCATGCACTTTCATATGACTTCCCTGCAAATCCTGAAGCTCCAGGCACTTTTCCATAAGACCTGCAACCCATAGGTTTGCCTGAGCTCCTCATACCCTAGAGAACCATTCACAACCCATCAATTTAACCTTGCTGAGGAGATTAGGATGTATCTGCACACACTGCAGGGCTGGTACCACCACTTGCCCACACATCAAATGCCCCATGTCTCTTGATGAAGAGCTCCACTGCTCTGACATGAGAAGAGCAGCATCCCTGAAGAGATGCTGCTGACAGATAGGCCAGATTAACATGTTTTTATGATAAGGTTTCTGTCCTGTGGAAATCTAATGAACAGTAACACAGTGACTTAGAGGAACAGGAGATGTTACTCCAGTAAAGTCAAAGCTACACTAGAACTGAAATCCATGGTAATTTCAAATAACTGCTAGTTTGGATGCTCATCCCAGTTGACAAAATTCATAGTTCCCTTTAAAATCCAAGTAAATATGCTTACTGAACTTACCCAGGACAGACAAATGTTGATGGGACACTTAGCAGAGGTTCTTGGTGGTCATTCAGCTGGCCTTAAGTACAGCGGTCATTATCCTTATGAGAGCTTCATGGGGATATATCAGCCATACCGATAGTAATCATGCTAGATCATTGGAGATTGGGACATAAAAGATGTGGTTAAAACACTGGTTTATGTCAACTGGAAGAGGAATTCCTGCCACATCTTCCATTGCAGTCTCTTTGCACATCAAATCACAGGGGGTTTGCATCTGGACTATAAACTGCTGGGAAGCAGGAAGCGTGGTCATGTTTGCACACCTCCCAGACTGATGGAATGGCAGTTCTGCTTGACACATGTGAAATTTACTGTAATATAAAGAATAATAGCAACAGTTTGCTTTCTTCAGCTTTCAGGGGTTGGAAAACTCAGACATAACTGGAACTTTACATACAGCACAAGGGACTGATTTAGTCAGGCTGTAGCTGAGGATGCTGCGTAGACTTGGGAACTCATGATAGAAATGAAGCTACAGACCCTTTAGTCTGTTGGGAACTGGTGCCTGCAAGAAAACAGGGAACTAAGAAAGGAGAGCCCCTTGTACCTGGAAATGGGCTTTTCCTTTATTTTAGCCTGTTGGGAACCAAAATACCTGCCTTATACTACACCAGAGCCTCCATGACAACCAGGTGCTCACCCTGGATGAATCTCTCTCAGCTGCCCATGGAAAATAAAGATGACCAGGATAGATCCCCATTATCTCTCATTTAAGGGGATCTGCACTCAAAGGAAGTCTGTACCTCCTTCTAGCTCATGCTTTTTCCCATTCCCTACATGTGGTGCTTGCCTGTGCCAAACTAGTGATGTAGTGAAGCTAATAACTCACTGATGCATATTCATGACTGTCAGATAATATGTTAATGACACTATGCAAGCACATTCAGTTAAAAACCAAAACAAAACCCCAAACCCCAGGCCACCTTGTTTTGGATCATGTTCTTGCCAGGCTTTCCAAGCAGGAGGTTTTGCCTTGGTACAGGTTACTGGATGCCATCTCCTGTTATGTCCACTCCCACTATAGTTGGTTTTGACAGTCATGACTTACTTGTTATTTCAGACAGGTCACAGGTTTCTGCTCTTTGTACCTTGGGGATGGGTCTTGTGGTGCTGGCCATGCTATCCACAATGGTGATGAAGAGGGTGTAGAGCCCTCTTCAACAGGAGTAATTCCCACCTGCTTTGAGAACTCCCCAAATGGATTTGCACTGATCCCAGGGGAACAATTACTGTTTTTAAGCTCCATGGTTGAAAGAAATGAAACAAAATGCAAAGAAATATTGTTTGGGGTGGGTTTCCCTAAAATTCATTCTTCTCAGACTCACCAAGAACTGGAAATCACTGAAACCAGGTAGGCACATGCTGATCACAACAAACTCCTGCCTTTCACCTCTGAATATCATTAAGAAATTGAAAAGCTGATAAAAAAAGGCCATTCTCTCTCCTTGGACTCATATATACCCACCTAGGTAAGGTTGCTCACCTTGATGTTTGTAAAATATCACATATGGGCATCCATAGACTATCTAATTAGGATCAAAGCAGTGATTTAAACAAGCCTGTCTCACCTTTCAGGACAGGTCTGCTGAGAGAGAGAAGAAAAGGCAGTGGGGACTACAATGCTTGCAGCTGAGACAGTTTAGGGTGCTGGTCAGTGTGAGGAGAGGCTGCGATGAACACACATTGCTTTGAGTTCATTGCACTCCCACAAAGGGCTCTGCCCCCACCGCAACTCTCAGCACACTCTATTAGGGGCAGTGGCTCAGAAATGATGTGGAGAAAGGAGAGTTCTGGTCTGAAGAAGTTATCCAAACAGCTTCTGGCATCTCCTACCTGTCCAGAGAACAAATATGACCATGGTTAGCTTGAAAAAACACAATCATGGCTGCCACCACCTTGCTGCATCCTGGAGAAGAGTCCTCAACCAGCAGCTGGTCCATTGGAATAGGGAGGGATCAACACCCTTAAGGGGGCTTGTTGCTGCTCACCTGTACTAGTGGAAGGTGCTCTGACTGTGGCAGGGGATTGGAACTGAATGAGCTTTAAGTTTCCTTCCAATCTATATTCTGTGATTCCATGATTCTACTGTGCAGCCTCTACCTGTGCCATCCTTGGTCTACTGGCAGCAGTGGGATATGTTCTCATGAGTCGATCCATTATTGCCTAAAATGCCACAAAGAGCAGTGCAAAACATTTTGGAATAACTCTAATTTGGAGATGAACACAGCAATTGCATCTCTTCACCTGCAGCTGCCCCATGATAAGCTACCACAGAGCCCTACAGAGATGCTTCTAAACCTCTTTTTAATTAAAGACAATGAAAAGATATGAATAACCTGTAGCTGCTTGTCATGGTGTTACAAAAGCATGTAAAAACAAAGGTAACATTCAAGTGTTGCTTTGTTTTTCCTCTGTTTTATTTGTTTATTCACTTTTGGGTTCAGGGTCATACAAATAGGAAAGGTTTGCAGACATTTCAGAGCCTCTTTGAATGTCTATAGCATCAGAGACCATGCTGTACCTAAGCACCTCATCATCCAAAGGGTTTGCAATTTCCCTATAGTGTTTGCATCCCCATGGCACTGTTTTCTCCAGCCTTTTTTTCCCAACAGGAGCAAAAATACCTGGAGGAGGATGAAAAAAACCCTTACACTGTAAAAGGGAGAGAATGATGCCTGGCCAGGTTTCATCCATCTAAACTTATGTGCCACCAGTTCGGATGCATAAATCTGAGCGAGTTGTCTAGATGCCTTTTATATAGTAGATGGAGAGAAAGAAGAACTTCCCAGGTGCAGCTCAGCCCAGCTGGGAGAAATGAATTGTGCTCTAGAAGGAACCATCTCTCTTTCCCCACCGTAAAGCAAAGTCGCAGCAATAAAGCAGCTCAGACATAACCGCCTACCCCTCAGCAAGCTGCAGTTAGCTGAGAAAAGCCCCACTCAAAATAACCCACAAAAAACCTGCCAGCTTCCCTAAACACCTCTTATGGTGTAACAGAATAAAAGCATCCAGGGAAGAATTGTGTCTATGCAACATGTTTCCCACCGATCTCAAACCAGCACAAGCCCCTGGCCACAGTGAAGGTACCTGACCTGCTTGAAACCCTGGCTTTAATGCACTGGACCAGAACTTGGGAGCAGAATTTGGGGCTCTGAAAGCCTTGAGAATAGAATTTGGTATGCTTGAGGAGTTGTGCTTGCTCGGGTTGTGGGTTTATAGCAGCAGAGAAGCTGGACAGCATAAAAGAGGCTGCAAACTCTTTGTGGGCTGTGCATGTCAGGAACAGCATCCGACTCCCAGCAATGCAAGGGCAGACCACTGAATTACAAAAGGAATAGCATTTTGCTGCAGATTTCATGACAAAAGAGGCTCCACCTTTTCCTCCTTCCCAAACATGGGAAAATCCCTGAAAACCTTTCCTGTGCCTGTTTTGGAGGCTCCATCAGCACATACACATACACCAGATACACAGTCACTCCCCAGGTTTGCTTTGCAGATTTGCCTATTGACATTCCCCCTCCTTCCTTCCCTCCATCTCCTGCTCTTCACTTCCCCCACTCCATGGACTCGGTTCCTTATAACATTCACCATCACTGGGAGACCCAGGGCTGCTTTGAAAAATAATAATAATAGTAAAAAAACCCCAAAAACCAGGAAAAAGGGAGCAGAGGAAAAAAGGGAGATTGAAAGCAGAGAATGCCTGTCAGCTCCAACCCGCTGCCGTGCTGGCGTGCACAGGGGATGCCTTTTGCTCGGTGCACATCAATGCCTCTTACCCTCCGAAGTTATTTCCCCCTGGAGTGAACCTATCAAAGATGTTCAGCCCCTCTGGAGAGAGCAGTTCCAGATAACACTGGATTCCCTTGTCAGCTTTTGCCTACCAGGCTCTGGCAGCATTTTCTACCTGACACTCTGATCTTGACACAGACATACAGGAGGAGCCTGTGTGTGTGTTTCTGGAGCTGTTTCCTCCTGCTTTGTAAGCAATGCAGCTGCCTTTAGACTGCAGAGAGGAAGGGAAAACCCAATAATACTTGGCATCTGTATAGCACCCTCCTCATCTGTGATTCCTGTAGTGTCTTGCCCTTCTTTATAATTACAGTAATTAATATAATTAAGCTAATAATAATGATTATTATTTAGGGTGTGCCAGATCTTTCCTAATACTGCTCCTTCGCTGGAAATCCTGGGCTTGTATTTGTAAAGGAAGTCACTGTAGGGTTTCCAAATAAATGCTTCCCCACCAAAATCCTGCTGGGAAGTCAGGATCACAGAATGGTTGGGGTTGGAAATGACCTTAAGGCTCATCTACTTCCAACCCCCTGCCATGGGCAGGGATACCGTCCACTACAAGTTGCTTAAGGCACTGTCCTGAAGTATTCATCCCCTCTCCTCACTTTGATGTGACAACAGTGCTGGAAGGACCATCCACTCCAACAGTCTCCTTGAATGTTCCTAATGGTTCAGATGGGTCTTTCTGGTCACTTTGATATTTCATTTTTGGGTGGAGGGGGGATGATCTTATGATCCAATGGTACAACAGCCCACCTGGGTGGCTTGGTCACCCTTTGTCAGCAACAGCATTAAGGTGAGAGGGGAGACTTCATGCAATCCTTAAATCAGCATCCCAAGAAGCCGTGTAATTGCAAGGTTTTACCTAGAAGGCCCAGAGCTCATTAGCCTCAGCAATAAAATAAGCAGTTTATAGGTGGCATAATTCAATGCTGGACCAAAGAGTGGGCACGTTGCAGCACAGCGAGCTGCACAGCACAGCAGCCTGCCTGTACCTTCAGCCCCAACCAAGGCTTTTGTAAAGCTCCAGCATAGCTGATGCCTCCTATGCAAAATTGGTGCCCCAAAACGTGGAACCATATATGCCAATTGATGACTTCTTTCTATTTCGTGTGTTTCCCCTGGGTTTTATGTCCCACAGAACCTATGGAGACAGGCTGAGAACACTGGGGCTGTTGAGCCTGAAGAAGAGAAGCTGCGTGGAGACCTCAGAGCAGCTTCCAGTGTCTGAAGTGGGCTACAAGGATGCTGGAAAGGGGCTCTTCATTAGGGACTGTAGCGATAGGACAAGGGGTGATGGTTTCAGACTGAAACAGAGGAAGTTCAGGTTGGAGATAAGGCAGAAGCTGTTCCCTGTGAGGGTGCTGAGGTGCTGGCACAGGGTACCCAGAGAAGCTGTGGCTGCCCCATCCCTGGCAGTGTTCAAGGCCAGGTTGGACACAGGGGCTTGGAGCAGCTGCTCCAGTGGAAGGTGTCCCTGCCTGTGGCAGGGGTTGGAACTGGATGAGCTTAAGGTCCTTTCCAACCAAAACCAGTCTTGGATTCTATGTTTCTATGACATCCCACCCAGCTCCAAAGTGGACTGCGATCACTAGCTCAGCTCCCACATTGAGGAGGAAGATAGTGACGAGAATTGACTCTGGTGTGTCCCCCAACTGTCCTCTTTTTCTGGCAATGCTATCCTCATCATGGGTGGTAGAAATCACTGCTCTGTAGTTAAAGATAGTCCTTAATTATTCACACTGTATATATGATCTAGCTTTCTACATATCACCCAGGTCATGCCCTGGAAATAGCATTGCTAAAGGCAATGTGAGACCTGCTGAAGGTGTTAGTGGTGTGGGAGGAGGATCCTTAAATACAGCTGATGGTTACTGTTACCAGCATTAGGTTGTAACATTTCTACATGAGCCTAATTAAGTCCTGTGGAGGAAAGGGAGGCCCAGAGCCAACTCAGCACCCCTTGGGTACTGGAGTGAACCACCCAGTCTAGTAACCCATCATCAGCATTACATCAGGACTTCAGCATCTTGTGTCTTTAAGCATGCACACTGGTTTTGCCCCAAGGACATCACTTCTCCAGAGGTGACTGGAGAAGTAGGAGGAAGGCAAAAGAGAAGGTCAGTGGGGCAACTGTGATAGGGAGAAGGAGGATGGATGCTACATCTAAGGCCAAGTTGGATTGGGCTTGGAGCAAGCTGCTCTAGTAGAAGGTGTACCTGCCCAAGGCAGGGGATTGGAACTAGGATGAGCTTTAAGGTCCCTTCCCACCTGAACTATTCTCTGATTCGATGGTCTGTGATTCTGTGGATTCCTGACCATCCAAACCAGACCACAAAGCTTGCTTGGATGCTTTCAGCCAGTGCTGCTGTTCCAGCTGCAGTGACAGTACCCCAGTTACCCCACACACAATATCTCAAACCCAAACACTGCTATAACACTGAGCACACTCCCATAGGTATATGGGTCACCATCAGGCTTGCCTATAGAGGCTGCTGGTGTGCAAACCACAAGGACACTATGCAGGTAGAAGAGTCATCCTGCATGCTGTGCATATGGACTCTTCCAGCCATTGGGAGACATACAGACAGCAAATGATTCCTGAAGATCTTCATGCTGAAACCAAGAGCTTTGTTTGAAACTCAGCAGCACCATATAGCCCCTCAATAGCAAATCCAGCCTGGAGAGGACAGTCTTAGTCACAAGCTTTGCTCAAGGGCTCACCTGTGTTACTCCAGCCCTATAAATACAGATTGGAGACTTCTGGCTAGTTCATGCTGCTCCCCCTCTGGAATTTCAACGTTTGCCAATTCCAGGAAGATCCAGTAACATTTTCAAAGCAGGATGTGAAATGAAATTAGGTGGGACTCAGCCTTTGAGCAGAGAAGAGGTAACTCTCCTTGAAGGCCAACAGCAGTCTCTCCTTTTTCCCTGCCTAGGACCTTTGCTGGACCTTGAATGGTGAAGCACACAGTTATTCCATTTCACCTTGCAGCTGGCTTGCTGTAATTGATTTCATTTGTCAGCTTTTTCTTCTTTAAATGCCATGAATGGATTCATGCTGCCCTTACACATAAACCAGAGTTGCTGCCCTGCGACTGCAGTTCCCTGTTCTTCTCTGTTTTGTGCTCAAAATGGGAGAGATGCATCCAAATAGGGCAGAAAAATATTGCCTTATAAACCTGAAGGAGGAGTGCAGCATCTAATCCATCCATCCATCCTCTCCCAGCTCTAATCTGCCTAAAGTCAACGGGGACAGAGAGGGAAGAAGCAGGCAACAATAACAGTATCATGGTAACCATGAGAGCAAAGCTGGAGTGGATTATCTGCTCCAGGAGTGCAGGGAGAGGTGTATAACCTCGCACGCTGCTTCCCCGGGCTGCGTGTCCTGGGTAAGCATTAATCAGATACAAAAGGGCATGTGTCACACAAGAATAACTCTGCTATTATTATTATTTATTCCATGTAATGCTTTAGCTTTCTAGTCAGGTCAGAGCCTTGGTCTTTTCCTTTGGAGACTGAAATAGCTGGAGGCATGCATGGCTCCGAGCATATTCTGCAGCCCCGCTTTCAGCTCTGCTCAGGGATGGCACTTTGTAGTCAGACAGTTCCTGCTATGTCCCCAGCAGCTTGGGCAGATGGGATGTCCCCGTGCCACCAGACATGCCATGGAGCTGAGGGCCCAGCTCAGAGAAGGGAGGTGTGAAGAATCCCTTCCCTCCCAGCAGCCCCAGGAGGTGTTCCCCCAGGGCACAATGGCATCCTGGCAATGCTCAATGTGCTGGTGTGAAGTGAAATTGGGGCAAGATTTAAAGTAAAACTTATCCAGGGAAGTCTCAGCTTTGCAAAACTTGCAGTTTCCCCCCAAATACCATTTCAAAGGGAAGCCTGGTGTCATAATGAGCTGCAATCACAGCCCACTGCTCCTCTCTCCTCCGGTCCCAAGATGTGTCCAGTGACGGCAGAGGGAAGAGTGTTGCATCTCAGACCTACAAAAGGCATCACCTGATGCGAACAAAAAATCCCCAACCCAAACCTAAACTATCTGGGGTTTTAGTCCCATGGAAATAGAATCATAGAATTGTAGAATAGTTAGGATTGGAAAGGACTTTAAGATCATTCAGTTCCAACCCCCCTGCCATGTGCAGGGACACCTCACACTAAACCACATCACCCAAGGCTTCCTCCAACCTGGCCTTGAAACTGCCAGGGATGGAGCATTCACAACCTCCCTGGACAACCCATTCTAGTGCCTCAGCACCCTGACAGTACAGAATTTCTTCCTTATATCCAATCTAAACCTCCCCTGTTTAAGTTTCAACCCATCATCCCTTGTCCTATCACTCCAGTCCCTAATGAAGAGTCCCTCCCCTGTAGGCCCCCTTCAGACAGTGGAAGCTGCTATGAGGTCTCTACGCAGCTTCTCTTCTCCAGGCTGAACAGCCCCAACTTTCTCAGCCTGTCTCCATACAGGAGGTGCTCCAGACCCTGATCATCCTCGTGGCCTCCTCTGGACTTGTTCCAACAGTTCCATGTCCTTTTTATGTTGAGGACACCAGAACTGCACACAATGCTCCAGATGAGGTCTCACGAGAGCAGAGCAGAGGGGCAGGATCACCTCCTTTGACCTGCTGGTCACACTCCTCTTGATGCAGCCCAGGATACAGTTGCTTTCTGGGCTGCAAAATAGAGCATAAGAGGCACAGTTTCATCTCCTTAGAGTTGCTGGAGTCCTTTAATCCTCTCTGATGTCCAGGTACCCAGGAAGGAAGGAACAAAGAGAATCTGTAGTAGGAATTAAGAGGGTACAGAGTAATTACCCAAGGGTCTTTATATATACATATACAGGGTCTTTAGAAATATTTCCAATTAAAAACAAACAAAAAAACCCCAAACCCCAAAAACCAAACCAGAAGCACTTTGGGGCTTCATCCTTCCCCTCCCCATTCCGATCTCATTCATAGGATGCAGAGTGCCCTCTTGCAAGAAGCTGCAAAGACAAGAAGCCAGGAGAGACAGCAGAACAAACACACATGCCCAAGGGTTATGCTGCACTGCTACTTCTCTCTGTGGCTTTGCAGGAGCTGCAGGGATGTGACAGCAAAATGCAGCAACTGGAGCTGAAGAGCTGCCAGCATCATGATGGTGAAGTGTGAATAAGGGACACAGGGGAAGCTGTTAATGCAGGGGAGATGCTGAAGCAGCCTTAATCCGTTTGGCAGATCAGTGCCTGACACTGCATAAAACTGTGCATTAGAGAAATACAGATACAGTGTTTGGTTGAAGTTTGGCAGGGTGTGATTTGTGTTGGCTGATGTACAGTCTGCAATAGCAATGGTGTATTCCTGCCTCTGCATCAATGAGACATTTTAAGGGGTGTTTAGGCTGTATCTGAATGGCAGAGGTGGCTCTCATACTGCTCTCTCTGCTCTCCTTTCACAACAGGTCTCTTCAGCTAGCACATTTAAGTCTAAGGGCTTGGTTCACCAGCAGATTGTCGCACTCAGCGGTTCATGGATGGGACTGAGCCCAAATCCATTCTCTGTGATACCCAGCTCTGCCTCTGCTATTAAACCTAAATAACAAGCAAGTTTAGTGGCTGCAAAAGCTGCCAGGCCATTGCAGCTTTATTTAGCCGCATAGCAGGTGGATTTTGGGAAGTGTTTTTGCAGTCCTCCCTCACATGTGCATGCCACAGCCTGCCTGTGAGGTTAGCCTACCCCTAGAAGGATCAGGAGTGAGGACCAGTCCTTCCCATCTCCACTAGCTAGCAGAGCAGGGAGTATTTGTGCAGGTCAAAGGTATCCCTGATGCCACTGGAGTGTCTCATAGTGGGTTTGAGAACTGGCCACCAGCCTTGAATGGGATCTAAAAGCACCAGAAGTCTTGGGTGGGTGGGTGGATGGATGGATGGATGGATGGATGATAGATGCATGGATGCATGGATGCATGCAACAATGGATGGATGATGGATGGATGCATGCATCAATGAATGGATGGATGGATGATGGATGAATGGATACATAGATGGATGATGAAGGAATCGATAGATGAATAGATGGATATAGATGGATGGATGGATGGATGGATGGATGGATGGATGGATGGACGGACGAATGGATACATGTATGGATGCATGGGTGGATGCATGGATGGATGCATGGATAGATAATGGATGGAGATGTTGCCAGCATTTGCCATTGCTAAACCCCAGAATTACCATGACAAGGTCCTATCCAGCAATAACCTCTATATTTAGAAGGCTTTCATTTACTTCTTTCAGGAACTTGTCCAATAGCTCTTTGAACCTGTGTAAATGTCCACCATGAGAAGGCAGTGGCAGAACAACTCATCATCTGAAGGATGTTCAACTTGCTTTCTGCAAAGTGCTCTCTGCCTGCCAGAGTTGATGTCTCCTTGTTATTGTATCAGCAGAGATGGTGAAAGAGCCTTGTCTCTTCATTCCTCAGTGGCACTTATGGTTTTACAGACATCTACTGCATCCACTCTCAGCCATCTCTTGTTTAAGGTAGTGATGTTGTGTTATCAGGATCTTACTTGTGCCTCTAAGCCATAAACTGAGCAAGATCTGCAAGGAAAGAAGAGAAACCACCATTGCAATGCCCATGCTTCTGGTTTGCCGCAGCCCACCCTTCCTCCAACAGCACCTTGCTTTGTACCCTGTGTAAACCACTTTGATTCACCTTTCCTAACTCTGTCAAACTTTGGGTAATTGGACAAGCCAAACCTAGATACCTGCTTTAGGGGAAGAGAAATCTCTTGGTAGGCTGTCAAGGGACTCCAGCCACCAGCTCTTGTGGCTAAAGTCCCTTGTATGTCTTATACCTATACCATAGCTGGCTGAATCACACCCATAGGGTTAGGGGTGATAATTCAACCTCCTCCCCACATACCTCCCTTTTCCTGTCTGCAAACAGCTTCCCCACTTCATGGCATTATTTAGAAGCTCAATTAGTTAATAGCTGCAAAGTGCTCATAAGATGGATAGCACTATAGAAACAGTGCTCTTGGGAAGTACTTCTACTATTTTAAGCAAATAAAGAATGCCACCTGCCAAATCTGTGCCTAGAAGGGACAGGATGTCAAAAGAGATGGACGGGGCATAACTGAGGAGACAGGAATGATAATTCATCTTCCAGTTGGCATTTGTTTTATCTCCACTTTGGCTTGAACGCTCAAGAATAAGGTAGGAGGAAGGAGTTTTGTTACCGACTTATTAATGTCTCTGATGAAGGACAAGAGATAAACTGAGCAGGAGTGTATAACTGACGCACCCCCTTTGTCTTCCCATTGCTGCTGCTTCTTGGTTTTACTATTTCAAAGGTAAAAAGTGGGGAGGAAAACAAAAAAGAAACAAAACAGCTGAAAAAGACCTCCTGAGATTATTTGTTAATATCATAAAGAAACAGAAAGGGGAACTCATCCTATTACTGCTCTGACCAAAGCAAGTCAGCAAGGTGCAAAATTCTCTCTGCAACACATTTTTCGCTCTGCTTTTGGCCTGTAGCCCTTTCCAGTGCTGCAAGCCTGGCCACTGTCACAAACCAGTGCCAAACCTACACAGCACTCAAGGCTTCTATGAGCTTTCCCTGCTGTGTAGCATCATCTCTGCCTTTTGCACAGCTGAATGCCTGTAATACCTGACTCAGGGCTGAGCGCAGTGCAAATCCCCCCAGCTATCAGGAAATCCAATTTTATGGACACGGCTAAATTTGTGTGATGTGTTGGTGGATTAATTCATGAAGATCATTGCCTGCTCAGTCCTGTAATTCAAGCTCTTTTCTTACACAGGAGAGAGGCAGGCACATGGATATTTTCACATCATGGGGCCAGTCAACAAGTGTCACAGTGGGATGCAGAAGCAGCATGGAAGATTGTGCTTGGCCGAAGGTCAATGCGACTATTATAGTGCTGCATGGGATTGGGCAAAGGTTTTGAATGAGCAGTCCAGATAGCTTAATTCTGATTTCACAAGTATTGACAGGTCAAAGGCTTACAGCAACTCCAAAGACTGTATGTACATATAGTCCATTCCAGGATTTCTCTGCTGGGTAGATGTAGACTGGCCTAAATCATAGAATCACAGAATGGTTTGTGTTGGAAAGGACCTTAAAGCTCATCCAGCTCCAACCCCTGCCACAGGCAGGGACCCCTTCCACTGGAGCAGCTGCTCCAAGCCCCTGTGTCCAACCTGGCCTTGAACACTGCCAGGGATGGGGCAGCCACAGCTTCTCTGGGCACCCTGTGCCAGTGCCTCAGCACCCTCACAGGGAACAGCTTCTGCCTAAGAGCTCAGCTCAGTCTCCCCTCTCTTGGGCAGGTTCAAGCTATTCCCCTTGTTCTTTCCCTACAGGCCCTTGTCCAATGCCCCTCTCCAGGTCTCTTGTCAGCTCCCTTTTAGGTATCAGAATCAATAAACCCCACCTGCTTTGTGGGTCAAGATGGAGAGGAAAAGCTTTTCTCTGGAAGGCAACAGTGTGCTTTCACTGTCATACTGTCCTTGTCTTTCTGCTCTTTGCATTTGTACAGTGCTTATTCCCTCCATGCCTCAGTGGCAAACCATCTCTTACCATTATAATTTGTCTTTGCAATGAAATGCACATGAACAGGGGCATGGTTCATGGTGATACTAGTGCTAAAGGGAATCCTCATGATTTTGGGGCACCTCAGGATGTCATTTTAATGGGATCCATCATCTGTACCTGCTGGATCCCCCAGCAGGTCTGAATCTCTCTGCAAAGCAGGACCACCAGTTTGGTGTTGGGATGGATCTCAAAGCACATCACAGAGAGTGGAGAAATAGAGCTTGATCTGTTTCATGGATGGAGAAAATGATGAGGATAGCAGAGACATAACATGTCTCAGGCTACATGGGATCAGTTGCTGACTTGGGAATAGATCTAGGAAAAGGATGGTGCCTGTACCACCCTTTTGAGTGTGTATGTGCTCACAAGTGTGGGTGGGTCCACCAAAGCAAATGGCAGGACTTCCATTGTCTTCTCCAGAGTAAGGATTTCATCTAACAGCTCAATCCTTCTATGACTTGTATGAGCATCCTTCATATAAATACTGTACAGCCCTGATGGCCAACTGCCTCTGCTGGTTCCTGAATCTCACCTAATGCCCTCATTCCTGCACCAGTTCACAGCATGGGGAATCACTGGAGCTTTCCAATGTGTGATGGGAAATGGCAGAAGCAAAAACCTAAAGAAGGTTTGAACTCATGGATGCTTATCTTAGAAGAAGAAAGGAAAAGGATGCTCATTACATGATAGGAGGAAGGACCTCATATCACCCTACAAGACACCTAAAGCATCTTACAGACTGAAACACCTACAGGCATGTGGTCTGCTCTTCCTGCTTCCACATCATGCCCAGTCTCTCACCACCCATCTCATTTTCCTTGTAACATCTAATTTCTCTAACCTTCTGAAAGCAGCCAGACATGGCTCAAGAATGATCTTCCACCCCCTCCATCAAAGCCTGTCTCCTTCTCCCTTTCTTCATGCACCTCTTTGAATCAGTTTCAGATGAATGGAGGAGGCCCATTGAAAGTGTTTTCTGGGGAATTTTGTCACAATTTAGACCATTAAATCTAATGTGTGAGATCAGCAAAGTGTGTTCTTAAACAGAGTAATATTTAGCCCATAAGATATACTTAGAATATTAGAGATTGGGATTGTTTTCTCTTTCCAGTGCTTAAAATGTGTTGGAAAACAATGGAGAAATTCATTAGCAGAAGGATCAGGTTGTGATTCAAGGCTGAAGAGTTAAAGCTCCCTGGACCATTGTAATTTTGACCCCTTCTCCAAATCATTATGCTAGGACATAGGGTCTTTCATTACTTGAGAATATAACACTGGGTTTGGGAGCTTTAATTCTGCATTTTCTGACTCTTGTGGGTTTAAATAATAATTTAATGTTCCATTAAAGTAGTTCCTTTTCTTATTTTTTTCCATTAAAATAGTTCTGCTTCTTATTCTTTTTCCCCCAGTGAAGGAACTTGGAGAGGTTTTCGAGAGTAAAAGGGGAATTAATTAGAAAATGTGGGAAAACAAGAGAGATTGACCCTATTCTTCCACAAAAGCCTCTTTGGGGATACTTTAAGGGAAGATGAACACACGATGAAACCAGGGTGAACGATGCCAGGAGACCTTTGGACAAATAAGAATCAGACCCACATGTTAATAAAGATAAAGCAATAAGCCTATCACAGAGACAATCTTCACTTTGTTTCATGTGAAAGTGCATTTCAAATGCGTAAAGAACACAACTTTGTGAGTTTTGTGGAGGATTCTTCCACTCTTCTGCCCTTCTGAGCTCACTTCTCAAACCCTTCATTCCTTGTTCCTTTACTGAGTAATTTCTGTGATGCCCTCTGCTCCCCTCTGGTCCTACACCATGCATTTGCCTCATTTCTGCAGTCCCTAAAGATGATAGGGGTTCCCCTGAGAAGCCTCAAGCTTTATATTTAAAACTTTTTTGATAGAGAAAACATATTTCTATGGATTTGCAGAACACTTGACAAATATACAATTATTATTCTTAATTTTAACATCTTTTGTGCAGGTTTGTGGGTAAATACACCATCAGGTTTACAATACCATTGTGCTAGATATTGCTCATCCATGTCCTACATATCCCCCGTATCAGACAGACCCATGGGGTGCGTTGTCCTCCTGTTGGATGGTATTGTGAGCAAGGGATATGCCATAGGTTACTCATCAATGTTTATTTGTGTACTTGCTTGGACATCATGGCACCTCTTAACTTGTCCAGGAGTAAACTGTTACCAGTATATAACATCACAGCTATCAAAAGCAAAGACATAAGATTTCATGGGGTTTAATGGATAAAATGGTCATAAAGATGGAAAAAAGGAGTGACAATCACTGCTGGTCCACAGGACACAGACCTCCTTTCTGTTCCTTGCTTCCAGGCTCAGGACAGTGATGCTACACCAAGAAATCTAGTAGAAGGCCAATCCTGGTATTCCCACACATGCTGCAATTATGTCTGTCTTTTACAATGCAAGTGTATCCCAAAATGTATGACATACTCAGCAGGGAAAACAAATTAGCAGATAGCAGGAGGAGAGAACAGGGTGACAAGCGTGTAGCAGGCACTGGGAGAAGATTGCAAGGAGCTGTAATCGTAACCAGGCACTATGACTGTTGGTATTCTTGTTATTGTCATTGTTATTGTTATTATTATGAATATTAATTAAATGTTGAGTACTGACATCAGCCCCTTTCCTACCAGCATGACCTCAGAGTCTTCTGGGCATCTTAAATCAGAGGCTCTGCTGTTTTCCACGACCTTTGGACCAGGGCATTTCACCCACACTAAAAACCTGTTGCATTTCAGAGCTGTAACAAGAATACCAGGAAGAAAAAGAGCAGATAGAGAGTTAATAGAGAGATCTGCTGTGTGAGGTCTGAACAAAACTCATAAACAGGGACAAATGTTGAGACCGTAGATGGTGTTTGCTAAAGTGGCAACCATTGGCCAATGTTCCCTTTCTCATTATTCCTCATTTGTGGAACAAAATCAGACATTATCTCCAGGGATGTTTTCAGATGTAAATAGATGAGTAGACATGTTCAGATGATTTTTGCCATCCCTAGTGTTTATGTTTCATATCATTTCATGGGCACACTTCAATCAGAATGCAGCAAAACCTGTGGCCAGATGAGGGGTGTTTTGACTGAAATGAAGATTAAGTGTTACTCAAGACTATTTACAGCCACCCAAAACTAGATCCAGAAGGAAGCTGAACCATTTTTCTGGCACTTTCGGAGCCTCAGGGATAGGAAGTTTTGTGCAGATTTGTATTTTTTATATCTGTATTCTTACAACTGCTCACTAATGAGAACAATTTCTCACATCCTTGGTGTATGTAGGATGCCAGCATCGCATCCTACATACATCCTTCAAGCATGCAGCTAGATATGAGCACATTTACATCTGGGCACATCCAGAGTAGCTGATGAAGCAATCAGAGCCTGAATCAGACCCACAGCTTCAGGTATGCAGTCACCTACCAGCTGCATCCTCCTCTTCATCATCCAGCCTGTTTGCACTGGACTTGAACCATACCCAAACATAGCCTAGCTTTGGGAAACTTGAGCTCTCAGTTCCAGTTTTTCAGGCTATCTGTAGGTTTTAGTGTATTTTACTTCTGTCTCCAAGTTACAGCAGGTAAAACACAACATTTCAACAGGGCTTTGTTACTTGAAGAGGAGCATTAGTATGGGATATGATGGGCATCACCACAGTTACATCCCACTCAGAACTTTCCAAAACTAATCAGCACTTAGGGGCATTCAGATTGGGTCACCATGTGAGCTGGGTATTTTAGAGGCAGCAGGAACAAACTCTTTGCTCCTTTTCTTTGGTCCCTTCATCTTTGGATGTGTTTTGATGTTATTTGTCTTACAGGCCTAGACAATTCTTTGGGAAATTCCCTTTTTATCATGGTGCACAAAATGATAGATGGATGAGGGGAATAAAAGATCATGCATTTCCTATGGATTTGGTGTTTCACAGCAAAAATGTAAGCTGCTTTGCTTGCTGCTGGATCTGGTGGTACATGAAAAAGTCACGTTGAGGAGTCATGCTGCTAAAGGAGAAACATCTTCTTCATGTGCTGTAGCTTTGCAATCAACACACAGTGCCATGGGAAAGCTTGGGATGTTGTAGCCCCATAACAGGGCAGGTTGGAACTATCCTCAGTGTATAACTGGGGAAACCACATTGAAAGATGCATCAGTGCACTGCATATCTTCATCATATCGTATATGGTCTGGTGTGAGGCGTCCCTGCCCGTGGCAAGAGGGTTGAAACTAGATGATCTTAAGGTCCTTTCCAACCCTAACTATTCTATGACTCTATGATTCATTTGTGATTTTACTGCCCACCTCACATTGTCTTGTGGTGTCTTGAAGCAGTGAAAGGATTGTACATTAAACAGCAAACACCATGAGGTTGTCTCTAAGAAGCAAAGCAATGACACATGAGCCTTCCAGGGTGTGAAACCAAAAGGCTATAGAAGAGCTCCAGATGTCAATGCTTTTCACATCCTGAATTGTTTTCCTTTTTTGCATTTAGGACTGGCAATGGTGAGATTAGTACCTGGATTGTAGCTGTATTCTCCATAGTTTCTTGCTATAATGTCTGATCCATGAAGATTATCCCTACATCTTCCCTACATCTTCCCTACATCAAACTCTTGCTATTTAAACACTTCCTTTACAAAGGCAGCTTTCAACCCTGCGTTTGAGAGCAATATTAAGCTGTTGTGTCAGAGAAGAGACACGTATCAGAAAAGGGCTATTTCTGCATCATGTGCCTCAGACCTCCCCAGCTTCTATTTGTGCTGCCTTTGAGCATAAGGATAGTTTGCTTTTATCTGTCCAATGGATTTCTACTGCTGTGATCATTTCTCCCCTGGGAAGGGTGGCTGTGGCTGTTTCCACCACCACTGACACACAAAAGACCCCTTTTCTTCTTGTCAAGGAGCCAATGTCACAAATCTCCTGCTCTCTCACTTGGGGGTAGTGACTGACTTGGAAAGAATATCTCAATTGAGTATTAGTTTCCCCAGATGAAATATCACTTACCCTCTCCTTTGCAGTGCCAGTAATACGAATGGTCTCCAACCACTGTAATTGCTTCGTGGTAGATTGAAAAACAGAAGGAGCAGCTTTGCTGATTTGTGGTTTAGAGGAATGTACAATATACGTGTCTCCAACTGATATTAAAGATGACAGATTGAAATCTGAACCACCAAAGATAGGCACTGCAGATGATAAATGGCCCTCCAACTTTGAGAAGAGCTGGATCATGGCTCAAAGTGCAAGGGAAGGGCATACAATGAAAGCTAGGAGGCCAGTGCGTAATCTCTACAATTAGTGCAAGCATCCATCCTGCATTTGTAGAGTGCTTTCCATTTCCATATGGGTGTAAGTGAATTAGTGTGATGGGGGCTGATAGCCCCATTAGATAGCCTGCTTTCCTTTAATGGTTTGATAAAAGGAAGGTGACAAGAAGATAGATAGAGATAATACTCCAGGCTTCTTGCAGGAGAACCATTATCATTAACAACATTAATTAGCCTATAATACACTGTACAGAAACACCAGATACACCAGTCTAAAGGGAAGTAACCTGATAATTGTCAGTAACATGATAGCTTAGCATTAGCATATCCTGATCATTGAATATCTTTATCTTCCCAACCTAGCCTTTTGAATTCCCAAGACTGCTTTACAGGCAGCATCTCTACCCAAGTCATTAAAAAGACACATGATTATGGAAGTGGAGCCACAAGGTTGGTAGCAGACTCCAGAACCTTTTGCCATCAAGTCAGCCCATGCAGAACTAGTCTAGTTTTACCCTTTGGAAACTATTTGGACTTAAGGGCATATTGAAAGTGGACTGAATTGCTTCTAAATCTGAGTCTTTCCCAGAAGGGACATGGTAGTGCTTTTGGAAAGCAACTCAGAGTGCTCTGGTAAAGAGAAGTGCAGAGAATAACCTTCAGTTTGTCCATGGGAGGTAACAGAGATATATAGATAGGAGTATAACCCAAAACTGCCTAAAGTCAGCCCTAACATCCTGCAGTCTGGATGTGGAGAGATGATACATTACACTAAGGGAGAATCAAGCATTTTACTCTCACCCCTTGCAAGCAGCTAGCCAAACCCCCTAAAGCTCCTACTAAGAAGAGAAATCAACTGTGGGATCAGTGCTTTTTTAAGGTAATCATCTTTCTCTGCAAGGGATGTCTCAAGCCACTGTGTCACAGATTGACAGGTGAGTCCCTTGGACCAAAGCTGAACCAGGCACATCAAGCTCATGCTTAACATTAACTTAAACAGGGGAAGTTCAGGTTAGCTCTTAGGCAGAAGCTGTTCCCTGTGAGGGTGCTGAGGTGCTGGCACAGGGCACAGGGAAATGTTCAAAGCCAGGTTGGACACAGGGGCTTGGAGCAGCTGCTCCAGTGGAAGGGGTCCCTGCCCGTGGCAGGGGGGTTGGAACTGGATGAGCTTTAAGGTCCTTTCCAACCCAAACTATTCTGTGATTCTATAATTCTATTTCAGCATTTTGTTACAAAATTTTGTTACAGTTTCTAGTCTCCCCTATAATCCAAACTAAACCTTTTTTTGCTGAAAATTAAGCTCATTTCTTCTTATTTTTCTCCCATCAGACTAGAGGAATCACTCTTATCACTTTCCCGAATATCTTCAGTCTCCTGCAAGGCTATTGTTCTATCTCCACTTGGCTTCTCTTTTCTTGGCTGAAGAAATACAATTCCTTCAACCTATTTTGCTGATTACAAAACTAATCAAACTACCGGAGAGGGCTCCCTTGCTTGGAGCACAAACCGCTTCATAGAGAGAAGCCTCGAGACTTTCTTTCATCAAGCTTTTCTGCATGCTGCTTCTTCAGCCTCTGTGATGCTTTTTCCCACCAGCATCAATGCATTGAAAGAAATACTGAGTTTTAATCTAAGTGCTTCTGGTGTCTCAACAGCCCGAGGCATGTGAGCTGTGGGAACCCTCCTTGGGTTCTGAGAAGGTCTGCAGGGGTTAGGCTGATATCTAAGCTGGTTTATATTGCCTGACACCAGAGGTTATCACAGGACTCTGAATCAGACACAGCTTTGAAACAGCCTTCACAGGGAGCTCCTGGAAAAAGAGTGAAAGGATTTTAAACTCAAGTTTGTTTGAATAAAAACTTGATTTCTCAGCTAGAGGATGGAATAAAAGTGGAATCTTGAGGGCATATTTCATCTCTTAGGCTTGAATGATACTCTACTAGATGGACACCTAAGGTTTGCTCAGCTCAGACACCCAGCCTTTGGATGGCCTACATTTGATGAGATGTGTTACATGTCTGTGCTCTATTTTTCTTTTGCTTTCCCACAAACAGTTCCAGTTCAAAGAGAAGGAATTATGTATATATGTATGTATGTATGTGTGTATGTATGTATGTATGTATCTATCTATCTATGTACCTACTTGCCTGCTTATCTATCTATCTATCTGGCAATAGAGGCAAAGTTTCTGCTCCTTATAACCTGGGTTGCAGTACTGTTATATCTAAAAGTATTTCTTTGCCTTCTGAAGTGGGTGCTTTGACCAAACAAATCATTCCAAGTCTCTTCTTGAAGTTATTCTCTATGTGGTTTCAGACAGACTTCAAGCTCAGCTCTCTGCCTGTCTATGCAACCCCCAAAACCCTGGACACTACACACCCTTGCCTACAAATGCTATGGAAGGAATTAGAGCTGACTAAATCCTCCCTGATTACATTCACAGCAAAGAGACAGAAGTAGGCACTCACAGCATGAAGTTCATTTGCCCAGGTATAGATGTATCCTCTATAAAGAGATTATTCTTGTCTGAAAGACTCTAAGTGGTGCATGGAAGAAACACAAGGGGACAGATTCAGACGAATATCACTTTGGACCTCATCTCTTGCAATGATGGAGCATTGACACTGGAGAATGGTTTGTACCAGCTTTTTGATGGTGATCCAGTAACTACTTTAGTGAAGTGCAAAGAGAAATGCTCCCATTCTGCTTGGGAGGAAGGGAGGGAAGGAAGGAAATCTTCCTTGGGAGATGAAAAATATGGAAAATGAAATAGAGCAGACAGTAGAGAGATTGACAGCTGGAGTCTGCTGGATCCATTGCTATTGACCGCAAGCTTGGTTAAGGTGGCAATTATCAGCTATGGTATCATTCCTCCTAAAAGTGGAAAGGAAATATCAATACTGAAATGTATAAAGCATGTAAAAAAAAAGCAGAGCAGAAAGAGCATAATGGGAATGCAATGATTAAGACAGACAGACAGGGAGTGATGTTGCTGCAGTGACTCTTGGCAGTGCTGGGAATGAAAGTCTATGTTTCAGTGTGAGAAAACACAAAAGGAGATTAATTTGCTCTTGTGATGACCACAGATTTTGGTAGATGGCAAAACAGACTTCCTGGGCTCTCTGAAGGAATTGCTTATAGGAAATACCCAAGTCAGGAGGGTTATTCTACTTACAAAAGATACCTCTATATGGTACCTGTACTTCCAGTCTGGGGGCAAAGGGATGGATCCACACCTGCCCATATATATAATAAGATTGAAATGGCTTGAGGTTGGTGATTTCACAAGAAAAAAACTCAAACCATCCATTCGGCTCTTGCTGCTTTGAACTTGCTCTCTATTTCCCGTGCTTGACATGAAAATCTGCCCTGAAACGGTGTACATGCATCAGCATGTGTATGCATGTGTAAGCAGGGGTCAGATGGGCATGCAGCATTGTTATAAATAAAAGGAAGTGCCTGTCTTTCTGCATTGTGCTCAGAACTAGGGCTTATTTCCCTAGAGGTCCACACGTCCCCTTTTATTTATGATCTTTAATGGCACCATCCCAAATGATGGCTGCTCCACAGATGGGCCTAGTTCCCCAAAGGGAACTGTCCCATGAGTGAAGCTTCTTGGCAGAACCAGCCACCTCTTCCTCACTATTTGGTGCCCAGCAGATGTGCCATTGCCTGTGGACACCTTAGAGAAGAACAGCCCTTTGGGATGAGGCTCATTTTGATTTACTCTCTTGAAGAGATATTGGGCACACACAAATCTTGAGGATGCTTTTGAAGAACAAGGCAATGAGATGTCATGCAAAATGTACCCTTGCATTGAAAGGTTTCAAGATTACAGCTTTCCAGGGATCTCCTGTATTCAAGATCAGCACCCCAGATCCATCAATCTTCTCTTCTACCCCTATGGCAGCTTTCAGTTTGTGCATCTTGCTTTCATAAAATCACTTTTCCTGCTGCAAAGTCAGCTTTGGAAACCTCTGTCTCACTGTCCACCTCTGTCTTCTCACATCCACAAAGCAGGCCAGGAGACATGCCTATCGGACCATGCCAAAAACCGTGTCACTGAAACATCTGGGTAAAAGAGAACCTTCTAGAAGCTGTGGGTTCTGTTTTGGAGGTGGAGATGAGTGTTCAAGGGCTGTTTTCAAGGAAGGTTATTTAGCAGATTTTCCAAGTCATCCCTACTCAAAAACCCAAGCTTGTGATGGAGCAATATCTGCCCATCCTTCCTAAGATGGAGGCAGCTGCTCTCCTTTATTCTTTCACTCCCAGATTAGCCCCTGAAGTCCCAGAGAGGTTATAAAAATTAATGATGACAGCAAGAAAAAAGGATCTGCCCTGACTATGCAATAGCCCTTCCAAAACCTATGGGCAATGCCTGTGGTGTTGCTGATGAGGCCGGGAGATGATGCTGATGAGGCTGGGAGATGATGCTGATGAGGCCTTCAGGAGAACATCCCTTCCATCCTCATCCTGCTGAGAAAGCACCCATGTCCCCTGTAGCACCCAGCAAGAGACTTGGTTTAGGTCTGGCTCATACTGCTCTTTTCAGATGAATGGGAGGAAGAAAATCTTGTTGATAGTGGTGGTCAGACGCAAGACTGAGGGGAGCATAAATATATGTGAGACCATTCATATGCATCTGAAGCTTTATGTCCTAAATAATGCTAAGGGTGACAGAAGGCAGCAGTGGCCATGTCCCTCCTTCCCCTACAGGCCTAGCTTAGATTTTCTTTATGTCACATTTTCAGGGCTATTTCAGGACCTAAAGCCAAACCTTCCTGCACCCTCCGCCTCTTCTCCCTACATTTTCCACTGTGTGGGATGAAAGCTGTGTTTCCTCTGCAGAACAGAGGGGACCAGTAACTGCAATTACAGCTCCCAGACTAGTAATGTGCAAAGACTCTAGATAGTATACACCTAGATATTAGTAGTCTCTGTCCACAGGATGGGAATAACCTACCTCTGTGTAGCTTGTGAATGATAGCGACTGTTTTAACAGGGGAGTATTTCCTCAGCTGGTATAAACCAGCATAACTTGATGCCTCTCTAAAGGCCAGGATGGATGACAAAATCCCCACAGTGATTTCCCACAAAGCTTCACGGAATCTGAATGAAATCAGGATAATTCATTGCAAGTCCTTAACTAAACAAGCACATGGCTTGGTACTTAAATTTCCCCATCACTGCTATTTTTATGGACAGACAGCCACTGCCATAGTTATTTTCCCAGCATCATCCCTTGCTTGTTTTACAGGAGCAGGGCTTGACATACAGGATGTCAGGTAAATAACCTGCCCAGTGCTTCAGAAAGTCAGCAAAAGAAGCAGGAATCACAGCCTGGCACCGTTCAAATAAACATATCTGTCCCCTGGATGCATGGAAAACTGCAGGCACAGGATTGCAGGGATGGTGGGGAATGAGGGTAGAGAGAAAGGTGCAAAACAGGAGCTGAGAACAGTGCCTGTTCAATGCATGTATTCGAGTGGGAGTCAGCTAAAGGCTGGCTTATGGTAACTGCATCACACATTCACATTCATCTTTCTTGGGAATGTTTTGAGTTCCCCTTACTCACTACCAAGGCAACTGATTCCTGCAGGAAAACAGAGCGAACTCACACAGAGCAGTTGTGAACAGCAGTGAGCACAGCATCACCGCACTTGTGGGTGCACAGTGGCCAAGTCCAGAGCAGTTCAGAAGATTCAGAGGAAACTTCTTAGCATCCAGAAACCTCCCACCACCAACCTCTGGGACTGCACAGACCAATCTGAATATGCCACACATGGTGCACAGTGCTTCAGATGCGCTGCTCGGATGCTGATGGATGCTCAGCTCCAGCAAACAGCACTGCTGATGCTGGCAGAGGTTTCTCTTCTCACATCTGACTCCAAGCTTCACCCACCCTCTCCCCCAGCTCAGCTGCTCTGAACCACTGAGGAAGAAGAGGTGGCCTTGGAGGAGCTGGGAGCAGAGCATCTCCACTCACACTGTTAATGGTATTGATCTTACTTGTGGGTAGTCAGAGCCTAGACTTGAACCTTCACATCCCACTCTGGGACAGAGGGAGCAACTGTCATCATATGTCCTGGGAGGATCCCTGAGCCCTTTGCTCATAGCCCACTGTGACATGATGAGGAGGGGGCAGCTTTGGCTGTCACCTCTCCCAGCAGGGCTCACAGACATCAGCACTAGAGCTCAGCTGGCAGAGCCTTGGCTTAGTTACAGCATCAGTGATGACCCTGTGGCCTCTGTGAAAAGTGTGCTCAGCCCCTGGGTTGGAAAGGTTGGACACCTCTGGCTGATTGATCCAGGGGCACTGACACAGACAAGCAAGATCCCAGCCTAAGGAAGTTTGTGGAAGATGGATAGCACAGCACAGATATTAACAGGCTATAAGGGAAGGCAGCAGAAAACCTGAGGAAGCTGCTGGTACCTGACGCTTGCCTTTCAAATATAATTGCCTCTTGTCTGGTTGATGGAAGGATTTGAACCTGGTGCTTCCAACGTTGGAGGCACAAATCTCTGGAGTCTGCACAAAAGAGCAAAGACATTGCTGTACTGCTGACCCATCCCTTCAGCTAACAGCTGAAGTTCAGACCTTGAGTCTCCAGCCAGCTATTCACAATTAGCAACATGCACACACAAGAGCATTTCCATATTAACCCATTATTGTCTGCCCTTAGACAAGCCTAAGAGCAACTGTTTCCCCACACAGCATCAGCCTTCTCAGTTACCGAGCAAGTTTAAAGTCACCATTGGCACAGCCCCTTGTTCGTTGCTGTGCTTCTATCCATAGATGTTCAGGGTGGGTTTCTATCCCACCAGCCATATCCAAACTAATCACCTGGTTCAGAGATGATTCATCTTGTTCCCTCAAGACAAATAACCACAAGGAAATACAACTCACATTAAAATACAGTTGATAAACAGAGCAGTCAATGTGAACACTGGAAAAACTTGTCCTCCACTGGCAAGAAAGGGGGAAAAGGCTGATTAGCTCTGATATAATATCTGTATCATCTCACCATAAGACCCTCAAAAGTGATGCTGGAGACATATCTCATGAAAAGGGAGCCCTAGGCCACAACATCTCAGAAAATCCAACTCTAGAAATAAAGAATAGAGGTAGGAAGCTGATGAAGATCAATAAAGCAGATAGGAATCAACAGTGCTCAAAGAGAAGCCCACTACCAATCGCAATGTGAAGTTTCCACTCAGTGGAGGAGGAGTAGTGAGACAGGACGATATAATGCATCTCATCTTCTGGCTTCAAGTAACTAAAGTTGCTTGGGTGTTTCTTTCTCACAGGGTCAGTTTCATTGTACGTTAAAAGGGATGGAGCTTCAGGAAGCACAAGCCTAACCCTCTGTACATCAAATCCCTCTGAACTGTTTCCTACAGGCCACCTGAATATTAAGTCCTCTAAATTCACTCAGAACTTGATTTCTAGTCCCTGTACTCCAGTCTATGCTTGATTATTCCTTATGTACCGTCAGCTATAAGGTCTTCCCCTTTTCAAGGTATGTCCACTGTGTTCCAAATTGAGGTTTTACAACAGATTAAGGACAAATGTATCTGGTCCCTACACAAAGTGGGGTAGAATGATTTCTCTGGGTGGGAAGAAGGGGGGAAGTACAGAGAATGACTGAGAGTGTCTCAGAAGAGCTTGCACAGAGCAAGAATGGTCTCCTGCATCATGGCCTTACGGGTTGAAGTGGCCAGCTCTCCTGCCCTTTGTCTGGGCTCCTCCAGCATTACTCCAAAGTCAACAGACAACCATCAGATGATGGTATCCTGGTACTTTGCAACCACTCCTTATTACACTCTACTCTCTCTACTCCTATCTCTTTTGGGGTGCTGAGCACTTTGGGCATTGGTGGTCAGTTGTACACACACCCAGCACCCATCCAGTGTACGATGGATTTGGTGCCACCCCATATGTGTGCAGGGTTGAACCCTTCAGAATCCATCCCCAAGGAGGTCTGAATGCTCTCCCCACCCCACCACTGGCGCTGTCGTTTGTCTTTCCTGATACACACAATGTTATGTGATGTTAATTTTCAGGTGAATGATGACAATGAAAAAGATAAGGAGAGATTCACATAATTCTCTCTGTTAATAAGATACATGTTGTACTTATGCCTCCCTCCTCCTCCTTACTCTGAGCTTTCACTGATTCAAGGGTCTGTTACTGTGTACTCGTTGGAAACAGCTCGTCTCTGTTTACTGTCTCTGCAGGAGATATTATTGCCTCTCACAGCTTATATTCATCATCTCTCTTTTCTGTTTGTCTTTTTCCATCTCCAGCCTTCCTTCCTGCCTTCGTTTCCTACTTGGAGAGCACTTGGATATTCAAACTACTTTTGAGACAAACCTTATTGCTTATCCTTCACGTCAAGGATATTAAGCATGTATGAAAGACGAGGTCACATTCAGATAGTCTACTCTAGATGTCTTGTTTTGGTATTACAGTGATGGAGCATTGCTAGCAAAGGCCTATTCAGTGACTCACCCCACTGTAACCTGTAAGGTTAAGAAGAGTAAAAGATGCAATCCCAGATTTAACCATCTGCAATCTGCATCACCAGTCTGAATATGAGACCTGACTTGTCTCCCAGTGACAATGGTAGTTGTTTATTACAAGACCAGGGTGGTCTTCTAGCAGAGAGGGAGTGACCGTCTACTCTAGACTCTAGACAGAAGATCTGACAGTGACTTCATACATGACCTTCATGTCCATGGGCACCTTGTGCTGTTTTTCCATATAGGTAAAATGGAAGTAGGATTTCTCACCCCACTCTGCTGACTGTGAAAGAACAAGATCACAGCAGTTTTCCCTGGGGGAAGGCAGAGCTTTTTAGGTACTGTTAAGACCTTGCTTGTGTGAGAAGGGTGTGCATCAGCATAAGGGGCACAGTGCCAGAAGACCAGGCTGAGACCATGCATCATTGGCAGCATGGCTCATTTTGAAACAACAGTTGAGCTATAGCTCTGTTATCAGCTTGATCACTGATAATATGAGAGCATTATGCTCCTGAACTCCTTGTCTGGTTTTACAGGTTCCCTAGGGTCAGTTTTAGACTGGATTCATGGCCATTAGGATGGGCAGCAATCTGCCCTGCTCCTCCTCCAGCATTCACTGTCACTGTGCCAGCAGAAGCTCACCCCAATTTAGGTAGAGATGATGTGAACATGACACCAGACCCAATCTGAGGATACTGAATAAGACTGATGGCAAACAGCCTCAGCTCCTGGTGTTTGCCACTACCTCAGTGCCCCTACTTTGGGTTAGCTGCTGTTGTTTCTACCTAAAGAGACTTTCTGCAGTGGTGGATGGTTAGATATAAGGAAGAAGTTCTTTACTGTGAGGGTGGTGAAGCAGTGGCACAGGGTGCCCAAAATATGGTAAATGCTCTATCCCTGGCAGTGTTCAAGGCCAGGTTAGACAGAGCCTTGGGTGACTTGGTCTAGTGTGAGGTATTCCATGGCAGGGGTTGGAACTGGATAATCGTAAGGTCCTTTCCAACTCAAACCAGTCTATGATTCTAGGGAGGCAGCACGACTCACCCAGCTCATTGCAGCAAAAAAGGGGAGCAAAAGGGTCTTGAGGCCACATTAGAGCCAAAAGAGCAGAAATAGGAAAGCTCAGCAGAGAACCTGCTGGTAGAAAACTGGCTGTCACTGGCTCCACTGACCCCTTCCCTCTGCTGAGCTGATACTGCGGTTTTCATTTCCAGGCAGCAAGCTGGAAACGTTTCCTTCCCTGTCTGCAGATGCCAAAGGTGCCTGAGCTGAGAAAGAAGCTTTCAGGGTGGCTCATCATGAAGTGCACCACGTTAAACCCTCATAGTGCTGGTGCTGTGCTTCTCTGAGCACCATGCATGCTCCCTGCTTCCTCTGCTGCATCACACAGCAGCCTGTCAGGAGTGGGACACTCACAGCCTTTGCCTGTCAGACTGTGGGATTTCTCTCCCTGTCTCTGTGCCTTTGGTGCAATGCAGTATTTTCTGCTCTAGCTGCTTTGCTCACTGGAGCCCTGTGAGTGCTGGAGGAATGAGGGGGTTGCTTTGCAAAGCCTCCCTGTATTATGTTCCATTCCCATCTTCAGTGAGTCCATGCTTAGCCCAGTGATGGAGCAGGAGCATGAAGATCTTTTATGCCCTGGTTCTGCTCTTGCTTTTAGCCAAGTAAAGTCTGCAAAAGGAGGATCAGAAGTGATGGCCAGTGGGGAAACCCAGTTTCTGGGGAGCTTGTGCAGCCTGCAACTCAGAAAGCATCTCAAGATGTTTCTCCTTGTGTCAGCTGACGTGGAGAGGGATTAGATTGTACACCAGTAGTGTATAGTTTGTCACATCTATATTTGACATCTGTTTGATGGAGAAAAAATAGCTGGGTAAATTCAGGTTTTTATCATGCCCAGTGATAGGGAAAGCCCCATGTACACCACATTATGGCTACCTCCTTCTTGGAGGGTTAGCCATGTCCACCCCACAGAGCACCAGACCCATGGCTTGTCCATGATCCTAAAACATAAAATCACGTTTTGGTGGATTTAAACTTCAAAAACATCCCCCCAAAAACTGTTCAGACTTTGTCTCCAAGGTACAAGGGGGTTTGCATGCAACAACTGTGAAGTGCTAAGTGAGCTAATAGACATGTATTGTGGGGACCAGAGAGCAGGAGCTACCCAGGAAGCTAAGCTGAGAAGGTAGATACATCTCATTGGTAGAGGCTGCAACCCAAAAATGCTTGGGTAACCCATAGATTGCTGTTGCAACCACTTCAGGAAGAAACTCAACCCTACTGCATGTATAGAACTAGAAATGCATAAACTGTGCTGTGGTTTCCTGTCCTTATGTAGGAACTTGCCTCCATCCCTTGCACTGCAACAACTCACACCTTCCAGCCAAGCCTATAGAGATTTGTCTCAGAGTAGCAGTATCCTGCTCTTGCTCTACTACTCGTTCAAAGGTACAGAAAGCAGTTTTAAACCTCACACAACACTCAGGCATGCTCAGCAATGTGTTTAATGGGTTGTGCAAGGTCCAGAGCAGCAAATGGTTGGTTATTGCCAGCTTTGCACACTGGGTGGAAGTGTACTCAATTTCGGAAGGAAGGGAGGAAGGAAGAGAGGAAGGGAGGAAGGGAAGGAAGGAAGGGATGCAGCCAACACAGACCTGCTTCTTTCCTCCTCATTCCTGTCCACTCTAATGACAAGCAGGCAGTTTCTCCTGTCCCAGAAGCCATAGAGCTTGTTTGAAGCAATTTGAAGGCAATTGAATGAAAAGGAAGAAATGAGTAGATATTGCAGTTTATGGATGGCTGAGTCAAACCCACAGGCAATAATTAGAGGCCAACAGTCCCTTTTATGCCCACAGTAAGCAAGTGACTTAAATATTTTCCATTCTAGCTCCAAATAGGAGGTGAAGCTGTAGTGGGCTGGATTGTCAGTTATGGCACCTTTTAATATGCATCAGGAGGAAAACCCAAAACAGAACAGATTCTTACTTTAATCTAAATGCAAACTAAATTTCTCTGGTTTCAATCCTCTCCTTCTAGTTGAGATGCAAAGAAATGATGCTGGGGAAACAGAGAGCACACAACTACATCCTCCTTCGTCTTTTCTCCCTTCATTTGCCCTCAAATAGTTTTCAACACAGCTGTTTGCCCACCTGGCCCCTTGTTGGCACAATTTATGGTGGTTTCTTGCCTTCTTCCTTATCTATTTGCAATCTCAGCCTGGCTCCAACAAAATACAGCTCCAAAGTGTGGACAAGCTCTTCCCTGTGAGGGTGCTGAGGCACTGGCACAGGGTGCCCAAAGAAGTGGTGAATGCTCCATCCCTGGCAGTGTTCAAGACCAGGTTGGATGAAGCCTTGGGTGCCATGGTCTAGTGTGAGGTGTCCCTGCCCATGGCAGGGGGTTGGAACTGGGTGATCTTAAGGTCCTTTCTAACCCAAACCATTCTGTGATTCTATGATTCTATAAAAGGTATAAGGATGTGCTATGGAATGAAGTAAGTCCCTGAAGATATCCAGATACAGAGACTTTATAATACTTCAGTGGAGATACTCCATTGCTGCTGTTACAAGAGCATGTTCAGCATGACAGAAGCTGAAAAACTATGTGTGGAGAAAGAGCCTTTACATAACAAAGCTCATTGGCAGCTCCCAAAGTACAGATGGCAATCAGGGCTCCACTCTAGTGGTTTTTAACCTGACCACTTCCTCATGGCTAGACTTACCAAAGAATCCAGATCCTGAGCTAGTCTGTTGCTCCCGTAAAACATATTGAGTTTTTGTTAAGAAAAGGCACTTGGGAACAGCATATTTATTAGTTTTTTAGGGAAAACTCATGCTCTCTTTTTGTTGAAAACCATTTATGAAGAAAATTGCACTTTCAGAGACTCCTCCCTTCTTTATTTTACTTCCTTTTCCTTTCCTTTCCTTTCCTTTCCTTTCCTTTCCTTTCCTTTCCTTTCCTTTCCTTTCCTTTCCTTTCCTTTCCTTTCCTTTCCTTTCCTTTCCTTTCCTTTCCTTTCCTTTCCTTTCCTTTCCTTTCCTTTCCTTTCCTTTCCTTTCCTATTTCCTTTCCTTTCCCCTCTTCTTTCTCCTTTCCCCTTTCCTTTTCCTTTCCCTTTCCCTTTCCTTTCCCTTTCCTTTCCCTTTTCCTTTCCTTTTCCTGCTCCTTTTCCTTTCCTTTCCCTTCGCCTTCTCTTCCTCCTCATTTTTATTTTAATTTTCTCTTTCTTCTTTTTTCTTTTTTCTTTTTTTTCCTTTTTTTTCACTCTTCTTTCTTTCCCCCAAACAGTAGCAGCAACAGAACTCAAGCAAACAAATCCAAGAGCCTCCTATGCAAAAAGCTCTAAGGCTCCTGACTAAACACCCAACTGAGGACATTTCCCACACATGCCCAGACTGCAGGAGCCCCCATTTCTATCAGGAAAACTACAGCCATCAGAAACTATTCCTGGCTTTATGTAGGGACTCAGCCAAAACTCTCTGGATTCTTTGCTTTTGTAAGACAGAAGATGCAAGATGGAAGATGCTGTGGTCTGTTTTTTTGTTCCATCATACAGGAATAACTGAAGTTCTTTACAAAGCAACTCCAATCATAGAATCAGTCATTTAGGTTGAAAAAGACCTTTAAGATCATCAATTCCAACAGCTAATCCAGCACTTCCAAGTCCACCACTAAACCATGTCCCCAAGCACCACATCTACACGTCTTTTGAATACCTCTAGTGATGGTGACACCACCACTTCACTGGGCAGCCTGTTCCAATCCTACCATAGGACAGAGGAGATGAATATCGTCATGGTACTGCTGCAAACTCCAGTCTGCAGAGTGTTGGGAACCACTTTCCCACCTCCTCCCTCCTCACAAACCATTTGGAGCTCAGCCACAGCCTTGGAAGAGGGCCCAGATATTTATGTTCCTGGACCTTGGCTCGTGGCAGCCAGTGTTGGTTTTGAAAACAACTGCTGATTAAACAGAAATCCCCTGCCCAACAAACAGAAAAGGATCTTTTCTTCCCCATTTTTGCCCATCCAGTTCTATTGCCTGGGCTGGAACAGGACTACCCTGATGGAGAAATCCATCCTTGTCAAATTCCAGCAGCGGACGCACTGCTTTGGCTCACACCTGTATTGATGTTTCTGGAGACTAAGAGCCTGCAGAATCTGGGAGATAGTTTGGATGATGAAGAAAAAGGTTTTTCTCAAATGGATAAACCAACACTCGTTAAAATTCCAAAGAACCTTCGTTTCCATCAACCCTGCAGGGTGTGATTTCAGTCTCTAACACCTTTGCTTGCAAAGCAGCCTTCACTGGTGACAGCCACTGCAGTCCCCAAATAAGCATCTTACAGAGCCCTTCATAATGCTCGGTTTCCCAAGATAGAGCAGTGATGTGACAATTCCAAAGCACTGCAACAAGCTGCCATTCTGACACCAAAACAGCACAATTTGGCCTCCAAGAGACCATAACCACCCTTTTCATCTCCAGCACAAGGTTTGGTTACCCCCAACTGGAGTCCATGCTTTCACACTGGTTTTGATTTGTATTGCAGGTGACTGTACTGCTTTCAGCTTTGACACAGACTTTGTAGCACATGGTGCTGTACATGCCCCATTTATAAGTTAAAGAAAGCAGATATTGTTTGGGAACAAAAATAATGTGCCATTTTGAAGGTAGGGAATGGCTGGAGGCTGACAGCTCTTTACCATGAGCTCACCCACGGTGTACTTGTTTCTCATACTTTCATTAAAGTTAGTTCTTACAAAGGGAAACTGAGATCTTGTCTTTGAATTACAAAAAAGATGCTGGATGATTTCAGTGATGCAATTTCTCCTCTTTTTGCTTGGTCATTTCTGCTCATCTCTGCTCAAGCAGTTGAAAAGACATCCAATATGCCTTGGATAAGTGACCACCAGACCTGGCCAGCAGCCCATGACATTCAACCCACTGAATGGCAATATCCTTTAGTTAGCCATTGATCTAGCCTGGGTTAACTTGTGAGCCAGTGACCTGGATGTGAAAGCTCTTCCTATTCCCTTACTAATCATGGTCAAGCCAAAGAAACTCAGAGGGCATGGTTACAGGAAAAATGGTAGTCGATAGCAAAGCATATTCACAAGTATTTTTAGTCCTGAACATCAAGGAGCCACTAAGTCTATTGAGTATAGCTCTGAAGATAATGTGTATAGATAGAACTAAGTAAAGGAAGATAAGAGCTTTTAACTGGCATATTTCTTGGCAGGCACCATGAAGCATTCTCCCCAAAGGATGTGTAAATACCCTGGTCACTAGAACTGTTCGAAACTCTGTTGCCTTCAGTAAGTACAGGACCAATCTTGTACTGGCCATGAAATGATCTATCAGACCTTTCTGACTCCTATTTCTAGCTTTTAGTCCCTTGGGTCATCTGTTCCCTTCAGTGTAATAGCCTTACTTCCTGGTCTGAGGTGGACTCACCTCTAATCTGCAGAACAATGATGCTCCCATTAGTTTTCATTCTTACCACTTGGTCATGCCTTCATTGTATAGCAGAACCTTACTATGGTTACCAAGAAAGAAGAGAGCAAATTAGTGGCTTCATTTGCAGTCTACTGTACATGATGCTGGTAGATCAATCACAGCTTTCCTAGGTTTTGCCTGCTGTGTTTGGCAGGAGATGGAAAAACATACTCATACCCATACCTCTATGCATAGCATGTCCGACTCCAGTCTGCTCCCATACAACACCACAGGATCAGCTTATGACAGCAGAGAGGGAGGTGAAAAGCCCCTCATCCACAGGTCCTCATATTAACCCTCAAATAACATAAAATAAACCTAAATGCAGTAGATCTGTCCAAAGATCTTCCCTCCAGTGCACAAGCCTGCTTCCAACAATGAGCAGATACCTAGAGAGAAACTATACAGACCTGGGCAATTATAGAATGATCCATTCCCCAACTTATCCACTCAAGACCTCATTAATCTTTTCATCATGGATGCACTTCTTCAATGGGATGACACATTTGGTGGGTAGGTAGCTTCGAGGCAGGCATATGTTCAAATATGTTATTCTAACTCTGATTTACATCAGCCTAGAAAATCTGGAGACTGATGGCATTTGGTGAAAGAAATTAAGTGGCCTTGGAAGAAGTGGAAATTATTCAGATTGAGTGAGCATCTTGGATAGGCCCCATTATTTAGAAAGCTCAGTTATCGATAGAAACTGGTTTTGGATTAAGGTAACCCAAAGGAGACTCAAGGGGCAATCTAGAGAAAAGCTGCCCTCAAATGTCTGAGTCCATGTGTCTGGCTCATATCTTATAGGAGATTCCTTCCTATCCTCACTTCCCCTTGGATGGAAAAAAGAGTAATTTGCTGCATTTGACTCAGGAACCAGAAAGTACAAAAGCAGCATTAAAGTCAAGTATCAGAGAAGGAAAAAAGATTAACCCCTCCCCAAACCAGTTTGTTAATGAGGCTTAGGGCAAGTCTTGCTCTATTCAGAATCCATACACCCAGCCCAGTGATTTGACAGTGGGAACAAACTGACTTCAAAACTCACCAAGAAATAGAAAGCAATTGAGATAGGCCTTGAAGCTAGAAACATAGAATGGTTTGGGTTGGAAAGGACCTTAAAGATCATCCAGTTCCAACCCCCTGAGACACCTTCCACCAGACCAGGTTGCTCAAGGCCATATCCAACCTGTCCTTCAACACTGCCAGCGATGGAGCATTGCAATTTTATTTCCCCAAAACCAGTCAATTTCAGACCTGATTTTGGTCTCAAACTGGGATGAAACAAGAAGCTGTTCCCACACACATATATCAGTGGTGCAGAGCAGTCTCCTGCAGTTTTGCCTCTGAAGTTTCCTCCATATGGGTGAGCCCCAGGGGCCAGTGCAGGGTCACCCTCTTCCTTCCACTGCCTGCCCAAGTACTTCACTATGTAAATGATCCAGAAACACACATGAGCTACCCCCTACCCACTCTGAGCTTGAGTTTTAAGGACAAAAAAGGAAGCAGCTGCCTCCAAGTGCAAGCCCACGATGCCGCCCGTGGTTAGATGAGTATTGAACTGCCGCGCCAGCGTTTTTTACGGCAGTTTAAAACACTATCAAGGCGGCATCAAACTGCCTTTTACATCCAAACCCAAATGGCTATGGAATGGAGCCCAGAGTGAAATGCTAAATTGGATCCTATCAAATCAGCATCAGATCACACCGGCTAAGTTGTAATGAATGGCTCCTAACGACAGAGTTCATCATTATAAAGTAATGACAAAAGATACATAGCCATCGAGGGCTCCAGCAGTGCAACCAGCCACCACCCATCACCTGCCTCTTCCCCTCTCTCTGTTGCCTGCTGGTTTGCTCCTATTAGGGTGAAGCCTTTTTTTCTGGGGAGTGTTTTTCTCCCTTTAACTGGAAAAGGGTTTCAGGGCTCTTTCAGGATAAATTATTCAGTCTAAACGGATGCGCAATAAATCTTCAATGGCAAACAATAGATGATTCTCCTTTTAGACACACCGAGCCTACAAATCTAATCTCTTGCTAAGCAATACCGTGTCCCACTACAGCTGCTGTGGCAAAATTTACAAGGGTAGCATTTGTTCCCTTATGTGCATCTATATTTAGATTGCCATAGGGCCTCCCCTTCCCACAGCAACACAAGGCAACCCAGCACTGCATGTGTGAACTGGTCACCATGGGAGAGAGAGACAAAGAAACGGCTCACTAGCCTTCAGTTTGGAAAAGAGCCAGTCATGCAAACTTTGAGCTATTTTGCTTGTTAAATAAGGATGCTTAAAAAGGACATAGCAGCTTGTGTAAGTGAATTAGGATTAGTAGTCCCATGTATTTTGCTGAGATTTAAGCCTCTCACGTAGCTGGACTTGCACTTCTTTTGTTGGAAAGCACGATCTTAGCATGACATCTGTACTATTTACACCAGTTTTACCCACTCTGAAACCAACAGACCTACCTGGAAGAATGTGAAGCCTCAACCCACCTATAGTGTTCAAATCTCTGCCCTGTCACTGAAGCCAGCTCCTTTTTCCTCCACCACAACTGACAGCACAGACTAATTTCATAGCATCTGGAGGGTGGTTCTACTCCTTAAGGAGCTCGAAACACAGAAAACCCCCTTCACAGGTTTAGTGCCAGGAATCAGCTGAATGAACACTGTGGCTAGCACAAGCTTCGTCCACCAAATGGAAATGGTTGTCACTGGATCCTCAGCAAAGCCACAGTTCCCCTGGCTGAGGACTTGGCCTTCTGTGTTTAAATCCTTCATCACATTGCACCCACTCCTTCCTGCCATCTGCCAGCCGCGCCATGCCCTGGGCCAAGTCTGGTGCCGGCTGCTTCTCCCTGCACAAGCCTCCCTAGCCCAATATATGCCCAAGTGCTTCTGCACACTCCAACTGCTCTTCTCAGCCCATAAAGAAGCCAAGTTGGGAGCTCTGCTGTCATTTCCCCTACCCCCACATCAGCTGTAGCAGGAGTGAGCAACTGCTTTGGCTTCTCTTTACCTTTCAGGACCATCTGCACAACCTCAGACCTCGTGCTAGGGGAAATGGAGGAGGGCCAACAGCACCTTCATGATTTTACCCAGGAAGCAAGTTATAGCCTGGAAGCAGGAGGTTTATATACATTCATGAAATACTCAGGGCTTCCTCGTGCTTCTTTATGGCTGTGGAGTCCTCTGGGAATGGCATGGACTCCTAATGGATGCTGCATTAGCTAATCCAGTGATTCAATTACTCCTAAATACTCTCTGGTGGCCGGGGCCAGTCTTCCTGCTCACTTACTGGAAATAGTTGCTCTTCCAGGGGGAGGGGAGTTCCCATTATAGGAAACATCCCCCTCTTTCTTCTTTTCATTGTCTGTCCACAGGTACTGATCAGCCTCCAAGGGCACAGATGGAGCCAGACAGACCTGAGATCCAGTACCTGTCTCCTCAGAGGTCCAGACACAAACCCCTTCTGGCTCCACTATCAAAAGAGATGAATGAGGAACGTACCTCAATAAGCAGAGCAATGCCCTGATGGCCATCAGCTTGTGGGAGCTGGGCTATATCCATCTAGCACAGGGTGAAGCCAGAGGTGCTCAGTCCTGCTGACACTCAACACTGTAGGTTTGTCAATCTAGGACCAGAATCCAGGTGATTTTAGGGCTTGCCCCATCCATTTGCTGCAAGGTCATTTTTTAGATGGAGCTGAGGAACAATTCCTGCCCCACAGGGTGCTCAGGCACTGGAACAGGCTGCCCAGGGCAGGGCTGCAGGCACCGGCCCTGGAGGTATTTAAAAGACAGGTAGAAGTGGTGCTTGGGGACATGGTTCAGTAGTGGCCTTGGCAGTGCTGGATTAACAGCTGGACTCGATCTTAAAAGTTTTGCAACCTAAATGATTCTATGATCACTAAATGGGATGACAAAGGTAGGGATACAAGAATCTTATCCAAGCAAACACTATATATTCTGCTGCCCAAATTCCTATTGCAGTTTTAATGGGACATTTCTTCATCTCTTACCCTGAGCTCTGTCTCTGTGGATGAATACAATTCAGTGGTGCATCTCAGACTGTCATTGTCTTAGGCATATGCATAGGTATCACCTGAATGTCATACAGCAAATCCATGCTCTTTTCACTAATGCTTTGCTGTATGGACAGAGCTTCATAAGCCTGCGAACAGCATTACTCTTAGTTCTTGAAAGCACAGATGAGATGAAAGACAAATTCAGCACGCTCAGAGAACTAAGAAGCTCATGCCAGAGAAGAGCAGGTTTGATCCTGTAATGAAGGAGGGCTGCAACCAGCTTCATTTGGCTATACACATACAAAATACTGCTCCCCCCTGGAAAGCAACCATCCAGACCATGGGAGGGTCTGCTTTTAGTCTCCAGTGGGTTTTACATAATAATACACTTATTTCTTAGAAACAGGCACAAAAAATGAGGAATGATATGCACAGAATGGGAGGGCTGGATACAATTCCTTTTGATTTGTCAGGGATGAGCCATCAAAGAAGATCCACTTTTGGCTTTACTTTTACATTAGGATTGCTATATTCACTTTTGACCAGGGAAGTGCTAAAGTATATACAAAAGACATTGTTTGCATAGTCTTAAAAGGGAAAGATAAAGCATTACAAGCTTCTACCAAAACCTTCATATGGCCCCAAACCACAAGACAGACATTCATACATTGGTTCATAACCTTAAAAAGCAGAAGAGATCAAATATATATATTAAAAATATGTATAATATATATATATGTAATACATATGTATGCATGTACACAATACAGGTGAAGAATTTAAGAGTACTCCCTACTGTGGAGAAGAATCAGTGTTTGCAACATGCTGCTGCAGAGCATGGAGTCAAGCGATGTGGAGCCACATTCAGTACAGTTTCACTCCGTACTTGGCCCAGGCTTGGGCTTTCGGGAAGGAATTGCTATTTACCAGTGGTTTAAGACCCTGTTACCACTGCTCCCGAGTTCCCATCTCAGAGGGGCAGGAAAAGTGCTGCTGTGACAAAGGGAGAGCAGGGAGCATTTGCCTGAGTGATGTTCCCAGGAGGAAAGCATGAGCAGGCAATTCACATCCTGGCTGATCTTTCCTCACTGTTCCTATAGTGATCAGCATAGGACTAAAAGTTCCAGACTCTGCCCTTCAGAGCTGGTCCAGTACTATCAGAAAGCTCAAGTTTAGATACTAGACTCAAGTTTCAATAGAACAAAAGATGTCTTTTGTGTGAGGACAACACCAAGGCTCATCGTTGAAGGAAAGTTAATGCTAAGGGCTTAGTTTGGATGGAGCTATCTGGTTTTACAGAACACAGTTTAGATACGTGGATGTGATCTGTGCTGGGCCACCTGGTCTCAAAAGACCTTAGACTGAATTACTGAGATGTATCTGTTGCATGGTTATGCTAGATATTTTATTCCTGACAGGGTGGGACTTCCATAGGATTTAGGGCCAGGGCTGCCCTGCCAATATTGCCCGCAGCAATTTGCTTAAGAGCTGGGGGCAGTTTAAGGCAGGCTGCTGTAGAAGTCCTTTTTTAGCATCAATAAAAACACGGCTTTCACTATTATCTTCAGGGGAAACCCATAGGCTAAATCCTTCAGTCATAAGTGAGACACAGAGAGTGGACAGGAAGGAAAGCGTGCATAAATGGCAACACAGGACATGCAGAAGATTCAAATTCAAGGAGAATCAAACAGATACAGCCTGAAATTCAGATATAATCAATTTGCTTTGCATTGTAGAACTAGTTTAGACAGTGGAAATTACAACTCAGGAGGGATTGGGATACAATCACCTTGGAAGGTGAAACAATTGAAGTATGAAATAACTTGGTTCTTCTAACCCAGGAGGTGTAGAGGTCCTGCCATTCATTGCCTTGGTAGGCCTGGAGACAACTACTTGGTTGTGGAGCCACAAGAATGGACAATCAGGTGGTGGACATGCTAGACTTTAAGCTACCTACCCTTGTCTGTGGGTTTAATTTAGGGCTGTACTATGATGGTTTATGTCAAGAGTGATTATGACTTTCTGCTATCCAAGGCTGTCAGACCATCATCTGTTACCGTCAACACAGAGAGGCTGGGCAGGCTGTCCAAACAACCACTTTAATGCACATTGGATATGAAGCCTACCTCCTCTTTAAACTATGGAAAACCTAAACGTGGTGGTCCTATGTAATGCACAATCTGAGCTGCCCATCACCATTGGAAGCAAGCTGTGTACTGCAGCTGGTACCTACATCATTCCTGGAAACCATAATATGGATATGGCCTTGTTTGAGGAACTTATGGACAAACAAAATGCACTGTCTGCACTCCACAGCCATAAAACACTTCTCAGCCTCAGGCATTTAGAAGGAGCCATAGAGGAGGACCAAAGGCATTTTCTAGTACTACTTGTTCGCCCCACTGATGGCAATGATGGAGTTAATACAGCTCCCATCTACATGTTGAGCAGGCAGCTTGCCAGAGGCTTGAAGTCTGGTAAATAAGCAGGCACATCTTGGCTCACTGGGAACAGATTGCTAACTCAGTTCAGCTCAGGGTGAGATGCACCACTGAGTGGCTGTCATTAGCAGAGAGGATTCAGTGGTCATGACTGTGTGTCACTGCATGGGACCAGGGAGGTTGTGAATGCTCCATCCCTGGCAGTGTTCAAGGCCAGGTTGGATGAAGCCTTGGGTGATATGGTTTAGTGTGAGGTGTCCCTGCCCATGGCAGGGGGGTTGGAACTGGATGATCTTAAGATCCTTTACAACCCTGACTATTCTATGATTCTATGACTGGAGACCTGGTAAAGAGGAAATGGGTTTGGTTCTTGACCCAGTCTTGAAGTCCTTGCTCAACCAGTGCTCCCTTTCCTGGTGTCAGTCTAACCTCTGTTCAGTAGGTGTAGTGGGTGTCTCGTGCTCCTCCCCTGGCAACCAGCCTATAAGCACACAAGGCTGTTGCAGCTATAGTTATGTCTCAAGGGCTGAAAGTTCCCTGGATCAATCCCTAGTTCTTTTCCTTCATGCTGATCCTAAAGCAAGGACCACCAGGTTTGTTAGTATTGCTGACTTACTTATCTGAGATCCTGCAGAGGCCTGGTGGCAAAGAGGGCAGAGAGACCCCAAGCATCATCACACTATGGCAGAGATGACATATGGGATACAAACCAATTTAGTCAAGTTATGGGACACTAATGGACTTCCCAGGGCAGTGGTGCAATCACCATCCCTGGAAGTGTTCAAAAAATACACAGATGAGGCCCTCAGTGCCATGGGTTAGTGGTGGCCTTGGCAGTGTTGGGGTAAATGCTGGACTTGATCTCAAAGGTCTTTTCCAACCCAGTTTATCCTATGATTCTATGATGGAAAACTGAATCTTGTAAGGGTCTAGGTGGGGGTAAGGTGGACACATTAACCATCCCCTCTCCATGCAGCCACCTCCCCATGGCTGCTAGTGGTTGTGCATCTGAGCACCTCTGTTTAGGAGGTACCAAAGGGAACCTCCTAGGGACAATGGGCAAGGTCCATAAGGGAACTTGCTTCTCCAGTATTCATTCTGGGACCAAACCATCAGCTGGGCCTCAGCTAATGGGGCCTTATCATCAAACCCCCTTCTAAAACCTGGCAAACCAGAATATACAGATACCAGGAAACCTGTGCACTGCAAAGGGAACTTGCGGAACATGACAGGCTGAGAACATTGGGGCTGTTCAGCCTGGAGAAGAGAAGCTGCATGGAGACCTCAGAGCAGCTTCCAGTTTGTGAAGGAGGTTACAAGGATGCTGGAGAGGGGCTCTTCATCAGGGACTGGAGTGATAGGACAAGGGGTGATGGGTTCAAACTGAAACAGGGGAAGTTCAGGTTGGAGATAAGGCAGAAGCTGTTCCCTGTGAGGGTGCTGAGGCGCTGGCACAGGGTGCCCAGAGAAGCTGTGGCTGCCCCATCCCTGGCAGTGTTCAAGACCAGGTTGGACAGAGCCTTGGTTGACATGGTTTAGTGTGAGGTGTCCCTGCCCATGGCAGGGGGGGTGGAACTTGATGATCTTAAGGTCCTTTCCAACCCTAACTATTCTATGATTCTATGATTACATGATCCATTTATGGAAAAGAAACCCAGCAAATTCACAGCTCACCCTTTGCTGTTCCCTTGAGCTGGAGCTCAGACACAGAATTATGTACTTATTACGTGGTCTAAAGCTAAAATCCCATCAGAAGTCATTGGCATAGGGCATGCAGCACACATTGGAGCAGTTCCAGCTCAGTTCAGCAGCAGCCGGAGGGATTCCATCTGCTCCAGCCAGCCTTCTGCAACACCACACTTGCATTTCATTTGTCCATCCCCTGTGCAATTATGAGTATCTACATGGGAACCTTGTCTGCATCCCCTGTTTGCTCTCAGCACACAGTGAATTCAAAGCTGTGCTTCCAACATCACAGGGCATTGGAATCAGCTGCAGTGGCATGCAATCAGCTGGAAGGTTTGTGGAGCCACAGTGGGGTGGGTCAGCTCCTTTCTCTCAGCTGATAAAAAGCCTGAAGAGTGTTTTCATGAAATCCATTGAGGAAAACCCCAGGATCAGTGGTAGAAGGGGACAAGAGGTTGTTATGGAGAAAAACCCTCTCTTAAACCACACAGAAATGTGAAGAGAGAGGCTCAGCAGAAGCACAAGGAATGGTGAGGAATTATCAACAGCTTCTATAAATGAAATGACCACAGCACTATAACAAACCAGCTCTAAAGCCCCATTAGGAGATGGAATCCAGAGTGTGTAACGATGTGACTTTATCACTGTTCCTATAGTGATCAGCAAAAAAGCTTTTCCATAGCTCAGACTGTGGAGCTTTTGGGGTAGAAAGGTTGGGAATTGCATCTCTGCCAAGCTGTGAGCAGAGAAACAACTGCAGTGAAAGCTTTGCAGGGCAGGACCTGTCTCTTATCCCACTGACTACTTGGTTGATGCTTAAATAACATAATGAGACCTGCAGTATGGGGATGAGTCCTTCTGCAGCTGCTGATTGCCTGCTAAACCCAAAACAAACCCCACCAGATCCCTGAATCTACCCCAGGCCATATCCCTTGCTCATTGATACAGCCTTTTCTCACATCCCTTGCTTACTGATGCAGCCTCTTCTGTTCCTTAGTTCTGTTCCTCCACCCCTGACCAGGGATTCAGCTGTGCCTGTTGCTTTCCCAGCCCTTTTCTCTGATGTGGTACCTGATGCCACCTCCTGCCCCTTCTCCACTCCTTAATTTTGGTGCACACAGTTTTGTTGTTTTCCATCCAACTCTAACAGCAGAGCCTTGGGTGATATGGTTTAGTGTGAGGTGTCCCTGCCCATGGCAGGGGTGTTGGAACTGGATGATCTTGAGGTCCTTTCCAACCCTAACTATTCTATGATTCTATATGATTGCCCTTTGAGTAGCAACACTTACGATTTGGGGACCTCAGACACTATCTGCTGCTTGGAGGAGAGCTAGTTTGGCTTCCAATAGCCCACATTGTAACATAGAGAAGCTTGAGGTGTCCTCCTTTCATTCCAGTATTTGCATCTGCAACCTGACTTCTCGAATGCAGAACTTGATAGCAACCTGGCAAAAGAATGATGGTTAAAAACTAAATGCCAAGTGACTTCACCTCCATGGGGGATTTCTGTGGCAGATACTCAGTACAGTTGATCAGACAGAAATAATCTCTCACTCTCAGACCAGCCCTGGCCCTCCCTCTCAATTTGGGTGGTGAAAGGGTCTGAAGAGGGAAATCCTTCTCCTTTTCAAGTGCTTTCCCCTCCACACTACAAAGTGTTGTTTCCACCTTTGTGTGGCCTGTGCTAAGTGGGAGCATGCAGCACATCAACCTTTCCCCAGGAAGCAGACTCCCAAGGAACAAGTGATACCATTTTCTGAACTTTAAAGAGGAGGAAGCCTTTGTTTCTTACATCCTTTTAGGTGCTGATCAATAATGAAGCTTCAAACCTCCACAAACACGCCTTTCCCTGCAGTCAAAACAAGCCTTGAGGCTGCCTTTGCTCCCTCTGATGATGGGCAGCCTTTCTTCCAGCCTTGCTTCACCACCCCTCCCGGAGGGTCTACCATCAGAGGAGGACCCAGGGTCTGCACATTCACTATTCAAGCCAGCAAACAGCTACAACACCTACAGAGCCAATTAGTAAGAAGGGATGGCTGCCATGGGAGCAGTGACCGATCTGACTTACCAGGGTGGGTGAGCAGGAAGGGTGACATCTATGTGACACAGGGCAACCCATCTCAATCCCAGCTGCATGACCACCTCATTCATAATGCAGCTGGGCCATTCACTGCTTTTCCCTGTTGCTTTCGATATGGGATGGACAGGAATATCACTGATCATTAGCAACAACAGACAGAAGGATCCCAAGGGCAAACTTTCTACCGTATTCATAAAACCAGCTCTCCTCTCAGGCAGTCTGTCTCCCTGTGGCAGGTCTGTTCCTCAGAGCATCTTTAAAAATACAGGTTTTATTTCAGTAGTGCCAAAAATCAAGGCCGCCTTATGCTAGACACAACACGACTTAAGTAGATCATCTCTGCTCTGCAGAGCTTAAAATTCACATAGTCAAGACAATGTGTAAAGGGACCAAGAGACACAGGGAGGTGAGCTGACTTCCAAAACCAGATTGCAAATGGGTTTCAGGCTTGAGAATACCACCATGGTCTCCAGCCAGAGGCAGGATCACTGCAGCACAGTGGGACTGCCCCATTAGTAATACACTTAAATACTCCAAGTGCTGAAGTGTCTATCATTTTTCTTGGAGCCTGTTCTGCACCCTGATCACCAGGAGCTGATATCTCTGATACTGAGCCTCAAGTACTACCCTCTCCTCATCATAACCTAGTATACTGCACAACATAGAGCTCTTTAGTCTCTTAGAATGAACTCTGTCACTGCCTATCAAAACTACACATCTGCTCCTTCCTAAATCCCTTTGGTTTGTCAAAGTCACACAGGTTAATACTGTGCCAGATCACCAGTACTGGCACTGCAGTCCTTTGGAGGTACATGCACAGGAGCAAATTACTCTTATTTGTAGATTTGGAATGAATAGTGCTTGCCACCCGGAATATGTGCCACTACTTTCTCAGTTACTGACCCACAACGTAGGTACATGACAAGATAGCACCAGCATGTCACACATTTAACTCAAGCCTTGGCAAAATTGGGCCAATTTAAAGCAAAGCACTGACCTGACAACTTCTTCTTGTCAAATAAGGTGAGATCAGCAGTGTCCCTGTTTGGGATATAGATGATCACTCAGTCTGGATTTATAGGGGTTAAAACAATACCTCTGACCTCGTTTGGGACCCATAACACCTGATACCAGACCAACACCACATCCAAACCTATATGTCATTGCTAAATCAAAGCTCATGGTTAAAATAACCCTCCATGGCTGCAACATCCTTTGATGAGAAGACCATTCCTTTGGCTGGCAAGGGAAGAGGCTTCTATGCAGCATTATCCATCTATATAGAAAGAAACTAAAGCAGCCATGACTCTGTTTTTTCTCCTTTTTAGTTTTATGTATTTGGTCTTGTACAAAAGTAATTTGAAATCATGTTCTGCAGAGCTGGAGAAGAATCAAATCTCACAAGGATCTTCATTTGGGCTGCTAGCTGGTACCCTGTAGTGTTTCCTGGTAATGGCTCAGATATGGGAGATCATTGAATTTGCTGGAGATAATGAAGTAAGGGCAATGGTTAGGACTCCGAAGGACGTAACCATTTTGCAGGCTGATCTTAACAGAGAAGGTGAATAGGCACTGAAATAGAATGTGAAATTTAATGTGGCTAAGTGTGAAGTGGTGCATGGGGGTAAGAACAACCTCTGAGCTAAGCGCCTTTTAAATGATGCTGAATTAGCAACACAGAGAAATCAGAGCTAGACTTAATCAACAGAACCAACATTCACTGTCATTGTACAGTGATGTGATAGAATGTCTCAGGGTCAGGCCTCCTCAGGAGGTCAACACAAGAAGCAGGTGAGGGCAACGGTGGGCTCAGCTAATGACTTTCTCCTGACCCAAGCATCATTCCCAGCTGCTCCTTGAAGCTGTCAGGCAACTTGGGCTGCTCACACCCTGTTGTCTGATCTTTAGTGCTTTGCCAAAGTTTAATTGGCCCAGCTGATGCTTCCCAAGCTGGGTGTCTGCAGCAGGCTGGTTAGTTATTTATGTTCTTATTTGCCAGGGGAGGTGGAAGCAGGGAGGAGGGAAGGAGACTTGGGTTTCAATACAAAATGAATGCAACTCATTCCAAGGCAAAATGCATTGAGCAAACCATTAAAAAGGATTCTATTGGCTTTCTAGGGGAAGCAGCGTCACCTCTTCCCTCCTTTTGAATAGTGATTTGACATGAGAAAGGAGAGATGGAGTCATTCTGATGCCTGGGGAATGGCATTTCCTGATCCCTGAGGGCTGTATATTTGCTAAGTTAAAAACCTCCCAAACTTCAGCTTTTCCATTACTCAAGAAAGCCTTGGGAGTACATGGTGACTACATCCCCTGAGCCATTTGTCTGCACTGACCATGCTCCTTACCCTCATCCAGAAAACAAGGACACTTTAAGATTGGCTAACCCACCACAGCGAGAGCAACCTGGGACATCCCTTGTGACAGTCCCCTCTTATTTAGGACAGGAACTTGGAACAAGGCAACTTTCAGCCAGAAATTCATTAGGGTCTTGTTTTGCTTCCCAGGCAATGACTGAAGGATAGGATAGGATAGGATAGGATAGGATAGGATAGGATACTTCAGTTGTAAGGGACCTACAGTTACCATGTAATCCAACTGCCTGACCACTCCAGAGCTGTCCAAGGGTTAAAGTTATTAAGGGCATTGACCAAATGCCTCTTAAATACCGACAGGTTTGAGGCATCAACCACCTCTCTAGGAAGCCTGTTCCAGTGTTTGACCAGCATTTTGATAAAGAAAAGCTTACTCCTGTCCAGTCTAAACCTTCCCTGATGCAGCTTTGAACCACTCACAAGCATCCTGACCCTGGATCCCAGGAAGAAGAGGTCAGCAACTCCCTGTTATTTCCCTCCTCAGGTAGCAGTAGAGAGCCGTGAGCCTCCTTCTCTCCAAACTAGACAAAGTCCTCAGCTGCTCTTCAAAGGATGCTCCTTCCAGCCCTTTCACCAAAGAACATAGAAGCAATGAGGCAGAAGAAGACATTGCCATAAACAGATGTTGGCTGAGAGTACCTGGAGTGACGGGACAGACATTTGCTGCAACCCAAACCATAACAAGGCATCATTTTGGGACTGTACTAGTGGGTTTGGACCAAAACATCACCAGGAATCATGCTGACAGCCTAGATGATCGATGTTGCTGCTGCCAGCCCAAGCCTTGGCTTGTGTTAGTTTGTCAATGCAGATATAGGCTGGTGCTCCCATCTCTTTTCTGCTGTCACAGACTCATGTATTCCTCACATGCTGATCAACACAGAGCACCGTGTCATCCCATCACGGTTAACACAAACAAAGTTGTCTGCAGGATGAGCCTGAGTGATGAGTCTGAGTGACAAGTCTGAGTGACAAATCCCAGTGACAACCAACAGAACAAGCAAGAAGGAGGAATTAATGGAAAAACCTTAAGAAAAAGAGAAAGGAAAATATTTATAAACCTGAGACAAAAGAACAGTGAAATTTTAAAATCAAAGCTAGGAAATGCCAGAATTACCAGGGTACCTACTTTAACCCAACCCCTTTCATATATACTCATTATATGATAAACTTAATTACATGGTTGCATGGGTTTGATCTCCAGCATTTGGCTCACAGGATACAACGTGCTTATTGAGTCAGGCACCAGGTTTCTCCTTGTCATTCAGTGACCCCATCCCTGATTTTCCTGCACATGAGCCTTGCTCAAAAGGCAGCATTATACATTTCAAATCCTTTTCTCTGCTGATCCCCCATGCCAGAGGTTTCACTGGTATGAATGAATTTACTTTCAAAACACTCTCCTGAGATGAAGCAGTAGTATGATCCTCAGAGTAAATGCTAGGAGCTGAGATACAGAGATAAAAAACATATACCCATTATGGCTGTTTGATTCGAGCTTGCTGTGACCCATTTTTCCCCAAAAGGTTAGCCTTTTTTAGAGCTTTCTTTGTTAGATCCCAAAGGTGCCATTCGTTTTAGTTGCAATTTTACCTATTCAACATCCTTACAAAGTCGACTGCTTGGTTTCAGTGAATGGTCATCAAAGAAGATTTTAGTCTAAATGATGCGTGATGAAAGGACTTTTGTGGTAGAGGCAGGGCTGAAATAGGGCTGGCCACAAAACAAAAATCCTCTTTTGAATGAGGAGAAATGAATAATCAAGATTTCATTTTAAATCTATTTTAATGAATGTGGCATCTTCTGCAGTGGATGAGGGGGACAGAAAGAATGAGAGTCGTGGGTAGGTTGTATTTCTGGAATGAGCTAAGGCCAAGCTTTAGTCCTTGCTCTGAATCAAGCAGAATCAAGTTCTCTTGAAATCATTCAAAGTTTCAGCTAAAGATAAATAACAAGTCACAAGGTAAGAGGCAGACTAATGGGACAATCACACACCTCTGAACTTCTGGGTTTTCCCATCTATAAATGAGAGTCCAGATTCAGTTATCTGTCACTTAAAACCTTATCCTAATCATCATAAGCCTTCCTGCCTGTCCACCAAGAAGCTTTTCCACCAAGAAAACATATGGGGACAAAGTTTCAAGCCAGCTCTACATTTCTCTGCCTGAATCTTGTCATTGGCTTTGCTCCCCTTTGGTATCCCACACACTTCATCACTTCTACCACTGCTGTGCAGTGGAACCCTGCTGCAAACCCAGCCTCCACATCTCTGCACCAAAACCCATTTAAGAAAATGTGGTCTTTAAGGGAGTTTTCCATTCCTTAATAAGTCAAGGAAACTGGAGATTGGGTAAATCCTAAAGTTTAAAGTGAAAATGCAACACAGTCAACAGGAAACACAGTAACTAGGGCAGGAAGGGACATCTGGAGCTCTCTGGTCCAGCTGCCCATGCAGAGCAAGGCCAACTCCAAACTTAGATCTAGCTTTGAATTTAGATGAGGTTGCTCAAGGCCATCCCCTTGAACTGTGGCTTTAGCAAAGAAGAAATCCAGTGTCATGGTTTAACCCCAGACAGTAACTCAGCCCTGTGCAGCCAGTTATTTATTCTCCCACAGTGGGATAGGAGAGAACTGGAAGCTAAAAAGTGAGTTGAGATGGAGACATTTTAATAGGGAAAGTAGAAGTTGTGCACACTCAAAGCACACCAAGGAATTCATTCACCATCTCCCATCACAGGCCAGTGTTCATCCATCTCTAGGACATCAGGGCTTCATCACATGTAATGGGGACTTGGGAAGACAAATGCCATCACCCCAAATATCCTCCCCCTTCTTCCTTCTCCCCCAGTTTTATATGCTGAGCATGACACCATATGGTATGGGATATCATTTGGGATATAGCTGGGATATAGATGACTCAGCTATGTTCCCTCCCAACTTCTTCTTCACCCTCAGCCTCCTTGCTGGTGGAGTAAAGAGCAGAAAAGGCCTTACCTCTGTGTAAGCACTGCTCAGCAGTAAGAAAACATCCCTGTGTTGCCAACATTGTTTCCAGAACAAATCCAAACCACATCCCCACATCAGCTACTGTGAAGAAATGTAACTCTACCCCAGCCAAAACCATCCAGGGATCTCCCTTGGAAAGGCTCATCAGCTATGGGTAAACATTAATCTCAAGGGGCTCTTCGGCCTCTTTTCAGAAGGTTTCTGAATACGTTTGCCCTGTCCCAACAGAGCAATAAATTGTCTTGTTCACATCTCATCTGCAAGATGTGCATGTCTCCATCCTTTGCCCTATCCCAAACTATCAGAGCTTTACGAACTGTTACCAGATCTGCTTTACTTTGCAGGTGGGATAACTGCAATCCACACTTCCTCCTCCCTCTGAAGAACTTCACAGACTCTAAAACACAACCATTTAATTGCATTCATTAGTATGTTCAATACAGCGTAACGCCAAAGAAACAAGTACCGAGAGTGTAACTAGCCAGATGTATGAGAAAGGTGATCTGCCAGGTCATGGGAGCATCTCATGAGAGGCAGCCTAGATGATAACCTCCTGTCCCCTACTGTTGTGAAATCAGAGCCTTCATCCTAATGCATGTATCCACGTGGGCACCAGCAACCAATATCCTTCCCTTTCCCAACTTTTGAGAGCTTGTCTTTGTAGCCTTAGTGTCCTTTTAATGTAGACTTTTTGATGTAATTACTTATAAACATGACCAAGCAGCCCAGAGGGGCTCGCTTCCAAGGCTTGCGTGAGAAGACTCTGATTACTCAGGCTTTGCAGAAGATGATTAAAGCAGCGTGACTAAAGTGTTTAAAGCGATCTGTCCTAAAAAAGGGCAATGCACAAAGTGGCCTCTTCCTGCACACTACAGCTGCTGTCTGTATTCACTGATTTGTTAACTGCAGCGACAAAAGGAAGTTCTTCTTTCTTTCCCTTCTCATTGCTTTGGCATTAATCAAATATAACGTGCACTGGGTTTTACTCCTTCCAGTTGCCCGCTCACATTGTTGACTCATTTCCAGGTAGCTACACGTTCACTAGCCTCTTGACAGCAGTGAGGTGGGAGACACGTCCCCAAAGGCATAATTTGAAGACAGTGTATTTTACAGAGCTGTCAAGAAGTTCTTCATTTGGGCTGCTGAGCCTTTATTACTAGTGATGTCTTGTAAGACAGAGAGGACCCAACTTGCATCTTGGATTTCAGGATGAGTTTGCAAGACTGATAGAAGAAAAAACCCCAACAAACCAACACAAAGAGCCCTTCTCTTCGAGCTTATCTGAGCTGCTACTTGCCAAGGGAGATAAACGTGGGCCCTCGCAATCTGATTATCACAGTCGTTTCACAGGCTCGATACCATCTTTAATCCAAGGGCCACTATGAAATTAAACTGGCTGATCTGTTTGGATAGAGGCGATGGTTGAATAGCTGAAGGATGAAAAGGAAGGGTGTAAGAGGGGAAGATGAAGGAATTTCTTTTCATTGCTTGGTTTATACGAAGCCAGCCTGAATATTCATTGTGGGTGGCAAAGTCTGGAAGAAATAGTGATGGGGGAAGGAATACAGCAACAGGAAATCTTCATTTGGGGAAGATGAGTTTGATCACACATATATTCCTTAAATCTAATGCTTGTTCACATGCAAACGGTGAATGGCACTTGCTTTAAGTATGCAGGTGGAATTTGCTCTCTGCTCCAAAATGAGAAAGGAAGAAACAGAGATTGAATTTCAAAGTATTTCCTTGGGTTTAGAACATTCTCCAGCTGGACAAAGTGGATAAGATGCACCTCTGAATTGCAAAATGAGTCCTGAAGAGTAGAAGATGCCTTTTACCCCAATCCATAAAGGTCTCCATGAAAATTGTGTGGTCCTGCAGGAAATAGAGTATCAGTACAGCCACATGGCCTTATTCAGAAGAAGGTGTCCAGAAAGGGGAGAGAAGGATGAAGATTCATCTGAACATGGGCTTGAGGTTTGCATGTACAACAGTGACAGGAGGCATCTCACAAAGAAGCCAGTTTTCCACAATGCAAGACTTATCCTTCTAAATAATTCCCTCACCATCACAGTCCCTAAAGTAAAACTGCCCCAAATTGTTACATATATTTTACCCTCAAAATCATTTTTCCTCAAATAGAGGACGAAAGAGAGGAATTCCAGTCCTTATTGTTTGATTTTCTACAAGTGACAAACTAACTCCACCAGTTTAGGGGACTTAGGCTTGCACTGATGTCAATGAGATGAGAGGTTGGTCTTAGTGACACAGAGCAGGCAGAGCAGTCCTCACATAGTCACTGTCACCGTGGGCATCTGGTTCACTTCTGGTTCTGTTTAACTTCCATCTCAGTAGCACCAGCTCCACAAAACCAGAAGCAGCAGGGTTCTGGTGGAGAGGTGTATTGGGCTGTAAGGCTTTCATGAAGGGAGATGGTGTTTTGTCATCTCATCTTTGAAGAGACAGTGCAGCAGTCAAGTGTTCAAGCTTTACAAATGGAGCGACGTGAAGAGTTAGAAATGGAGGGAGCTTTTAATCTCTGAGCAAGCTACAAATGGAAGGTGAACCTCATTAACTTGGACACTTTGTGTGTGCAAAAAGGAAAGCATTTCACCTATTGAGAAGCTCTTAATAGGTGTTGCTTTTTTTTCCTATATTATCATATTAGCCAGCAGATAATTAACAAGGATTTACTTAATGTGATGCTCTACTGATAAAATCTCATTGTCTATAAATCATCAAGCTACTACTCAAAAAGAAGGGCTTTTTAATCATGCTGGGCATTATGGGCAGAAAACACAGGACAATTTTAATTTCTGGGGAACTTGAAGGCGAAGACAAGAATCTTGCATCTGTTGGGGGCATGCATGGGGTGCCTTAAGGTAAATGAAGCACTTAGGGCTGGTTTTAAACCACTTTAGAATACTTATGGACACTGATATGTCGTTATTGAAATGGCTTCCTTGGAGGTACTGTGGCAGAAGTTTAAGAGCAAATGACAGATCCAGGTGATACTTTAAAGCAGATGAGGAGGGAGTTCCTCTAATCATAAAAGAACCATAGAATCATGGAATGGTTTGGGTTGGAAAGGACCCTGAGATCATCCAGTTCCAACCCCCTGCCATGGGAAGGGACACCTCACACTAGCCCATGTCTCCCAAAGCTCTGTCCAACCTGGCCTTGAACACTGCCTGGAAAGGAAAGTGAGCCAAGACTAAAGCTTTAAGGTACCTTTTGAAAGTAGCATGGGATCCTTAATGACCATATGATGTTGATAGAATCAGCTAGGTTGGAAAAGGCCATTTGGGACTTCTCACTGTCAGAAAGATGCCTGCTCCAGCATTATGGTGGTGTGTTGGCTCCAAGAGCAGAGAGCTACTAATGCAGCCATCACTGCATGGCTTGGACAGCAAAGCTTGGGGAGCTCCCATAGCACCAATCCCTACATCTGTGGCCAGCACCACTCATTATACAGCATGTCAGAAGGTATTGCAGATGGCTCACCAGTAAACCCAGTGCTGACCAGCTGGAATTAGAGGAATGCTGGTCCCATTTGTACATGAAGGAGCTCTCGCACTCTGCAGCTCAATGGTGCATTTCATTTGGGTTTCTATCAATTTCTACTCCATGTAGCCATCAAAATAGTATTTAAGAGTGTTCTATGTTAATTCTAGTCCCCATCTCTACATTTCTTGCATGAAGTGACTTAGGACTTGTGGTTAAACCAGAAGTTGACCTGCAGTTTCCCAAGTCCATCATGTTATTCCCAGCCTGATAGTCTATCAGGACAATATCTACACAAAAGCATGGTTTTCATTTCTGGCTACATGAGGAGAGGTGGACAGAGGTACCTCTGAGCTCCTGATATCAAACACACTCCCCTTTGCTTGGGTGTTTGATGGGGTATTTGACAAACATTCTCTCCCAAGCATAACTGACTTGTGACTCATTTCACCCAGGTGGATCCTCCCAACTCTTACCTGGTGTTCCCTCACTGGAAAAGATCCCTAGTTCAGTCTTTCCTACAGACACTCCTGGTGCCAGCCCAGAGAGGATCAGTAAGGCCAGGGATGGATGGGGTTTTGATTAACCTGGTCTAGTGGAAGGTGTCCCTTTAAGGATTTAAGCTTTAAGGCCCCTTCTAACCCAAACCATTCTATGGTTCTATGAATATATTTGCTCTTTCTGCAGAACTATGGGGTCATTGACAGCAATTTCTGAGGTGTACTCATAGCTTCTCAGTTGTACCCCTTGAACTGCCACATTGCTTTCAGCCTGTTCTCATGGTTCTACTATTTCACGTCTCTGCCTTCACATCATCTTTGCCTCTCTGTCTGCAGAGGAACTGGGGCAAGGGAGGATGCTGCAGGGAAGAGAGGTGGCACAGGATGAGCTGAGACGAGTCCAAGGCTGTTTTTGGTGCTCCCTGACTCCTGCAAACTGCTCTAGCTCCAAGTGACACAGCAGCAGCTTTCTTCTTGGCATCCATCCACTGTGACCACTTGCTGTTGGTGCTGTAGGCTCAGGGCCAGCTGGCCCCGGTAAGAGGAGGTTGTGCCTGGATCAGAAAGTGAGACCAGACAGAGCTCAGAAGCAAAGAGAAGAGGAAAAGAGCAAAACAGAGAGAAAACCTTCAAGGCCAAACTGTTCCAGGGGTCTGGGCATTAAGATATTAATCCTTCATTTCTAGTTGGTAATCCACAGTTATGCAGAAGGTCCAGCTGCCCTCGTGAATACTCATGAGACTGTGGGCATGGAAACAGACCTCAGATCTTTTTGCTCATGTGGAAAGCTAACTACTGCTTGAATGAAATGAGACTCCCTTCTGATGGTCCACAGTGTCAAAACTGTGATGCATCCATTGCTCAGCAGTTCTCAGCCCATCTGGCAAACAAGCATGAACCTGTACCTCTGAGGACCACAGAAAATTAGCTTAGTTCATGGAATCATAGAATCATGGAATGGTTTGGGTTAGAAAGGACCTTAAAGATGATGTGGTTCCAACCCCCTGCTACTAGACCAGGTCACTCCAAGCCCCATCCAACCTGGCCTTGAACACTGCCAGGGATGGGGCAGCCACAGCTTTCCTGTGCATCCTTCACAGTGATATACCAGTACCCATTACGTGTCCACATCCTTAAGATATATAACCCACCCTTATGTGGTCAGAAAAGAGCATGATTAATATGCTGATGTTCCAGCTGCTTCCCATCCTTCCATATTTGAGGTATGGAGATGAGAGGCAGAGTCTCAGTGCACCAAACACCCCAAAGTCTCTAACAGTTCATTGTGAGATGCATCCTAAAAGGGAAATGCTGGAGAACCCCAGGCACAGAGAAGCCTGGATAGATACAGGTGAAGCAGAGCTTACCTCCTACAGGCTGGAGATGTGAGAAGTGAAAGGCTGGTTTCACAGCAGGACTTTACACAAGGAGTTTGGCAGGGGTTGGTTTGTCTTGTGCCCCAGCCCTGGTGCTACCGTGTCCTGGGTCAGCACAGAGAGAGCGGGTGCTGCTCTGCCTCTTCACAGCTCCCATAAGAAAAGAAGGGACAGAGCTGAAGACACAACCCGAGGATCAGAGTGAAAAATCACTCAGATCACTGGATCAGAGTGAAAAATAAGGGGGGGGGGGGAGGGAAATAGAGCTCTCAGCATCATCACATGTGTTGGGAGGGCACCAGGACCCAAGCATTTGTGACATGCACTTGGCACTTGCTTTTATATCCAGCAACAGAAGGACTTGTTAGAGGCAAATAAAGACCACTGGGAGCCTTCATCCAGTGCTCAAACAGGGAGTGGAAACTCTTCTATTAACCCTCCCTCCCTGCCAGCTCCTCTCCTTTTCTTCATTACTCTACCTCTAGGTCACAGCCAGTATCTCAACTGGAATTACCTCCGGCTGCTGCTGAACAAGCTCTGACCTCTGCTGCAGAGATACTGGGGGCAGAGTGTCCTGGTTCATCAGTGTGAGCCAATACACCCTGGCCTGCTTCTCCCTCCAGCCAGCAACGTGATGGGGTGAGGGGGGAGGTTGTTACAGCAAATCTACTCCATGATTGATGGGAAAGGAAAATCCATTTGGAATTTAAAACCACTATTAGATCCTTTTGGTGTGCATATGCCTGCATGTGTATAATATATATATATATATATAATATAAACCCTTATAAAAAATAAAACATAATAAAGAGGGGAGGGGGAAGGGTGTTTGCAAGCCTTGCAGGCACAAAGCACTGGAAATGTGCAGCAAGCTTTATAATTACCACAGCATTTGGGCACAAAAGCTCTGAATTGAATTGCTTAGCATCCCTTTCTGTCTCCCCAAACTCTTCCTTGCATCACAAAGCTCTGAAGCACCATTTGAAGTTTCAAAAGGAGCATTTTTGTGAATGAGATAATCAGCTCCGACTAATCGGCCACGTGTCCCAGCGTGTAATCCATACACCTTCCAAGGAAGGGAACAAAGCCACATCCAGCTAATCCCTTGGGTCGTGCCTTGAAGTGTGTCGCATGGGCCCTATGGCAGGAGAGGAAGTAGGAAGGATTATGCTGTCAAGAGCAGACCTATGTCTGTGCTCTTACATTAACCAGGACCTCATTATGCATAATTCCAGGTAATGAACTCCAGGAGGGATGCTGTGCAGCAGTGAGCCATTTGTCACACTCTGGGCCCTATAGTGAAGGTACAAACATGACCCTATTGACCAGCAGAGCAGAATCTATGGGGAAAGCATCCACTGCTGTGAGCCCCAGAGCCCTGTGCCCTGCAGATGGGACAACCTGGGAGGTTACATCTCATCCATGAGATTGCCATCTCCTCCATCACTTGAGAAAAGGTCTTAGCTATCACTTTGTATGCTGGCTGGGAGGTGAAATCACTTTCCAGCCCATAAATGGTGCCAGGCAGCTACACTGAATGTTACAGAACCAGGGGAGAAGGAAGGATGGGGCCGCAGAGGGTGTATCCTTGTGCTTGAAATACCCAAGAAGAAGAAGAGCTTTACAGGGGTCTGGGCTGCTCATACATTTCACATACAGAGCCGCTGGATCAAACAAACAGCAAAACCCATGAGCAATCTCAGGAGCTCTTAAATCCCTTATTTCCTCATTGCTATGGAAGAAGTGTAGACTGTGTGGGGAAAGGTGAGCGGGAGTATGAGTGCACTTGTGTGTGTTTGTGGTTGGCAAAGAGCACATTCTGACTCAGTGTCCCATGCCACATCATCTGCAGGGGTAAATCTGCTGGTAAAAGCAGACTCAGAGCTGCCTCACTGAAACAAACACTCAGGAGTGGTGAACATAGCATAGTGACCCAATAGCAGCCTTCCAGTATCTGAAGGGGGCCTATAAGGATGCTGGTGAGGGACTCTTCATTATGGACTGGAGTGACAGGACAAGGGGTGATGGGTTCAAACTGAAACAGGGGAAGTTTAGATTGGATATAAGGAAGAAATTCTTTACTGTTAAGGTTGGTGAGGTACTGGAATGGGTCGCACAGGGAGGTAGTGAATGCTCCATCCCTGGCAGTGTTCAAGGCCAGGTTGGATGAAGCCTTGGGTGCCATGGTTTAGTGTGAGGTGTCCCTGACCATGGCAGGAGGTTGGAACTGGATGATCTTAAAGTCCTTTCCAACCCAAACCCTATGATTCTGTGATTCTCTGCTGTTAACAAACTGCACCTCAAAAAGGCAAAAAACTTCATTCTCTGTTCTCAAAATCCACCCTGAAAGAGAAGCAGTTCCTGTTATGCTGCAGTGAAAACAACCCAGCCAAACCCCTCCAGAGAGAGGAATCTCTCTCCCTGAGATGCTCACAGCCATACACGGATGACTCTGTGAATCTCCAAAGGGAGCCATCAGTCTCTTCCAAATGCTCGCCAGTAGTCAGCAGTGATAGGCAATGTAATAATCCCTTTTATTGGGTCAATACATCAGCTGGAAAACAGAAGCTATTCCTTTCTTTAGGGGATGGCCAGAGAGTGACCTATGTGAGTGTGCAGGCCGGTATATTATAGCTGTTTGGCTGGTCCGCCTGGCAGGATGGTGTATTTACCTCTCTTGGTTTGTCTCTTGATGCTTTATTGCATTTCCTGTTTTGTGAGCTGCCTTAATAAAGCATCTTTCTGAAGGGCTCTCTGCTGTCTAGTAAATATCCTCCCTCATCCGCCAGTGTAGATAGGGATCAATCAATCAGAGGAAGTCCTTTGGGATGCTATGGTGCATCAGTCAAGGTGAGGGACCAGACAGGCAGGTGACAGCAGAAGGATTGCAATGTTTCTGCTAGGAATGATCCCCTTCCCTCCTGCTGCTCAGCAAAGAAATAGAAACAAGGGGATGGGAGAGTCCTCCAGAGATGGGAAAGGTTTCCTGTCTTATCCTCAGCAGCCTGAAGGGAAACTCTCATCCCTGGAATCAGCCACATGGGTGGCTTGGTGTAAAGAGCATTAACACAGTAGAATGCCTTGGGCTATGCTCCAAACAGACATTAAGATCTAACCAGGGATTGAGGAATACCACACATGCAAGGACTTGGGAACCTTTCTGTTGACATATGGGTCAGGACCAGGGTGTAATAATCACCATGGGTGATGTTTGATGGTGCCTTGTTGGCTTTGTGCTGCTCAGGAACCATGTGAAACATCTTTCCTAGGTGATGGGCCAAAGGATGGCACCAGCTTGGTGGGTGCAGAAGCTGCCTGTTGTGAATCCAGCCTGGGTCTGCTGAGTGTTGGACAGGGCATCTCTCCCCATGGATAGAGTTTCACTACTGATAAAGCCTTGACAATAGTTTATAACTCTCTGTGCTTCTCAGCTTTCCAAGCATCTCCCATATTAACTCTTCGATGCCTTTCAGGGAGCAAAGAAAAGATCCAAAGATTAATTTATTGCTCCATTATTAACACATTAAAATGTCAATATCTGCCTTCAGTGGCCTGCAGTGCCAGATGGGAGAGTGGAAGCTCTCCTGGAAGGAAGCTGCAACCATAAGTAACAATGACCTTTTAATTGGTCCATTATAAGGTCGGAGTCTGGCCACCACACTGAGAGAGTTCACTAAGCAGTTAATCCATTTAGCACAGTCCGGATCTTTGGAGAGGATGTAAGTGGTGTGGCTGTTGTATAAGCTGCATTTGAGAGTCATTAAAAGGTTGCTTTCTGCAGGAAGAGTCACATTTTAACAGCATTAGCTCCCGGCTCCACCAGGCAAGCCCGTGTGAATTATCCTACACTGAAGCTCCAGCTATAGATTTCACCTTATAGTTTCATGTGTATAACAAACAACAGCTCTCAGACATCCTAGAAGAGGGCTTCTAATGCAACTGGAATGTGGGAGCAGACAGCACATCCAGACTTGGGAGTGAATTAAACCCAAGCTCTCTGCAGATGGCTCCTCTCCAGCTGGATGGAGGACAAGAGGCTGTGCATTGGGAAGGGTATTCACGGGCTGTGTTTCATTATATATTTGTCTCCTTGCACACTGACCAACATCAGGAACAGTCTGCAAGTGTGCATCCAACATGTGCTTCCACCTGCAGCTGTTGTGGACAGTGCAGGTACCTCTGTGGCTAACTGGTCTGTGCTCCTCCATCACCACCTATGAACAAACTGAGCTGTTTCTGTGCGGGTACCAACAGTCGGAAGGCTTGTTGGAAGGGGGAAGTGTCACTGTTGAGCTATAAAAACTCCTGACCGGATAAGACCTGCCAAATTCTGTCCTCTAACATGGAGTTCACATGTAGCATAAAACAATGACAAATTCATAAGGATGTGGGATTAGGTCAGGGAAGGAGATGAGGATGCATCTGTTCTCCTGTCCTGCATGGTGGGGATAATTGTCAGGGGAGGAATAAGAGGGGTCATTCATTAATACATATGTGTTTTAAGGCCCTTCAGTGGTTAAAATGTAGTCAAGCCTATGCAGGAAACAAATGCTAAAGTCTGAGGGCATGATTTGGAGCTCCAGGTTGTTCACTGTATGGTGAGTCAATGGTGCCAAGGGACTTAAAAGGCCACATGGCTACAGTCAGGCCCTGGATGCAGGCTTGTAAATCAGGCCTTCAAGACCCCCACAAAGTCCTTTATGCAGGTAACATTTCAAGATGGTAAAAAAAAACAGTGTGAAGAGCAGCAAGCAGCACTTCACCACTGCATGGGCTAACTAGATGTTACAGACAGAGAACCTGAGTTAAACCTCAAAGCCAATGGAACTAGTTCTGCTTCCTTCCCCTGCCTGCCCTATCTGTCTTTCCCTCTGGTGTATCTACACGAGGCTGCTGTCCCCTTCATCTTCCAAAAATGATTATAGCTAGTTGCAGGGAACCCTCTGAAACCTCCATGGACAATCCTGGCATATACTCAAAGACCCCCAAGTTACCAAAGAAGGATAAGGAAGGATGGTAGTGCTGGACCAGCAAGGACAATTAGACCACAGGGTGCCTCCATCAGGCTGCAACATGGCAAACACCTGCAAGCCCTATCCTGAAAACGAGGGGAATCATGGTGTAGGGGATGAAAGGGATGAAAGCTCATGCTAGGGAGATAAATGGTCAGTGGGATGCCCTCACTGCTCATGTGTTGTGAGGTTACATTAGGGTTACGAGGCAGACTTGAGCCTCCCATCACTTCTCCTGGCAAGCATGGAAGTGGGATAAACTGCCCCATTGATAGAGCTGTAACTTGCCCAATCTCCACCAGTTCATCCTTGCACCCTCCTATCTCTCTGAGTTTCTTTTCCCCATAGGAGCTAATCATCGTGCTGCCACGACCTCCCACCCTGGACCTCATCTGTATGGCAAACCCAACTTTCATGCTCAGCAGCAGCCCAGATTAGTGCCTTGTAAATAGAAGCATCTTTGTGCCCAAGCACTGACCTTTGACTCAGCTCCTGACCCTAGCAGATTTGATGTGTCTGGCTATTTGTCTTGCTGCTCACTGGGAGGAAGAATAGGAGAGGGGAGGTGGTACATGACTGGGAGCTAAACGGAGCAGGGCTCTATTCTTGGCTCCATCTCAAACTTCCTCCCTGACCCTCAGCAATGACTTAACTCTGTCTATTCCTGGGTTGCACAGGGTCATGCTCTTCTGTGGTGGGTACCCACGGGAAGTGATTGTAGCAGTGAGAGGATCAAAGGGTGTTGGGTGTAATTTGGCTGGAGCCTATACTGCTGCACTTGAGCCCAAAATTGACTTTCCATAACCTCAGATGGCCAGTGCACTGGGAGGGAACTGTGCAGTTTTACTGCCATAGCTTCATCATCATCACATCACAGCTCTCCAGAGCACAGCCTCCTCTTCCCCCTTGCAGGTTAAATCCAGACCCTACATCTGCACCTCCCTCCTCATCACTGAGGATACCGGTCTCACTGCCATCCCTCCATCTATTGCTCCTGTGCACCTGAATCCTGCCATCATCTCTGCACATCTCCACTACCTCTCACCCTCTGCCTGGTCTCCTTCTTTCCTTGTTCCCTTTCCTTTCCTCTCCTCTGAGGATTAAGCAAATTTAGTACATTTCTAAAGAGATACCAAATCCCAATTATTCTCCATCTCCTGCCCTCTCCACTTCTTGGTTGTCCCAGAGACTTGGATTTCTCCCCTTATCCCAGTCTCTGCAAGAGCTTTCTCTCACAGAAAGTCAAGGTACAGCTTTACCATTACAATCAATGTTTCCAGTATGACTAATTGTGTCTCCTGGAAGAGGGACAAGTTAAATAATCCATTAAAATGAGGGGAATGGGAGGGAATTGAGAACTATACAGGAAAATGCTGGCACAACTGTGTGATGGGAAACTCATAGAGCTGACTCATATTGGAGCAAGGCTCAATGGGACGATTTCTTGTCCCTTACAGCCATGCCAATGCTGAACTCTCCAGTTCATGAATCACAAAGAAATGATGCCATTCTGGGCTGGATTTGTGAGCATCAGGCAATACACTGGTGTGAAACCTCCACCCAAGAGGTCTGTGCAGACCCTCAAGCAACACACAAACAGTAGCACCCAGATATCAGCTCCAAGCCCACTACCTAAAGAGGTTTGCTGGTCCTACTCCCATATCATTAGGGCAGGAAGGGTAATGAACTGCTGTTAAGATATGGGGTTGCCAGTTGCTTCATCATCAGGCTCATGTCACCCACAACTGTATTCCAGACCATTCAGTGGCAGAAAGAACAAGGGAGGACAAAGCTGAGCATATTCCCAGCTGGGGTGGATGCGCTATCCCCCAGGCTGGATGTAGGTAATGGTCTGATTCCACTCTCAACACCACAAAGGTCAATGCCCAAATTCTTAGAACTCATTTAAAAGTCCAGATGCAAGATTAATGTGACCTTAATTGCTTTTAGCACTAATGAACTACATACACTTGGTTTTGCTTAATCAGGGAAACTTCCAACAGCATTAAAATGTCGAAGAATACAAATCCCTGGAGATCTAAAAGCAAATAGTTAAAATCAACTTAGATCCAATTATCATATAAATCACTAATGACCTGGGTAAATTGGAAGCTCTTTGGCTCAGCCTCCAGGGAAGCATAAACCAAATAAAAATGTACATGCTACCTGGATTAATACCCAGGCTCAGGGGACTTCATTGCGAATATTCCAATCGGATTTTTCCCAGTGACATTGTTACTCATTGCAAAACACCAATACTTCAAAACAAACCGTTTCCACAGGAAGGTTTTGATGAAACTCTCAAGCAGGAACATTCATATCTTTGTGTTCAGCATCCTAAAGATATGTTCACTCCAGAATAGGCAATTATTCATTGCTGGGCACATTCCTGCTGAATACTTTAACTGGAGGGCAATTAGTTATTTCCGGTCCCAACTTTCTGTGATCGGCTTTTCATCTCACTCATGGTCACAGTCTGATGTCCCATTTATAAAGAGAAAGAAGGAAAGAAAGAGAAGGTGATTAAAGGTTTTGGTTTCAGTCTAATGAAAACAAAATGTTGCAGATGTTTGCAACATGCCCCCAGATGATCAGATCACGTTTTCTAAATGAATTCATGAAAACAGGATTATGGAATCATAGAGTGGGTTAGGTTGGAAAGGACCTTAAAGCTCATTCAGTTCCAATGGGCAGGGACACCTCACACTAGACAATGTCACTCAAGACTCCATCCAACCTGGCCTTGAACACTGCCAGGGATGGGGCAGCCACAGCTTCTCTGGGCACCCTGTGCCAGCGCCTCAGCACCCTCACAGGGAAGAGCTTCTGCCTCAGAGCTCATCTCAGTCTCCCCTCTCTTGGGCAGGTTCAAGCCATTCCCCTTGGCCTGTCCCTACAGGCCCTTGTCCCAAGCCCCTCTCCGGAGTTTTTTATAGCTCCCCCTTAAGGTACTGAAAGGCTTCAATAAAGTCTCCTTTGAGCTTTCCCTTCTCCAGGCTGAACAATGGGCTGAAAATGCTCAGCAGCACTTAAGTGGTGTAGATGTGGGGATGCAGCAGACACCAGGGAGGACCTATAGGCTCATGGGAGAGAACGTTTCCTTTACCCATCCTACCTGGGTAAAGGAAACTCCCTGGTCTGAGTGTAGGCAGAGCCATGAGAGATGATCACTACCACCCTCACAGAGTGGTGAATGAGATTTGTAATGCAGTGTATTGACACGTAATGGGAAATACCACATCAGTTGTGCAGCTCACCCATCACTGAGTCCACACAGGGGAACAGAGACACTTGCCATCACCTGAATTGTCCTCAGAGACAGGAGGAAGAATGCTAGCTAAAGTGGGACTGGAAAGCTGCAGCTTCAAGGCTTATCATAACAGGGGCTCCTTCCAGCTGGTGAGAGGATGAGTTTGCTCCTAGAAAATGAGACCTGCTCTGATCCTACATTTTCCTATCAGGATCCTCGACAAAGTGATAGGGATCGACCTGATCAGATCCTCACCAAGGGCTCAATGGACATGTCTCAACACCAAGGCAAGTTAAGGAGCTGAGCACCAACCCTTCCATGTGCAGCGTTCCTCCCAAAGCTGGGTCTGATGGTGCTTTGAAAGGCTAAGAAAGAAACCAAGCGGGGCTGCAGTGCGTGGCCTGAAAGGATGCTTTCCTCCTGACCACTGTGATTAGATGAGATCCTGCTGCATGCATTGATTACCCTGATGTTATTCCTGATAAGCTACATGCTTTTAGCAGTTGCTTTCTACTTTCTTTCATTGTGTTCTATTAGGAAACTATTGGACCTCATTCCGTATTCATGTATGGCCATTAGCTCCCTGCCCACTGCTGCATCCAGGCACCAGGTGCTGAGTTCCCCACCCAGATGCTCATCACATCAGGCAGTGCACCACAGTTTAAAGCCCAGCTAAGCCAGTCCAAGTCCTCTTAGTTTGTCTCTGGGTCTGAATTCCAGAGCTAAAGAAAGATCTTTATATCTTTGCAAGCACCAAGTCAGCTGCACATAGAGGGATGTGCAAGGTTCATGCTTGAGGGTGGAAAACCACATCCTTCCTCACGTGACATGTCACATTTGGCCTGGAGAATTTGCTTTTCTCTGGGGAATCAAGTATTCATCTGTAGTCGGTTCATGAGATAAAAATAGGTCAGATCTGTTTTCCTCTTGGCATCCTGGGATGTATTTTTTCTCCTTGTTCTGGAATTACCTTCCCTGTTATCCCAGCAAGCTGAAACAGGGATTTTCCCTGTACATAGTGCAAGAGGAGCATCCGTCTGCACACTTACCAGTGACTATCAGCTTATCCAGGCTCTTTGTTCACAGAAGTGTATCACTTACAGAATCATGGAATAGTTTGGGTTGGAAGGGACCTTAATGCTCATCCAGTTCCAATCCCCTGCCATGGGCAGGGACACCTTCCACTACACCAGGTTGCTCCAAGCCCTGTCCATCCACTTGGGATGGAGAGACTGGAATTTGCTCCGCTGGCTGCAATCCATTTCCAAGGGAGTATCCAAGGCCAGGGCAGCTCAGCACCCACACTGGAGCTTCACTGGAGTCAGGGGGATGCTGAGACATCCCCATCTCCTCCATCGAGTCTAAACATTGGAAAACAAGGATTTGACTGTTGCTAAGCTACACAGAGCTGATCAGTGCAATGGTGAATGCAGGGCTGTGCAAGCTCGGGTCCTAAATCCTGGGGTGAGGAAAAGGGCTTGTCTGCAAGTCCAAGGACATGATGTCCCCAGCACATGATGTCCAGGTTGCAAATGCTGCTGCTGCATCATGCTACTGGGGCTGGAAAGTCAGTTTTACCCTGGGGATGGGCAGCAGGCAAGGATGCTTTAAGATGTGTGCTCTAAGATGATGAGGGCTTTAAAGAGCTTAGCCCTTTGCTGTAAAAATAAACCCAAATGCCTTTATGTAACTCCCAGCCCCTCTAAAGCTTCAAACACATCCATTGAAATTAAAAAAGAGAGATTTAAATCTGGAAAACCCCTCAACCATCAAAGTATTTCACCTGAAAACCAACACAAAACCCCACAGCCAAAAGGCCCTAACAAACAACAGAACTTCAAGCAAAGCCAATAGAACCCACACCCTGAACAGAGGCAGTACAGCCGAGCTGGAACTCTCCACATCCCACCCTCACTGGTAGCATCCTAAAGGTCATGGTTTGGATCCCACCAGTGTCAGAACAGACCCTTGGGTGCTTTTCCTGCAAGTTTCTTGCAGTGGGGGCTTTTTCCTGTCTTTTTCCTTTCCCACCACTGCCACTTAATGAACAAACCCTAATCAATACTCATAATAAAGCTTCCTAGGTGGTAGGAGGGAAAGAGACAGCTCAAAATGATCGTTATAATGGGAGGATTGATTCTCCCTCCCGTAACTCGGCTCTGACTTCAGCTCACAGACCTGACCTCTTGCTTAGATCGGGCTGGTTATGGCCTTGCCAGCCTGGACATCATAGAATCATGGAATCAATAGTCAGGGTTGGAAAGGACCTTAAAGCTTCTCCAGTTCCAACCCCTGCCACAGGCAGGGACCCCTTCCACTGGAGCAGCTGCTCCAAGCCCCTGTGTCCAACCTGGCCTTGAGCACTGCCAGGGATGGGGCAGCCACAGCTTCTCTGGGCACCCTGTGCCGGCGCCTCAGCACCCTCACAGGGAACAGCTTCTTCCTTATATCCAGCTTAAATCTCCCCTGTTTAAGTTTGAACCCATCACCCCTTGCCCTATTGCTACAGTCCCCAATGAAGAACCCCTCTCCAGGCCACATCACCCATCATGCAGACACCTTGAAGGCACTAGCAGAACACAAACCGCAGCAGACAGCCCATGATATTGTCAGCTACAGCCTGAGAAGATTCTCTGTCACCCATCAGCAACACATTATTGTTTTCCCACAAACTGGTGTACTTAATATTACATAAAGCCACACCATCACTTTATAGGGGCTTTCAAGACCAGGGCTTGGACTGGCTTGTGGCTAAGGAAGAGGTGTATTAGCCTGACTGGGTAAGATTTATCTTAGTGCCTCCAAACGAGGGATTTTAGGGATATTTCTCATTGGAGCTCCTTTCCATGTTACAGGGTTTTAGAGCAAGTGTTTTCTGTCTCCAGAGCAACACTGCTACACTAGCACAGATCACAGACAGCCTCAGTGTGTCTCTGTGGGGGAAGGAGAGCCAGCTTCCCTGGATAACCAGGCTCCCAGCTCTTCTACCATAACCACCAACACTGGGAGCTACCAGTGCCTCTGTACAAACCACTGGAGGCTGGATCCAGAGTGAATAGCACCAGCAAGAGGTCTGCAGGCTTCTGTACATGGGTGAGAGATGGTATTTGAACAGCACCTACTGTGTTAGATGAGGGCTGGCACATACACACTCTGATGTGGCTGCATCAAGCTTTGGTTCTCAATCCAATCTGCCTTTACAGCATCGTTGGCCTGGGGTGGGTTTGAGTCTTCTGCTCCTCATAGGCTTCTCTGGGACTACCCAGGGCACCTTGTCCTATGGCAGACCTGTACCAGGTACCTCTTCTTGCATTACTGATACAGCAGCTGTTGAGGAATGTGCCAGGGATGAATGTGAAGCCTGTTTTATGTGCAAAGGATGCAGAAAGCAACAGTGTTCCTTGCTCACATATGGGCAGTGTTGGGTATGGATGTCCTAAGCTAATGAAAGGGTGTGCAGAGGGGACACGTGATGGACATCATTCACCTTCTACCAAAGAGAGAACTCACATCTTCAGTTTCTGAAGCTACCCCAGTAGCTGGTACTTCCAGGATGCTATTACATGTACCTTTAGCACAGACACTGATGCTCACCTGCTTTTGTTCCATGGCTAATAGAGATGGCAATGAAAAGAAATCACAAGCTGCAGCAACACAGAGAATGTAAGAGGGAAGAGATAAATCTCTCCATGTTCAGGATGCAAAGGACTTATTTGAACACAGACACATTGTTCCATCCACATACCCAAGCGAGCTCACTATCACCCTCCATGGGAGATGAGCATCCCCAGACGCCCGGAAGATGAGCAGCCAGCACAGTAAGCAGAGATTCACTTTAATGTCATGTTTTTGTCCCTGCTGTGCTCCCAGCAGCAGATTTAGACCCACCACAGTCTGGCAGAAGCCCGGCCACAAGCCCACAAAGGAGCAGCCAAGTCGAAATGAAGACAAAGCACTTGGAGGGGTTGATGGACGAGAGGCAGAGCTGCCTCCAGCCTGAGCCGCTCATACAATATACAAACGAAGACACAAATCAATGCAAAGTGTTTGAACTCCAGAGAGAAAGAAGAAATCAACCCATCCATCACACTCAGACACACGTCCATTTGAGTCCGGACCCTGACAGTGCTTTTTGTCAATGGCAGCAGCTGGATTAATACAAACTGGGATGGACATGAGGCAGGACACGAGGTCCCACTCCCTTCCCTTAGAGGCAAACACTTCCCAGTCACCTTCAGCATCATCACTGAGACACAAGGATTCTCCCAGTCCTTGAGAGAAAGGATTTAGCCCCACTTTAAGGAAGGGACAGTGAGGACGTAAGTGCTACCCCATGGCTGAGCTTTTAGAATGAAGACTAAGATGGAGTTAGCTGAAGCAAACAGCTGGGATTGGGTTCAAAAAGAATGGAATCAGCACTGCAGAAAAGGTAAAACAGCAAAAGGTGACACCAAAATCTGCCTGACACAAGCTCTGCTCACAGCTCTTGTCCCAGCACGTTCCTTGGGATCCAGTTCTGGCAAAGCTGGTCACACAAGAGAAGGAAATGGGGCCACGCTCAGTCAGGCACCCCCAGCTTCCAAGTATCCCCTTGCAGATGGGGATGGAGAGTGGGTAATGAGCCTGCAGATAACCATATATCCTCACTTTCTAGCTCTGATGGAGTACAGAAGAGACACTTAGGGGCTTTCTGTCCATCTCCTTGTGTCAGCACTTTATTAAGGAGGTGGCTGCACGAATCAAGCATTAGCTGGCTATGACAGGGGCTGGTGGTTAGGTTTTACCTGATGCTGGGCACTTCTGCAACACTGAAGGAGGCAGTTGTCTGCTCCTCAGCCCAGCTCTCTGAAACATGAGGGTGTTTTACAGCCTGCTCCTTCATCCAGGCTTAGTCATCCTCTTCTTACTGCAAACTCATAAGTAATCCATCCTAAGAAACAACTGGGGCACTACTCTATCAGGCTTATTAAGACCATGGCTATGAGACAGCTCCAAGGAGTTTGAAGAGCCCAAGTACAACGAATAAATATAGAAAACAGATTTAAGGATGAGGAGGAACTGAGTCCTGCAGAACATCTCCCTGTGCACTGATGTGTGAGTCCTCAAGTGAGACTTTCACATTGCATTTGATCTCTTGAGGACCAAGGAGACCAGTTTCAGGCCATCTGCAGACCCCAGTGGGTATTTTTGAGTTGCTCGTACTTCGTCATGGTTTCAACCTGCCTTTGCCCAGAATAATGCAGGAGTGCACATATGGATTGGGTGATGCTGATCCAGCCTCCGGCTCCCAGTTCAGCTGGTCTGAATCTTGTCCAGGAACACTAATGCAGAGGAGCATTGAGATCGGTAAGAAACAAGCTCCTGAGCATCCCTAAGGCTGACCAGGGTCACACAAGGAGACCAGCAGCAGCTCAGAATTGAACTCAGATTTAAAACCACAAAGTGATTTCTAATCCTGAATCACTTTCAGGTCATTCCCCAAGCTCATGAGGCACAGAAGGGCTGGAGCAGGAGCCTCCCAAATGCCTCTGAGAACCAGCAAAAGGAAGACTTGAAGTTAGCCCTATGGGCACCCCAGTGCAACCCTATAAGGCAACCCAGGGCAACCCTATAAGGCCCAGGAGACACATTATGGGGAGCACTGTCTCCCTGCTGCCACTGGCTGCAGCTTGTACATGTCAGAGCCGTTTCAAGGCATTACCTGCAGAGAACAGCACATATCACAGCCAAGGCCAGGTTATTTCAAGCCCTCTCCCTCCTTCTCCTCTGCTGCTGAGTGGGAAACCCATCACTGATTCACCTTCAGCTCTGAGCAGCTCCAAGGTCCTAGACCAGTAGCAATCAAGTGGCATTAAAGACAGATTCAGTCATTCCTTTTAGCAGGATGGAGAGTGTCAGAAGAACATCTGCAGATAGAAACAGGAGGATGGGCTGTCCCTGATTCACTTACCTGCCTCTCTACCTAGAATGCTCTGAGACCCATTGATTAATACTTGGCACTTCCACAACAGGTTACAGGTTCCAAATGCTGTGCAAACATTAACTCATTAACCCACCTGCTGTGCTGTGAGGAAGGGGAGAGTTGTCATCTCCATCATACAGGTTGGTTATGGAGCCTGGGGTTACTGCTGAAGAGGGGCTGGTTTGGGATCAAGGCAACAAGCTGTGAGTCCTCTCTTGCTATTCGTGACCACAGAGCAGTTGCATTCATTTCCCTTCCTGTGCAAGCACAAGGGATAAACCATCCTTTCTTCCTGAAAATGGGAAAGGACAGAAACAGTCTCCATCAGAGGCTGCAGCTCTTCTTCTGCTCTTCTTCTCGAAGAAGACCCATGTCCTGATGGGAAGACATCCATATATGCCAAGACCAAATCGAGTACTTCCCCTTTGTGTCTGATTTGTGGCAAGACCCGATGAGAAACCAGAAGATGGACTCATCAGAGACACTGGTAGGACCTTAAACTCTTGGATACAGGGAGCACATTTTGTGCCAGCCCATGTGGTGCTATCCACAAAGGCATGACCAGGGATGCTTCAATGACAACAAATGATTCCTCTTTAATGGGCAAAGTTAGAGTTAGCGCAGTGGCCAAACATCTGTCAGGAAGGGGTGAGGTGGGTTTCATCCTGTACTAGGGTGGGAAAGGATGTGGCATCCCTTCTGCACCTTCTGGAAGCACACAGGATCTTCCAATCTAAACCATTCTATGATTCTCCCATTCATCCAAAGCATCCAAAGCCTTTTCTGCAACAGCTCCTGAACCCTTTCCCTCACCAGCCTCCCAGACAAGGGGTTTCTGTGTCCAGCCTGCTCTGACAGCGCTTCTTCCTCTGCAGAACATGCCCCCAAGCCCCAAGCACTACAGATTAATGCCCAGCAGCTCTGATTGCAAAGAAAATGCTCTTTTGTTATTTTACTGTTTGAGACTGAAAGAGGCATTGGAATACGCAGAATGATGCTCTGGTTCCATGTCATCCTCACACAAACCTGCACCCAAAGCAGCATCTCTCCTCACCACCCCTGGGCTCATCTGTTTGTATTCCCTTTCTACCAGCATAAAGCTGGTCAGGAAGAGATGAAAGCCAGTGCACACCAGCTACCAGGCTCTGCTACCTCTCCCTGAGCACCCCATGCTGCCCACCCCACCTCAGAATCCGAGTCTTAATCTCCAATGGCTCAGCCTTCCCTTTGCTCCACACCCTCATTATAGGACACCCCAATGTCCTGGTTTTTCCTCAAATCCCTTTCACCCACCAGGAATACCTAGAAAATGCCTGGAATAAATGTCTGCTTTCTTAATAAGAGCACACACAAGGATTCACCACTGGGGAGAGCCCAGCAGCTGTGAACAGATGTGCCCTAAGGTCAGTGCAAACCCTATTGTCATTCACCACCGCTGCCCTGACAGGAGCAGAGGTACAAAGCTACATCTATTACAGCAAACTAGACAAGGTCAGGGCACAGAATCAAACTCCAGCACACAATTACCCATACCTTTAAGCTGCTGCTGGGCTGTCACCATCTCAGACCACAGTATGCAGCCTCGCAGACGCTGGCCAGACCTTGGAGGGCTCCATGGGCCAAAGGAGTCTTCCCAAGACATAGACTGGGTTTGTTCATCCTGTTTTGGAGAACAAGAAAATATATGCATGGGGATAAAACTATGGCTTGCTGTCCCATGTTACTTGTGGTAATGACAGGCAAATAGCTCTGGGCTTATCTGCAACTTCTCCTTTGAAACTGCCACCTCACTGTAGAGTTTGCCTAATGCCAAAGCATCTCCAAGGGTGGAAGTCATCCTACTGTGTCTATAACAGAGAAGGGGGCAGACAGAGTTGAAGGAAGAGCATTGCCTTCTGTACAGAAAGCACACACCCAGGCTATGTACTATAAGCTCTAACAGTTGACAAGAGCATGGTCCCTTGTAGGAGTGCTCAGAGCTTAGTGTGATTCCACATCTGTGGTTGGCCACCATCCTCCATGCCACCAACCATCCTGCTGGACCAAAGGGACTGGGTGATACAAGACACAGCCTCTGCCTGCCTCTGATGGCCTCCTCATTGCATCTTTGTCAGCTGCTGAACCCAGAAAGCCCCTGTGAGTGGTGTTTGCCTGCAGGACATGCACAGAACACAAAGGCATGAGAAGCAGCAATGGGGAGAGGAGGAATGGACAAAAAGGCCAGGTTGGAAGGGATTTAGAGCAACCTTCTCTAGTGGAAGGTGTCCCTGCCCATGGCAGGGGGCTGGAACTGGGTGGGCTTTAAGGTCCCTTCCAACACAAACCAGTTTGGGATTCTATGACATGTCTAGGGAGGACGGCTCCCTGGCAGTGGGCTGGATGGGGCAGATGTGATGGCAGGACATATATGTGCGAGGAACTGGGGAATAACCTGACTCTTGTATCTGCTCCCACCATCCAACCTGGCCAGACTGGGGAAAATATAACACACTGAGAGATTTTCAGTGTGCTGCCTGTTGCCATGGAAACCCCTTCCCCAGCATCCCAGGGATGCTTACCTTATGGGGTGGCCACAAAGCCCCTGGAGAGGACCAACCCTTGGGAATGGCACAGGACAGGAGCAGCAGGGAAGGGGTGGCCCTGACACTCAGAGGTATTCAAGCAGGATAGGGTCAGGCTCTGCACACCTCCACTGTGGGGAACTGCAGCGGTGATCCCTGTGTTAGCCCTGGCACTAAGCAGGAAGACTGGGAAAACACCAAAGAGCCTGCAAGGGCATCCTGGAAGACAGGAGGTGGATGGGTGTAAGACAGGGATGCTGCCAACTGATGAAAGGTCAGAAGAAGATACAAAGCAGATACTCTGGAGTTATCCATCATGGAGTATGGAGACACACACCCAGACGTGTTGGCTCAGGTCAGCCAGAGCAGGGTGAATGCAAGGCAAGAAGAACATTTAAGATACCCAGACAAAATACCCTGTTTAGCATCCTACATGTCCATATCAGCTGTCCTCATGCACCTGTCTGTTGTGGTACCTTTCTGAGGACACCTGGTCTCTTCTGCACACCCCACATTAGACCAACACTGAGGTGGGCACAGAAGCAAACCCAAACCCAAAGGTGTTCAAAGGGAGAGTACAAATCCCCTTCTTCTGTCTCCCAGGGTAGAAGTGAAGGAAGGATAGGCCCAGAATTCAGACCCATGTTCACACCCTCCCTCTCCTCCACCACCTTGACCAGTTCATATACATCTTTGCAAGTCCATATCTGCAAGGAAAGGAGTCTTGGGGCAACTCTGTTGTCTCTTGGAGGTGCTGGAGAAACGTTTGGAGGTGGTAAACCCCACCTCAACCCATACCCATGGCTTTAGATTGATGCTCAAAGGGAACCTGAGCTCACACTTGATCAGGATGCACATTTTGAGCCGTCATTTCGAGACGTTTCAGGTTTGGTGTTTGTTTTGTTCTGCACAGTATTTACTGTGTGTTTGCTGCCGTGTTTTACCCAACTGCACCAAATACATAAACAGCAAATGATCAAAGCAATACATCTTCGCCATGGAAAAGCAAGCAAGCCAGATGGAGTCAATTAATGAAGATGTTTAGCAAGACTAGAGTTTAGTTCATATGCAAACAGGTTCTTCCTAGAAGCATCAATCTAATCCAATAACCAACGTGTGGGGGAGTAAGAAGTGCTGCTTTGTTCTGTCCTTTCCATTACAAAGAGCTGAGTGAGACTTTTGTTGCTATTTAATCCTGGTGAGAGGTTTGGAACGAACAGCACCAAAAGGTGATTCTCAGCCTCATCTGTATGGTTTGATCCTGTTGCTTTAGGCAAAAGAGGACTCAAGTATTCAAAAGCAAATTCAATGCTCAGCCCCTTCTCTGAGCCTGCCAACAAGGGAACGAATTGTGGCCAATAGTAATGATGTGGACATCAGTGCACATACACTGCACCCAGCCAAGAACCCTGTCCCCTATCAGATGCTAATTCAGAGGGTTATGTCAGATTTCATTTGGATTCTACAAGATATTACCAGACATAAACTGTTATAATGCCCCGAGTGACAGCCCCTTCCATCACTCAGAGCTCTGATCCACCCCATAACTCAGATTTACAGCCCAGCTTTATGCCACACATTATTGATCAATTATCTGGAGGGCAGCAGTCAGTGATGCCAATCCCTGCTTGATGGGAAGAGAAGAGGAGCCAGCAGCCTCTTCCAGGCCTGCATGGCTGTATGCAGATTCCTACATGGGGGTATGAATTCCCAGGGGCTGCAGTGATGAGATCCCATCGCTGTCAGCATCTATAAGATGAAGTGCTTTAGCTGTCTGGAGAGGAAGGAGCAAAGCAGAGCAAGAAGGTGCTGGGACACTGGGGGCAAAACAGTGATTCAGGGTTTGTTAAATGGGTCAAACTTGTCCATTTGAGTCAAAAAGAGGAGATCAGCTCTGGCTTTCTCCATGTCAGGTCATTGTGCCAAGGAGCCTGCCTGTCCCAGCAGCTACGGACCAGAGGTCAGCCTCATAAGGAAGATGTGCATTTGGCCCCAGTGATGCTCCTAGAGATACAGGAGAAGGGATATAGACAAAGACCTCACATCTCCTGCTGGTGAGGAGCCCCAGGCCAGCCCTTGTGTCAATACAACCCTCCTGCTTCCATGGCTTTTACCTGCCCCTTGTCACACTGAACATGAAGGGTTTTGAAGCCTGACTGCTGCATGGGGTGGAGAGGTGGGATTTGATTGTAGCAAACCTGGCTGACTAAACACAGGTAGCACTGCACATAGTAGGGTCTGGAAAGATCCTTCAATTGAGCATCTTCTGATCTTGGGATCTACAGAGGGTCCCTTCACCTTGACAGACCAGTGAGCTGGTTACAGCCCTCCCCAGTCCTCTCCTGGACCTTCTTTGGAGATGGCAATACAAAGCTGTCACTACAAAATACAACAAGCCCATCAAAGTCTCCCATCCTCCTGCCTCTTTTGCCCCCAAAAAGTGTGACTGAGATGAAGGTGACAGAGGTCAGCTGCTGACTATCCCTACTCCATCAGACCCTTTCCTGCCTTGAGACGTACTGAACCTGAGGCCTGATGTGGCAGAAGGCTCAGAGGACCTCTTCATCCAGGAGAAACACTCTTATTTGGTGTTTATCCTTCTAATAGTTACTACAGACCTGCCCTTGAGTCCGTGCTGCTTCTTCTCCGACTCCCCCTCCATCCCATCAAGCACACACTTAGAGTTTGAATACACCTCCTCCAGCAATGGAGCCATCTATCTCCATGTATGCCAGACCCTGTGCTCAAAACCCCCAGGTTAAAGGTGCACAGAAGCAGATTTCAGACTTTCTCTGCACAAAACCAAAGAAATACACCTTTTCCTTTAGTGAGGACCTGGTTTGGTTTCCCCCCATGGGATGGAAAATGGTAAACAAGGAAGAGATAGATTTTAAGGAGAGATGTGTGTGTCTGTGCATGTGCATTCCTTAAGCAGCCATAACTCCAGCAACAAACCAGGCATCCCCAACCTCTAGATAACAGCTTCCGACCCAAAATAAGACCCAAAACAGCCTGAGATTTGCCCGTGTTATTCCAACACTTACCTAGGAAAGGCCAACGCTGTTCTAAACCCCACTGATACCCTGTCTGTGCTGGGGAGCAGACACCTCCCCAGCTCCCTCAACCTGCAGCAAGCTTCAAACTGGATGGATCAATAACAGCTCTTAAAAATTACCATCCCGAAATGAAAGGCTTGGCACTGCACATCCACTTAGGAGCTGTAACTACAGCACACGAACATGAAACCCAAGTCGGTCCCAAGTGAAGGCGCATCTCTAAGATGCTGGAGCCTAAAATGGCTTTTATCACTTAAATTTATATTAAGTACCAGCAATCTTTGGTGCTTCCTTCTTTAGGGTTTTGCTTTCAATTGGCTTCTTTCCGAGTCTATTTTAACAGGAGGTTTCCCAGACATGGGGATGAAGCTGCTGTCAGTCATGTTTCTATTTATGCTTGCTGAGGATGCTGATGGGCACCTGAAGGTACAGAGAAGGTCTGGTTAACAGAGGTGAGCGTGCTCAGAGTTTGGGCTGGAAATCTCTTTGTTCTGAGTTATCATAGAGTCCCAGACTGGTCTGGATTGGAAGGGACCTTAAAGCTCCTCCAGCTCCAACCCCTGCCACAGGCAGGGACCCCTTCCACTGGAGCAGCTGCTCCAAGCCCCTGTGTCCAACCTGGCCTTGAGCACTGCCAGGGATGGGGCAGCCACAGCTTCTCTGGGCACCCTGTGCCAGCGCCTCAGCACCCTCACAGGGTGCTCACAGGGTGCTCAGCTCAGTCTCCCCTCTCTTGGGCAGGTTCAAGCCATTCCCCTTGGCCTGTCCCTACAGGCCCTTGTCCCAAGCCCCTCTCCAGCTTTCCTGCAGCCCCTTTAGGCACTGGAGCTGCTCTCAGGTCTCCCCTTCAGGAGCCTTCTCTTGTCCAGGCTGCCCCAGCCCAGCTCTCTCAGCCTGCTTTAACTTCATTACCAGAAGGAAGAACATCATGCTCTCCATGCATGTTCAGAGGGCTATGGATTGGAATGCCTGGCTTGTGCTCTTACTTCTTGTGCTGCTGCTGTGGAAGCACAAATAAGCAAGATGCCCATTAATTGCACTAGGAAGTGCTCTGATTCCCATCCACAAGGGTAATGAGGCAGGCATTCAGTGCACACTGATTTCAGAGGCACAGGGATACCCAAAGCATTTCTGAGGACTTGGACTGACAGTGTCGGGACGTCTGCTCCTGTAAGTAAGGGGATGACTGTGCCATGTGTGGGTTTAGGGCCTGGGAGGTTTAGCTGCAGGATGGAAAATTATCTGCACTTTGATGACCTGCAGCAGAAACAGCCAAGAGAAAAGAGGCTGATAAGGAATGGTTAAAACCCCCAAGTTATTAATATTATAACATTACCTTCTGGGTAACGCTATAATTACCTGTAGAGCCACGAGGATGCTCAGGGCCTGGAGCACCTCCTGCATGGAGACAGGCTGAGAAAGTTGGTGCTGTTCAGCCTGGAGAAGAGAAGCTGCTTGGAGACCTCAGAGCAGCTTCCAGTGTCTAAAGGGGGCTACAAGGATGCTGGTGAGGGGCTCTTCATCAGGGACTGGAGTGACAGGACAAGGGGTGATGGGATCAAACTGAAACAGGGGAAGTTCAGGTTGGAGATAAGGAGGAAGTTCTTTACTGTTAGGGTAGTGAGTCACTGGAATGGGTTGCCCAAGGAAGCTGTGAATGCTCCATCCCTGGCAGTGTTCAAGGCCAGATTGGACAGAGCCTTGGGTGCCATGGTTTAGTGTGAGGTGTCCCTGCCCATGGCAGGGGGGTTGGAACTGGATGATCTTAAGGTCCTTTCCAACCCAAACCATTCTATGGTTCTATGATGCTGGGACAGGAGTACTGCACTGAGAGTGGTTCTTGAACAGGATGATGACCCCATTATTTCAGGAATGGCCCAGCACAGGACAAGTACTTTAAAGACTTCTGAGACCCCTTCTGGCCTTCCTGGGACTGTGGTACTGCTTCTGAAACAGCTTTTGCCATTGGGTGGGATTCACTGAACCTCAAGTCTCCCCATGAAAGAAGTTCATCCAAGCTCCCTCCGAGATCTCTGGGAAGAAGAGCACATCAAAAAGAGTTCATATAAATCCAATGGATGAGCTGAAGCAACCTTGGGATAAAACACCTTTGTTCCTCAAGGGAAAGAAAGACAAAGTCCATTAGCCTAGAAGCTTACGGATACAGAGTGCTTAGATACCCAAGATAAGACCCTATCTTTGATGAGGGGTCAGAATATGCAAACGCCTTCAAGAGTGCCAGAAACCTTTGTGCAAATGAAAGGTCCTGGTAAATCAGCATGAAGAGCTCTTGGACAGGGCAGCTGAGACCAGCAGAGCTTGTTATTATGTACCTGGCTAAGGAGCCTTGATCCTGAGCATGTCCAAGCCATCCCTTAGCAATAGCCCTAAAGGCAGAGCACAAAAAGGGTGGGAAATGAAAGAGCTGGGAATGAAGAACTGTTTCCCATCAATAACTTCTCATCTGATGCTCCTGTAGGACCATTTTTGTCCTTCTTGCAGACTCACAAACACCCTGCAGGGATGGGGTTCACTTGAGCATCCCAGAGGGGCATCGGTGAGCTGGGACACCTTCACTACCACACTGTAGGGTGATGTCCCCACATCACCACATTCCTATTGCTTTTCCTAGGATGGGAACATAAAAAGGAATTCTGATTTGGTTCCTTTCCCCTCCCCTGATTCCCTCAGCAAAGAGGGAACAAAATGAAAGCAGGTTTGAGAGACTTTCACTGCAATATTTCATGCTGCCCCTAGCCTGTTCTTCCCCACTGAGTATTCCCAGCCTGAATATTGAGTAACCCAGGCTTCAAAACACATCGGAGGTGATGGATTGCTGCTGAATGCAGGCTGAAGTTTTAAGCCAACAATTACTTTTCTCTGAAGGCTTTTTTCCCCCACCAGAAACTGGAGGAACAAAACCACCTTTGAATTGTTTTTATGCACAATGCTGTCTTCTGCACAGTAACCGGGATCCTTAGAAGATGCTGGGTTATGAATAGCTCTCATTACAGGGGGAAAAATGCCCATGTTTTCTGTACGTGCACCTACTGTGTGTGCAGGGGATTCATCACCCCTCTTACAGAGGATCAGAGCTGAACTGATTAACTTCGGAGCAGAAACCTGATGTAAAGATGAAGGAGCCCACTTAGAGCCTGCCTGGGAGTCCAAAGCCTTCTCCTTCCTGCAGCATGGAGGAAATGAGCCTCCCCAGAGGTAGACAAGATGGACCTCGGCAAAATGAATGTCTGTGTAATGCCATAAATCAAGGGGTGAGTAACTTGTGCCTGGGGAATGGACTGCTTCAGAACCGGAGGCAGAGTCAAGGGCTGAAATTCAATGGCGGGGCTGAAGATACCTCCAGGAGCAGGGTATCGGTTTGAGGCTGATGCACAATGTGGCAGCTTCAACATCCGAGTTGAAACCAAGGTGCAGAAACACCAAAGAGAAAGTGAAAATAACAGTAAATGCTTTATAGTGAGGGTGGTGAAACACTGGCACAGGTTGCTCAGAGAGGAGGTGGATGCCCCATCCCTGAAGACATTCAAGGCCAGGCTGGATGTGGTTCTGGGCTACCTGATCTAGTTGGAGATGTCCCTGCTCATTGCAGGGGGTGGGACTGGATAAGCTTTGAAGGTCCCTTCAACCTAAACTAATCTATGATCCTAAAAGGCACAAAAGCCCCAATCTAACCACATTAACCACATTTAATAAACAACTGGTCCTGATTGATGGACATTAACTTCCCACAGGCAACTTTGCAGTCTCCCTGGGGATGTCATTGCCTGGCCTCAGCAGCTCATAGTCTGAGTAAGTGGCCTGCACTGTCACGGGCTGAGATCCAGTGAAACAAAGCAAGTAGCACATGGTCCCACAGGGCATCGAGAACAATGAGAACTGGTATTTCTATATTCTGAAATCAAGTTAGGGCAAGTGGTTATTGGGGCACTGCTGAGACAGGGGCAGAGCTGCTGAGACACTTCAGCTTTGCAGTGAACTATGGGTGTCCCAGGGAGGAGAAAGTGTTTCTGTTATCATAGAATGGTTTGGGTTGGAAGGGACCTTAAAGCTCATCCAGTTCCAACCCCTGCCACAGGCAGGGACACCTTCCACTGGAGCAGCTGCTCCAAGCCCCTGCGTCCAACCTGGCCTTGAGCACTGCCAGGGATGGGGCAGCCACAGCTTCTCTGGGCACCCTGTGCCAGCGCCTCAGCACCCTCACAGGGAACAGCTTCTGCCTAAGAGCTCAGCTCAGTCTCCCCTCTCTTGGGCAGGTTCAAGCCATTCCCCTTGGCCTGTCCCTACAGGCCCTTGTCCCAAGCCCCTCTCCAGCTTTCCTGCAGCCCCTTTAGGCACTGGAGCTGCTCTGGGCTCTCCCCTTCAGGAGCCTTCTCTTGTCCAGGCTGCCCCAGCCCAGCTCTCTCAGCCTGGCTCCAGAGCAGAGCTGCTCCAGCCCTCGCAGCATCTCCATGGCCTCCTCTGCACTCGCTCCAACAGCTCCACGTCCCTCTTGTGCTGCTGCCCCAGAGCTGGATCAGGGCTGCAGGGGGGGTCTCCCCAGAGCACAGCACAGGGGCAGGATCCCCTCCCTGAGCTGCTGCTCACGCTCACCTTGACCACACATCTTGTGCCTCCAGAACAGACCAAACACAACTCCTTGGTTCAGTCTGTCCAAAGCAAAACTCAAAAGGAGTAGCACAGCTACAGAGCCCATTCTTGGGGGTAAATGAAGCATTTTATACCCACAGCTTCTCTCTTCCAACATCTATAGAGCATTTTCCAGCTTAACATAGTTACTGCTTCCAGGCTGGGGAAAAAAAGCCTGAAAACACTGGATGATACATCCAGAAATACTCAAAATAGGAATCACATTCCCTGATGCCTCAGTGATCCCCAAGAGCACTTGGCATCACTTGCATGGACCAAAAGTAGTGCTATGGTTGGTTCAAGTCATGGCAAGCAAGGTGACACCACCTTCTGGACCCCTTGCCTTGGGACCCATCACCTCAACTTATGCACAGGGTCCCCTTGGACCTGTAGGAACCTCAAACCCAGCATGAGGAAGAGGACATGAAAGACCATGAGGTCCAAAAGGCTGACCCCAGGTAGCAGTAGGGGCAATAGAGAAAGCATTGCCTCCCCAAGGTGCCCTGAGTCACCAAGGTTTGGTACCCATGGGTGTAAGATGCTATTTGGTTTCTTGGTAACAGCAGCAGCAATCAGATTCATCCTGAACCCCCAAAAGTGCCACGATGTCAGATTAAAGAGGGAAACCCCCCTCACAAACAAGCAAGTGAGACTGGATGGTGATTCATAATGAGCCTGTTTTAGAGGCTCCCTAATGGCTGCACTCTCCATTCAAGGCAAACACATGGGGAGTGGAGTGAATGATTTTGCTGGATGGTGCCACAAAGGCAGCACGCTCGGGTCGATAGATACCAGAACACACACACCCCACTTACCGTAACAGCAGCAGCCACACATTACCCCTCCTTGGCAGCCTGAAGTGCCTTCACAACCCTCTTGTTTTACTGAAGGCTGTTTCGCATTCTCTTGCTGCTGACACACAGCCTCTGCAAGAATACCACAGGCACAGATGTGGTGCAGTGTCCCCTTTGCTTTACCCACATGGCAAATGGGGAGCAAAGAATAAGAGCTGGGAGATGTCCTTCCTACATGGTGCTAAAGGAAGATGGAGTTTCCCTGCTAAGTCAGTGTGTTACCATCTATTTGCTGTGGCCCCAGCTCCTATGTCCCATGCTCAGCATTTCTCCAGCACTTCCCATTACACCCCATCCCAGACTGGTTTGTGTCGGAAGGGACCTTAAAGCTCCTCCAGTTCCAACCCCTGCCACAGGCAGGGACCCCTTCCACTGGAGCAGCTGCTCCAAGCCCCTGTGTCCAACCTGGCCTTGAGCACTGCCAGGGATGGGGCAGCCACAGTTTCTCTGGGCACCCTGTGCCAGCGCCTCAGCACCCTCACAGGGAACAGCTTCTTCCCAATGTCTAACACGACAGCACCAGGATCAACTTCAAGGTGCTAAATACATGTGCTCTGCTCCTCCTGCCTCTTCTGTGTGCCTGGAGCTGTACCTGGATGCTGCTCACAGACCTCTCTCTGCAATGCCCATTTCTTCAGGCAAAAGCAGAGATCTTCCTTTGCCCACCTGATTCCAGGAGTGGGAACCTTAAGTGAAAACCAAGATTAGGAGCCCTTTCCCTACCCATAAGCACTCAGCAGCTGCCAGTCAGACCTCAGCCACCTCTGCAAATACCTCCTTTGGAAAGCATCAGGCTCTGCTATGTAAAGGCACCTATGGTGGAATATAGATTTCTTGTTTGCTTGCTTTTTAAGAGGAGTCAGATGAGGAGATGTTTGAGCTGATTTTGACCTTTCCAAAACAGCCCAAGTGTTAATAATATTTAAACTGAGAGGGGAAACCCTCCCCTCACAACCTGACATAAGAAACAGGTGAGACAGCAGGGAATCCTCATGGGCAGCCTAGCAAAAAAGGTTTCTGTCCATTAAGGTCTTCAGGACCTCATCTCCTTGCCCTGCTCTACTTCATCCACTAAACCCTTTGCAGAATTAAACCCTTATATCATAATAGGATAAACCTGGGGGCTACTTTGCAAGGAGATGATGTCTTGGTTTGAGGAATGTGCAAATCTCTTGCTATCAAGTTTTAAGGAACAGAGAAGGGCTCCAACCTTTGCCAAGTCCCTTCCAGCCCTGCTATTTCTATACCAGCAACAGGCGAACATAAGAAGAACCTGCTCAGCTTGCAGTTTACTTGGGAATACGATCCACTTCTTGCAGCTCCAACGCCAGCATTCCCAGATGAGGATCTGCAGTTTGATCTGTGCAGTCAACCTTCCCTTTGGGATAGTGGGAACAGCTGCTCTGCCCCCGTCCACCTGCGGGACTTGCAAAGGAAGGAGGGATGGGATCCTGTGTAGGGGGTTCAGAAAATAACTGTGGTTTCCTATGATGGCTGAACAGGGAAAACTCACCTCCGGTTCAGCCTGGACAAGAGAAGGCTCCTGAAGGGGAGACCCCAGAGCAGCTCCAGTGCCTAAAGGGGCTGCAGGAAAGCTGGAGAGGGGCTTGGGACAAGGGCCTGTAGGGACAGGCCAAGGGGAATGGCTTGAACCTGCCCAAGAGAGGGGAGACTGAGCTGAGCTCTTAGGCAGAAGCTGTTCCCTGTGAGGGTGCTGAGGCGCTGGCACAGGGTGCCCAGAGAAGCTGTGGCTGCCCCATCCCTGGCAGTGTTCAAGGCCAGGTTGGACACAGGGGCTTGGAGCAGCTGCTCCAGTGGAAGGTGTCCCTGCTTGTGGCAGGGGTTGGAACTGGAGGAGCTTTAATGTCCCTTCAAACACAAACCAGTCAGGTATCCTATAAGGGTAGCCCAAAGGTGAAAGAATGTACAGGACCTAGCACAAGGAGCAATGGAACAACCCTCACCTCCCAAGAGCAGCAATGCCATGGGGACACTTTGAAGTGGTTGTCGAAAAGGTGCCCTCAGCAGTCTTAACAACATGTAATAAACCCCCAGCACCACTGGGCTATCAGCTGACTTAGGTCCTCCCCTATGGCACAAGTGTTTTTAGATGTCAGTGGAAGGCAGTTCAAATACTTGGGGCACAAGACCAATGGCAAACAGACCTTTGAGGGATACTTTCAAACCATCCCTTCCTGTCAACATCAGATGATGCTTCACACAGAAGAACAAGGGTTAACCTGATGTGGGGCTACTGCAGCACTGCAGTTCAAGGTGCTCCCTCCAGCACAAGGCTGTGTTCTCTTCCCAGCAGTTACTGGCTTAAGAGACAATCAAAGTAATTACTTCAGTAATTACCAAACTAATTACCTCTCTAATTACCAAGTGTCTTTGTTTACCCTGACCTGACATCCTTGCAGAGGAGCCCTGGCTCCGTACCCCATGCTCTATGGGAGCCTGCCTGCTTGCCTCTTCTGCAATGACTGGAAAACCCAAGTCCTCTTCACACCTTGGTCCTCCTCACATGCTGTTCAGGATGTCTCTCTCTTCCTCAGAAGCTGATCCAGTTCCTTTGGCTGGTGAATGCAAGTTTGCATTGCAGTGATGGGTTTGCTGCCAGAAGGGCACATCAGACTATGGGAGGGCACATTACCTTTGCTGCACATGGGTTTCTCTGGTAAGAATATCCTGAGCATGGTGCTGTGGGATCACAGCCACATTGAGGACAAAACTAGGGATGTACCTGACTCCAGGCACTATTCAACTCCTTTCTCTGTGATGAGAGGAAACTGGAAGGTGACTTGAGAGGACAGATGTTCCTCTCCAACACAGAGTTGAAACCAGCAGGGTGTTCATACAGCAAACCCATCACTGTCAACTGACCTCAGCTCCCCAGGCTTACTCCTTTTCATTTTCCAGACCTTTACATGAAATTTGCCTTGGGCTCTCACAAGGCAGGGACTGTCAGACACTCACCCCTCTCCTAAACCTCCATGTGACAATGGGTGCTTAGCCCTGCAAATTCCAGACTGGTTTGCATTGAAGGGACCTTAAAGCTCATCCATTCCAAACCCCTGCCACAGGCAGGGACCCCTTCCACTGGAGCAGCTGCTCCAAGCCCCTGTGTCCAACCTGGCCTTGAACACTGCCAGGGATGGGGCAGCCACAGCTTCTCTGGGCACCCTGTGCCAGCGCCTCAGCACCCTCACAGGGAACAGCTTCTGCCTAAGAGCTCAGCTCAGTCTCTCCTCTCTTGGGCAGGTTCAAGTCATTCCCCTTGGCCTGTCCCTACAGGCCCTTGTCCCAAGCCCCTCTCCAGCTTTCCTGCAGCCCCTTTAGGCACTGGAGCTGCTCTGGGGTCTCCCCTTCAGGAGCCTTCTCTTGTCCAGGCTGCCCCAGCCCAGCTCTCTCAGCCTGGCTCCAGAGCAGAGCTGCTCCAGCCCTCACAGCATCTCCATGGCCTCCTCTGCACTCGCTCCAACAGCTCCACGTCCCTCTTGTGCTGCTGCCCCAGAGCTGAACAGCCCCCAACTCTTTAAGGAAAAGTCATTGTTTTTAAAGCATGAACACAAACTGTTTCATTAATGCTGACCATGACCTGTGGAGGATTTCATTTGGAGAGATGTTGGAGCTAGAGCACTGATGGGACTCATGAACTGCAGGATGAAGCCACCTTGCACCATGCGCTCTTGCTCTGTCAGCACACTGGACTCTCTCAGCACACCTCTGCTTTCTCTCTCCCTGCTATTTGGGAAGCAAGGCTGCTTCCTCTGTCCTGGCCATACCTACTGCATGCGATGAACCCTGTCTTGGGCGAGGGATCTCCAGGTTCTCAGAGTAGAAGGATGCATATAAGAAAAACACTAGAAATACTCAGTTTGCCCAAACCCAACCAGCATTTGCAGGTGAGAGGGAGACCCTGCAGTAATCTGTAGACAAGAATATTGTCTAGAATTTCTGTTACTTAGGACATGAAAACAGAAAGGATAGGGAAGGGCAAGGCTGCCTTTCATGTCACTTCTTTCTTTAGCTTGAGAGATGTCATATAACTCCATCAGAGTCCACCTTAAACCCTATTCACCTCTTCAGAATCTCTCAAAAGGGGCACAGGATCTAGAAGAGAACAAAGCAGTGACCATCTGAGCTGCAAATATATCCCAAATCATTGTCATCTTCATAGCAAAGCTAATTCCAAATACCTGCTTAAATCTGTGATGCTGCGGTATCCCAATAGGTGAAAAAGCCCCAAGCCAGCTCTGCAAGGTGACCTGTCCCAGACAAACACCACTCCAGAGAAAAGGAAGTCTCACATTTGAAAGAGTAAATTACAGGAGAGTAGGATGGCAGTGATTATTATGACACCAGTGAAAGACCTGTGATTTGTTCCACAGACACTGAGTGAAGAACAACGAAAAGCTTTGATTTAGCTGTCCCAGTTCTGCTTTTGCTTTCAAAACCCCACATGAAATCACCCTTTGGTTACAGCTGATCAGAGCTTGTCAATGACCAACCACAACATCTGAAATGAGTCTCTACCAAGTGTCATGCCTTCATCTGTTGTCCCTAGAGAACACCTCCCTTATCATCCCTTCTGAGAGCAGGATCCATTAAGATGAGTTCAAATTCTCACTGTGTGAGTAATCTTAGATCTGGTTGTTTCTGAGGAGGAGGGAGACATCCCCATAGGTTTTCCATTCTAAAGAAAAAGAGGAAAATGGGCAACTTCAAAGATTTTCAGTCTTGAAATGCAGCTACAAGGTTAAGTCTTGGCTGGAAGAGGAAGAACATTGTCCAGAACAGGCTAGAGCCAGCATTTTTCCCCCTTCTCCCCCAGTACCATAAACCATCAGCAGACTCTCCTGCTGCTGGGCTTCTTCAGGTTCTATGAAACTTGCTTATTTTACAGTTGGTTTAAAATATCATTAGACCAGTGCAAAACACAAGATGGCAAATCATAGAATGGTTTAGGTTTCTGGGGAGCTTAAAGCTCCTCCAGCTCCAACCCCTGCCACAGGCAGGGACACCTTCCACTGGAGCAGCTACTCCAAGCCCCTGTGTCCAACCTGGCCTTGAGCACTGCCAGGGATGGGGCAGCCACAGCTTCTCTGGGCACCCTGTGCCAGCGCCTCAGCACCCTCACAGGGAACAGCTTCTGCCTAAGAGCTCAGCTCAGTCTCCCCTCTCTTGGGCAGGTTCAAGCCATTCCCCTTGGCCTGTCCCTACAGGCCCTTGTCCAAATGTCTCTTTCAGGCAGACCTCGTGCTTCCTTGAGCAGAAGCATCCAACATCACCTCTCGACTCTGTTTCCAAAGAACAGTGTCCTGCTTGAAGTCCATGCCAGCAAGAAGAAAGAAGTCAAAGACTGATGAAGGGACAAGGCTGCAGGTATTCAGAAGGAGGGGATGGGAAAGACAGAAGAGGTGGCAAGAAGAACCTCATCCCAGAAACATTCACAGAACCATAGAATCAACCAGGTTGGAAAAGACCTTTAAGATCATCAGTGCACCCATTCCCCAGCCCTGCCAAGGCCACCCCTAACCCATGGCACTGAGGCCTCGTCTCCACGGGGTGTGAGCACTTGCAGGGATGGTGACTGCAGCCCTGCCCTGGGCAGCCTGTTCCAATGCCTGAGCACCCTGTGGGGCAGGAATTGTTCCTCAGCTCCAGTCTACTCAGAACTGCTGCTCTAAAGGCAAAAGTTGTCCACAGCAGGGATGGTTTTAAAGCCTATACCCTGTTTGTTGCAATCAGCACCCCCCAAGCTCAAGCAGCACATGCCAGAGATGCTACTATTTATGATACAGAAGATGTTTAAAGAACACAACATCTCAAATGAAGCCCAAAACATAGCTGGAACAAAGAAAGCAAGACTGACTCCCATTGCTCAAGGCTGTCAGGATGGGAAACCAATAAACATTTGGCAGTAACACAGACCTTCCCTCCCGACATAGCTCTTCTCTTGATTTTACAGAGTCATCTGGCCTTAAAAACATCTGCTTTTCCTCTGTGCTGCACTGTGCTGCCAATTCGGAGGCTGGCAAGGATGGATCTGCCAACTCCTTGGCTCTCTGTTACAAAAGAGAACATTATGAAGGAGAATTTGTGAGTTAGCTGATTTGTAAACATTACAGCAAGCACCATGTAAACACGTTGCTTATGTCCCTATTACTTCTCTCAAGCAGTTTACCTGGCACCTGACGTTGAACTCCAAGATCTTCCTCTCCTCCTGATATTACAGTTGCTTTACAGGTACAAAAGCCCAGCTTCTTTTTGTAGGAATAAAAACTAACCCTTAATTAAACAGTGCTCACAAAGCATGTTGATAATGAGAATAGAAGAGTCGGTGGCAATATTGTGAATACAGCCTAAATGAGATCCACAGGTGCACTCACAGTTGTATAGTGGGATGCAGTTCAACATGGCCAATTAAAGATACAGAAGAGGTAAATAACTAGCAGAAGGCACATTGCTTTTTTGACACTGATGCTGTTACTATTGCAGATCAAATCTTTTCTAAGGTTGCTGGGTAAGATGAACGCAGCAGTTGGTATCTGAATAAACCCAGTTAAATCACACTGGGTACTTGCATGAAGATGCTTTGCAGGTTTAGGCACTCCATGCCCTTTCATTCACTTCTCAAGGAAGGAAACTTGTGGTGCATGAATCACAGCACACTATCACGTGGGATCCTTTTAGGTTGCTGTGATGGAAAACAGTTCTGTGCCAGTCCTCTTCCTGCAACTGAGGTTGGTTATGCAGAGAAGTTCTATGCTCTAAAGCTTTGTCAATAACATCTGCTGGTGAAACATGATTGACACAGCAGAGGGAACACCATCCGCCCCTGAGGAATGGAAAGAGAGACAGACTGAACCATCAATCTTGTGCATAAAATACATTTATTGTTGGTACAGAGTGAGGCATATTCGTCAGTACTTGATGGGACCGAGGAGCACAACAGAATCATTTCATGTAAATAAAGGCCATGATACATCTTAAGTGTTGGATCATTAACATCATTCCAGCAGAAGGCCTGGGGAGAGACTTCATTTAGTGACATGATTTGTGAAATAAGTTAAAGCACAGTTTAAGTCATGATACACGGTAAGGAAAACAGGCTGTACAGTGAGGAGCCGGGGCAGACCTGCTCACAAAGTGCCACCACATCCCGGCACACCAAGTGTTACATACCCGTGCCTTTGACAAGAGAGTTTTAGAGGAGATTCTACAACAAAATAGCAGCATTTGAAGGATATTTCCCCTTTCTCAGGTCGGTGAAAGGTTCCTTTCTTTTCCTTCCTTCAATCACCACTAAGTGGATTTTACTAAGACTGAACAGTATCTTCGGCTCTGTGATTTCTGATGTAATAAGATACAGGTCTTGGCTTTTCAAATGGTCACACTGATTGAGCCGTGATGGCTGCTGCTCTTGAAATGGCTCTTCCAGTTCTTCTCTTTATTGGCCTGCCCTGTAAATGGGCTGTCGTATCATTCTCGGGGTAAAAAACGCTCTTCTGCTGAAATTAGTTGATGGTCTTGTGCTTGATTTGGACAATGCCTTTATCCTCCTCTCCCAAGCATGCTCTGCTAAGAAAACGGACAGGGAAGGGGGGAAGAGAGAAGGAGAAACACATATTTCAGTAATTCAAACTTATTCCAGAGACTCCCTGAAGTTTGGCTACAATTCCTATTTAGGATTTGCAATTGCTTAAATAAAAATGCGGAAAAAGGAACCCTGTCAACACACACATCATCATACAGACAAGTCACGGGAGCAGAATGAAGCTATCTGAGGAATCCACAAGCCAGCCATTTGGAGACTTGTAGAGTTGCAGTAATGATTCCTCTTCATCCATCCTGATGCTATCACAGCTCTAGTGCTATTGGCTATTATGGAAATTAAAACCCCTGACCTTACAATAAGATAAAGCCCATTCCGAGCAATTACATACTCAAGAAATTATATGCTGAAGTCATAGAACGCTAAGTATCTCCCCTACCTACCTCCTTCCTGTGTTCTGAGTCATACCCAAAAGCTCAATAGTCTGAACATGTTGCACTGACCTTACGCTTCCTTCATCACCTCCCTCCCATGCACAGACACCAAGAGCTAAAGTAAAGATCTGACAAGTGGTCCAAGAGTTATTCCTCCTGCCACACCAGACAGCTCTGCCATTAAGGTCTTGACTCCAGAGAGGTCCTGGCCTCTACGATGAACACGCAGACTTGCAAGAACAATATGTAAGGCTCCACTAAGAGAATCATACTGCCATGATCTAGAAATGAAGGGCCTGCAGAATGGGGCACAGGTATGGATACTGCTTGTCTAGATCACTAAGGAGAACAGACAGTGGGATCTAGCAGGACACTGTCAAGCTAAGCAGTAAAAGCAGGCTGGAGGCAATCTATGTTCACTGGAGGACTATGACATTGACTGAGGCAATCAGCATAGAATCAGAGAATCCCAGACTGGTTTGCACTGAAGGGACCTTAAAGCTCCTCCAGCTCCAACCCCTGCCACAGGCAGGGACCCCTTCCACTGGAACAGCTGCTCCAAGCCCCTGTGTCCAACCTGGCCTTGAACACTGCCAGGGATGGGGCAGCCACAGCTTCTCTGGGCACCCTGTGCCAGTGCCTCAGCACCCTCACAGGGAACAGCTTCTGCCTAAGAGCTCAGCTCAGTCTCCCCTCTCTTGGGCAGGTTCAAGCCATTCCCCTTGGCCTGTCCCTACAGGCCCTTGTCCCAAGCCCCTCTCCAGCTTTCCTGCAGCCCCTTTAGGCACTGGAGCTGCTCTGGGGTCTCCCCTTCAGGAGCCTTCTCTTGTCCAGGCTGCCCCAGCCCAGCTCTCTCAGCCTGGCTCCAGAGCAGAGCTGCTTCAGCAATCTCTTGTTCTTCCTACAAAATCCATAAAATGGGGAAGACATAAAAGTCTCTTAACAAGAAATGATAGGAAGGGATTTGGAAATGTCCGGAGCAAACACAAATGTAAACCATGAAGTCCTATATGAGACCTAAAAAGGCTGATCTGGGTATTTGAGCAGCAGTATCTGACCAGACAGGGCACAGTCTTGCCAGCCTGGACTGAGCTGTCAGTGTCACAGAAGTTAGGATTTAGGAAAATGAGAAATAAAGGGGCTAAAAAGCCTGTTCTCATGTATGTCTTCAACCAAATCCTCACAGTACTACTATAAATAACCCAGTGAACCATTCAAGTAGATCAAGGAGTGTTTCTACAAGGATTAAGAGGTGTGCCAAGGAGCAGGAAAGAGTGCACATGAAAAGATGGTGAATGTCCCCTTGATCACAACATTCCCCAGGATCCACGGAGGAGAAGTACACGCTGACAGAATGGAAGGAGTTGGTTTTATGCTCCCTAGGTGCCATTACAGAGAAAAATAAGGGAAACTTGTACTAGTTAACAAAATCTCCAAGCTCAGTTTGACAGCATCCCCATGGAGATTGCTGTAAAACTGATGAAGGCTACTTTACCTTTCCTCTTTTTCGCAGTGCTATTACAGAACTTGCTCGAAGCCACCACTGGGTTGAATATTAACTTTACATAAATTTAACACTGCAGAAGTTAAGGTAGGAAATTCCCCAAAGATCTGAGTAAAATTGTGTTACTTTTATTTAGTATCCTAAGGAAAGAAATCACAGAGATTTGTTCATCACACACGTATTTCTCCCCACAAAATCTGATCTTTAGACAAATGGGAATCTTTGAGGGCTTTGGTTTTCTCTACGTGTTTTGGGGTTTTTTAGTGTTCTTTGCTGACTCCTGATGACATAAGAACTTAATGTATTTTAAGCATTTTCCTTGTGTTTTTTCACAACACCAATGAAGGGAACGTGGTCTGACTCTTCCATAATAAACTTCCTTCAATAAAGGTAGTGCTGCGTGGAGAAGTAAGAGCAGCTTCCAGTATCTGAAGGGGGCCTACAAAGGATGCTGGAGAGGGACATTTCATCAGGGATTGTAGTGATAGGACAAGGGGTGATGGGTTCAAACTGAAACAGAGGAAGATGTTGCATGTACTGAGTCTGACTCTAGAGAAGAGGTTTCTGCTCATGTCGTATCAGAAGTGCTTTCTTCCTGGAGCAGAGTGAAGCATCTGGAATACAGCAGCATGACTGCAGCCTGTGAGGGGAGGAGAGGTCACAGCTGCTTCTTGTGCTGTTTGTCATGCAGGAGGTAGCGTGGTGGAGCAGTGCTGCTTTTGCTTTTGTCCCAGGAAACTTCAAATAAACCACCCCACAGCACGTAAAGTATGACAGTGCTGTGGCTTTGGCAGTTACATTCTTGTCTGTGCATCACTCCAGCCAGTGCACTGCAAGCAACTGCTAGGATCCTGTGCAGGGATAATGTCTGTGCTCTTCAGGAATGCTTCCACCTCAGGCAGAGCATCCTGCTGCAGTTCACTAACTCATCTTCCCTGTTGGTGCTGTGGCTGCTTACAGACCCTTCAGGGACATGCACTCAACTCTCTCTTAGTGGCACCCAAGCAGATCGATGATGAGGGCAGGATGTTTCATGACGAAGGCTCTTCCTTGGAACAGCTCCAGCCACTGTCATGTTGTGTTTTGGGTAATACCAAGACAGGATGTACAGCTGGGAGCTTGGAAGATGCTGGTTTGTGAAAGCTGTGTGGAAGAGAAGGCAGTGGGACAAGTGGTCTTTAAGGCCTCAGAAACCCAAAGCCCTCTTCTTGGGAAAGTTTGTCCTGCCATATCAGAAATGGTCACTGTCTAGACACCTAAACCCAGTGAGAGGAGATCATGGAAAGAAGGATGCTGCTGGAACTGACCAGCGACTTGTATAAGGTCCCTTCCAACCCAACCCGTTCTATCTTTCTCTGATCCTATAATTGAATGTGGCACTCAGGGATATGGGTTAGTGGTGGACTTGGCAATGCTGGGTTAATGGTTGGAGTTAGTGATCCTAAAGGTCTTTTCCAACCTAAAAGATTCTATGATTCCAAGTTCAGGTTGGATGTAACAAAGAAGTTCTTTACTGTGAGGATGGTGAGGCACTGGCATGGGGTGCCATTCATAATCTATGACTCTATGAAATACTGGCCATTAAAGACAAGGCCTTTTCATTGCATTGCAGTTTGGTATTTTCAGCTGCTCTGATTTCACATATTTCTTCTGTTAGAGTAGAAGATGGTCTCTAGTAAAAAAACTGGCTAAAATAATGGCTTTATTCTGACTAGGATGCATGATTAAGGACCACTCCATCCTACAAATTACAATGATGGCTGAAACAATGCTGAAGAGGCTGAGCAATAACATCTTGTAGCTGTCAAACACCAGAAGCTGTTGGTATCATTCTTTGAAGTACTTTCAAATCTCACTTGCCTGCAGAGACTTGCATCCCTCTGGAATTCAGAGGTCTAATAGGAAAATGCTGCTCAGACTTCATTAAGGTATAGACTAGTTGTGTTTCCATATCTGAATTTGGACTCTGTCACCCAGGGAAAAACAAAACAAGGAAAGAAAAATGGTATTTTAACAGCCACCTCCTCCCTATCAGTGGGCAGCAGACCAGGATGAGTGATTAAAATGCCACTGGATAGTCTGTATTAGTGCAGGGACTGAATCTGGAGTTACTTCAGCAGTGGGAGCACAAATCTATGCCACAGACAACCCTAATATCTTCCCCTTAATGGCTCCATTAAGTAAGTTTTTCTCTCCATTACTATTAGAATAAAACTCAAACATTAATAATGGAGTTTAATTTATCTCACTGGCTTCTCATGACTTTGGGAAAAGATCTCAAGTGAAGATACAACAATGTGTCAAACTCCTCTGAATTAACAACTCTCTGGGCTTTTCTAACAAGGGGAGAAAAGGACAGATAGAGACATGAGATTACCAACAGGATGAGAAATAAGGAGCATACAGAAGAGAGGGTGAGATAATTATAAGCAAGATAGGAAAGAAAGGGGAGTCAATAAATTCAATTTATGAAAGGCACAGAATGTGCTCAGCCTGAGCACAAGTGCCCAGCCTCAGCGCCAGGAAATCGGATTAGTTAACTTATTTGCTTTTCAATATCTTGGTCTATTCCCTCTAGCAAATTTTCTTCTCTCTTTGTTTCTTGTAGGCAGTGTCAGTTAACTTTTTCATTTCTGGCTCTGCTATTTCTCCCACTTCCAGCCAAGCACACAGAGAAGGTAATTTTGAGGCAGTTTATAACAGCATCTAGCAATTATTAGGTCTGGACTTCTGGGCAATCAGTGAGTAACAATAACTACAATTACGGCTGCGACACATGGAGGATGAGCTAGAAAAGACTGATGCTCATGATGAAAAACAATTGCTCCTGCTTGCAAATGTATCCACCATAAAAGGCTTTTCTTTCTCTGTTATCCTAAGAGAGAAACCTCTCTGAATTCTAATCCTGAAGCATGTGTGAAAGAGAAGAATAAATATTTAGGGAACACTTTTAACTACTTGACAGGTTTGGTTGAAGATCTTCAACAACAAAAAAAAGGTGTTTAAAAGGGTTCAAAACCCCAACACTCGTATTTATGCAATTTCCTTTTCCTGCACCTTCTGAACATGAATTAATTCATCCTCATCACAGTCTTCTGAAGGAATCCCTATCAGATACAAATTACAGTTATAGCTTGAACACGTAATGTCATTAAGCTGATCTTTTTCAGTTACTTGAAAGAATAATACAAATTATAAATACAATAAATTAGTGTTTCAGATGATGGAATGCTCCATCCCTGGCAGTGTTCAAGGCCAGGTTGAATGAAGCCTTGGGTGACATGGTTTAGTGTGAGGTGTCCCTGCCCATGGCAGGGGGGTTGGAACGAGATGATCTTAAGGTCCTTTCCAACCCTAACTATTCTATGATTCTATGGAAGTCATGGTGTAAATCTAATCGACTTTGTAAGGACATAGTATTATTCACAGGTCATTAATCTATGATGTCTCAAACCCACCCAAGTATCTTGAAACTGGATTCTGGAATACAAAAATCACACAAAAGGAAAACTTAGAAATAAATTCTAACCCTAACCCTAACCAGTTAGCACTTGTCATAGGAATTAATGGAATAGATTCAATTTAAAAGAAAACAATCCAGTTCAAAAGGTCATGAGGAGCTGCACAGTGTAGGGGAAAAGGGGATGAACAAGATTTTCCAGCTGGAGCCACAGCTCCTGTGCCCAAGGAAGGCACCTTAACAAAGCTGGTTGGACTTCTCATGTTTGGGCATCTTAGCATGGCTCAACCATGGTTCCAAACTTCATGTAAAGGGTCTGTAGGTTTCTGAAAGACAGCCTCAGGCTGGGACATCAGGAAAGATTTCCACAAGCAGGGAGATGTGGGAGGCTGGAGAGGAGAAGCTGCATGGAGACCTCAGAGCAGCTTCCAGTGTCTGAAGGGAGCCTACAAGGATGCTGGAGAGGGACTCTTCATCAGGGACTGTAGCGATAGGACAAGGGGTGATGGGATCAAAGTGAAACGGGAAGTTCAGGCTGGATCTAAGGCAGAAGCTGTTCCCTGTGAGGGTGCTGAGGCGCTGGCACAGGGTGCCCAGAGAAGCTGTGGCTGCCCCATCCCTGGCAGTGTTCAAGGCCAGGCTGGACAGAGCCTTGGGTGGCATGGTCTAGTGTGAGGCATCCCTGCCCATGGCAGGGGGGTTGGATCTGGATGATGTTAAGGTCCTTTCCAACCACAACCATTCGCTGATTCTATGATTCTATAAATGAAGGAGCTCAGGAACATAAACAAGTGGGCAGGAGGATGTACTGACAAAGGATATATTGAAGAAAATGACTTTGAAAGGACAGGGTGATCTCACTGACTTTTATTTGTCATCACATGCATTCTCTTTAAGTTTCTCACTACTGATAGCAAAATTTAATATCACAAAGTGATTTCAGAGCTGCCCAGACAGCCAGACAAATTGTCCTCATCCTGCAGTGTTCGGAGAACAGCCACACTACAGCTGGTAGCTGAATTTGTCTTCCAGACTGCCAATGCAGCCAGGCTGCTTGTGCAAAAAGGAGTACACTGACTGTATAAACAAAGAACTAACAGTAATAGCACTGCAGAAATGTATTAACTACTGTGGGCTGAAGAACAGCTTTAGCACTGCCATGTAACCATTATCTCCTACACAGAATCACAGAATGAGAGTGGTTGGGGTTGGAATGGACCTTAAAGCTCATCCAGTTCCAACCCCTGCCACGGGCAGGGACACCTTCCACTGGAGCAGCTGCTCCAAGCCCCTGTGTCCAACCTGGCCTTGAACACTGCCAGGGATGGGGCAGCCACAGCTTCTCTGGGCACCCTGTGCCAGCGCCTCAGCACCTTCACAGGGAAGAATTCCTTCTTTGTATCTTACCTAAATCTCCCCTGTTTAAGTTTGAACCCATTCCCCCTTGTCCTATCTCTATAGTTCCTGATGAAGTGTCATCAACATGAAAGAAGTCAAGGCTTCCAACTGGTGAGCAATCTAGTTTGAGACATCCATTTGTCATACTTGTGACAAGTAGCACCATGTAGTTTAATCCCATCTTTTTTACTGCTAAAACTGCAGATACTAGGAAAATTATGCCAACAGTGACAGCTACTGCACTACACAACAGCTTCCCAAGGGAAGAGATGGAAACCCAGCATCTGCGTACACACACACACTGGGAACACATAAGAAGGGCTAATCAGATATTCCCATAGTCTTCCTCTCTTCTTCATCCCATCATTATTTCAGTGGCAGTATCTCTAACTCACCTGTTTGGCGTGATTGACACAGTGCAGGTACTGGTTAGCCAGGGCAGAGCAGCTCAGGGTCTCCTGAGCGTGCTGTCGATAACACTGAAGAATCTTATCCTGCAGATCAGCGCAGATAGGATGAGTCTGGTATCTCCTGGGGAAACAGAAAACAACCTTTTGGTTTCCTTCTCAAAAGGAATTCAGGAAAGATGCAACTCTTTTGGTTTACTTTTTTAAGGAAGGGAAATAAATAGTGAAGGAAAACACTGTAGTATAACAAAGAAAGGCTGTTTCTAGAGCTAGTTGGGTTTAAGTGGGTGAAATCTGATGCAAACATCAACATGAGCTGCAGAAGTCTGGCTATTAGGACCACAAGTGTCCTCCTGATGCAGCAGTCAGGTTCCAGCTGGCAGAGAAAATTAGCATCCAACTTCATATGAGTACACACTGAAGCAATGACAAAGCACATCTGATCTCACCTTCCTTTAAGACAGTCACAGAAGCACAGGAAAGCTTCATTCCTCTATAGCCCTACAACTACATCATGTTGCTACTTATTAAATATTGCCCCTGTACAGAAGGGAAATCACCCATTGGGCTGACCTTGAGACTACAAAACCCTTGCTACCTTCAGTTAATTTCACCATCTACTTTTGCTGACCTGAAAACAGTCACTATTTCTGGTGCATTCTCCTCACCCATCACCTCAGTTCTAATCCTGACACCAGATGTGCAAGTTATTTAGGAATTCTGTCTATTCACTGTATGGATTCATTACTTTTACCACCTTTTTGGCTAGTGCAGTACACTTTCTGCCTGCAACATAAGCCAAAGGAAGGGAAACTTATCTAGTCTGCCTTGTAAAATCCAATCTCTTCTGGACAAAGATCTTGTGATTTCCATTAATTCATAAAACGCTATCCACACTGGTAGTGCCATAGAATTAAAATGGGAATCAATACTTCCCTATTTCAAAAGGAAGGGGGTGGTGAAGTGTTTCAGAGACAAGAAGTCGATTGAAATTTAAAGCTAACAGGACATTTACTTTATAAATACTTTTTGAGGTTCTGATTTCTATAAGAGACACTCAAATCACAGTTAAACCCCTCTCACATCAAGGATAAAATATTTCAACAGCAGGAAAAAACTCCATGAAAATTTAAAGAACCATTTACAGTTCCTATGCCTTCAAAACAACCATTTGCTTTATGTGTGTGAACTACATCTTCCCATTTAGCCTATGAGGAAAGCCTGACAGTGGCTGCTTTAACATCCAGCTCGCATTATTTTTAGTTCAATAAGGTTGTAAAAAGCCCTGAGACTCATCAGCTACAGCATCCTTGGATGAATATTCTGTTCCTTCCCATTTTGCCAAGGCAGATCGCTGCTACAGTAAGACAGTGAAAGGCGAAGCACAATGATGTTCCTTAGGGGAACTGATGTCTTGGCAATCACTCAAGATGTAGTACTAAGGAAAAGGAACGTTAAGTCACCTTGATTTTACAGTATGTACCTATATAAAACAGCCCTCTTACTCTTTTCATTCATTACCCTATGTCTGTGACAACCAGAATTCAAATGCAGTCCCAGGTGCTTACACACTTTCTGATCAAACTTCTGTAGAGTCTCAGGTATGAGGATTTTCCCTTAATCCCCCCTCTGCTGATATCAGCAAGCACTTCAAAAGAGTGGCAGGCATCAAAATGTATGACCATAAACTGCTGCACACTGATTACGGAGGGGTCTGGATCGGGATGGAGCAAGAGAGGAAGCACCATGTACGCTCTTTGTAGATGTTAAGACTTACAGTAGTGATGATTCAGGTCCAACTAAACCAGAGCTCATTTTAAATGCCTGAAAGCCTGGTCTGGATTGATAAACCACTAGAATAGACCGTGAGTTAACAAAAAATACACTCAGAACATCTAGCTGTGCCTTTATTCACAAGCCATTTTAAAGTGACTTCTTCTATAAACAAGAAGGGGGAAGGAAATGGGCGGCTGGACACTTTGCTATATAAACTCAATAAAATGTATTCAAAGCCATTTCAAGAGGAGTACTCAAACCCACATTAAGGAGCTGTTTTGATTGCTTTATTCCCTGAACCATGCCATTAGTGATAGTTCCAAGTCCATGTATTATCCTTTATTTGAATGCTTCAATGGACTCTTTATGCTGCCAACCATACCAGATCCCTATAAGACACATCATCTCCTGCCCCACAGTTACTTGTTCTCATACCATGACATTTTAGATGTGATTTTTCAAGACATGCTCTCAGCCCATTGCCTGTCCTTCCAGGCAGTCCCAATGCAGGTCAATGCAAACAGGGCCACTTCCTTCAAGTCAACAAAGTCCATTTTCTTGGATTAGTCTGTTGAAGGAGAGCACCGTTTCCGTATCGATCTGCTGTGCTTGTTACGTTACCCTAATGCACTATTTGCACTTTTGGGAAAACACTAAATGAGATTAGTGTCTAACATTAGATGGCCATAAACCACGTGTTGCAGATCTCCCATTCAGGAAAGAAGGTTGCATCGTGCATTATGGTAACCTCACCGAAGGCTTTGTGATTGATTTCTGTTTGGTGATGGATGACAGGACTCTCAGATGGATGGTCAGAAGCTGCCAACAGCAAGGAAACTCCTCAAAAGGGAAACGAAATACCTACCTAACAGGGAACTTCTCTGAAGTTCCTATGAATAAGGGTCATTTTACAGCGTTATTTAAAGAAAAACCTTGTAAGTCAACAGTACAAAACCAGCAATTATCACAGAATCATAGATTCATTATATAGAATCTACAGTGAAAACATGAAGCTTTAAACACCTGAATGGATAACGCAACCTGGTCTGCTCCCAGAGCTGACCCTGCTTCAAGCAGGACATCCCCTCCCTGGACTATCCCATGTCCAGAGAGAGAGAGCTGTGGTTTTGGGATATATGGCAGGGAAATTGTCCCACAATTCTATTTATTTATTTTCTTAGGAATTTCACAACTAAACCGAAGGTAAAATACACACCCTAGGAGTGAACCAGGGAACCCTGAACACACCTTCATCTCCAGTGCAACTCAATAACCACCTTACAGAACCCACACACGTGAAATCTCAAATGCTTTCCTTGGCTGGAGTCAATATGAGCAGTGGTCTGATCCGCACCTTGCACCACTGGTAACAATGGGGTTTTATTAAGTTTCCTTGATCTGCTTTCCCTTTTCCAGCTGCTCCTCAAGCACCTCGCATGCCAGCAGAATAGTTGTGTGTGCTAGAAGAAAACCCCCAAGGAGCAGCACCCCCACCTTTTCCATCAAGCTGATACACCACAATCTCATCAAGGTAAGAGGATGAAGACACGAAAGACAATGAGAGAGTGATTTAAAGAGAAATATTCTAGGCTAAAGCACGAAGGGAAAATTTAATGAAGGCAACTTTGTACTCATGTAGCCTCTCTCAAAGAGCATAGCTTATTGTACTCCTGGGGGCTCCGAGAAAGAAGCCCCTTCATGGCATTCAAACAAAGTGTCTACTAAAGAGGAAAAGGGAAATCACCACGGTAAGCTGGACAAGTTTTGTGCTAAAACTGACACTCTGACTGAAGGAATCTGAATCGCTGATGAGTTTCCAGCTGTGCATAATCCCACCAGATCAGGACTGGAGGCAATTGTCATTTAATACAGGGGGAGATAAAATAGCATGCAAGGCAAAAAAAAACAGAGTGCCATTAGATGGCCACAAGTATCCAGGGTTTAATTTTATTCCTCATTAAAATGCTGACACCCATCAAAAGCATCTGGTTTTATTTGTGAGACCTTTGGCATCTGAGGCTACTTCTGTGCTACTAAATAAAACACAGCAGAGATAATCCTCTGGGTCCAAGGCCAAGCAGCACGATACAGCACAACCTGCATCCCTTAAGCATGAAATCTTGCTTCCCCTTCCAAACAAGCAGCTCAGTGCACCCAAATGCAAACAGCAAACTGGGGATAGTCCCCAGCATGTGCTGGGAAGTCTTAGGTCCAAACCAAACCCCTATAAATGAATGCGATACCAATGAGACCCAATGCACCAGCACGGGAGGGTGCTGGAGATGATGTCTTGACCTGTTTTATTTACTCCTACTGATGTAGATGAGCCACGCTGTGATCAGATTCCAACTGCACTAGGGAGAATGCAAAGCAAAACAAAGAAAGAAGGATGATTCTGGTCTCAATGGGCTTATAATGCACACAAAGATACAAAACAACACACTGAGGCAAACAGATGGTGAAACAAAAGGAAACTGAGGCAATTTGTACCATCACAAAACAGGCAAGGAAAAGGCCTCAAGTTGTGCCAGGGGAAGTTTAGACTGGAAATTGGGAAAAAATTTATTCACCAAAAGGGTTGTCAAGCATTGGAAAAGGCTGTCCAGGGAAGTGGTGGAGTCACCATCCCTGGAGGGATTTAAAAGATGTGTAGATGAGGCCCTTAGTGACATGGTTTAGTGGTGGACTTGGCTCTGCTGGATTAATGGTTGCACTTGATGATATAAAGATCTTTTCCAACCTAAACAATTCTATGATAGGCAGCCCACCAAGTATAACAACAGCCTAGTTGTTTTCAAGTGCTTTGTGAGCAACCAAGAGGATTTTCAGAGGCTTTTGTGGGCAGCAAATCAATGAATGTTGTCTATGTCTAGCAGAAGTTCCTTCTGAGAAACACTGAAATGTGATGCTTGTGTGAATAGTGGATGAGTGAGGGATAGAAGGTGGCATCACGCACAGGTCAGAGAGAAAATAAACACAGAATTGGAAGCAGCATGGAAGGACAAATGGGACATATGTGGCTTCAAAAGTGAAGACGTGCGACTTACATGGGATCACGATGGGGAAGCCAGTGGCAGGATGAAAGGAGGTGATGTGAATCCAGGGTAGGAAACAACACTGCTTTCAACAGGCATCATCGGGGCAAGATTTCAAAGTGCAAATGGGTGTTGCAGTAACTGGTAGTCTGAGTAGTGATGGATTTAGCTAAGCAGATGGACAAGAAAGGCCATGTCTGAGATACTTTACATGGAGTCAGCAAGAGCGAAACATAAGCCTAGCTGAGAAGACCTCAAGAGAAGGTCTGCTCAAAGATGAATTGTAAGCAACAAGTCTGGAGCAGCAGCAAGACAGTGGTATTTTCCATCCTGACACAAAAGGTGGTGAGGGGGTTATTCCTTTTTTAAGGGTATCTCATCCAAACAGAGCCACTTCCAGAAGCATCACTGCAGAGTGAATACACAGTACTTGTTCATAGAACAGAGAAGAGTTGCAGAACAGATAGTGGGACAAAAGGGCATATGATAATGAAGGTCCTTACTACTGCAACCAGTATTTTTAGGTTTGAAATCAATTTTCTCCTTATATTAAATTATTTTTAAACATTGTCTTCGCACATGAAGTAGGTGATGACTTGAAAGCACATTATGAAACATGTAAAGCACAAACCAAATGGTTCTGTTCTCAAAATCATTTGGAAGTTAATACTGCAGATCTGAGTTCTGAATATCTACAAGTGATGCTATGAAGCAGTCCATAATCAGGCTGTGCCCACACAAAGCCCTCAGAATTACCGTGTGGGAAGTGCTGCCAGCAAAAGATCAAGTACTGTGGAGCTGATTCTTGCTTTTATTTACACATGAGTACATAGTGTGACTTCTGCAAAAGGTGTAAAGGAAAGAATTTGCCCAATGAATCCATGATGAAATGGTGATAGAGAACCACAGTTGTTTCTGCTCTACAGTTAAGAATGCTAAACACGTGCAGTAATACTAAATAAATGACTTCTGCACAAGTTGGAATACAACTTATTCCTCCTGCTGATACACATATCTTTTGTGCTAGTAGAGATCAAGGCCAGTGTCAATATTGCCCCTGTTATTTTTAGCTTCTTTTGCCTAAAATCCCAGCACTGACAAAATCATTGCAAATGTTTGTCATCCTCCATTTATTTCATCTCTCCCCCAGCCTTCTTCAAATAAAAATCTATTTCAAACGTTCTGACCTTTGAAATTTAAGGACGAAGATGAGGAGGAAAGACAGATTCCAGCATATTCATACACTCTGCTTGAAAACAGACATTTAATTATGCCTGAAGAGTACTAAGTCAAGTTCAACAGGTGGACAAAAACCTGGTTTAACAACAAAGCGCAGCAGATAGTACGACTGACCTTTATAGATGCTTTTTGTTTATGTAGGGAGTATTTCCCACCTGGTCCATTGGCAGGATATCAGCTTGTAGCGTAAGCAAAGTAAAAATCATTCCCTATATTGCAACAACTTATTTATTGCATTCAGGGAGGAAAGAGCATCTCTAAGATTAACAGAGAGAATTTACAACCTCAAATCTGGCAGAGCACATAAATACGAGCAGAACTTCAAGGAGTGAGTAATTCTACATTTGCATGTGTAAAGTTATGCACATTCTTAAATCCCTTGTTGGGTTGGGACTTACAACAGGAAGACATTAGGATGAGAATCAGAAAAAAGACTTTCTGGTTGTGAATCCTAATTAGACTGATGAACGAGTTGCCAAGGTAAATGTTCAGATGTTTAGGATATAACATTAGGACGAGATCTCATCAGGCTTGAAAGACAACTGCAAGTGAATGTGAGATGGATCTGTGAAATTATCAATGGCAAGAGATGAAGCCAGGGAGGTTTCCTAGAAGTATTTACAATGACAGAATAATTCAATCCTTTCCAAACATGAAAAAATCATGGTGAGGCGCTGGCACAGGGTGCCCAGAGAAGCTGTGGCTGCCCCATCCCTGGCAGTGTTCAAGGCCAGGTTGGACACAGGGGCTTGGAACATACTGCTCTAGTGGGAAGTGTCCCTGCCCATAGCAGGGGATTGGAACTGGATGAGCTTTAATGTCCCTTCTACCTCAAACCATCCTATAATCCTAGAAGAGCTGGTACTCACTGCTAGAGGATACTGGGGTTATCATAAGAACATGTGGGTTCAAAAGATAACTATACAGTAGCACAAGAGTCACTGTATAGTAACACAAGTCCATCAAGAGATTCTAAACCAAACTACAATGTTTGGCTAAGGAAAGCCCCACTCCACCTCTTGCTGGAAGGCAAAATGGTATCACTGCATAATTCCCCTATTTTTACAGTGTTTCCTAAATACCCACTCCTAGCCATTGCCCAGTAAGCTAAGGGGGACCTCTGAGCTGACATGCTGTGACTGCGTGTACTCCAAACAGCTTGATGAGCAAGTCATCAAATGAATACAAGACTCCCATCAACCCCTATGGACAAAATTAGATTGAATACTTTGATTTAAATTGGCCTGAATTGACTTTTATTATCCCAAAGCACTATTTGTATACAAAATTCCTCTCCCTGAAAACGAAACAACAAAGGAACCCTTAAAATACAAAGTACATCAACATATTATTATACAAATGTACCTTACACACAGCTGGTCCTTGCAGCTGCAAAGGGAACTACGTGTTGGAATTACCCAAATTTAGGATGCACATATTTTGTACTTAAGGAACAGTTTTTACTGAATGCCAGGATACTAAAATAAATAATCACAGATAATGATACAAAATTCAGACTTCTAAGAGGGATGTGCATGTCTCTACAGTGGAGGAAAATAACATGGCAATTATAATCTTTAATCGGAACAAACTCTGGAAGGAGCAGTTTAATCTACGAGGAATATATTGTAGCCATGTAATGGATCTCTATGCCAACCGTATCCTGGGCTGCATCAAAAGGAGTGTGACCAGCAGGTCAAAGGAGGTGATCCTGCCCCTCTGCTCTGCTCTTGTGAGACCTCACCTGCAGCACTGTGTGCAGTTCTGGTGTCCTCAACATCAGAAGGACATGGAACTGTTGGAATGAGCCCAGAGGAGGCCACGAGGATGCTCAGGGTCTGGAGCACCTCCTGTATGGAGACAGGCTGAGAAAGTTGGGGCTGTTCAGCCTGGAGAAGAGAAGCTGTGTGGAGATCTCAGAGCAGCTTCCAGTGTCTGAAGGGGGCTACAAGGATGCTGGAGAGGAGCTCTTCATCAGGGACTGCAGTGATAGGACAAGGGGTGATGGGTTCAAACTGAAACAGGGGAAGTTTAGATTGGATATGAGGAAGAAGTTCTTTACTGTGAAGGTGCTGAGGCGCTGGCACAGGGTACCCAGAGAAGCTGTGAATGCTCCATCCCTGGCAGTGTTCAAGGCCAGGTTGGACAGAGTTTTGCATAACATGATCTAGTGTGACGTGTTCTTGTCAGGATAGGGGGCAGGGGGTTTGGAACTAAAAGGATCTTAAGGTCCTTTCCAACCCTAATTATTCTGATTCTACATATATAGAGAAAGAATTTCTTGGTCTTGCACTGATCAAAACCAGTTCTCAAGTCTGGCAAGCTGAGAGACAAAGATCAATGATCTCAGATACTCCTAAGCCTGTCCAACTCAGCAGAACAAAACCCAAACCAAACCCACCACAAGAGTCAAATGTGCTCCGTCTGAGCTGAGCAAAGCCCTCCACTTCCATGCCGACGTGATCAGCATATCAACACTTGCATTCCAAGCCTCCTAATGTAAATCACAGATTATTTTTAGAGTTTGCATGTGGCATCACTTGAGCTCTGCCTCATTACTCCGCCCTCAAAATTATTTAATGAAGAATGGCAAGGTTCCACTGGCTCAGCTGGTTGTGAGCAGACCAAAGATCATCGAGGCAAACAGCACCAGGTGGTGCCATTTCTTCCCATTAGGACTTTCGGGGGCTTTTTGGCACTACGGAGATTTAGGCTGAAGCAAGCAGCACAAGAATCAACCCTTCTCCTTAGATGTAGCTAAAGCTCATGATGAAGTAGATTGAGTGTCTGGGAACTACAGTTAATGTTTTGGCTGACATTCGTCATAGGAGTGGCTGATGCAGTGGTTTGCAACCATTGCTGTTCCAGGTTTACTTGGCTCTATTAATGAACATTACATACTATGTAAAAATACAACACAGTATTTCTGATTTTTAAGTGAAAAAGAACTCAGTAATACCTCATCTCAGTCTCCCCTCTCTTGGGCAGGTTCAAGCCATTCCCCTTGGCCTGTCCCTACAGGCCCTTGTCCCAAGCCCCTCTGCAGCTTTCCTGCAGCCCCTTTAGGCACTGGAGCTGCTCTGGGGTCTCCCCTTCAGGAGCCTTCTCTTGTCCAGGCTGCCCCAGCCCAGCTCTCTCAGCCTGGCTCCAGAGCAGAGCTGCTCCAGCCCTCGCAGCATCTCCATGGCCTCCTCTGCACTCGCTCCAACAGCTCCACGTCCCTCTTGTGCTGCTGCCCCAGAGCTGGATCAGGGCTGCAGGGGGGGTCTCCCCAGAGCACAGCAGAGGGGCAGGATCCCCTCCCTGAGCTGCTGCTCACGCTCTGGGGGTGCAGCCCAGCACATGGGGGGGTTCTGGGCTCCAGCACACACTGAAGCTGGGTCATGGGGAGCTTCTCATCGACCAACACCCCCAAGTCCTCATTCCTGCCATGTTAATTTTCCATGTACTGTTACCTCCCTGTGTGTGTAAAGCACAGACACACACACAAAAAGAACAGACAGACCTAAATAAAGGCCAAAAGCCCAAATGTGAAGCATAAACCAAATACACGAGAGCACACCACGTTGCAGATTTATTGCTGCCACTTATTTCCCAAGAGCTATACAAGTCACTTCAGGCTTTGTAAGCATGTGAGCAACATGGTCATCCCAAAACTGTGTGAATAAAACCTTCACAGCACATTACCCTACTACACTAAAAACCCAGCTTTCCTTATATAGGTTCTATATAATGTGTTCTAATAAGAAGACTGATTTCTCACCTATAGCAAAGGTCAACTACCGCACTCAACGTGAAGCACCACAAGATGCTGCCTCGTGGCACATTATTATCCGAATATTACTCTCTAGAGCAATATAAGTTTAACTGTTTTCTTCAGCCATAAGAGGCCCAAAAGCCTGTTACTGACCACAAAACTAAGATATTATAAGTTGGAGTAGCGCACAGAAAAAGCAATCAACAGTTAAACACTTCAAGCATCCTTGCTCCTGTGCGTGATGATTACTTGAGGGAATTGAAGGTTGCAATCTTAAGAGATAGGAGAATAAATGCCTATTTTTCATTTGGGCATGAAGTTATTTAACAAACAAGGCTTGGATTCACCCTGACAAGCACCAAAGGCTACATGCACTTCCCCAGGTCTTGCTGTGGCGAGCCACCCTTTCCATACAATATAATCAGCTGGGCTGCAACAACAATAATGTGTTAGCAAATACACACAGAGAGTAATAATCACCCTGCAAACATGTTGATAATAAGGTGGTACTGGACCTTGCTATAATATATCTTGGTATCTTAGTTTTAATGTGCTTGTACAATGTGCTATATAACTATTAAAACATAATGACCTCTTAGCATCCTGCTAGGGAAAATGCACCCTTCACCATGAACAGATAATGAACTGGACTTGGTGATGAGTTCTAAAGCACAATACTGGTGCTTTCTTCATTATTTTCATTACTTTTCATTATTTTTAAATATTTTTTTACTTCATAATTTTTCATTGCCTGCTAATGGATGTTTCCCTGAGACTAATACTAGACATGATGGTACCTGGAAAGCAGTTTAACAACAGAAGGTAGAGAGTATTCACAGAATACTGTAGTTTGGATTCGAAGGGACATTAAAGCTCCTCCATTCCAACCCCCCTGCCACAGGCAGGGACCCCTTCCACTGGAGCAGCTGCTCCAAGCCCCTGTGTCCAACCTGGCCTTGAGCACTGCCAGGGATGGGGCAGCCACAGCTTCTCTGGGCACCCTGTGCCAGCACCTCAGCACCCTCACAGGGAACAGCTTCTGCCTAAGAGCTCAGCTCAGTCTCCCCTCTCTTGGGCAGGTTCAAGCCATTCCCCTTGGCCTGTGCCTACAGGCCCTTGTCCCAAGCCCCTCTCCAGCTTTCCTGCAGCCCCTTTAGGCACTGGAGCTGCTCTGGGGTCTCCCCTTCAGGAGCCTTCTCTTGTCCAGGCTGCCCCAGCCCAGCTCTCTCAGCCTGGCTCCAGAGCAGAGCTGCTCCAGCCCTTGCAGCATCTCCATGGCTTCCTCTGCACTCACTCCAACAGCTCCACATCCCTGTTGTATTGGGGGTCCCAGACCAGAATGCAGGGTAACATCATTGCTTACTTATTGGAAACATATTGTAGGGAAACATCATTCCTATATCCCAAAGGTCTTACGAAGGTCTCTCCTTGCACATCTGCTGTGTTCTGGCAGCATTAATTAGACACTGGGTTATTTAACGGAACTTCAGTCTGATCTAAGAAAGTCATTCTGATGCTTTGTGGTTTATAACCTTATCCCCTATGATTTTTAAGTCGCTATTTCTTTTTGCTAACATCTTCCAGTAGCTTGGTAGCAGAGCGCTTTTAACTTATAGTATCTCAAGTTTGACAAACTTTAGATGAACCACTAAAATCTTTCACAGTTAGGTCATGCCACTTGATTTCAACTGGTTCTCACTGAAGGTTTACTGCTAATTGCTGCTAACTTGCTCCTGCTGGGGCACGTCTCGTTACAAAGGCTGGTACCAGGCTAAGAGAAAGACAATAATTCTTGCCATTTGCAGACGGAACCTGGGGATCCTTGACATCCTGCTGGGAACTTTGGTTTCATTTTAAGGGGTCTAAATAGATGACAGTCTGAAATTACCCTTACAGATAAGAGTAAGATGTGAAAAGAGTAATAATATAGGCAAAAATACCTCAGTGATGCAAATGATAACAGAAACAGCATGTTTTTTCCACAGATCTTTCCTCCTTCTCCTCCTAGCATCACTTCTACAAGCAGGTAAAATTTAAATGACCTCTTTCCTACCATGCCACAAACAAAAATGGTCTCCTTTTGGGCTGCTGCTTATACAGACCGATGGCATCTTACCATACTCATCCCACTTTGTGGGAAAGGTGAGTCCACTGTAAAGCTAACATGGCAGCGAGTGCAAGCACCCTACCAAAGGTCCAGAGAGCTGAGAGAGGCAATAATGAACATAATTATAGCTAGTTATTGTTTGGTCTACTTACAGCCTGATTTTATAATGCTCCTGCCAGCAGAGCTATTTTCTGTGATGTCTTTTTCATGCAGCAACCTTTTCATAAATCAAAGGCAAAGCAATACTCGGCAGTTTCTCCTGCAGCCTGTTTGACAATAAAAGTTAATACTGAACCTTGACTGTTATCAATCTTCATAAACGTGTCCATGATATAGCAAGCCTGTTCCATATTACACCGAGCCTGTTACTAATGCATGCACAGGAGCAACCTGGTGGCTTAATGGATCTCCTAAATGGCTTGAAAGTGGGACCCATGTTAAGTGACAAAGAAAGTTTTAAAGGAATAACTGCTTTCCTCATTTCTTTCACTATATGATAAAATGATGATAGATTAGATTGGGTCTGACTTGAGAAATGGGTCTTGTACTATGATAGGAATTTACACAGACAAAACAGAGCTCCCTGGAAAATACATATAGTATTCAAGGAACTATAGTGAGAAGTGCGAATTATCAATGTTATCAGTTCCTTTTATCAGAGATCTATGGGACCAAGGATTTTGACATTCAAGCACTGAATTCAAAATCCGATGGAACAAACTTACTTTGAGTGGCACACACATCCTCTTAAGGAGAAGAAGGTGGAATGCCTGATCTGTATTAATTTGGGTATTATCTGAGAGTAATCCATTTACAACAGTTATCCAGGACAAGAGGGTGCTGAGCTTCACCTTCCCACATCTGTACTGCAAGGATCCAAAAGCGTTAGCTGCCTAAACATGAGGTTTACCAGGTGCTGAGGAACTTGAAGACAATTTCTGCCCTACACAGTGTCATGCTGTGCAACCAGAGAGGAGAAACAAGTCCTCAGGTTTAAAATAAGGAGAACCTGGGGTAGAGCCATTACATAGGTAAGCTTCATCCTTAATCAATCACACTACCAAAACCTCTTTGTAGACTGTCCAGAAGAGTATCTGCAATTCTCTACCTAAGGGAGCCAAAATATTTAATAGAAGAGCTGGTGAATTGGCTTTGACACTGAATTTCTCTATAAAGAACTTGGTTTAAAATCTACACTGATGCTGTGACTGCATCTTTATATTGAGAGGGTTACAACCATTTTTTTGGCCAAACTACTGTGTCTAGTCAAGGCAAAGGGAAAATACTGGATGTGATGGAAGAGAAGGGAGTGCATCTCATCAGCCCATGCAAGAGCAAGATTTCACTCCCAGTAAAGCAGTGTAGACAGAGGGAGTCTATTACACACAGATCTATAAAGCCTGTCTCGCAAAACCTTTCGATCCTGATCTTCTGTTGCTTCCAGTAACGTGTACAGTACAGTGCAGCATCTGCTATGGAATATTATCCATCTTAACATACCCTAGACAGGTGAGTCCATCTTGATAGAGTTTATAGCCATACACATGGCACTCGAGTGGTCTCCTTAAAGATAGACGTAATAGTTTTATCTGCTTCATTCAGTTCCTTCCTCCAGGCTTTAATGTGTGCTTTAAATATTTCAGGGCTATACTTTGATTTTCAACTGCAGGCAGAGGAAGGGAAAGGCAGGACAGTGCAAAAGCAGCTTTATGACATCTTTTCTTTAAACATTGATAAGTTTTCCAGTTTCAGTTACAGATCCTCCATAGAAACACACAGCACTTGAGCTGACAAAACTCACTAACACTTCCCTGCCCCATTAGCAGTAATGGGAAAATAGTTGTCCTACCAAACAGCTTTGTGTCTTCTCGTATTCTTTTAGGGTTAGGTGGTGTGCTTTTCATGCTTCTATGTGTGCAGCCTGCCACTCAAATATCAGGTCACATCTATACATCCAAACTGGTTTTAAAATGCCAAAGTAAATCCAAAATATTTAGGAAATCCTCCCTTCAAAAACAGCAGGAAAAGAGGTTTGATTTGCTGAAGAATGAAGCTCATGTTGAAGAAAATCTGATAATGCATTTATCAGATATTGTAAACACCTTTAAGACATTGGTTAGGGCATTTCATAACCAATACAGGCATTTTCTATAGATGTCAGGGCTCATGCTTTAAAAATGCAGGAATTTAATAACTGAGAGAATCAAAATGCATGTTCAGAAAAGAATTCAGCATTTTGCACACAGGGACAGGCCAAGGGGAATGGCTTGAACCTGCCCAAGAGAGGGGAGACTGAGCTGAGCTCTTAGGCAGAAGCTGTTCCCTGTGAGGGTGCTGAGGCGCTGGCACAGGGTGCCCAGAGAAGCTGTGGCTGCCCCATCCCTGGCAGTGTTCAAGGCCAGGTTGGACACAGCGGCTTGGAGCAGCTGCTCCAGTGGAAGGGGTCCCTGCCTGTGGCAGGGGTTGGAGCTGGAGGAGCTTTAAGGTCCCTTCCAACACAAACCAGTCTGGGATTCTGATTCCTATTAAGAACGTCAATGAAACAGCAACAGGTTGCTGGGTGACTGCTGGAAGATACAGAAACATTTCTTGAACACCACAGGCCTCATGGACACATTGGGCTGAAACCCTGACTGCTAAACAAGGCTCAGATCTGATTGAGATTCGTCTTTATTTAGGCTGCCCTAAGCAAGCAGGAATATGAACAGCAATATTGGAAGACAAACTGTAATTAAAAGTGCAGCTCTGCTCAGAAGAGAAGCCATTAGAGCATAACTGTTCTCTGCATGCCTCATGTCTCACCTATTTCCCAAAGTAGAAAAAAGTAATGTATTTTTTATACCATTGAGTCTTTTTATATCATTTTACCTCTTATCTACAGAATAAGGCTAGTGCAATATACCTGCCGCAAGCCAGGATTTTCAAGCCCAGTAATACTTTTTACTACAGGAATTAACATTTTACTCTTGAACTAATATCACACAAGCTAGGAGGCAACCAGGCAACTTAAGTACTTACTTTATACAACATCTTCACACTATTTGTACAAACTGGATTTTCTGAGTATGACAGCACTTTGCAACAAAGCATATGATTTGGTATTTGTTTAATGTATACTGCGGCTGTACAACTGGGATCTCACTTAGATGGAGTCGAAGCAGAATGACTGTGGTTTATTTTTGACCCTGATTTAGCCCAACACTACTGGAAGGGAGAAAGAAAGAAAGGAGAGGGAAGCCTGGTTAATTACAAGTAGTAGCAAATGAGCTGTAATGGAGGTGTTATGAATGTAAATCAGTGATACCCGATCCAGCAAGAGCAGCATCTGTGCATGCAGCTTCCAAAGTAATGAGATCATGCTGATGTACTGGCATCCTGCTTTGATCACTTCATCTTGTTCAAGAGCTCTGATGGGAAAACAAAGGTCAGTGGCACTGACCTCCCTTCCCACAGCTTGCACACACACTGGTATTAGTGACTGATCAAGGACTGCTGTCTTTCCACCCCATGATTTCAGATGGTTACATGGTTGGGGGCCTTAACTAAACAGATAGCACAACCTCCTGCCATGTGAAATGTCATGTTCTAACATGTAGAGGTAATTGGCAATTCATTCTTCACCCTGTAACCAGACAGAGGTGCGTGCTGCTTAGAAAAATCATACCATTAACTCTGCAAAACATGGTCCTTTCCAGAAAGGGAGGTTTGCTTCTGTGTGCTCCCAGGTGGGGGCTGTGAGATCTGTAGGCTTTGATCTCACAGATGGCTTGGACTCGCAGTAAACATCCTTACGAAAGGTATTTGTAAATCTCAGCAGCAGAAGATTACAAAATACAGAACAAATTAATAATAGAGACTGAGTTTAACCTTCCTGGGCTTAATACTGTAATTGGGAAATCATCTACTCGTGTTTATGCAAAATCCCAACAAAGGATGCTTAAGGTATTAAAACAAGAGGCTTTAGTCCCTGAGAGGGAGCATGAAGCCAGATGTACCACTGCAGAGAAGAGTCAGTCCTTGTTGGTTGTGAGTGGCTCACGGAGCTGCAGTCAGCAGCAAGAACTGCCCTTAATGAGAGCATCCATCAATTTTCAGGGGACTTGGTGGATTTCCAGCACACAAAACGAGGGAACGTGCCAATTTAACTATTGGCCACTGATGCGTGAAGGAAGAGTTTCCCTCGCTTGCTTTCATAAGGAAGACTATAAAATTACTTAACGTTTCAATGTAAGTAAACACAGAAAACCTATGGTGGGCTGAAACATGAGCATGTTGCCTTTGAACCCATCAAGCAGACTCATCAGAAGAGGAAAGGGATGTTCATATAAAGAGGCATGTTTGCCATCATGGTTATCCTACTACAGCATTATCTGATAATAACTATAGAATCACAGAATGGTTTGGTTTGGAAAGGACGTTAAGATCATCCAGTTCCAACCCCCAGCCATGAGCAGGGACATTTTCCACTAGACCAGGTTTTTCAAGGCCCTTTCTAACCTATCCTACTCTACATCCCAGAATATCTTTTGCTACTTTAATTACTAATTGATATCAAATAAAAAATTCCTAGTCATGACTTTGTGCTTTACTAAAATGAATTTCAAGATGGCTTTGTGCATTCCAGACCATAGAGTAAGCTAAGCGTGTGAGAAACTGGTGATAGCCCAAGGGGAGCTTTAATGAACGGACCCACGACTTCTGGAAAGGAAACAAAAGGGATTACAGCAAATATAGAAAGAATTGGCTTTACCCCCTTCATTAATGTGCTAAATTTTGAATAAAAAAGTTAATACAGCTCACAAACCAATTCAATGCTTCAAACCTATTTCCTACCCAAATAAGCACATTTAAACTTCACATGACAGCTCAAATGTGTCCATGAAAACACACATCCCCATGCAACCAGACTCATAATTTGGGGCTTACCAGAAAAACACACAGTTTTTATGCCAGAATCCCCCTGCTCCCACTTGATTCAGAATGAATCTGCATCTAGCTAAAAAGTGCACAATTAATATTTCATCCTGTTGAGTACTCTCATTCCTAATGGACCGTATTGATCAAAGGAAGAAAGTTAAATATCTATGTTGCTGTAGGGAAAACTAAAGTTGTCATTTATGAAATGATCATCATTTCATAGATAAATGCACTGAATAAAGGGTTTATGGAATTTAGATATTGGGAAGCTGTTCAAAGGATATCCTCTTACAGGGATTTATGGGTTGCAGAGCAACTGAAACAGGGGTAACTACTGAAGCCAAAGTCCCTTCATGAAGCCAAATGGCTGAAGCAATAGGCAGCTCCATCCCAAAGGCAGAAATATGTAATTCTTGCTTCCTCACTCTGATTCAAAGGCATGCATAAGGCATGCATGGTGCAAAAGGTTTCACCAGCCGAGGGAATGTACTGTCAAAGCAAAATCACTCATACAGAGTAGTAGCAGAAAGTCAAACACATTGCTCGAGTGAGCTCCACCACAGCAGCCCTCAGGTAAGTCTGTTGGGACAAAACACTGGCTGAAAGGAGTGAGCAAAGAGAACAGATCCTGTTTTATTCCTTTAGTATTCAAAAGGAACAGGATTTTGGATGTATGAGATAAATATGAGAGACTGAAAAGATCTGTAGTCTCTTCATCAGTTTCTCTTCCCACCTGAAGCAGGTCTACGTGTTCTGAATCCAGAATGGTTTAAACCTAAAGAGGGGTGACAATGACACCCACTCTGCAAAACACCATTTACACTTGGCTTGTGAAGTGCAATGCCATTAGATAGCAGACAACAGCGCTGCTGACACTAACGTGAGAAACTCTCACTGCCATGCCACCCTCTGCACGGTATCAGCACAACTGTCTGTGCAGCTACACTTGGGGAAACAAAAAGGGGATGGGATGGAAGAGTAGAAGGAAAGAGCAATAAGGCTCTGCAAGAACTTCTGCTGTGAAGAAAAGCTCCATGGTTGAAGCTGGATGGATGGTATTTAATTCTATGCATTCCTTCTAGCATGGCTTACAGACACACCAGTCTTACACTCATCTGTGGGATACTGTGGATAACTTGGGATCATTATCTCCAGCTGTATCATGTGAAAAAAGAATTCAGGCTAAGAAAATAGGGAGACAGGCTGAGAACATTGGGGCTGTTCAGCCTGGAGAAGAGAAGCTGCGTGGGGACCTTAGAGCAGCTTCCAGTGTCTGAAGGGGGCTACAAGGATGCTGGAGAGGGACTCTTCCTTAGGGACTGTAGCGATAGGACAAAGGGTGATGGGTTCAAACTGAAACAGGGGAGATTTAAGCTGGATATTAGAAAAAAGCTGTTCCCTGTGAGGGTGCTGAGGCACTGGCACAGGGTGCCCAGAGAAGCTGTGGCTGCCCCATCCCTGGCAGTGCTCAAGGCCAGGTTGGACACAAGGGCTTGGAGCAGCTGCTCCAGTGGAAGGGGTCCCTGCCCGTGGCAGGGGGTGGAACTGGAGGAGCTCTGAGGTCCCTTCCAACACAAACCATTCTATGATTCTATAATATGACCAGCAATAGTATCATTAGGTCGAACAATACCAAGACAATTGCTTCATGACAAAGCACTACATATATGTGCTATATTTGTAAGAGAAAAGATTAAATCAGGATGTTTCTATTTAAAGCCCATCGTCTTTGGCTGAGCAAAGGGAGCTCAACAAGAAGGCAGCAAGCCTGCAGGCTCTGTCCAAGGATTTCTAAATAGCTTTCTATTTTCTGTTACAAGAGGAATACTACATAGTATTTAATTACTAACTTATAATTGTACCCTTAACTTTAGTTTTTAAAAGCAACTAATGCTAACTGAGGTAGCAAAAGCAACTGCTAGAAATGGGAGCTTCTCACCAGTGGATCTCCACAAGCAGAAACAAAGCAAACACTATTTGCCTGGGTATCTCCAACATGGATTTCTGTGTTATAGTAGTATGTGAGTACAAGATAGACATTGAAGATATTTGCATTAAGAAACTATCAATATTCCTGATATATAGATAATGAAGACAGGTGCCTTAAAAGTCACCATATGTGCCCAACAGCAGCAGTATAACAAGAACAGTGAAACAAAGCCAGATTTCCCTGGTCTCAGACCAATGTTGCCAATAAAAAGCTTATTTTCTCTTTAGCCTTTTGGGTTTTTTGGTGTCCAGAAAACTAGCATCTCTGCTTTGTGAGATTATTACATTTGAAGACCCAAGTGTCACTGTTACTCATTTAATGTGGCCTCATTACAAACTTCTTCAGCTTCACTTCCCAGTCTAAAAGAATCTTAGGTAAAACACAACTTAATCATCTTTTATTTCAATATGTTGACACTGAAGCATCAAACATAACTGTGCTTTACATTTTATTTCTGGTAAACATTAATAAACCAAGCTTTGTGGTACAGAAGTCACCAATTAAAGGAAGAAACTGATGGTCTGACATTTATTCCTGTTGACTATATCCTGAATCAAACCCCCGCTGAACATATTTTCAACACTGTAATAGCTCTTGCTTGCCTATCCCTGAGCCCTGACTTCCACCAGGGAGCAGAGCAATGGAAATGATCACGGACAGTGTGAACCATATTGACTTGATTTGTAAAACTGTTCTTAAAACATCAAACTATGTGAAAATTGTACCATGTGAAGCAGCCTGAGCAAAGCCCAAACCAAAGGTGCTCCTTCAGTTCCCAAGAGGCATTCCTCCTGATGATAAAATGTCTCATAGTAAGGTAATGAAACAGGGGAAACTGAAATGGGATCTTATGAAGTTCATTCCTTTGAGGGAATTTTATTGAGGGAAGTTCATTCCTTTGAGCTGCTGGCACAGGGTGCCCAGAGAAGCTGTGGCTGCCCCATCCCTGGCAGTGTTCAAGGCCAGGTTGGACACAGGGGCTTGGAGCAACCTGCTCTAGTGGAAGGTGGCCCTGCCATGGTTGGAACTGCATGAGCTTTAAGGTCCCTTCCAACCCAAACCAAGCTAAGATTCTATGATTCTATGAATAAAGCCATCAAAATCTGTGATTCAGAATAAAAACCCATGCTTCCAGATGATGCGAAGAATCCTGCATGATTAAAAATGTCAGCGCTAGATCATTTCATCCAGGAGTCTATTGTCCTGTCCTACCCTACCCTACCATCATGGATTCAGCTGCATTCGTAATAACATAAAATAACATTTATTTTTCTCCTTCTTAGTAGCTGGCGCAGTGCTGTGTTTTTGACTTTCAGCCTGGGAACAGCACTGATAACACCAATGTTTTTAGTTGCTGCTCAGTAATGTTTACTGTGACCAAGGACTTTATGAGTCTCATGCTCTGCCAGGGAGGAGGGGAAGCCAGGAGGAAGCAGAGACAGGACACCTGACCCAAACTAACCAAAGAGGTATTCCATACCACAGCACGTCATGCCCAGTATAGAAACTGGGAGGAGTTACCTGGAAGTCCCAGATCACTGCTAGAGTTGGTCTGGATATCGGTCAGCAGGTGGTGAGCGGTTGTATTCTCTTCCCTTCTTATATCCCTTATCATTATTATTATTGGTGGTAGCAGCAGTGGTTTGTGTTATACCTTAGGTACTGGACTTAACACATGGGAGCTATGCTCTTTCCATGCTCCCCCCCAACCCTTCCAGAGCAGGGGGGAAAGAAGGGAGGGAGTGAGCGAGCAGCTGGGTCATTCTAAGCTACTGGCTGGGCTTAAATCACAACACCTACCTTACCTATCCCATTTGACTCTACTTCATTCTACTCCATTCTTGCATTCAATTCAATTCTATATAAACACTGCATCATGATGTACAAGATCCAAAATCTGGCTCCACTGAAGACACAGGAGTTTGGAAGTGACACTGAAGGGACACACTGAAATACTAGGAAAAACCTCCCCCTTGATTTACTGTGCACAAACACCATCAAAAGGAGCAGTCAATCCCCAAAGAGGACTTGAACTGTCTATCAGGACATATGTTCTTATCAAGCAACCAGCAGCAAGAAGCAACTCCAGACTGTCTATGGGAGAGCAGTGAAGGAGCAGAGGAATGACAAAATACTTTGGAAAAAGCACTTGTGCACAGCTGTGAAGTCTATTCTCTACCATAAGAATCAAAACTCACAAAAGAGAAAGTAAAAACATTGATTTTAGGTTGAATTTGCCCTATCTCTATTCCTAAATGAATAATAAAGATGTTCCTTGGCTCTAGACATCACGAGGGAATAAAACATCACCACTGCAGCTGCCAAATCTCCCGCTCCCAGCCCTTCAAATTAAAGACAAAAACCCACAATAGAAACACACAATTTGATTAGTAAAAGTTCAGCTCTTTGCCCAAAGCCCAGCTCTTCCTGTAATATCGCATTCTTTTCTTCTTGTGTAAACTTCTCATTAGGGCAGAGACATCTTCATAATATGATAATTCTGGTTGTAATGTAACTGCGGGTAACATAACTCCTACATTAGAAAAGGCAGCATGCTCTAGTAATGTTGGTTTAATGTAATTTGTGTACTGCAGGAACTGACTGAACCTGGTCATTTCGGATTTGATTAATGTGAATTAGTGTCTTAAAGAGATGAACCATTTGATAATTCAGAATTTGATCAATGTGAATCAGGCCCTCGCAAAGATAAATCATTTATCATGGATATTTCGGAATATCAGTCTGATCCAGGCAGCGCTGGAAAAGGTAATAACCAGGCATCAATAAGGACTGCAGACAAAGTACAGAAGACCTGCCAAGCTCTGCGATACAACTTGATGTGGGATATTTGTTCTCTTCCATTTTAATGGAGCAAATTATCCCTAAAGACTGATAAAGCCCCGGCTGATGTAATTTCAGGGACTAAATGGAGGGAGGAGAATCCAGGAAATATTTAAGTAATTATCCACTTCTCTTTGCTCTTGAAAAGAGATGTGGCTTCAACAGTCGAAGAAATGCAAGTGATGGCAATAAAACTTCGCAACTAATTCTAGCCATGTCTGAACTAAAGCGCGACCCATTTCGCAGTGATACCACAATTAGATCGATTAATCTCGCACTTAGAACCTGAAATCACACTGACGTGCAGCACATGGGTTTATGCATTAACAAAATTCAGCAGTTCAACCTTATTTAATTCCTCTTTTACAGCCAATTAAACCAGCTCTTTAAACAAGCCGTGCTTGAAACTCTGTCCTCAATCCTCACATGCAATTAAGCTGAACATGAGAAGTGCCTGGTGACACCGAAAGAGCATCATCTTTAGGTCTCACTAAATCATTCATCATTTACCCATCAAGTTATGTACAAAAGGCAGCGATAAAATAACATCTGCTGGATTGCAACCTTCAATAAAAAAGACACGGCATTTCAAAGGGTTTTCTATCAGGAAAACTTTGAAATGATAAAGTAATATCGATATTTCATGCACTTTATCAAATCTCCCACAATTTATGCGCATACTTCAGGTACCTTTTTCTTTTCATTTCATTTTCCTCTTGTTTTTTTTAAGGCGATGGACCAAAGCTAATCAAAAAGCTCTCAATAATTTGTCAGGAAATTCAGCTTCAAGTGTGAAAGCAGCACAGCGATTTCAGTAATGGCATTATAGCAAAGACTAGTCAAAGAGGTGATTTCTATTGATATCTTTAATCTCTAGAAAATTAAGGAAAGACCAATCTCATCAAGTGTTAGGAATCCCTGATTCCCTGTCTAAATCCTTCATCCGTAAATACTCTTTGGTTTATGCAGGTAGACTGAAACATCCTTCAAATTGGTTTTCTTTTTGGCATTGCCTGAGGGTAAGGACTGGTCCCTGCTTTATCAATCAGCTCCATTTGTGCAAATATGAGCTCCAAAGTACCTGATTTACTGAAGAAATCAGTTATACATTAGGGGGAAAAAACCAAACCCAAAGCCATTTCTTACATCTGGCACAGTAACCACTTGGAGTTATCAGCATGCACTTAAAATCACAAGAAAAGCTTGTTTTGGAATAATGAAAACAAGATTAGGCAATAACTAGGTTTCAAAGCCTGAAAATACCCCACTGCAAGAGAGGAAGGGAAGATACCCCCTTGATGGGAATCGTATCGCATGAACTGCAAGTAACAATGTACTGGGCCTCCTATACAGAATGGGAAACCCTCCAAATTATGCTTAAATCAGACCCTGAGTCAATGATCACCCTGTCCCTCTTGCTCAAGGGACAGACAAATTCAGTTCTCAATATACTCTGCACCATTAACCAGTACAAAGACTTTATATATACACTAGAAAATACTAATTCATGATACTAAAAGACAAAATCATTATCTTACAGTTAAGAACTTCATTTCTATCATTATCAGCAGCTCAAAAGGGCCTTTTCTTTTGTTGCTCATCAAAACCCAAAACAAAACACAAACCAGAAGAAAATCCCTCCATAAATCTAAAAATCTCCACAGAATAATGCATTTTGTACAGCAGGTTTTGGTTACTGCAAGACTAAAAGGTTGTAAAAACTTCTCTCCATATCCTTACTAAAATGATAAATGGGACCTTCTGCCTACCAGATGAACCAGCACAAAGGGAAGAGCCCAAGGCTAAGGGTCAGAGTCACTTTGATCCATCAATTACTGTATCTTCATTTAACTATCCTCAGCACTAATAAAACTTATTTAATTTGACCTTCTGACCACTGTTCAGGGCAAAGGGAAGTTGCTCATTTAAATCTTTCACATCATACAAGCACAGGGTGAATGCTATTGTAGTGCAAAGCTGGAGCTATATTTTTGGTGCTCCATTAGAGAAATGAAGTTAAGGAATGGATGTTCTGAATAGTTCATGCATCTTATCAAATATTAATTAATTAGTATACTAATAACTGCACATCTAATTTCTATGCAGCTTATGGTTACCATGCCCTGGCTTCCAAAATCTACAAAGCTCTCCCATTTCAACAACCAGCACAGATTGATGAGATCTGTAATAAGAGGAAGGGGAACTCTGTTGCAATTTAATGTGGATAAGAACTCCATTAGGTGCCAGGCTCAAAAATAACTGGAGAAAAAACTTACTTGTACCGAGATGACACTTCATCAGCAGCTTTTTGGTATTGCTCCGTGGTGACTTTGTAGAACTGGGCACTCTGGGAAGTTGGAAGAAGAAAATAAATACAGATTTCATACGGTATCATTTATATACATGCTAATATCTAGTAAATGAAGCTAATTTGGATATTTATCCATTTAAATTGCTCATAAAACCCCCCAAACCTAACCCTCAAATCAAGTACTCTACAAAGTTTCAGAAACAGAATCACACAATCATAGAATCTTTTAGGTTGGAAAAGACCTGTAAGATCATGAGTCCAACCATTAACCCAGCGCTGACAAGTCCACCACTGAACTCCGTCCCTAAGCACCATATCTACATGTCTTTTAGATATGTCCATGGACGATGACTCAGTGACCTTTTATTTTGGTATTTGTTGAAATAAGTGTTTCCTCTTGGGTCTGGAAGGTTATGCAAAAGAAATGGCTCTTAGGGAGGAAACTATAAAGAGACAAGGGGTAAGAATGTCCCTACCCATAGCAGGGGGGTTGGAACTAGATGATCTTAAGGTCCTTTCCAACCCTAATCAACCCTATGATTCTATGATTTAGCATTAGGTACTGCTGGAGCCTTTCAAGCTTCTCCATTTGAAAAAAACCCCAATCAAAATAGTAAATCTTTATTTCTCTGCATGTTCCTCTCTGTGTTACTTACACATACATCTCTACCTAGCTTGTATTTGACAGTCAAATCAATCTTCAAAGTTGTGCAATAAATTAACTATGGCTTTACTTTTTCTTCTGCTCTTTGTCTTGATAATGTCTCTCACATTGAGTAATTTTAATATTCCAAACTTCCAGGTCATTTCAGTCAGTTTCTAATGTAAATTTTTAAAATCAGGCAGTTTCAGGACATATTTTCATCTCACCTAAAGCCAGGAATGCCCTTCACTCGGTTCCACCAAGGCAAGAAAAGATTGAAGCATCAAGCAACAGAACTTTTCAATACTTAAAAATGGCAAAGTTTCTCAGGGATATAGGATACTGGGTGCCTTGGGATGCAGTCCTGAAAAGTAAAGGAGTCCAGGAAGGCTGGACATTCTTCAAGAAGGAAGTCTTTGAGAAACAGGAGCAGATCATCCCTGTGCACTGAAAGATGAGCTGAAAGATATGGCTTAGTGGTGGACTTGGCAGTGTGAGATTAATGGTTGGACTTGATGATCTTAAATGTCTTTTTCAACTTAAATGATTCTATGGTTCTGTATTCAAAGACAAATCACTGTAGTGTGATGCTTCATGTCTAGGTAATATATACCTGGTATTTTTCATGAGGTTTTCATGGCCTTAGCACAGTTGGACTTAAGATGTAATAACTAAAGCAACTGGCTTCACAGCTGGAGGAATAAAAGCAGTTCTAAACTTCTCTAAAGCCATTTTTCAGCAGTGGGGCAAACAGTTTGTGGAGATGTACAAAGGTTTCATTGGTACTTGCAAGAACTCACCCATAGCTTTGTTACTCTTGAGTCATCTGGCATTCCATGTTAACATGGCAACAAAACTCTTCCAGTCACACACACTACATAAAGACCATTCTGAATCTTTAACAACCTACCTGCTTATACCATGGTTTAAAGTTATTTATGCCACAACATTGACCTTTAAAACATTTCACATAGAGGCATGGCACAATGCAGTCCATGGAAAGCATAATTTCAATTTTATTTTGGGTAAAATAAGCAGTTTTATGTATTGAAGACATGGATGTATGAAATAGTAACATGCCTAAAACACTGTTAAGGAATAAAATACTAGAACCCCCTGTGACTGGCAAGATCAGTCTTGTAAAAGACAAAGATGACATGGTCTTCTTCTCACTGGGTTAGTAAACCTGTCCTGAGCAACATTTATCAGTGCCCGAAGATGTTATGACAAATGCAATTAAAAAAGCCCACTACAGCAGAAACACTTGAAGGGAACTCCAGAAGAGGCAGCTTTATGTACAAAACTAAAAGCAAACCTCATTTTCCCTTTCCATTTGAGGATCACATCTCCTGAGGTTCTTCCTCATGAATTCCAACCTTGGTCTGCACAGAACTCACTGACAAAGAATCCCAACTCCAGACACAAACTGCATTGCAAGTCTAATATTTTACCCCAAATTAGAACAAATTGTGTAACATCCACTGCAGGCAAAGGTCACGCACAGATCACAAAGAACACGGTGGCCTCGCTGCACCTTTGTTTCGGAGGTTCAGACCTCATCATTCATTTGCACTGGAATGGAGGTTTCCACACATGTAATTTGGGGTCATTTATTCTTTCATAAATCATCGTTGGCCAGTAAGAAAATGAAAATGAAATCCTCCTCACACCAGTGACCCCCTCGCATTTACCAATCTCAGCTGCCCAATGACAGTCACATCCAGGTTCCCTGCATGTAGATGGAATCAATAGGTATGCGATTAGACAGCAGACTGACTATGGTGTGAGTGTGGACAGGTCACCGTTTGAGATGATGAATAGTTCTCTATCATCCTCCAGTCCCCTTCCATGCTAACATTTACTATAATCTTATTTGGGCTGCGATTTATCTTTCTTTTCCTTGATCAATAAAGATGAACACAACAGTTGTAAGGATCGATTGCCATTTTTTATCATTTTCAAGCACGAAGGAGCATTTCTGACACAAAAACAATATTCTGAGGGCACTTGTTCTACTTTTTAATTGCAGCTCAAGTGATCACCTGAGCCGCTATGTACACCACGAGGTTTTAATCCCACAGTAGAGTTGAAATACCAGGAAATCCTTTATTATCTTAAAGTGTGCCATGTTTCTTGAATCAGATCTTCCTTTGAAATTCATTCAGGCTCTTTTAGAAATACACTCTACACTCCAGAGATGAAGTTTCATTTTATAAGTCCTCTCTAGTCCTCAGTAAGAGTTCAGTGGTCATTCATCTAAATAGAAAACTATAATATAGCACTGTTAACATCATATCAGTCTTGGGATAAATACATATACGTACCCTGTGGTACATACAGTCTGCATATGCATGTACTGTTTAACTCAAGAGTGGAGATAAAAAACTACAGGGTCCAATTCTCAGGTTAGCAGCAGTGGTAAACCATCAGAGGGTAGCTGTATCAGGCCTGTGGATCTTCACAGTTCCAGCAGATATCCCAAATGCAGCTGTTTTGTCCCCAGAGCGGGCACGGGTGGGGAGGATGGAGGGATGGGAACAGAAATGCGCAAGGTCCTGCACATGGGTCCGTGCAGTCCCAAACACAAATACAGGGTGGGCAGAGAAGGACTTGGGGGTGCTGCATGATGAGAAGCTCAACATAACCTGGCATCATCAACTGTATCCTGGACTGCATCAAAGCAGCGTGACCAGCAGGTTGAGGGAGTGGACTCTCCCCCTCTGCTCCACCCTTGTGCGATACCACCTGGAGTTCCAGTTAACTCTTCAGCATAAGTCTCCTATGCCTCTCAGTCTCCCAGCACTGACACAGCACGTGGTACTTGGGCTGTTGTTGCCATCTGGGCTTTGGATTGGTCAACATGTATTTTGATAGTCCAAGAGTGACAGTTCTCAAGGAAGGAGTACTCCTGAACCTTCACTAGCAGTTGGGCAGCAACATCAAGTAGATAAATACACTGTAGGAGATGCTGCTCTTCCCTACTTACCCACCTGGATCTGTATGGCACAAGGATTTTGTAAGATAAGCAAAATCTGAGTCAGAGGAGGGAAACCACTGTATTAATATATGTGTCAACCAAATTGACTGACAAGTAGTTTTTCTATGCTTTTCAATTCACAGAATCATAGAATGGTATAGGCTGGAAAGGACCTTAAAGTTCATCCAGTTCCAACCTCTTGCCATGGGCAGGGACTTCTTTGGGCAACCCATTCCAGTGCCTCACCATCCTCACAGGGAAGAACTTCTTCCTTAGATCTAACCTGAACTTCCCCTGTTTCAGTTTGAACCCATCACCCCTTGTCCTATCGCTACAGGCCCTGATGAAGAGTACCCAGTTGCTCTGGAGGAGGAAGTGCCTTTTCAGAGCTACCTTGAAAGAAGGGGAAGAAGAGAACCTTAGGCTAGCATTGTGGGAGAGAAGCTAAAGAAAAGAGGACTTGAATTTTAAATCTACCCAATTTCCCCTGAAAAACACACAGAGCCAGAGCAAGTGTAAATAGTGCTACAACTCAGGTAGAGCAAAATAAGATCTGATCACGGGCACAAACACTTCCATCTCATTTGTCCCTGAATTAATCTTCTCTGTTCTCTGAACAAAAGTAAGAGCAGAAGCTTCTTACAGAGCACATGGTAGAGAAATAGGAGCAGAATTATTCTGCTAACCAGCTCTGCTTTCAAAGGTCTGGGTAAGACACCACATTCCTGCCGAACCTCAGGGCATCTGCTTGGTCTGCATGGGGGAACTCAAAGCACAAGTGCATTTTTGACTTGGTGTTGAAAACTCTTCAGATTTGCAGCCAGCGGAAGTTCAGACGGCTCCTGTGTCATCTAAACTGATAAGAGGTGATCAAAAGAACCCAGGAACTTGAGAATCCTCATTTAATTTCACTAAAGACACATCACCTGGATGCACTGTTTTATTCCCCATGTGCTGAGACTGTTTTTACCGCAGACACACCAGGACTTATTTTGGCACTGAAATCTTTCTTTTAAGCCCTTTGGATCTTAAAGCCACGCACAGATTCAATATAAGGCAGTAACAATCATGCAATCTATTCAATATTTACTTTAATAGATACGTAGTTAACAGTTTATTTGACAAAGACGTGTGACTTCCACACAAAAGAGACAAATCTGGCCCACACTTCAAATTAGTGCTGGGAAAGACAAAAACTGAGCACAGCTTGACTTCAGCTCAGCTCAGCACCTGCTCCACCCACCAAAGGAACCAAGAGCTTGGGATGTTTGGCACCTTTGAGAATCAGGGGAGAAGTTTTAAATTAAAGGCTTCTTTTCCCTTGTTATCCTCCTCTCAAAGCATCGGCAGGCAAAGATTATCATGTTCCCTGACTGGCAAATTGCAAACTTTTCTTTGCTTCTTTATAAAAGCTATTTCTGCTGCAGTTAAGCTTTCTTTTATCCCTTAATTGAACTTCAGGCCATTTCATCTCGGTATCTTTTACAAACCCATTTGGGGATAATATGGAGCGTTTTGTTTTATTCATTCTGTTGACGCACAGCCTGAGATCTGTACTCCTTAAAACAAGATTTCCAACACCAGAAGGTAGGAATAGCTCTTTAAGCCTATAAAGTTGCTTCACAGATTTAAATCCAGCATCAAGGCTGACACAGATGATGTCCAGAACAGCCACTGCTGTCCAAAAAGACCTATTCCAGCAGCTGTGCACAGGAAACTCATGCAGGAGCATGCTTGGGGATGGAGGACACACTTTGTGAAAGGTGTATGATCACAAGATCATGTACCACTGTTATACAAAGTATAAACAGACTATATGGATTACAAAGGAAAAGGCAAGATTACCTGTTAGAAGTACACAATGGGTGGAGGACAGATTGAGAGCAGCTCTGAGGAGAAGGAATTGGGGTGTTGGTCCATGAGAAGCTCCCCATGACCCAGCTTCAGTGTGAGCTTGAGCCCAGAACCCCCCCATGTGCTGGGCTGCACCCCCAGAGCGTGAGCAGCAGCTCAGGGAAGGGATCCAGCCCCTCTGCTGTGCTCTGGGGAGATCCCCCCTGCAGCCCTGATCCAGCTCTGGGGCAGCAGCACAAGAGGGACGTGGAGCTGTTGGAGCGAGTGCAGAGGAGGCCATGGAGATGCTGCGAGGGTTGGAGCAGCTCTGCTCTGGAGCCAGGCTGAGAGAGCTGGGCTGGGGCAGCCTGGACAAGAGAAGGCTCCTGAAGGGGAGACCCCAGAGCAGCTCCAGTGCCTAAAGGGGCTGCAGGAAAGCTGGAGAGGGGCTTGGGACAAGGGCCTGTAGGGACAGGCCAAGGGGAATGGCTTGAACCTGCCAGAACAGGGGAGACTGAGATGAGCTCTGAGGCAGAAGCTGTTCCCTGTGAGGGTGCTGAGGCGCTGGCACAGGGTGCCCAGAGCAGCTGTGGCTGCCCCATCCCTGGCAGTGTTCAGGGTGAGGTTGGACACAGGGGCTTGGAGCAGCTGCTCCAGTGGAAGGGGTCCCTGCCTGTGGCAGGGGTTGGAACTGGAGGAGCTTTAAGGTCCCTTTCAATCCAAATCAATCTGGGATTCTATGAAATACTATTAAAACATCCAGTCATCTTTAATCAGTGAAGCTGCTACTGAAAGAAGAGGAGGAATTATGGAAGAGGAATATCAAAAAGAGAGGACGACTGTTCTATCGTTCTATGATTCTAACATTCTATGAACATTACCTACTATAGTGTGCATATATCACAGTTCCAAATTATATCAAGTTATAGCTTTATAAATATAAGACCATTTTTACAGCATCTTTATTTGAATTAAAAAGCTCTATTTGTCTCCAAATTGATTTTAATTAGCTATTGAAACCCAGGCATATAACATCACACAGCTTCCTAAGTAATAATGCATCTTTATTCTACCCCAAATGCTATTAAAATGATATATGAGTGAAGCAATTCCTTCTGAAATGGCATCAGATTGGGCCTTTGCTTGAATGTGTAGGTTATTTTTCATATGAGTTATGACTTCCCTCCTTTGGTCCAGCTGCACTATGTAGCTTATGTGGGTTTTGACTCCAAAGATCAAACGAAGGATGCTCAACCTCTCATTCAGGGAACCTATGTAACAGTTATGAGTTCTGCTCTTATTTAGGTTTCTAGGTGATATTATGAGCTCCTTTTGAGAGGACTGATTGCCCTTATTGGAACTGTCATGAGAACACACTGAGTGGACAAGAAAATTCCCTGTCCCTGTTCTAAGGTTGAAAATAATAAAGACCGTAGGAAAATCAATTCAAATGGAGCATCTCTCGATAAAGGAATGGTTGCTGCCCAAAGCAAACCAGGATTTCAATTCAGAACTGCAGCATAAGAGTTACCTTCGGAGAAGCACCCAAAAGATCTCTCAATGAGAGACTTTGACCATGTAATGAGGATGTTCAGGACAACACAGGAATAGCCAGAGACTAAAGATGCATGGACAGATCAGGGGATGTGCTTTCATAGAAAAGGAGAACTTTCTATGTGCCAGAAGTGGGAACAGTAGCTGTAAGGCAGGAAGAGAGAAGACAAAATGGAAGAGATAGAATCATAGAATGGTTTGGGTTGGAAAGGACCTTAAGATCATCCAGTTCCACCGCCCCTGCCATGGGCAGGGTTAAAATTGCCTCCAGGATAGTGATCTGGTTTCCTGGACTAAGCCTACAGAGGACATCTGGATATTAAGAAAGTGAAGGCTAAGGCTCATTTTCAGGATTTTGGTGGAGTTTGCCTGAAGCTAATTATTTCTCACATAAGCTCAAATTCACCCTTTTCTCTGCCCTTGAAGCCCATTATAAAACCTCATCTGCCCCTTCTGTCCTGGGTGAAACTGGCTCTAGATGAGAGTCTTCCTCTGATAGATGTCTGAACTATTAGAGATTGAAGGAAGGACTCCAGACACACATGCCACCACACAGCCATCTAAAGAGAGATAAAACAGCAAACAGGTATCCAGAACAGTGCTGAAGATGCCAGAGACCCACTCAAACACAGGAAGCAAAGGAGGAACACAAGCTGCATCTTGAAAAATAGTCTGTGAGAAAACAATTCACTTCCCAACATCATTTGATTCCATGATGTGTGTGTTTGTGGAAGACAAAGGTCCAGTGCACAGCAAGTGGGGCAAAGCACTTAACTCAGTTATCAGCAGAAAATGGGGGAAACAGCATATTCTTTGACCTTTCCTTTTACATTTCCATTTCTGTTTTTCAGGCACCAGTAACTAATACCTTTAACTGTAACTATTCATGTCTCTGAAGTTTCTCCCAGGATATGCTTCGCTTCACTTTTCTGCCCCGGTAGAACATTGATCTCTACTTTGTTAACGCTCAGAGCTGCCAAAGAAAATGAAAACCTTTGTGAAAAGGACAAATCTATTCAAAGTTCTCATAGGTATTCAGCCAAGCATCTAATCTGCATGTAATTGTGCTACAGCCTTTAATACAAATGTTCTCAACCTTAAGAGATGCACGTGGAAATGCACAACTGTATTTACATCTCCTACCGATGACAACAAGCCACATCTAAATGATTCCTATTTACAACTTTCCTTCTCAGTCTCTACCCTTTTCACTGTTACACACTATAAATTACATTCTCCCTAAGGTAACAATGGGTATTATTTCTCCACGCCCTAAAGCAAACTTCCATCCCCAAAATGGCATAAGAACATGGGAAGTTGCCAACTGCTGAGGCGCATTGGAATGGGTATTGCTGCTTCCAGAGGTATGGCCAAGAAATCTACATTGATAAAACCTTTCTCTCACTGGTATCAGGTACAGACTGCAGTGCTAGGAATAATGCCTTAATAAGAGAAGACAATCTGAATTGACCCAGGAAGATGGCTTTGCAAACCTGTAGCAGAGATAGTGCTGGGTTCAACGTAGCTCTACTACAGCAGCCGTATTTTTAAGATCATGCTCCTCTGTTCTCTGCACATAGAAAATCACCTGGGAAAATCACTTGAAATACTACCTGTTTCAAAGTCATTTTGGACAGCTTTCAGAGGCAGACTGATAACCCAGTTAAGTGGTCAAAAGAGTAAGAGAAAATTGCTTTTCTGTGAATTATGGGTGAAAATGTGGCTGGATCATCAGGCTCTACTTGGAGGCCAGCTACACATGGAGCTCCTCAGGGGCATATACTGCACCCATCCCTGTTTAACATCTTTATCCATGACCTGGAGATGGAATGTATGCTTACCAAGTTTGCAGGGGACACCAAATTGAGGCACATGCCCTACAAGAAGCCAAGGAAACATGACTTGTTTAGCCCAGAGAAGAGGAAGACCTGGGGGAACTTAACAGTAGCTTTAAAAGCCCTTAGAGAAGTTTATCATCAAGATGGAGCCAGGCTCTCTACTGATGTGCAGTGGGAGAACAAGAGACAATGGTTGTAAATCAAAACAGTAGAGGTTCTAAATAGATATAAGGAAAAATACTTCCCTGCAAGGATTAATAAACAGAGGGGCAGGGATATGTAGGGGCTGTGCTATCTCCAGCCTTGCAGGTCATCAAAGATCCAAGTGGACAAAGCCCTCAACAACCTCACCTGTCTCAGTGTTGTTCCTGCTTTGAGAAAGAGGCTGGACCTTCCAAGGCCCCTTGCAGTCTGAATAAGCCTATGGATATATATACTTGCAGTCAGTGATATATATCCGATATCAGAATGAAAGTCTCTTTTGGCTTGTAGATGTGCAATCTGCTCCGCAGCTGTACGTGAGATTCATCTTGTGGCAGAAGCCCAACACAAAGAATCACAGATTAGCTCTATCTTCTTTCAAATAAATGGAAAATAGCTGGGTTTAGCTTTGTTTATTAGATCTACCACTATCACTGCTCAGTCAGATTGGTTGCCTGAGGGCATAATGAGTGGAAGATTACCATTTTCTGACAAGCACAATGCTGCCATGAAGAACACTTTTATGCATCAACCCTCAAGAGATCAAGAATAAAGTTCTGGAAAGAAATGCTAAAATATTCCATCTCCCTTCATGCAATCGCCCTGGTGAAACCGTCACCACACAGGCTTTGTCCTGTCTCCCTGTCACAGCTTTGAAGTGTTTTGTCTGAACTGATACGAGGTTGTGGTGACTTTTCTCAGGTGACCATCTCAGCACAGGGAATCCCAATACTGAAACTCATTAACAAGTTTGATGCTACCACAATCCTCGTATGGTGGAATTATGAGCTGCAGTATCCAAGCAAGATAAGCTTCCTATTTAGGACCACTTTAATATAACATGAGCACGCAGTGTGTGCTCACAGCCCAGAAAGCAACCGTATCCTGGGCTGCATCAAGAGGAGTGTGACCAGCAGGTCAAAGGAGTTGATCCTGCCCCTCTGCTCTGCTCTCCTAAGACCCCACGTGGAGCACTGTGTGCAGTTCTGGTGTCCTCAACCTAAGAAGGACATGGAGCTGTTGGAACAAGTCCAGAGGAGGCCACGAGGATGATCAGGGGCTGGAGCACCTCCCATATGGAGACAGGCTGAGAACACTGGGGCTGTTCAGCCTGGAGAAGAGAAGCTGCATGGGGACCTCAGAGCAGCTTCCAGTGTCTGAAGGGGGCTACAAGGATGCTGGAGAGGGGCTCTTCATCAGGGACTGTAGTGATAGGACAAGGGGTGATGGGATCAAACTGAAACAGCGGAAGTTCAGGTTAGATACAAGGAAGAAGCTCTTCCCTGTGAGGGTGCTGAGGCACTGGAATGGGTTGCCCAAGGAAGTTGTGAATGCTCCATCCCTGGCAGTGTTCAAGGCCAGGCTGGACAGAGCCTCACCATATGGCTTAGTGTGAGGTGTCCCTGCCCATGGCAGGGGGTTGGAACTGAATGATCTTAAGGTTGTTTCCAACCCAAACTATTCTACGATTGTAATATTTGTATTTGGTCAGACCAACAGTCTTCTTCAGATATTGCTGGCACAAATACTCTAAATATTGGTATCCACTTGAAAAGCTTCTCATGATGTCAGGACCTGCAGGTCAGTAAAGAGGAAGTGAATATGGAGAGATCATCTTTTCAGTGTACAAAGCTCACAATCCATGTCAAACCACCTACAAGTTTTCAAGGCAAAGTCTTTCAATCACAACTTATGAACTGACTGACAGCTGATGCTGTACAACAAGATCTAAGCAAAGCTACTTATCAGTAACAGGTTTTGGTGATTCTAAAGTGCTTCAAGGATGGTCTTTTGCAGCTGCTTTGAACACCATGTGTCAGCAGTGAGGAAATACCAGCACTGGTACAACAAGAATGCTAAGGGTATAAAAGACAGCTTGGTGAAAAACATTGTATGCATTTGTTTGGATGAGTGATAAGTACCTGAATCCAAGAAAACTACAGTTTACACTCACTCTAGATTCAGAACTATGCTTGTATTTAGTGAAGCAAGAAACTAAACGAGCTCTGAACATGTTTAAATCAAAGTAATGTGGGAAATTCTCTATATTCTTACAACAGTGTGTCCCAGCAGACCCATTCTGTTCAGAAACAGCCTTCTGAAAGAAAAGCAGCCAAAACCAAGGCAGGTGGCCTCCTCACTCAAAAACCTGCTAAAAAAACACAGGAACTAGGAAAAAGAAACCTATTAAGTGTCTCAGCATGCCATAGTGTAGTCATCAGCACCAAATACATTGCTCTGGAAGTTAAAAACACAGGTCTACTGCTCTCAAGTAATAAGGCAACATGCCACAGAACTCCTACAGCTGGATGATACGTTAGGCTAAATAATTCAAATGCAGACCTCTAAAACCAGTCGTAACTTATGGTTTGTGACCTCAAGAGATGATTCCCCCTATTTACTGAGCTTATTTTTCCTGCATTCTTGGCAGGTGCTCTTTATTCCTACTATCCATTTCAATTCTCCCTCCTGCAGAGCTCAGTGCATCTTCCCAGCCACAGCCATTCCTGTGCCTTTCAGCCATCCTGCACAGGTATTTAGTGTATGTTCTGGCCTACATATATATATTCTCCCACTGTTCTTCATTTTTACTTTCCATTTTAAGTGATCACTTGTGCTATATGCCTCTATTTCTCCAGACATCCACCGCCTTCCACCTCTGAACAGCTTTTCAGTTGCCTTGTGAGTACACACTGTTACAGATATAGTGTCTTCCCCCCCTGCCCCACATCCACTTAGTCTGGCAAATGTTATGAAGCAGGTCTGCTAATCCTTCTATCCATGCTGGCATTTGTCTCTTTTGGATGGGTAACTCAACCACAATCCCTGGAGGTAGTTAAAAGTCATGTAGACATGGTGCTTAGGCCATGCTTTAGTAGCGGCCTTGCAATGTTAGGCTAACAGTTGGCCTCAATGATCTTAAAGGTCTTTTCCAACCTAACCAATTCTATGATTGACCATGACTAACCTCAGTTACTTACAGGTAGATGCTTAAACTATTGTTCTCCTTAGTCCCTTCCTTCCTAGTTTGTTAACTATGCTAATGGACAGCAAAACATTCCCTCTCTAAAGTGATGAGATGGTTTGACCAGACTTCAGTAGTATCCATCACCAGCAGCTACTGAGTGAAGCCAGCTATTTAATGCAGACTAGATGTTCCACTGAAAGCGAAGTGACAGAAAATGCATCAGTGCCACAGACTCTCACCAAGGAGGATATACAAAGACATTGTAATTTAGAGCAACTTCTCTGTGGCAATTACTGTTACATGCTTGTACTATGCCAATATAACAGCAAAATAACACATAACAACTGAGAGAAGAGTTACACATAGAAGTTCTTTTCGAAATAGCAGAAACCCAACTGCAATCATGTATAGTTCTCCTTTATTCCTTACAGCAACAGGTCTAGCTAGACAAATTATATCTCTGTATTGACTAACAAAGCTACCTGATAAATACATTGAAGTATCTGGCAGTTTTGATTCTTGCATTTCACTCTACATAACAAGTTATGTGTATAATCACATATGGGAGCATTCAGAATGCAGATGATAGAGTCAATATTTCTTCTCTTTTCTTTTTCCTCCACAGTACCAAAGCTACACAACAAAAGCTTCCATATCTTTGATTTGGCCAGCTACCTTAAACTCATTATGGGAGAAACCCCCATTTTCTTATTACAAGATCTAGAAATACCTTGCAGGATCCATACCACTGTAAGCTTACTAAATACCACAGAGCAGCTCTTTGTAATGCTGTGTGCACTGCTGTAATGAAGCCTTGGGTGACATGGTTTAGTGTGAGATGTCCCTGCCCATGGCAGGGGGTTGGAACTGGATGATCTTAAGGTCCTTTCCAACCCTAACTATTCCATGATAGGGGGTCAGAACTAAGATGATCTTAAGGTCCTTTCCAACCCTAACTATTCCATGATTCTATGATTCTATGATAAATATTCTTCTTGTAACAAGTGATTCTGTAGCTTTATATTGTTCACTCAGAATAATACAGGAGGCACATTCAGAGGTTGCTCATTCCACTCTCCTAGCTCAAATCACATCCGACTAGACCAAGTTGCTCAGGACCTTGTCCACTTGAGTCTTGAACACCTCCAAGAATGATTCCTCATTTATAGTAAACCTGTCTCCTGTGGATCATGTCATCAGGAATTGTATTTATAGTACCTGCACACTGAAGTCTATTTACTCCATCTCCACTTTCATACTATTTCTGAAAGCCTGGACAAGAACAGAAGTAAAATCCCACCAGTAAACTCAGAGCCACATGAAAATAAGATCACGTATCTCAAAACGTGTTTTAATAGCATCAAGTACTCAAATAAACAGACATTGTATGGCCCTTCAAATACAATCACAGAATAGAATCACAGAATGGACTGGGTTAGAAAGGATCTTAAGATCATCCAGTTTCAACCCCACTGGCATGGGCAATAAATTCTTGGTCTGTTAACCACTGGTAAAACCCCCACTTCAAACACATTGCACACACTGTATGGTACAAACACACACAGCACCTTACGCTTCAGTTTCCAATGAGAAAGCACAGGTCTTGTAAGACTCTTTCAAGTTTTCATGAAGTTCTTTCAGTTTTACAGGTACCTGAAATCATCTCTTGTCAGTTCAACAATTCAAAGACCAAAAAAAACACTGCAGTTTTCTGCATTTAAAAGGGTCATTTTCTGCTTTTGAAAAAGCATTAAAAGAAAAACCCTTCACATTCTCTAACAAAAGGAAGCCCAACCTCCGCTGTTACCAATAATTCACCTTACCTACACACAGCAATATGTTGTTTTGCTCAGTGAAAGCCTGCTCAGCTGCAAGAGATTCTCAAGCCGTCAGCATCCTGCACCTTCTTTTAAACATATAATTAAGGAAAGTTCCAAGAAATTAAATGACAGCAGTGGCAGTAAATTCTTAAGAAGGAAGGAAGATAATGAAAGCTGTTTGAAAAGTGCAATGAATACAGTATGCTGCGGATTCATTTCAAGGGGTGTGCTGCACTGGCAATGTGTTATTTGGTAGGGTTATGTCAAAAAAAGAAGAGTGTATTTATTCATTGGTATTAAAGGAGAGAAGACAGCCAAGATACCGACAGTGTTTCCTATAGACACACCAAACTGAACAACTTCATCTACAGGAAACTGTATGAAGGTGGTAAATAAGGAGAGACAGAGCTGCTGAGCGCCTGACACCCAGGGTAGGAATGGTACCACCTGAAAAAGGGCTCCTGGTCTCTTGATTTAATACCATGGCTCTTCTCTTATTCCAAAGTATATAAAGCATATAAAGCTTTTCTTCTTATCCTTTATTGAACAATACACAGCTTCTAAACAAAGATTATGGAGATGCTGCGAGGGCTGGAGCAGCTCTGCTCTGGAGCCAGGCTGAGAGAGCTGGGCTGGGGCAGCCTGGACAAGAGAAGGCTCCTCAAGGGGAGACCCCAGAGCAGCTCCAGTGCCTAAAGGGGCTGCAGGAAAGCTGGAGAGGGGCTTGGGACAAGGGCCTGTAAGGACAGGCCAAGGGGAATGGCTTGAACCTGCCCAAGAGAGGGGAGACTGAGCTGAGCTCTTAGGCAGAAGCTGTTCCCTGTGAGGGTGCTGAGGCGCTGGCACAGGGTGCCCAGAGAAGCTGTGGCTGCCCCATCCCTGGCAGTGTTCAAGGCCAGGTTGGACACAGGGGCTTGGAGCAGCTGCTCCAGTGGAAGGTGTCCCTGCCTGTGGCAGGGGTTGGAACTGGAGGAGCTTTAAGGTCCCTTCCAACAGAACCTGGTCCGGGATTCTGTGATTTAGAAGCTTGTTCAACAGGGTAAGCAAGAAAAGGATAACTCAAAATCATGCCTTCATAATTCTACACATTTTGCAGAATAAAATGGTTAATAGGTAAGACTGCAGATTTTAACTAATTTCTCCAGGCTATTAATTGTGCAATATCCCCTACAGAACTTAACAGAGAATTCACTCAATATATTTGATGATTGCATTGTTTTCCTGGCTCAGAGAAACCGAGGCCATCAAAAAATGGTGAATTTTCAAGGTATGAGACAGAAGCAGAACATGTGGATTTTCTGTTCAAACATTTACTTGTTACTCAAAGGCTGAACTGCCATTTATTAAACTAAATAGAGGCACCTTCTATAACATAGGTCAAAATGCAAGTGTTTATACCTGTGGAAAGCAGTAATTACAGTTTACAGCATGTTATTGCTGCCAGGCACTACTATGCTTCTGCTTTGGAGAACTGAGGGGTGGGGAGGATTAACTACTTAAAACAGTAGCCAACTTGGCACCAAGAGCCATGTGAGCTGGCACAGAGCAACAATTATCTGCAATGCTTTTAAAAATACATATGGTCTCAAACACCCCAAACCATATTCTGTATTATTGTTACAGTCTATTAGGAATGAGGAATAACATCTTTGGGGTTTGATAAATGTATAGACAAACACAATAGATTTCATTGCGGGAAAAGACACCTTTAACCGGATTATGGTAGTACCAGATATGGAAAACACTGAAATGTTATTAAGGTAAGACATTTAAATAACATCTAATTCTTTCCTCAGGATTAAGACATATGTTTGAACTCCTCTGCTATGGTTTATTTGAACTGCTTCCTACTTACTGCAGCTCTGTTTGTGTGCTGTAGTGTGCACAAATCCATATTCCTATGGGATGACAGCCCACGTAATGCAAAGGGTTAAGCTCTGACATGGGGGGAAAAAAACCCATAAAGATTTCAAAAGTGGCAGGAGAGTGTCTGCTCATTTCAAACACATGATTATCTCCCCATATTTCAAAAGGAAAGGCCTTCTGAGGCAGAGAAATATGCATGTGAATAGAAACATACTGAAAAGTCACAGCATTCAGGTATAATGCTTTTCAGTTCGAAAGGCAGAAGATGGGGGAACTTCAATTCTCTCTGACATGTTTAAAGAGCTGAACATGCCACCAGCCTGGTATTATCATTTCTGTCCCTTCTCCCAGCTGCTGATGGCTTCCCACCTCTTTTCCTAAGCTGTGTTGATATCCTAATTAAAAACTACAAGAGCAACAGCAATCCCTTCTGCAGCTGAGCTGGATCTATTTCATACAGAGCACGTTACCACACACAGACCCATAAACAGCCCGAAAACCAGTTAAAAGAGAATACGGGAGAGAAGAAACCTTCACCTTGGAAGTATTAGTGTAAAAATGACACATTATTTTTCCAGGAAGGACCTCACAGATACAGAAACTCAATGCCATCTATCTCATCCCTACTGAAGGAATGGGGAGTCAGGGATTTTAAAGGAATCTGGATAATGCCCGAAACAAATTGGTTTTGTTCTCTTTAAAGCAAAAACTTCACTGCAAAGAAGTTGTCACCAAGTCCATTATTCCAATTGTCTTTCTTCTCTCATATTTTCCCCAGTCTTCCTCCTAGAAACCCTTCAGGTCACCCTGAATCTGAGTTCCTTCTCCCACCTTTAAAGCCCAATACTTTTAATTTCTGGAGAGTTCCACAGAATACAAAAAAATATGGGAATCTGCATTTCTATATTGAATTCTCAATACAGGAAAAGACTTAATCTTTCACTCCTGTGGCAAAGCCTGGCCAAGGCTGAGATCCATGCCACAAACACTGTTATAACACAATCTGGTACATCTGTCTTGCCCTCTTTGCAGCAGGCTTAAAATGTGATCAGCACCCTGGACATCTAGTCCAGGTCATGGCTAACCTAGAAAAGCTGGACCAGATGATCCTTGAGGTTCCTTCCAACCTGGGATTCTGTGATTCTATAGCTCTTACTGTGGTCACACTCTCCCTGATGCTAAGAACCCCTTGCACATGACAAACACAATAAAATGACGATGAGAAAGACAATGCACCTGTATCAGGGCACTGTAACACAGTAAGGAGCAGTGATTTCCTCAAGCATGGTGTTATCTGTGTCCTTCTCACAAAGCCATCACAGGCAGCAGCATTCTCTGTGCTTACCCTCAGTACAGGAAAGACATGGATCTGTTGGAGAGGGTCCAGAGGAGGGACATGGAAATGATCAGAGGGATGGAGCACCTCTCCTGTGACAGAAGGCTGAGAGAGTTCTCCCTGGAGAAGGCTCCAGGGAGACCTTAATGTGGCCCTTCAGTTCTTAAAGGGGCCTATAATAAAGACAGGGAGAGGCTTTTTATCATAGCCTGTCGCGATAGGATGAGGGGTGATGGTTTCGAACTGACAGAGAGGAAATTCAGGCTGGATGTGAAGAAATTCATCACAATGAGGGTGGCACAGGTTGCCCAGAGAGGTGGTGGATGCCCCATCCCTTAAGACATTCAAGGCCAGGCTGGATGTGGTTCTGGGCAATCTAACCCAGTCGAAGATGCCCCTGCTCATTGCAAGGGGGTTGGATTAGATGAGCTTTGAAGGTCCCTTCCAAAGCAAACCAGTCTATGATTGTACCCTACAGAAACAAGGCTGAAATCCGCTGTCCCTTTCCCCTATCTGCACACATACACACACAGGCAACCATCAAAACCTCCCACGGAAAAGACTGTCTCTGAATCACAGCTTATTGCTCAGTGAACCTAAACCAGCCTCACAATACCCATCAGTTCCAGACGTCAATGGCCTGTCCCTAGCCCTGTGTTTCAACAGCTCCTCACAGAGCCCTCTCCCACTGACGGCCAAGCTATTAAGAAATGGTTTGTCAACTCAGATTGGCTTGATCATTTATTTCCCAAACTCCTTTTCCCATCATTTACTCATTATACGCCTCCTCCTGATATAAGAGGACATTTATTAGCTTCTGCATTTATTGCGCTGGCAAATAGAAACATTCTGCAGCATTTCCTAGGGATTCTCTCATTTATCTATCAGTTACAGGGCTGAAGTATTTTTAGGGGCAGGAAAAATTAAAATATCACTCAGACTGACAGCAGTGAAAATGAAGCTGGTGTGTGCTCAGGAAGGTTATTGCAGCCTTTAGCTTTACAAGGCTATTTACAACAACGCATGCAACGTTTCATATCAATGTTATTGCTTTACAATGGGAAAAATCACTAACTACTGCTTAAGCAGGAAAAGGACTCATAAAATCACAGATTCATAAAATCACAGAATCATCAAATCACAGAAACATAAAATGGTTCAGGTTGGAAAAGCCCTTTAAGCTCATCCAGTCCAACCATTCCCAGCACTGCCAGGGCCACCACTAACCCAGGCACCAAGCACCAAGACTACAGTCTTTTAAGTATCTCCACAGGGCCAGTGCCTGCAGCCCTGCCCTGGGCAGCCTGTTCCAATGCCTGAGCACCCTGTGGGGCAGGAATTGTTCCTCAGCTCCATCTAAAGCTGCCCTGGTGCAGCTTGAGGCCGTTTCCTCTTGTCCCATCCCTTGTTCCTTGGGAGCAGAGCCCAGCCCCTCCTGGCTCCATCCTCCTCAGGCACTTGGAGGGAGCCATCAAGTCCCCCCTGAGCCTTCTCTTCTCCATCTGAACCCCCCAGGTCCCTCAGCCGTTCCCCATCTCTCTTGTGCTCCAGCCCCTGCACCAGCTCCATTGCCCTTCTCTGGCCCCGCTCCAGCCCCTCAAGGTCTCTCTCGTATTGAGGGGCCCAGAACTGAACAATCCCTGCCCTGGTCCTGCTGCTACACTGGTGCTGGTACAGGCCAGGATGCTGGTAGCCTCTTGGCTGCCTGGGCACAAGCTGCTCATGCTCAGCTCCATCAGCACCCCCACGACTGCAGGTCCTTTTCCTTGAGCAGCTTTCCAGCTACTGTTCCCCAAGGCTTTAGCATCGCATGGGGTTGTTGTGACCCAAGCACAGGATACGGCACTGAACCTTGATGAACCTCATACAAGCAACCTTGGCCGGTAGATCCAGCCTGTCCAGATCCCTCTGCAGAGATTTCCTACCCTCCATCAGATCAACACTTACACCCAACTTGGTGTCATCATTTTACAGAGAAAAGGTGCTCAGAGAATGCTTTAATGCACACAATGTCATTAATACATCTTTAAATGGAAAGCATACTTAAAATAGGTACTTGCATAAAGGACAGAGAATAAAAAATACATGAAAACAGAGACTGGTCTGGATTCCACTGTTTTACATCCAAAGCTCAGCTTGCTCAAAGAAAAATTAATGGCAATTAAAATATAAATATATTAAAAAGATAAATATGTTCAAAGGAAAATATCAGATTCCCATGAAACTGAAAGAGCCTAAAGGATTATCTCTGGGGAGTTATTCCAAGTATTATGGAAGCAGTAAATTCTCTAGATTTAGTTATATCTATATATATAACCAAAATCACTAGAAGGAATCCTAGAAATTCACTGTTTTACATCTCAGGTGGTTCAGTTTAGAGGGGCACTAGTGTCTGAATGTATTACCTGGAGAAAGAAATCCAAGCAAACTATCTCACTGAGTGTTGTTTTAATACAGTGTTAATTCAGTACAGTATTTGTTCCCAAACTTCAGCTTCTGTCAAGGAAAGCGGGTGGGAGGAGGCAACAGACCTGGGTGAAATGAAAGCTGCTTATTCATTAACTCCCCATATGTTAAAACATTTTGCCACATCCCATGAATACTCTCAGCTCTCTCTTTTAACATTCAAATGACAAATTTCTCTGGTTTGTTCCATTTGGCCTATTAAAATTTCTCTCTCCTGATACTTTTCTTCGCTTCTTAAGAAGGGGAGAAGGGAAAAGCAAAGCTGAAATGATAACTGCAAAGAGATGTGGACATAAGTGTTAAAGGAGTCTTAGGGAATGGTGACATGTTTATGTTTAACTGTAAGAATAGACTAGTTTGGATTCATAAAAGTGAGCAGTGCTGGAGGAACAGCCTGCCCAGCCTTGTTAGGATCTAGTACTTGCCTCCGTGCAACAGCCATCCCACAGGAGAGATGTGTTTGATCCCACACCACACAGTCAGGTCCCACTTGCTGTGATTTTCCGCCCTTCCATCAGACAAGGCAAGCAGTTGCAGAGGAAAGGTGTTATCCAGCTCTCCTGACAACATGATTTTGTACACAGGAGTGAAGAGGGAGAGTGAAGGAGCTGCCCAACATGCTGCTTTCCAACAGCTTTGGTTTTTAATATTGCCTCTTATGTTAGAATCGGAATCATTTCAGTTGGAAGGGACCTTAAAGCTCATCCAGCTCCAAGGCAGGGACCCCTTCCACTGGAGCAGCTGCTTCAAGCCCCTGTGTCCAACCTGGCCTTGAGCACTGCCAGGGATGGGGCAGCCACAGCTTCTCTGGGCACCCTGTGCCAGTGCCTCAGCACCCTCATCTGTACTTTTCATTTATAGAAGGAACACGTTTACATGTTCAGACTTCACAAGCACCAAAGTGACTTTAACACAAACTGAAACTCTCTCGGGGAAAAATAATGATTAGTGATGACCACTTATCATGGGACCATAAATAAATTCCTATTTTTTAAGTATAGCAGGAGGTCAGTAAATGTCGAGATCTGGAGCAGTGATAATTGTATACCTGAGGAAAAGTTAAAGAACCCATAATTCAAGCAGTGAGGACTTAAGAGCTGCAGGAACAGAAATGGGCTTTTGAAAGAACTAATCTTTACAAAGCTAGATGATAGCTGGAGAAATACAAAGCACTATATAAATAGCCAATTCCTGAAAAATATGATTTCCCTGTTTCTTGGGTCAGTAAATCCCCTATTAACTACCAAAATCCCTGAGAGTTTGAATTGTTAAAGGTATTGAGCATCCTTATTTCCAGTCAAAGTGTATCCCACCTCTCTGAGTGTACCTCTGCATAATACAGACGGTACAACCACATTCAAAAAACACCTTTCCCCATATCTGAGCCAATATCAGTGACAAAATTCGGTAGGAAATTACACTGGGGCATCCTATAGGCAAAAAATAGGCTTGAGGATGAATTTAAAAGTGCATTTTAGGCCAAAAAGCAGAATGAAATATAGGAGGAAGAGTGGAGGGGGTTGGAACTAGATGTTATTAAGCTCCTTTCCAATCCTAACCATTCTATAATCATGTATCAGAGTCAGTTCTGGCCAGATAAGCAAGAAAAATGTAGTAAACCAGAAGAAACTTGGGAAAAAAATGTTTCTTTTCCCAAGAATGATGGGAATGATTATGGAAATAACTTTTTTCCCATAGGGAAAGAATGATGATGGGTTACAGAGAGATCCTGATGGGAGATAAAAGAAAGGAAAATAACTCTGTAACTGTATTATAAAATGTACAGAGTATGAGAAAAGTCTTTAAGGATTGCATAGAGACATCCCTGATGCAGGACTAAGTCATTAGTTTGCATCCAGTGCACCATTATCCTTTGGTCTTCTGCAAAACAAAACCATGGAATTATTCAGCTTCTGCCCCAAACTAAAACTACAAACAAAGCAAAAACCATCCCAAACCATGGGTTTGCACACAAAGAGGGCAGCAAACAATCTATATGCAACTAGTTACTTGTTAGAAGTTATCAGGTGTCTTACTGCACAAGGGCAAAAAATAATGGCATGTTAGTTATCGCACTACTTTGGGTCTCTATTTATCTGAAGTCAGACATACAGAATGGGAAACTAATCTATAAGCAAACATTTCGAGAAACATCAATACTACTATTCAGTGTGGAACAATTCCTTATTTTGTTATTAAGCAGCATTCCAGCGTTGCTATTGATTGGATATGTGAGAGTGAAAGGTGAGAGTGAAAAAGGTATGTTTAATGGGAAAGATGCCTCAGAAGAAAACACTGTGTATTCGGTGGGCTTAGTGAAGAGAATAGATGCGTGAGGTGTGTATTTAATAACAAGTATCTTATCTACTTATTCATATATAGTAAATAAGACAGAATGAGCAGGAGAAAAATAAACCTAAGACTTAAAACCAAGTGTTCCAAGCACTGGTTGCGGCTCAGCAAGATACAGTGGTAGTGCATTAATGCAGCACTCCAGTCAGAAGGCTACAGCTCAGTCTGCCTTTGTCAATCACGTTGAGGTTTCAGATATTGTAATTGGTAGCAAGTTTCCTAATCTCAACCTGCCAGGCAAGAAGCATTCAACAAAAGCTCCAGCCCCCAAATATAATGACATTTGAGGAGAGGAATTTCGCTAATATTGGCAACACGAAGCAAGATCACAGCTTGGATTGACAGCTTTATTATGCTAAACTGACAAAAACATTATGTGCTGGTCAGTACTAAAAAGGGTGGTTTTCAGGAGCAGTGTGGCAAAACAAAGCACTGGGAAACTCTGATGAACTCCTACTTTTATCTCCTTGGTGCAGCATATGAGCTCAGACATAGGAAAGTCTCTTGGCCGGAGTATAGAATGAGATATTAAGATGTCATGATTTTATACCCACGTCTCCAATTTGGGGAGAACAGCAGGAACCTGCTGTGGCAGCTGAATATCCATTTAAAAAGGAAAAAGATACCAATAACCTGACAGAAATAATACAATTCATTAATAATGATATGATATAGGGTGGAATTTGTCAAATGGAAGCCATAATATGTGTTATTGCTTCTATCTGAAAAGTGGAAATGGAGTTAATATACAGGCTCTGTATATCAATACCCGTGTGTGTATATACATACATATATATATATAAACAGCTATTTGATGGGGGGGGGGGTAAACAGATAGGCAGCCAGATAGAAACAAGAAAAATCCACTGAGAACATCTCATAAAACCAGAAGGGGGTAGGAATGATGGAACTGTTTTCCTTCAAATCATGGATATTTAGAGACTGCTGCTATAATGAGCAGTTAAAATTCAGTATTATTGTTGAGCAAGATAACACAGGCATGCTCACTTGGAGTTAGAAGAGAACGAAAGGCTATAAATTGCCATTCAAGCCAGTCTTTTCTGAAACAGGAGTTTGGTTAGGTCAAAGAAAACAGATCTTACTGGAAGCATCAGTTTAAAAAACAGAAGAAAAAGACCAAGCATCTTAAGCTGTATCACATTTGCCAAATTCAGCTTTACAGAGAAAGGACTAAGAAGCATCTCAGTAGAGGGAGACTGAAGAAACCCTGAATGTTGAGGAAGTTACAAGAGATTCTTTCCTGTGGTGCCAGGCTGAGAGAGCTGGGCTGGGGCAGCCTGGACAAGAGAAGGCTCCTGAAGGGGAGACCCCAGAGCAGCTCCAGTGCCTAAAGGGGCTGCAGGAAAGCTGGAGAGGGGCTTGGGACAAGGGCCTGTAGGGACAGGCCAAGGGGAATGGATTCAAACTGAAACAGTGAAGACTTAAGTTGGCTGTAAAAAGAAATTCTTTACTGTGAGGATGGTAAGACACTGGCACAGGGTGCCCAGAGAAGCTGTGGCTGCCCCATCCCTGGCAGTGTTCAAGGCCAAGTTGGACACAGGGGCTTGGAGCAAGCTGCTCCCGTGGAACGGGTCCCTGCCCGTGGCAGGGGTTGGGGCTGGATGAGCTTTATGCTCCCTTCCAACCCAAACCATTCAATGATTCCTTTACAGACCACGTTATCAAAGCTGCTGGCACTGTACATTACAGCTGCTTTACTCATCCATGGCAAGAAAGATGCAAAGTATAAAGCAAATGTGGAACAGTGATTATTCCGGTTGCTACACATTCTGTTTAGAACAGAAATCTCTTTGAGCAATATTTTGTATTGCATTGGGCAAACTGGAAAATCCTGCTGGTATTACACGTGTCCAACACACTGCATTTCAACAAGTACAAGTTGGCAACTCCGTCTTCCCTACACCAGAGCTAATTCCATTTCTTCGCTGGAGCAATGACAAAAGGTTTCCTAAGCTTTCCCTGTGTCTCCCCTAAGTGCTCAGTACATTCTACCATCAGCCAAAACCGTTTCCTAATCTGCTGGATTCAGCCTCAAGTCTCAAAACACGGAACCTACATCGCTGCTATTTGATTTTGAGAGACATGAAAGAATGCAGTACGGATGCGTGGAGAGTAAACATGTTTGCTCTAGCAAATACAAACTAAACACAAGAGGTGAGAGCAGAACCACCCTCTGCTTATGGAGTTCTTGCTGATACAGTCAAGCAAGATCAAAGGAAGGAAACAGACTGATAAAACAAATAGAAACAAAAAACTTTAAACTGCTAAAATATGTTGCAGGGCATACAAATGGTTGTGGTTGTTATACTGCTCAGAATAGTCCCCCTCTGTTATCTACATCTTGCAAACTACAGTTGACAAAAGCCATAGCAAACAGATTCTGGTTATTTAGTTGTTGAGATCTGAAAAGGTAAACAAGACTCTGAAGCCTCAGAACAAATGTGGAACTCGCATTGTTTCCATCTCAGCACTTATGTTCATTATGAACACCTACAAAAAGCCAATACTTGGCTGTGAAGCTGAATCGTGCATCATCTCCTTTTCTGAGCACCGAGACTAGTGCTGCAATGTTGGTCCATTCTAAGCCTTGAATAGAAAAATAGGAAGAGATCATTAAATTATCATTTCCCTGCACAATTGGTATAAGCATTTCCTACCAACAGGATTAGCATGAACGCAGGACCCCAGAATAAAGCTGCTCAGCACGAGGATGGCAGTTTAGCGTCTAGTAAATTTGATTTCTCTGAAAATCCTGACACATCACAATAGCAAAATCCTATTTACTGTGGCAAGTAGGATGGATAATACTATTTAACACCTGCTATAGTATATGCCATCAGCTCACAGCTTTGTGCGTTGGGTGCTCATCTTACCTTAAGGTTAATGCTCCTTGACAGCCTACATGGTAAGTAGAAACCCCAAATTAAGTGCTGAACCTACGATTTGCAAATCCTTCCTTGGAATTTAAGGCATGAAAAAATGGATGCAGATAAGAGCATCCCTTTTCCAGAACTTACGTCTACATCCCCAGGCTCTGATCTGGCACAAAGCTCTGTATGAGGCAGGGGTGTCCCTGCACAAGGGCCACTCAAGTCAGCAAGGACACGCACAGACATGATAGAATGGGAAAGGAAGAAGTATCAGGGCAGTAACTCATGGACTATTAAATCTGTAGCACATCTAATAATGCTGAAACCTCCAAATGCCTAAAAGAATCAAACAATCATAGAACTTAGGTTGGAAAAGACCTTTAATATGAAGTCCAACTATTAACCCAGCACTGCCAAGTCCACCACTAAAATAAGGCCCTTAGTATCACATCTATATGTCTATTAAATTCTCCAGTTTTAACGACTTCCTTGGGCAGCCTGTTCTACTGCTTGACAACCCTTTTGGGTTGTCTAGTGTTTTCTTCCCAAGATAAATTGGGGCTGCTCAGCCTGGAGAAGAGAAGCTGTGTGGAGACCTCAGAGCAGCTTCCAGTGTCTGAAGAGGGCTACAAGGATGCTGGAGAGGGGCTCTTCATAAGGAACTAGTGACAGGACAAGGGGTGATGGTGTCAAAGTGAAAAAGGGGAAGTTCAGGTTGGAGACAAGGCAGAAGCTGTTCCCTGTGAGGGTGCTGAGGCGCTGGCACAGGGTGCCCAGAGAAGCTGTGGCTGCCCCATCCCTGGCAGTGTTCAAGGCCAGGTTGGACACAGGGGCTTGGAGCAGCTGCTCCAGTGGAAGGGGTCCCTGCCTGTGGCAGGGGTTGGAACTGGAGGAGCTTTAAGGCTCCCTTCCAACACAAACCAGCCTGGGATTCTGTGATAATATCCGGTCTAAATCTCCCCTAATGCAATTTCAAGCCATCTTCTCTTGTCCCATCCCTTGTTCCCTGGGAGCAGAGCCCAGCCCCTCCTGGCTCCATCCTCCTGGCAGGCACTTGTAGGGAGCCATCAGGTTCCCCCTGAGCCTTCTCTTCTCCAGACTAAACCCCCACTCAGGTGTTCCCTATCACACCTATGCTCTAGAATAACTCTATTACCTTACACCACACACAAATTCACATGGATACTACCCAATAGTACTGCTGGAAGTACTTCTAGGAAACCCACAAGCATAGAAGCTTAGCTTGAGTGAGAAATACCCTGATTAACATGGGGATACATATCTTGTTCATTCACACTGATAAACTAAGTAGTTTTGTCATACAGCAATGTATTAAAATTAATTTCCTTCTGCTCTTATAACCAGGGGCATGGTTCTGGTAATGATGCATAATAGTATTATGAAGCAGCAGAACATGAAAACAGTTGGATTTGATGAAGAAAACTTGAATTAGGGAGAACTGCATCATTCTCAAATCAGTAGAAGAGTGCACAATCACACCTCATTGTGTGTAGCACATGTGTGATGCTGGAAGTAGAACCAGAAGCAGAAGAGGATCTAGTCACACTCCTTCATAGCAAAGATCTGAAGGCAAAAGCAACTGGGTGAAGGAATGATTGGGTACAAGCTGCTCTGCAGGCAAAATTAATACAGCTGCTGATGTTGACTGTTAAATTGTCCCAAGGAACAAGGGATGGGACAAGAGGAAACGGCCTCAAGCTGCACCAGGGCAGCTTTAGATGGAGCTGAGGAACAATTCCTGCCCCACAGGGTGCTCAGGCATTGGAACAGGCTGCCCAGGGCAGGGCTGCAGGCACCGGCCCTGCAAGTGTTCACACAGCGTGGAGATCAGGCCTCAGTGCCATGGGGCAGTGGTGGCCTTGGCAGTGCTGGGGAATGGTTGGGCTGGATGAGCTTAAAGGGCTTTTCCAACCTGGCTGATTCTATGATTCTGTGACTGGAACTTACACTGTCAGACATGCAGAGATGGTTCTGAAGTTTACAGCCACTGGGACTCAGAACTGACACTGAAACCAGAGTCATAAAAGGACAATGGACATGGAGAAACTGAACAGAACAACAATAAATACAGTGGGACAGAAGCGTGTGAATGTGTGTGTGGACACACACAAGACAACATCAGAGAAAGCAGCTGTAGGACTGTTCTTCCAGGTAGCAAGCTGCTCCATCTGCCCCAGATGTTAGCTTTCCTTTTCTTGCTTCATTTTAAAAGAGCAATCACATGGTTTAAAATACCACTAATGCCACCTTATTAGAGTAATTAATTAAGACTATGTAGGGTACACATGTCCATTATTTGAACACGGCTACCTCTGAAGTCTTTTTTTGCTGGAATCAAGATACACCATCAGCCTGTAAGCAGACAATGAAAACACTGACAAATTCTTCTCCAAGTTTAATGTGCAAACCCTTAAGTAACAGCTCTCCATACCAACCAGATACACACTACGAGAAGGTTATTCTTTAACTCTTTTGTTAAGCTATCTCATTTTGCATTGCTGCCGTGGAGCAAGCAATAACTCATAGCTTACGTGCCATCTTTGACCTAGAAACACTGGCAGCTGTTAGGGGAATCACTGGGTTTTTGGGGAAACATCAAAAGGTTTTTAGCACATAAACCAAATTTATGAACAGATATTGCCCTGGAGAATAGAACTGTTTATGTTTTAGCATCCCAGCTGTCAGTGGTGCACAGTTACTTGGTCCTGTATTAATCCCCTGAAAAGGCTGAGCATCTTCACTGAGATAGTTTATAATTGACAGCCTTCATCTGGCGCTGAATACGGAGAATAATTCTCTCCATAAGGAGCACATTGTGCTGACACTAATCTGTTCTGTTGTCATCTCCCTTTATTATTAACGTCTGCATTGTTTTTTTCCCAGCAGCACTGAAGAACACAAATAGGAAGCGTCTAATTGAAAAAGGTAAGTAATCAAAAAGCCAATTAATCATCCAGATGAGCTCTGACACTCAGTGATGCAACAGACAGAAGTACCACATACAGAACTCGAGTACCTTTAAAGTGCGCTTATTTGATGTAAGAATCATCTGAGAATGTCATTAGCATTCTCTGTCACAGGTGACAGACTCATACTGCACATTTCTTCACCCTCATGTTACTTCTCTACCCTCCACTTACGCTGTGCTCCCATCCTGCCTCCCGTTCCCATCTTTTCTCTGCTCAACAACTCATACGCTGACTCCCACTGAAAACAGGACAAGTTCAGGAGGTTATTGTTATTGTGCTCTGTAATTTCCAGCATGTTCAACCTTTTCAGAGCTTTTCTTCCTAAAGCTCTATTTCTATCCCAATGCTCAAAAAAGCACCAACACAGCATCTCACAAATGACCTTACTAACGGCTGCAGGCTCAGCAGCAGTGAAGCTGGGATTGCTGGAGACACGACCTCTCTGCTTTTGCAAGTTTTCATTCTATAAGCTCCACATCTCTGAAAAGTTCAAAGTTAGATTTGGAGCACAGAGTTCACCTCCTTTTAAAGCTCAAACAGCTCTTTCTTAGTGTAGAAGAGATATGCACATTTACTCCGAAAACAAACCGGATGACAACTTGGCAAAGCAAAGATTTCTTAGCTTACAAATGAAGTCAGAATGAGAAGACAAATGTTAGTATCATGAAAGCTCCAGTCTGAAAACAGACCAAACATCATCCATGGCAGAAGACACTCAAGTCCAATCTGCTTGCTGCAAACCTGGAGACTTCCAAGTCCAAGAAGAGAAAACAAGAGATGGCAGAATTCCTCTATTCCACACTACTTGGGGGGATGATGCTACAGTAGTACTCAATACAGTTATTTAAAGCCCATTATCTCCCTTGTACACAACAAGGATATATTCACACACATGTAAAAATGTGATTTCATATTGGAAATCTTCCCTTACTAAGGACAACCAAAGACACTGCGTAAATGACCTACTTTAACATTAAAAATAGATATGAATAAAATCTTATTTGGTGCATAGCACCTTAAAAAGGTAAAAGAGAAGCTTTTAAACCAAGAATCCCAGCTTAGCACACACCCTGCACTATGAATGACTGCCTAGAGAAGCTGTGGCTGCCCCATCCCTGGCAGTGTTCAAGGCCAGGTTGGACACAGGGGCTTGGAGCAGCTGCTCCAGTGGAAGGTGTCCCTGCCTGTGGCAGGGGTTGGAACTGGAGGAGCTTTAAGCTCCCTTCCAATGCAAACCAGTCTGGGGTTCTATGATTCTATGAATAACTCCACTGTAACTATAAAATGGAGGGCTGATAACTGACATCAGAGGTACAACCACCCCATAAAAAGCCACTGTGGATAAGATGCCTTTTCCTCAAACAGTAGCAAGTTATTTGGGAATAAGGAAGGCAGGGTTTTTGTGAAGGATCTTCATTTTAACTGCTTAAATAATGCACCATTTTAGAATCATTAAGCTAATTTAATCTCATCCTTTCAAACTGATTTTCATTGCCAAGAACATGGACTTCATTAATGTCATCTTCAAAAAGGTAGGACAAAACACGGAGACAGTATCTGATATGCCCTCTGTTTAAAATATTCATTAAGACTAATTATACACACTGATAATTCATGCAACATGCTCTTCTTCCTAATCCATAAAAACAAGGGCTTTTCTTGTATCCTGCTAAATTGCATAAATGAATATAGATCTTGTTAATACTGTTTTCAAAACTAACTAGAAAGGAAATTCATATTAATCAACAATAGGTAGGCTCAGGATGAAGGCACAGGGGTTCAGGCTGAAGATTACAACCAACCTGGGATCTAGAAAGTGATGACAGCAGTAATTATTTGACATTAACAACCTATAAAATAATACCCTATAAAGAATAAGAATGCTAAGAGCAATATGTTAAGATATTGTAAGCATGGCACACAGCTTATCAACCTGTTTGGTTCAGTTTAGTTCAGAGTCTATGGGGAAAGGCTTCTTAAAGCCTTTTTAAAAGCACAGAAGTGCTTTTAAATGTGGCATAAACAACTTTAAACTTTTAAACTCTTTTAAGCTCTACATGAACTGGTAGGTTTTGGAGGAACCACTCCAACCAACGAGAACAACTGGGTTTCAATGACAAACCAGTGTGCATCTCCACACCTCACAGGCAATTTTAAGACTACTTGGTGATACTCACTTACACTGGCTCTTCATTAGTGCTGCTACAAAAGTTACCTTGTTTGGATCATGCCTCTATATGTAATTACTATGCCAGATAAAATCTCATTGTAAATGTGAGAACTTGGTAAAGAAAACACTATTCCCATCTTTAAATCTTGTCAATATTAAGCCAGAAGCAGTAGCAGTCCACACAGAAACAAACCCGCTGGCAGTTTTAAGCTTGATCTCCTTAGAAAAGTCATCTTGTTTAACAGTAAAACATAACCAGAAAGTCAGCAGTAGAAAGGAACAGAAAACTCTTCATTAAAAGGGAGAAGAGGCTCACCCTTTCCTCCAGTCGAGCCAGCTGCTCTTTGTAGTAGGCATCGTGCTTCTTCAGTTCTCTGTCCTTCTCTTCCAGCTGCCTGGCCTAAAAAAAGAAAGAGAACCACAAAGCTGGATCAAGAAAGAGCCTCACTTGCAAAGCAAAACATCCACTATAAATTGTACCAGTTAGGAATGTAAGAAGGATTGAGAACTGCAGTCTATTAGCTTTTGCCAAGCAGTACATTAATAAGATGATGATTGCTGCATTGAAAATGGAGAGAGATTGTCTATTGTACTGGGCTTTCTCCTTCCCCTCAACAGCTGTGCCACAGTTTGTCCAAATGCACTTGGAAATGTCACAAAGATGGAACCAAGCACACTCATGCTGAGATGAGTATTTGGGTTTTGATTGGAATTAACTTTGCTCCTGAACTTTGAGAAACTTCCTCAAGCTACTGAAAACAAATATATGTAGAGCTGGAATATTTAACTTGATTTGGGAAAGTTATAAGTGGACATTTTTGACATAAGAAAAGCTGAACTTGCATCCACCTATTTCTAAGCAGTGGTTATAAAGATTGTCTTTGTTGTAGCTGTTTTTCCTTTAAACCCCCAACTCTGGAATGCATTTAACATGTGCTTAATTCTAAACACATAAATCTTTGGGCAGAATCAAATGCCTACACATTGGCAAAAGCAGATCTAAAACATACATCTGAAACTCTGATGTCCTCTTGAAACAGCAATCCTTCCTCTAATCACTCCTAGATCAGTTGAAGTATCTGACTATGCAACTTGAAACCCTTTACTGTGGGATCATCCCTATGTGGGCCTACAAGGATGCTGGAAAGGGACACCTAATCAGGGATGGTAGCAACAGGACAAGGGCTGATGGGTTCAAACTGAAACAGGAAGTTCAGGTTAGATTTAAGGAAGAAGTTCTTTACTGTGAGGGTGCTGAGGCACTGGCACAGGGTGCACAGAGAAGTGATAAATGCTCCATCCCTGGCAGTGTTCAAGGCCAGGTTGGATGAAGCCTTGGGTGACATGGTTTAGTGTGAGGTGTCCCTGCCCATGGCAGGGAGTTGGAACTGGGTGATCTTAAGGTCCTTTCTAACCCAAAGCATTTTATGGTTCTATACCCAGTAACTTAACACAGAATAATTCTGAACACCTATCTTTTGAATACTAATGAATATTCATTTAAGAGATGCTACCTGTAGCAGTACTGAGCAAGTTGACAGCTTTTTGGCTTTTCAACTTTAGTATGTACCAATATCTGCTATTAAGGGGACTCATTAAGTATCACAAAACACATTCAAAGAGCATGCATGCCCCCAGAATACATACAAAGGTCTGAGTCATTCAGAGAAAACACTAGACAAGTGTTTTTTAACAAGCTATGGAGGATTTAACGTTTAAATCATCAGCACAAATTCATTGCAGGCTTGTAATGTTTTAATAATAAACTACCTTAGTGACTAATAATTAACTATCAGTGGTCATTACCACAACTGCCTATTCAATAGTAGTCATTTACCTCTAACATATTATTTTCACACAGATACTGAGACTACGAAACCAACTTCCTATTTTAGCAGCAGGACAAAGGAGGTGCTCCTGCCCCTCTACTCTCATAAGACCCCACGTGCAGCACTGTGTGCACTGCTGGTGTCCTCAACATAGGAAGGACATGGAGCTGTTGGAGCAAGTCCAGAGGAGGCCACGAGGATGATCAGGGGCTGGAGAAGCTCCTGTATGGAGACAGGCTGAGAACATTGGGGCTGTTGAGCCTGGAGAAGAGAAGCTGCGTGGAGACCTCATAGCAGCTTCCAGTATCTGAAGGGGCTACAAGGATGCTGGGGAGGGGTTCTTCATCAGGGACTGTAGTGATAGGACAAGGGGGGATGGGTTCAAAGTGAAACAGGGGAAGTTCAGGTTAGGTATAAGGAAGAACTGCTTCCCTGTAAGTGTGGTGAGGTGCTGGCACAGGGTGCCCAGAGAAGTGGTAAATGCCCCATCCCTGGCAGTGTTCAAGGCCAGGCTGGACAGAATCTTGCATAACATAGTCTGAGGTGTCCCTGCCCATGGCAGGGGGTTGGAACGGGATGTTCTTAAGGTCCTTTACAACCAAAACCATTCTATGATTCTATTATGTAAAATACTAAACTGTTGTACTTCTGCTACCACAGATCCAGGTTGTAGAAGCACATCACAAAAATGACACAACGCACTGTGCTGTACTTCCAGAGATACAAGACTTGATTCCCTTTGTCAAGATTAGGAGGTAGGTTTTGGTTTTGAAGGAGTTCTTGGTAAAGAGCAAAGGAATAAAATCAAAACCCTGGATTTTCAGTTGTTCTTTGCTTTACTACTTACCTTTGCTTCTATATCCTGAAGCATGTAAAAAAGAAAATCAAAGTGTCCAGTTAAATTTATTATATAATGGTGAATAGAAAGAATGGAAAACACATAATGCATCAAATATCTCTCTAATACAACACATTGCTGAAAACTACTTGGAAGTTGTTCTTTTTTAATACAACTTCCCCCTCAATTCCCCTGCTCATCCAAAAAACACAAAGCCAAGTTTTAATGCTACTTAGGTGAACCTTCTCCTCTGCCAACCACCCCATCTTCAGTATAGTGCAATGAAGCACATGCTACAACCCTCTTCAGCACCATTTAAATGAGCCTTTATTCACTAATTACAGGTTTTTACAAAGCTGATTAAACTAAATGTTCCACAGCCTAATACCATGCTTTGGATTGATCACGGTTTGGCTTCTTCTAGATAATCCCTGTATGACCTCCCAAAGCTGATGGTTACAGAAACAGCTGGAAAATCACTGCAGATTCTGCCTCCCCAAAACCATCCTCTCCCAAATAGCTAAAGTGCTACTTCAGTGCATTGCCATAGCTACCCATACATGAATATTTGATGCTTAACCACTTCATGAGCCCCATAATATTTGCAAACTCAAGAATATTCCTTTTGTGCAAATGGAATTAAAGAGGGCAGGGACAAAGAAAATGTGCAATTAATGTTCCATCACACTCAGGAGAACTTAGTTAAGTTTTAGTTCTTACAATTCAATAGTGTTGCACATGATTCTATTGATGCCCTGAAACCAAGCAGCAAAACTGACTTTGAAAGCCAATAAGACAGAATAAAACCCATGCAAGGGCATCACAACTTAGTTCACTCACCCTATTACTGGTGATTGAAAAGGGCAGAAATTTTCAGGATGTCTAAACACAACAGATCAAGGGCACACTAATGATGGAGGAGATGAAACACATCCTCTCCCCTGAGTCCAGTTGAGTTTGAATTCTCATCTGTGTCTTGCTTCCTGACCAAATCATATCATAGAATGGTTTGGGTTGGAAGGGACCTTAAAGCTCCTCCAGCTCCAACCCCTGCCACAGGCAGGGACCCCTTCCACTGGAGCAGCTGCTCCAAGCCCCTGTGTCCAACCTGGCCTTGAGCACTGCCAGGGATGGGGCAGCCACAGCTTCTCTGGGCACCCTGTGCCAGCGCCTCAGCACCCTCACAGGGAACAGCTTCTGCCTAAGAGCTCAGCTCAGTCTCCCCTCGGGCAGGTTCAAGCCATTCCCCTTGGCCTGTCCCTACAGGCCCTCTCCATTAGAAAAAGATAAATGGATTTGATTAACAGCATCTGATCACTCAATTTACATATAGAAAAGACAGTATGAGCAGGAGAACACAAATAACATTCATCTGGTGTTAACTGCCCTGGAAAGTTTGGTTTCTTCTGGAAACTGTTAGCTTTTTGGGTTGGTATTTGGGTTTGGTTGCCTGACCCTCAGGATATCTAGTGATCAAAACAGATGGGTTTTAGTGTACTAAAGATATGGAAGCCAAGAAGTGAATTACACTCAACTCAGGCTGCCTATTGCCCTGATCCTATCAAAGCTTTTATACCACTGATAAAGTAGAAATATTAGTCTATAAGAATACTAAACAATACATTTATCCAATGGTCTCCCTGTATTGTGAAAGGAACTGGAAGATTTGGTAGACCAGTAAGAAATGCCGAAAACAAAAAGCTTCCATGTAACTACAACCCCGGCACCTGTGCAGTAATGCAGCCACTGCAAAGTTTGGAAGATAGAGTAAATAGAGGATTATTCATTTATATAGGAGACAATATAAATATGCCAACGGAAGAGATTCACTGCAGAAATAAAACCCCGTAAGGTAATAGTATATTTATGGGGCCACAGCAGCATGAGCCCAGTGAATATCAATTAGCTGTAACAGAATAATTAACAGTAGCCATGTATTCAATTAGCTGAATGCTGCACTTGAGGTGTAAATGAGTTATTGGACCAGTTTCATTGCTTCTTCACAAAGTAACTCTAATAAACAAAGTGTCTGCTTGGGTGCTGTTGGGAAAAGAGCTTCCAGAAGTCACCTTTGAGAGGCAGCCCATCTTCCCATGGGTAGCCAAAGTGGAATCCCAAACCAGCTCCCTGATATTAAATAAGGCTGTTTTAGAATCCCTGGGAGGTCAGACTACAGGCCAACCTAGGGTTTCATTTTCAAAAGGAGCATCTGGATTTAGCACAGCACTGGGATGAGTTTCCATCACTGGAGAAGTGGGTGTCTATGTTGCATTACACACTGCTTCAGGGGCACTCGCAGAGCTGGGCCAAGCCAAACCCTTCTCATGCTGGATACAGCAGGTACACATCAGTGACAGTGAGCTGGCAGTGTGTCCTTGTGGCCAGCAGGGACAAGAGTATGCTGGGGTGCATTGGGAGGAGTGTGGCAGCAGGTGAAGGAGGTGATCCTCACCCTCTGCTTGGCCCTGGTGAGGCCAAATCTGAAGTACTGTGTCCAGTTCTGGGCTCCCTGGGACAAGAGAGACAAGGAGCTACTGGAGAGGCTCCAGTGGAGGCTCCAGAAATGAGCAGGAGCTGGAGCATCTCTCTTATGAGAAGAGATTATGGGAGCTGGCCCTGTTTAGAGAAGAGCAAACTGAGAGGGGATCTCATCAATGCAGATCAATAGCTCAAAGGCAGGTGGGAGGAGGATGGTGCCAGACTTTTCCCAGTGGTGCCCAGTGACAGGATGAGAAGCAATGGCCATAAACTAAAACACAATATGAGGAAGAGCTTCTTTACACTGAAGGTGTCCGAGCACTGGCACAGGCTGTCCAGGGGAGTTGTGAAGTCTGTCTGGAGACATTCAAAGGACACCTGGAACATCCCTGTGTGACCTGCTCTGGGTGGCGCTGCCTTGGCAAGGGGTTGGACTGGATGATCTCCAGAGGACCCTTCCAACCCTAATGATTCTGTGATTCTTTTTGTCCTTTCTAAGGTAGAACAGAGCAAATAAGCAGCTGCCTGAAAACGTATGCTGAATAAATTATCTTCAAAACATAAAGAAAGGACTCAGCTGGAGACAGCGAGATTCAAGTTGGGTGCAGTTTGCAATTGCTCTCCTTTAAGGAGCTGCTGAGTATAAACCATTAGCAGGGAGTTTAGGAGACGTTTGTAGGCAGGTTTCAAAACCAGCTCTTGAAGCACTTGGCAGTCCCAGGTTTACAGCTGCCGAGCTCTAAATCCATTAACATCCACCAATTTACAGTGGAATGCCACTGATGTGGCTTCAGTTTGCATTTTGCTGGCAAAGAAGAATAATTAGCTTCAAAATACAGAGTCCAGCCTTACACTAAACTTATAAATCATTATCAGCCATCTGAAAGTGCCCTGCCTAGGTCTTGCCAAGCTGTGTCACGGTCATTTCCTCATCACCCCAACAAGAACATCACAGAACAATGAAAGGATGGATCTCCCAGGCTACATTTGAGGCTATGAGTGAGGTCAGGCATCGGGTCCGGGGGCTGCAAGAGCATCCTGTCACAATGGGTTTACAAGACTAAGGGGTTTTGCCAAATGAAATGCTAACTACAGCAATGAGGGCTTTTCTCATGGGAAAGGTCACATGAAATATCTGCAGGCCCTCAGGCAGGCCTGTGTCCTCTGAAGAAAAGGTTAATGGATTAATGGGCAAAAGAAAGTGGCAGAGGAGGGCTGGCCTTCAGCAGTGCCAGCAGCAGAGCCACTCCACAGGAGTGTGATGTACCACTGCTACAGGAGAGCACACCTCAAACAGGGATCTTTCACCGTTTTCTACTGCATGCTTCATCCACTGTTCACTATGAGAGTGCTGAGGAGCTGGCACAGGGTGCCCAGAGAAGCTGTGGCTGCCCCATCCCTGGCAGTGTTCAAGGCCAGGTTGGACACAGGGGCTTGGAGCAGCTGCTCCAGTGGAAGGTGTCCCTGCCTGTGGCAGGGGTTGGAGCTGGAGGAGCTTTAAGGTCCTTTCCAACCCAAACTATTCTTGATTTTGTGATTCAGGTCATAAATAATTAAGTGAACCTTGCCAACACATTCTGCCAAGTTGTGCCTTTATAAACCATATTAAAACTGCCCTTGCTAAGACCTTTGCTGGTCATTCATTGAGCCACCTTAAACCACTCATTTCACAACACACCATTCTGTTGCTGGAGATTTTACATTCATTTCCCCACTTGAGGTCTGCTGGATGAGTTTATCTATAGGTCAAAGCAGGGTGTGAATCCATGAGCTCATTGACACTGATGTCACGCAGCTACAGACACTCACTGTCAGTTGTGAAGCAGTTATTCAGGCATTTGATGTCCTGTAAATAGCTCTGCCCGGAAACCCTTTGGCAGTGGACTACATTCACCCATCACATACAGCCCCATGCATTCATGTCTGCACACTGGTAAAATAAGATTAAAATCGTTTCTTATTGTGTACCTTATTCAGGTCAGCAAAACTACAAGGTTCATTCACTGCATATGGTGTCCCCAATAAATATCATCAATTTCTACATTTAATATATGTTCAATTGAAGCGTTTAAACTGCCAATCTTCTATTTCAGCATATAAATACACACATCACTCTGAATGAGCAGCAGGAGTAACTTATGGATATTCTTAGGAACATTTACTTCTCCCTTCCCCCTCTAATAATTTCCCTTTGAAGCTATTGCTATTCACAAAATCACTCCTAACCACAGAAAATGATCCAGACATATCACTTTAAAAACCCCTGTGTTCATTTCCACTTGTAAAGGTAGAGAAAAGTTTTGAATTAGAAACAGCAGCAACAATAATGCATCATAAAATATATCCCTTGACAAGTGTAATTAAACCAAGCTTCTGTAATTACCCACAAATGTGCTACAGGACGTTGTCTAAAGTAATGAAGCCCTAAAAGAATGAGTAGTGCAGATAAAGATCACATGAGAGAAGGCTAATGGAGGAAGATTAAGAACTGAATTAATGACAAGTTAGGATCCAGCCTGTACAGAACCTGTGACACTGAGCTTCATGGATTCAATCCAGTTATAGACCAAAGAAACAAAAACCAAACGTGGATTGTGTCAAACAAGAAAGTTATGGATTCAATTTCCAATGTAAGCCAGAGGAATAACACAACTGAAATCAAGAACTCATAGAATCCCAGACTGGTTTAGGTTGGGATGAACCTTAAAGCTCCTCCAGTTCCAACCCCTGCCACAGGCAGGGACCCCTTCCACTGGAGCAGCTGCTCCAAGCCCCTGTGTCCAACCTGGCCTTGAGCACTGCCAGGGATGGGGCAGCCACAGCTTCTCTGGGCACCCTGTGCCAGCGCCTCAGCACCCACACAGGGAACAGCTTCTGCCTAAGAGCTCATCTCAGTCTCCCCTCTCTTGGGCAGGTTCAAGCCATTCCCCCTTGATATAATCACTTGATATGACCCCATCATCACTATAGGAGGATCCAGGTTTCTTCCACTCCTATTTATTTTATGATCCTAACTTCAAAACGAGGGGCAGAAAGATCAGAGAATTGTACCAACCTACTCCAAAATGAGCAACATGAGCACTAGGGAAAAGCTGCACTTAGAACCAAACTTTGCTCCTCACTGGGTGAACCATCTGGTTTGTGCAATCTGAAATCAACAGATTCTGAAGATTTTAGTTTCTTGGAAAAAATAAAAGAATTAAAATACACTCTTGACTACCACATTATTAGCAAGATGCAGAAAAGCCTCATGTTTACATGCAACCATAGTTCAAAGTATAAAAGAGATGCTAAACAAATCTGTGTTGCATCCATACACGTCAAGGGGAATAAAAGGCAGGCATGACTTCTTTCCGAAAGCGTGTACATGCTTTTCATTTAACTAACACAGTCCAACAAGATCAAACATTTTATAGACTATCTGTACGGCTGCCAGGTATTTGTAGCAATTCAAATAATGTCTATAACCATTTCTGACAGCGTCTGATGGTTCAGTCAGATGTCAAATATGTACAGTTTTGCACTAATCTTAAAGAAGCATAGATTGCTCTGTGTGAGCCAAAGTGGATCGCTTTAGATAGAAAGGGAGCAAGAGAAATATCATCCTGTAAAAGTCAAGAAAAATAAGTGCTGGTAAAGACTTAGGACTATGTTCAACTTCAGCTTTGTTGCTATACCATTACCATAGTAAATTATGAATATTTCTGTTCTTTTTTATTGTGTTCAGAATTCATAGAATTCCAGAGTGGTTTGTGTTGGAAGGGAACTTAAAGCTCCTCCAGTTCCAACCCCTGCCACAGGCAGGGACCCCTTCCACTGGAGCAGCTGCTCCAAGCCCCTGTGTCCAACCTGGCCTTCAACACTGCCAGGGATGGGGCAGCCACAGCTTCTCTGGGCACCCTGTGCCAGCGCCTCAGCACCCTCACAGGGAACAGCTTCTGCCTAAGAGCTCAGCTCAGTCTCCCCTCTCTTGGGCAGGTTCAAGCCATTCCCCTTGGCCTGTCCCTACAGGCCCTTGTCCCAAGCCCCTCTCCAGCTTTCCTGCAGCCCCTTTAGGCACTGGAGCTGCTCTGGGGTCTCCCCTTCAGGAGCCTTCTCTTGTCCAGGCTGCCCCAGCCCAGCTTTCTAAGAACTATTTTACAGAAGTATTATGGATTTCCTGGACGAAATGAACAACAGAAAGATAAATAAAATGTATTAATAAGTACTGTGAGCCAATATGTGATGTATTTTAAATCAAAGCATCACATAAACCAAAGGAGAACACTAAGAAATACCACCCTTTCAGAAGATGTCCTCACTGCAGTTCACCACTGAACTCAAAAAACAAGTCAATGAGCAGAAACTTGCACCTCAGTTGCCTATTACCTAAATATTCAGAACAGAGCAAAGCTTTCCATCTAGGAATCTTTATTCTTGCTTCAAGAATCCAGCATCACTTGTCACTTTGATATTCTATTATTACATTTCTAAAAGCCACAACTTAGCACTTCTGCCTTGTGAACTGAAGATTCAGTAGATTGAAGATAAGCAGCGAAATAATTATTATAGATGCTGCAGTAATACAAGCAATGAAACCTCAACATCTCATTGAAGCCCACTTCAAAGTCAATCTCATCTGAAATCCTATAGAAAACTGACTGTATCCTGGGTTTATTAGAGTCTAGTAGCATCAGGGACCACACGTTCTCCAGTTATTTTCCATTATATCCTGCTTTTGTATTAAATGATCAAAACTACATATGAATTGATATAATCTCCTTCCAACAGAAGCTGCATCATTGGAACTGGTTGCTCAAGCCTGTTATGCTGGTAACCAATTCCCACTAAAGGCAAAAAATTATGATGCCCAGGCAGGTAAATCCACTTCTGAATACAAGATAAGAACACATTTATTTCTTCTCAGCTATTCAAGTTATTGATTCCTGCTTAAGACGCAGAACTGAATCACTTGTAGCTACCTCAGGTGTTTCTCAATATGAAAGATACATTATGAACAGGACCTTGGATGTTTAAAAAAGCATTAACTTAAGAGTATCTTTAAGACAATAGACTATTTGTATTTAGGAAATTAAATCTTACTAAACTGAACTCTGTAGTAATAAATAAACCACCAAAACTCATTGATTCTGTCTCAAAGAATGCAGCCATATGGCTTAGCACTATTCCAAACCAGAGAGTTTTTCCTAATTGGCTTGATAACACTGCTACTAGTGAGTGATTCATCAGGGACTACAGAGATAGGTCAAGGGGTGATGGGTTCAAAGTGAAACAGGGGAAGTTCAGGTTGGAGATAAGGCAGAAGCTGTTCCCTGTGAGGGTGCTGAGGCGCTGGCACAGGGTGCCCAGAGAAGCTGTGACTGCCCCATCCCTGCAGTGTTCAAGGCCAGGTTGGACAGAACCTGGAGCAATATGGTCCAGTGTGAGGTGTCCCTGCCCGTGGCAGGGGTTGGAACTGGATGATCTTAAGGTCCCTTCCAACCCAACCCATTCTATGATTGTATGATTTAAGACAAAAGTTGTAACTGAGAAACAAGCTCATCTTTTAAAAGGGGAATATGACTTCACAGTGAACTATTTAGATATTTAACCCCAGCACTGCCAAGGGAACATCGGTTTGGTCACTGTGGGGAAGACTACAGCCTTCACAAAAGACCTTTTGCCATCAAGATACATAGAAGATCCACACAATAAAGAAAGCTTTTCTAGCCAATTGGTATGTCATCTATATCGAGGCTATACAGAATTTATCCCAGTGAATAAGTAATTGCTTTTATCTCTTTTTATTCCTTGCAGTACTTTAAAAACTCAATTCAAGCAAATAATAGGACAGTTGTGTAGTTCTTTTCATTGTATCTCTAAAGTACTTCACTGGGAGACTCCTATGTGATAAGAAAAGTTACTATACCTGATTAAATTACTAAGTACAAACTAAGATGGAGCAAAGGTAGAAAGCAAAGCCTTGGGAAAGTGAGGGAAAACAGCAGGAAGGGGGATACAACACATTGAATGTTCCTTCTATGTTAATTAGCAATCTACAATGATAGTCTTTCAGAATGTACTTTAAAGTTTTAGCAACTAGTAGTGAAATAAACCCACAAGAGAATTACTACCTTGAATAGAGTGGCTCTGGAAGGAGCAGGGATTGATTTATGTATTGATTACCGGTGAGCATCTCCCTTTTATATCATCCTATAGCACGTGTCATTGAATTTCTGTGTCCAACTTCCATTCACTGCACTTTTATTTCTCTTCTCATTTGATTTCAGAGTCTCTAGGGCAGAGCCTGGAACTCACTACACATCTGTGCAGTGTTTAACATAATTATAGTTCAAGCTCTGCTGGCGTTTGTATTATTCTAACTGGAATAACTAATATCCTAAGCACAGAAAATGTATCTAAAATTGATGGGAAAAGCAAACTTCATACAACAAGGAGACAAACGCTTCATTCTCGTAAAGACTATGCTGGAAAAACAGATTAAAATGACTTATATTTTACTTTTTTAAACCTCTGCCCAGTTCAGATGGTATTTATTTGAGTGTGATAGTTATTTGGAATTAAGCAACTAAAAAACCCCAAACATATAAATATCATAGGAGGCAGATAATGTATGTAAGAGAGCGTCTAACACTACATTTCTGTTCCTTCTTCTGACATCCTTGTTATGGGAATATGTTGATATAACATTTCGACTGATTAACACAGCAGGGCACAGACAGAAATGTGGTTACAAAAACAACAATCTTTCTCACAATGGGAAAGAATAAGGCAGTTTTCTAATGGGATATTCAACAAATAATCCAATTCTATCTTATACAAGGAAAAATGCAAAACAAATACTCATAAAACCCAATTAAATGCTCAAAGGTTTAATACTACTGGATAGAAATGGCCAAAAATCCAATCAGAGAAGATTATGTGGTCAATGTCCAATATTTCAGGCAGTTTATGACTAAGATGACGACAGTTATGTGGAAAAAGAGATATGTTGATAGCAATAGGAAATTGTTTTAATCACGATAAGCTGTTGGAGTTACAAGGCCTGGGCAGCCTGAAGACAGCGAGGATGAATGGAAGATGATACAATGTGGAAGCAAAAGCCTGCACCAGCCATGTGAAGCATTTGTATTCTGATTGTAAAACACCAGGAAAAGACTTTTCCTGTGGGCAAACCAACAAGAACTTGTCCTGTGTATAACAACGGCCAAATAAAAACAGAAAGAGATTTATGAAGGGGAAAGAGAATCATAGCAGCAACTGGGTTGGAAAAGCCCTTTAAGCTCATCCAGTCCAATCATTCCCAGCCCTGCCCTGGGCAGCCTGTTCCAATGCCTGAGCACCCTGTGGGGCAGGAATTGTTCCTCAGCTCCATCTAAACCTGCCCTGGTGCAGCTTGAGGCCGTTTCCTCTTGTCCCATCCCTTGTTCCTTGGGAGCAGAGCACAGCCCCTCTTGGCTCCATCCTCCTGGCAGGCACTTGGAGGGAGCCATCAGGTCCCCCCTGAGCCTTCTCTTCTCCAGATCCCCCAGGTCCCTCAGGCATCACACTGAGACTGTGTTATTTGACATAACTAAATAACCAAACCTCCAGATCCTCCCAGAGCTCTGGTCACTACAGCCCAAAACTTCAGAGAAGAAAGAAGCTGGAGATACATAAAGACCAAAACTATCAGAAGTACTCTGTGTACATAGAAGGGTACATCCTAGATGTATACAACATAATTAAATGTTCAGAGGAGGTGAGTCAGGCTTCTCTTATTTACTCCTTCCCATAATACAAGACCGAGGAGGTATTCAGTGAACAGTGAAATTGAAAAGCAACAAATTTGAAACCAATTAAATGCATAATTAACCTGCAGAACTCATTGCCAGGAGTTATCAGAGGAGCCAATCGCTGAGCAAAACCCAGGAAAGGTGAGATGTTTGTATTAACTCTGCAAACATCCACACTTACACCTATAGGGTAGCAGAGCCTCCAGATTCCTCTGAGGACTGGAAACCTCATCACTAAGATAATAACTGGAAATACTGAAGTCTGTCATGCATGAATTATAAGAGATTAAGGAGAAAACTTCATCCTTTTTGTACCACCTGCATGGCCCCAAACCTACTTTGTTTCTTGTGGCATGTGACAAAACCCATTATTTGAGTCCAAAACTTGAGGCACTTGCAAGCTGCTATGATGCTGCATCGACATAACCAAGAAAGACATAAAAGCCCTTATAAAGCCTTGCCAACTCTTTCACAATCAAGATGACAATTTATAGAGGGATTGTATAGACCCATACAATAAGCTTTGAGAAGTCTTCTTGCAGAAGTGCCTTTCATCTGCATGTTGGTAACAGCTAAACAGTGTAAGGAGCTGATATTAAACAAAACTCAAGGTGTAAAGTAAGGTATCTAATCAGTAAGGGAAAAAAATAGCTAACACGTTAATTTCAATGCTGCTGAGACAGAAAGCGGAACACCAAACTGATTCAAATGACTTGTACAGAAGGAGAGATGTGGTTTCTCCACTCAGCGAATTTCCAACCATCAGCACCATTGTTCTTAAGACAGAGAAATTCACACAGCACAAAGGACAATTTCCCAGCCTAAAGAAGAGAAAAAGTGCTGAGAAGCACACTGAAGACAATGACACTGAACCATGCAATGGTTTGGGTTGGAAAGGCTCATCCAGCTCCAATCCCTGCCGCGGGCAGGGACCCCTTCCACTGGAGCAGCTGCTCCAAGCCCCTGTGTCCAACCTGGCCTTGAACACTGCCAGGGATGGGGCAGCCACAACTTCTCTGAGCACCCTGTGCCAGCGCCTCAGCACCCTCACAGGGAACAGCTTCTAAATCTCCCCTGTTTCAGTTTGAACCCATCACCCCTTGTCCTATCACTGCAGTCCCTGATGAAGAGCCCCTCTTCAGCATCCTTGTAGCCCCCGCAACCCTTTCAGATGCTGGAAGCTCCTCTGAGGTCTCCATGCAGCCATGATCTGAGCATTCCATGCTCTGAGCTCACCAAAGCAAACCAACACTGATGGCTCATGGAGCCTCTCCCCATTCCTGCTCTCCTCCTTTACCTTCCCAAAAAAGGCATGACAACAGCAAAACTGCCACAGCTATAACTTACACTCTGCTCCAACACTGCAGCTGCTTAACTAACCATCAAGGGTGAGTAGAAATTAAGCCTGTAATTTAAGCCAAAACAGTAAAAAGTCAATCACTTGAAAATCAAGTATTATCACTGTAAGGGCTGGGTAGGAATGGGTGAGAAAGTCCCACTATGATCCATCACTAGAGATCACTGTAATCACTGTGCTAGTTTTGCTTATTGCTATAGCACGTATAGAGCAGCTCAACCTCAGCCATGGATTAGGATACAGCTGTGTTCAGTGCAGCACGAACACAATATGGACAATTAGTGGAAGAACACCTGCAAGATTTAATGTAATATATAACCAGGAGACAAGGTGGCAAGAAAACAATGCAGTGAACAATTAACATCCAATAAGCCATATTGTGGGAATTTTTCCCATCCTTAGAGAGCATGAATGGTAGAAGGCACAATCACAAATAGCAACAACAAAGCTACTGTTGTAAGCTGTGAGGGTGCTGAGGCGCTGGCACAGGGTGCCCAGAGAAGCTGTGGCTGCCCCATCCCTGGCAGTGCTCAAGGCCAGGTTGGACACAGGGGCTTGGAGCAGCTGCTCCAGTGGAAGGGGTCCCTGCCTGTGGAAGGGGATGGAAATAGAGGAGCTTTAAGGTCCCTTCCAACACAAACCAGCCTGGCATTTTATGATTTATGGAACTTACCCTAGCAGTTATTATAACCTCCAGAGATGGGAATGTTATCAGTCATCAGAACTCTCATTTGTTTATAGTGTTAAGCAGAAAAGAATTAGGGCTCCAATACAAACAGCTTCTGTCTCAAGGGCATTCCCTATCAACACAGAGCTGATACAGCATCCCAAGACATGACCCTCAAATGGAGTAAGCACGGTCCTGGGATGCAGGAGCACAAGTTGTGCCCTCACCTTCAACTGCTTTTGCCACCTCAACAAAGATTTCCTTTTCCTTTCTCAGGTCATCAGTGATGCCCTCAAGGAGTCTGTACAATGCTTGAGAATCTACAGTCCATACATCTGATAAAAGAATACTATTATCTTAACATGACCACTTTATGTTGTGGGTGAGAGTACATAAGTAAGAGCAAGCACTTAAATATGCCTTATAGAAAAGGGGTTTCATCCCAGTCAATAGAATGCTTCAGACAAATATAAGCTGACAACTACTTATAATAATGGCCAAAAACCCCCCTCTTACATGTGGGGAGTTGCTCAAACATGTCAGTTCTACACAATCTTTGGGCTGCCCAACATCTGGAGTGCTAAAAAGCAAAGCTCTTGTCTGACTCTGTGAAGTGGGGTTTTTAACTGCATGCTTCAGCCTCATTTGTCATGCTATACAGAGTGTTCTAGCCCACAGTGAGAATTAGTGCTTAATTTCATAAGCGTGGAGCAACATACCAACTACTTGTAGGAGTAACGCCACTGCTATTTGCATGGAACTGAGAAGAGCAAAGAATTGGTACAATTAGATTAATTCAGAACTGGTAGAAAAACAACATCTTTGCTGTGTCCTTAACGAGGAATTAAAAGCTTCTGCAGAACGAAACATGACTGATCATAAACAGGTAAAAAGACGGGATAAAATGTGTATTCATCCCACATAATAGTAAGTACAAGACACCCTGGTGAGGTTTCAGATGCTAAACCAAGATACAGCTCTGCAATGAAAGAAGAAAACCTGCCTTAGGGACTGAAGGACTCTCCCTTGTCTTCCAAGTGCCTTGGTCTGCTTGTCAGATAAATACAGGAGTGGTGGTGACAAATCAAGGCAGAGTGCCTGGGAGATTGACTGGAAATGTCAGGGAAGGGCAGAACTCTGGTTTTATCCACTTCTTTCCCCTCTCATCCTGTCTTGTGAATTATACGGTAAGCAGATTTCAGAGGCAAACAGCAGAAAAGAAGTATATAATTTGCTTTCTATGTGCTGCTCTATGTAATTCTTCATTCAGGAGCAAAAGCACCTAAAGCCACTCAAAAGAGATTCTTTTAATGCAACTTTGGGTTCTTCCCAACACAGACAATATAGGTTAAGGGATTTCAAAAGGAATTCTCAAAAGAAGAAAAACATCATTGCACTACAGAAAACAAATATATATATATATATATATATATATATATATATTGTATATATAGAAAAATACATTTAATTGTGCTGCTCCTATCTGCAAGATCTCACTTCTGTTACACAGCTATTTAATCTTACCTGAAACTCTACCTTTATTTAACATGCCCAGGGATACAGGGGCTAAAGAAGTGAATTTCCAACAGAAATGATATTTTTCCTACAACAGAACTCATTGTGTGGCAATCTCTGACCACACCAATATTTATGTGTGAGAAAATACCCAGAAAAATTCTGGTACATTTATCACCACAGAATCATACAATAATAAAATCCCAGACTGGTTTGTGTTGGAAGGGACCTTAAGGTTCATCCATTTCCAACCCCTGCCACAGGCAGGGACCCCTTCCACTGGAGCAGCTGCTCCAAGCCCCTGTGTCCAACCTGGCCTTGAGCACTGCCAGGGATGGGGCAGCCACAGCTTCTCTGGGCACCCTGTGCCAGCGCCTCAGCACCCTCACAGGGAACAGCTTCTGCCTAAGAGCTCAGCTCAGTCTCCCCTCTCTTGGGCAGGTTCAAGCCATTCCCCTTGGCCTGTCCCTACAGGCCCTTGTCCCAAGCCCCTCTCCAGCTTTGCTGCAGCCCCTTTAGGCACTGGAGCTGCTCTGGGGTCTCCCCTTCAGGAGCCTTCTCTTGTCCAGGCTGCCCCAGCCCAGCTCTCTCAGCCTGGCTCCAGAGCAGAGCTGCTCCAGCCCTCGCAGCATCTCCATGGCCTCCTCTGCACTCGCTCCAACAGCTCCACGTCCCTCTTGTAAGGAGATGGGTTTCAGTTGAGACCACACAGTAAAGTCCACATTGACCACTGCAGCCAGTAGCATGCTTTAATTTAAGCTAGTACTGACTCAGTACCTCAGTAAGGTGCTAAAGAAATGGAAGACTGTTTTCCAATGGGATATAACACCAGTGCCTCAAGACCTGCCAGTGAAACATCTAAACCCCCCCTTGAGAAATCAGGTTCCACAATACCCATAACCAAATGTCAGCTGCAATAACCAGGATCTACCTTTCCACGTGCAACAGGCAGTCGTGGGTAGTGACTATTTTTCACTTCTTTCCTTCTGTTATTGAGCACTATCAGGCATCTGCCAAATTCCACTTTAACAGCCTCAGTTTACAGGTGGAGGAAGCAATATATTGACACGCAGAAGTTAAAATGCATTTGGGCACTGACATACTGACAAGGCAACTGTGGTAGAAGCACAAGTGTTGTTACTACCTGTGACATACAGTCTGAGCCCGGCTCAGACACTCATAGGAGAGATGGAGGCATGAACCTACCTTATGCAGAATACCACATAGATGCATAAATTAAGCTGCTATAAATTAAATTAGAGTCTTGTTTGATTTTAGGAAGCCTTAATCTGTAGTACATAACAAGCAGTATTTCTTCTAATGATGGGGAAAGAGCCTTATATCTCTTCTTACTTAAGTGAACAAAAAAAGGGCAAAGCAGATTTCCCTGAAATTTAAGCTGTAAAACAATAAAGAGAAACCTGAACTTTATTTTTAAAATCTTTAACAAAAAGTCATTTTCTTACTGTTTATTTTTTCACAGAGCTGCAGGTCTGGGCTATATCAGGTACATTTGATGCAAATTCTTCTTCATACAATAACAGAATAGTTAGGGCTGGAAAAGATTTTAAGTTCACCCAGTTCTAACCCCCATGGCCAGGGGCAGGAACACCTCACACTAGACCATGTCACTCAAGGCTCTGTCCAACCTGGCCTTGAACACTGCCAGGGATGGGGCACTTATCACTTCTCTGGGCACCCTGTGCCAGCATCTCACCACGCTCACAGGGAAGCACTTCTTTATAACCTAACCTGAACTTCCCCTGTTTCAGTTTGAACCCATCACCCCTTGTCCTATCACTCCAGTCCCTGATGAAGAGCCCCTCCCCAGCATCCTTGTAGCCCCCTTCAGACACTGGCAGCTGCTCTGAGGTCTTGTGGTCACCATGCCTCCTTCTCCATTGCGCTGACTTCCAGGCAGCTCAACATGGCAGGGGCACCAGGATGGGAAGGGGACAAACCCCTCATCAGAACAGGAATTATCCATATCCCTGACCTGCAGCTCACTGGAAGAAGAACAGCCTGGATACCACCTCTGCATTGCTCCCATAACAAAGTGCTTTCTTTGAACCACGTTTGACTCTGCATACATCATCCAAAGTGGGAGCTCATTACAACTTTCGGAGTTTCCAGTGCAAACAGTTTTTACCTTTAAGGATCCTTACTGCTGCCAAAGCTTATCTTACTCTAAGAACTACAGAAATACCTAGAAAACATATTTTTACACCAAAATATATGTTCTATTAGCTAACAAGTACATCTTTGGGGAATGTCGGAAGTATTTCACATTCAGGATACCAAACTGAAGCAGAGCTCATAGTGTAGCTCTGGCTAAGCGACTTGTGTAAGAAATGCAGGCAGGAATTTGGGTGTAATTACATAAAAAGGAAAAGCTTGAAAGCAAATATACCTGGTTTAGGCAAACAAGCTTTTTTTTTTCTCCCACCCCAAGTATACCACTACAAACATATTTGTATGTGCATGTGTAAATATTTCAGTATTTATATATTATTATATATTCCTATATAAAAATACATGTAAATACATGTTTATGCATGCATAATGTTTTATATCATAGAACCCAGACTGGTTTGTGTTGGAAGGGACCTGAAAGCTCCTCCACTTCCAACCCCTGCCACAGGCAGGGTCACCTTTCACTAGAGCAGGTTGCTCCAAGCCGCTGTGTCCAACCTGGCCTTGAACACTGCCAGGGATGGGACATATATGTGTGTGTATATACACAAACATATATATACACATATATATGTGCATATATAAACACAAAAAATCTTCTTCCTACCTTGAACTTGAAGCTCTCACATGTTCATTCTCAAAATTAAAGGATTAAGACAAAAGCTAAAGGTTTCCACATGCTATTATATGAACATTACTAATTGGCACTTGGTTAAAGAGCAGTTTCTTTTTGAGGCCTCAGATTTCTTCCATTATGATCCATGTGTAAGGCTTCCAACTGATACCAGGATCACATCTGAAATCTACCAGTGAATTTTGTGGCACCAAGACTAGGATCTTGATTCACCTGCAGGGAGGGTTGGTTGTTATTAATATAACAGGGAGTATCAAAGATGCTCAGTATTTGACTAATCTTCTCTTTGCTCAGCTCCCAATATTCCAAAGCTTTAACACAAGCAATTCCCAAACTGCTAAGATGCAGCAACAGGATCTTAAATGCATTTTGCGCACAACCACAAACAAAATCAGAAGACAGACAGACAAAGACCTATCTATCCTCATAATTGCAGGCTCCAAAGGATGATGTGCATAGGAACAGTACAAACTAACACAACAATTGGGAAGTGTAAGCTCAGGTACACCCAGGGTCTTTTGACCTACCTAAGAGCAAGACCTCTTCTTCTTCTCTCCATATAACTACAGCTTTCCATCTAACATGTATGGGAGGAATAACTCTGACAAACACTGTATTCCTCTACCTGCCTGTAGATATACAGAGATTCACAAAGAAAAGCCATTCATCTGAGGCTAAGTACCACAGCATGGGTAAAACCATAGTCACAGCTCATCGCCTGGTCCAGGCAACCTAAACCTCTTCAGATGTTATTCCCAGATCAAGACTGTGACAAATGATGAAGACACAGAAAAGTAATAAATGTGGAAGGATTTATTAGGGACAAAATGGGAAAAACCAGAAGGATCCTGCAACAATATGTAGGGAGATGATATAATCCCCCCCCTAAAAGAAGACAAAAGATCTGAAAGCTTCACAATATGGCTAGAAAGGTGGGTGAGGAAGTAAAAGACTTATTCCTCCCAAAGCAAAGTCAGAGAAAGAACTGGAACCAGCATCCAACTACTGCTGGGGAAATCAAAACTCATGTTAGAAATAAGATTCATAGAATCACAGACTTATTTGGGTTGGATGGAACCTTAAAAACCACCCTTCAGGCACTGGAGCTGCTCTGGGGTCTCCCCTTCAGGAGCCTTCTCTTGTCCAGGCTGCCCCAGCCCAGCTCTCTCAGCCTGGCTCCAGAGCAGAGCTGCTCCAGCCCTCGCAGCATCTCCATGGCCTCCTCTGCACTCGCTCCAACAGCTCCACGTCCCTCTTGTGCTGCTGCCCCAGAGCTGGATCAGGGCTGCAGGGGGGGTCTCCCCAGAGCACAGCAGAGGGGCAGGATCCCCTCCCTGAGCTGCTGCTCACGCTCTGGGGGTGCAGCCCAGCACACGGGGGGGGGTTCTGGGCTCAAGCTCACACTGAAGCTGGGTCATGGGGAGCTTCTCATCAACCAACACCCCCAAGTCCTTCTCCTCAGGGCTGCTCCATCCAGTCTCTGCCCAGAAAGATTCTTTCCTCTCCATTTCCACAGGGATAAAACACAACCCCTACCCTACCAGCAAAACAAGTATCACAGAAGAAAGACTAAAAGTTTCCCATTTATGCAGCATGGAATCACAGAACGGTTTGAGCTGGAAGAGACATTAAAGCTCATTTAGCCCCAAGCCCCATCCAACTTGGCAAGAAGAAATAAAAGATAAAACCATGCCGCTGCCTTCCTCATGATGTCTGAAGTCAAATTATTGCTAAGATGTCCAGAGCTAGAGGAAAAAAGACACAAAAGTTGAGAAATGCATAATTACTCTTGTAAGCAATGCAAAGATTGCGCTGATATTAGAAATCCCCTCTGGATAAAAAGGAATAAAACCTCGAAGTGACTAAGTTAAACAGAATAGGTTAATAATTTGTATTAGCTTCTCACTAAGGTTTATGCAGCCATAAAACCATCATGGCAAGAAAATGTAGATTTAAAGGAGAAATTATGGCTACAAACTTTCCCACTGTTCTAAATATTAAATTTTTATAAGATTAATATGCTTATTACAAATATCATACCAGAACCATATCAGAGAGTGAGGCTATTCCCCCATTTATTTTTACACTGTTCCTACTACTGGTGAGCACGGCTTAACGCAAGTACTCTTTGAGTAACGAATGTATTATGGCAGTGAATCAATAAAACACACTATATAAAACCTGACTCTACTCTGACCTACTGTTTTCACCCCAAAATGCTCATGTATTTGTACACTCTGAGGAAAAATAATCTATGCGCCACCCTTGCCTACACTTGGGAATGGGAGACCTCCAAACACTGCTTCAGGTTGTGGCTTAAGAGTCAGAGCATGAAGTATTCTCCTGTGTGAAATCACTGCTGGTGGAGCTAGAACTCCTGAAATGCTTCACAAAGAAAGGAAATAATTGTGGATTCAGAGAAGTGGTTGGGTTGAAAGGACCTCAAAGCTCCAACCCCTGCCACAGGCAGGGACCCCTTCCACTGGAGCAGCTGCTCCAAGCCCCTGTGTCCAACCTGGCCTTGAACACTGCCAGGGATGGGGCAGCCACAGCTTCTCTGGGCACCCTGTGCCAGCGCCTCAGCACCCTCACAGGGAACAGCTTCTGCCTAAGAGCTCAGCTCAGTCTCCCCTCTCTTGGGCAGGTTCAAGCCATTCCCCTTGGCCTGTCCCTACAGGCCCTTGTCCCAAGCCCCTCTCCAGCTTTCCTGCAGCCCCTTTAGGCACTGGAGCTGCTCTGGGGTCTCCCGTTCAGGAGCCTTCTCTTGTCCAGGCTGCCCCAGCCCAGCTCTCTCAGCCTGGCTCCAGAGCAGAGCTGCTCCAGCTCTCTGCTAAGCCAAAGAACTGAGTTACAAACACTCCTTTTTTTTAAGGAGATTTGAGTGATTTTCGTTAGCAGAGCTTTTTAAAAATACTTTAAACAAATTACAGTATTTTTTTAGAGCTGTGGAGTATATTTTTCTTTATAAAAAATAAAAAAAGCAAGCACTCAGCATGCAATAATAGCCAAACATCCAAGAGCCCCACGCCTTGAGAGAGATCTAAGACAGGAACAAATTAACTTAATCCTATTACTTGAAGGTCCAGGCCTGAAAAGAGCCACTGAACCCTTGTGGTGAACCTGTGTCACTTTGATCTGCATTGTAACAGAAACAGCACAAGTGACATGCTGAAATGGAAATCACTGCTAAGAGATGAAAGCAGGGCAGAGCACCCCATGGATTAAATGTGTTTAGAAGAGTCAGAGGGTGAAAAATAAATAGGAATTATAAGTTTTCTACAGCTCTCTTCCCCCATCTCAGGTCCTTCTCTCAACTGCTTCCCAATGTGGAATATGAATAAATATGAAACCCATGGCAAAAAGAATGTGGGAAACGCTGTGAAGTCCAGTACATCCCCAACATGGTCATTTATCTCTTTTTATACCAAAACACAGAAGCTGGTGCTAAACTATCCACCACATGGACAACTATTACATGGATTACACACAAATGATAATGGAAGGTCACGTAGATAGGAAATTAAATACAGGAGATGTGATTATGGAAGGAAGGCTCAGTTTGCTGAAGCTTATTCTCCAAAATCACAGTTATCCAACCTCTCATCTGCACTCACCAGTTGAAGGTCACAGTCTGGTTTCCTCTAAGAAATTCTTATTATTAGCTGCAGCCTTCATATTAATTTTGCTGAGCTACTAACCAATATGTGAAAACTGCTGATCGAAACAAAACTGTCCTTTAAAACTATACTCACATCACAGGTAATATTGAGAAAATACAAGGAACATTTTATATACATAAAATTCATATAATATATATGATTTTTATATATATTTATATTTTATATATGATTTTTTAGGTATGAATTGTATATAAATGTATATTTTTATATATATAAATGCAAGTTCTGTGTAAAAAAACATTGTCTCCAACCAATGAGTCAGAGCCAGAAAAAAAAGCCAGTTGCAGGAACTTCTGCACATATTTAAGTACTTTATATGAGAAGCCCTTTGAACAATAAAACCTCCACTCTCACAAAATAAGCCTGGATATGGAGTTCTTCATGGGCACATGAAGAAATTAACCAAAAATCAAATACCCATCATTGCAGGCGGTTAGAACTATACGACCTTTGAGGGTCCCTTCCAACCCAAGCTATTCTGTGCTGAGAAAACAAGGGATTCTACAGAGCCCCTAGTAAACTGAACATCATACACATGCTTAATTGGGCATCGTACTGCAAAACCTGTCTTTTTATTGCTAAGAAAGTACCCATTTTCTTTAGAAATACAAGATATTATTAGCCTAACCCACCTTGACTCTGTTTTTCCTACACCCAACTTGAATTTCCAAAGGAAACAAAAGTATTCTAGAAAATAAAGAATAGCTAAGTCTATTAGTAAATATGTATTACAGCTAAATTTGGGGGGTTGTATTTTATACATCATCACACCCTCCAGCTTGAAAATCATTTCCCACCCCAAGCAGAAATAAGAAAGTTAAAATAAGTACAAATAGGGAAAAGAAAACACATTCTCTGTTTGCTTTCTGCAATGTTCTTCCCTCCAAGTAAAGCCTCTCCGTTTATACCCCCCCCCATCCCTTCGGATTGCCACATCTCACGAGATAGGGAAGTAGATGATCTTAAGGTCCTTTCCAGCCCTAACGATTCTACGATTCCTGCCGAGTATTAGAGTGAGGTTGCTGCACTGCAGGGAACTGCCACATGGGGGATTCCAAACTGATGGGAACAACATAGGAAGTCCAGAGAGGGAAAACCAGGAGATCACGACATAGAAAAGGCTGAAAATACAATGTTTACTTTTAAAATGACAGGTCAAACGATACACACCTATAGAGATGTTCTATGCATTTCTTATTGACTTCCTGATCTAGAAAGCTACACTGGGTTTGTTGCAGTCTGAAGCTAGGGCTTTATTTGTGCACTGCCTCCAGCAGTATAAAATTACAAAAAAATGGTAATTTCAACTATTTTTAATATTTGAAGCTTTTCCATTTTGCAGAGAGGAAAAGTCGAAAACAAAAATCATACAGGCTGAGAGAGCTGGGCTGGAGCAGCCTGGACAAGAGAAGGCTCCTGAAGGGGAGACCCCAGAGCAGCTCCAGTGCCTAAAGGGGCTGCAGGAAAGCTGGAGAGGGGCTTGGGACAAGGGCCTGTAGGGACAGGCCAAGGGGAATGGCTTGAACCTGCCCAAGAGAGGGGAGACTGAGCTGAGCTCTTAGGCAGAAGCTGTTCCCTGTGAGGGTGCTGAGGCGCTGGCACAGGGTGCCCAGAGAAGCTGTGGCTGCCCCATCCCTGGCAGTGTTCAAGGCCAGGTTGGACACAGGGGCTTGGAGCAGCTGCTCCAGTGGAAGGGGTCCCTGCCCGTGGCAAGGGTTGGGGCTGGAGGAGCTTTAAGGTCCCTTCCAATACAAACCAGTTTGGGATTCTATTAAATACACCCCTTACACACAAATTTATGCATGCACACATTTCAAATTCATATTTCACACTTCCTATTTTCAGCATTATTCTAAGAACTCACACAGATTCCCACCTAGAGCAGTGATGCTGACGTCTAAACTACATTTGAGAGATCTCATTCTTTAAGCAAATGAAAAATGGTTTCACTACACTGCTTGGGAATACGGGGCAGGAAGGATAAACAGCTATTTTTCCATAAGGCCAAGCTGAACAGAGCCTTGGGTGACATGGTTTTGTGTGAGGTGTCCCTGCCCATGGCACAGGGTTGGAACTGGATGATCCTAAGGTCCTTTCCAACCCAACCAGATTCTCTAACTGCCATTAGTATCTGTTATTTGGGTACTAATTTGTAATTCTGCTACCAATTCCTTTAACTTTCACTACAATTTCTCACAAAGCAAAGGACCATCCAATAAAGGAAAAGGCAATGTTATGAACATTCATTATATAGGTAAGCAATTGCAGACATTGATAAACCACTGTTCAGCCACATTTATGCATCAATGCCCATCTCTTTCACTATACACCAATCTGGAAGTGGATCTTTCTGAAAGCTACTTCGCAGGAAAATATGCCCTTCTATGTTACAGTAACCAGGATTAGAGATGCAAGACTCATCATAACACAATAAATTATAGAATTACTGAGTCATAGAATCAGTTAGGTTGGAAGAAACCTTTTTAGATCATTGAGTCCAACCATTAACCCAGCACTCCCAAGTCCACCACTAAACCATATCCCCAAGTGCCACATCTACATGGATTTTTACCTGCAGGGACAGTGACTGCAGCCCTGCCCTGGGCAGCCTGTTCCAATGCCTGAGCACCCTGTGGGGCAGGAATTGTTCCTCAGCTCCATCTAAACCTGCCCTGGTGCAGCTTGAGGCCGTTTCCTCTTGTCCCATCCCTTGTTCCTTGGGAGCAGAGCCCAGCCCCTCCTGCCTCCATCCTCCTGGCAGGCACTTGGAGGGAGCCATCAGGTCCCCCCTGAGCCTTCTCTTCTCCATCTGAACCCCCCCAGGTCCCTCAGCCGTTCCCCATCTCTTGTGCTCCAGGCCCTGCACCAGCTCCATTGCCCTTCTCTGGCCCCACTCCAGCACTTCAAGGACTCTCTTGTAGTGAGGGGCCCAGAGCTGAGCACAGGATTTGAGGTGCAGTCTGACTTGCTGGCTTGCATTTTATTCACACCCATAAACACTCAATCCTGTTGTCACCATCATCAAGCTCTAGGCAATCAGATAACTCCCTAAGCTGTGGGGCTACCCCACCCCCTCTCCTCCTTGCCTGTACATTCTGAAGGACCTTATAACCATCCCTGGCAGCTCTCCTGTTTACCAGTTATCCCACCACATTTCCGTGGTGCAACCATGCCATAGTTTTCCTGCTTCACGATGGCTTCCTGCTCCTCCTGTTTGCTATTCACGCTACGTGCACCGGTGATGATGCACTTCAGCTGGGTTATAGATCCAGCCACCTTTTAGGGGGAGAAGCCCTAATTCCTACAGGACCATTTTCAGGTGTTAGAAACCATGGAGGCACATCAATAATCCTTCTGTCTTTGCTGCCCACATGGATCTCCATCCCCTGCCATCACTGACACAGCAGGCTAAAGAGCATTGGTAGCACACGGTCCCTCAGACATCAGTGTGCTACCCCCAGGCTTATTCTGTAGTAACAACCCAGCATTTGGGGACGCAGTGTAAGAACTACCTCTTGGATTCAGAAACTCATTTCACCCAGCACATCATTCACCCAGTAAAGAGAAACCTGTATTTCCCCCCAGTCAGTGTACTTCGGTATTGCATCAATGATGACAAAGTGAGAAGCTCAAATATAGACACTCATATACACTAAAGCAGACCACGTGAAACCACATTCATACGCTGCAAAACAAGCCTCCTACTGAGCGAGTAGGCGTTGTGAGAAAAGCAGCTCATTTCCTACTACGCGTGGAGTCACGACAAGCACCAGCTGAAGGTTTGAAAAGCACAAGAAAAACCTTTGAGCTACAAGAAAAAAAGCTTAAAGATTAGAAATAATTTCCAAGAAACTTGTTTTGGTGGAGCAATACAAAGTGTCTTCAATTTGCTTTTAAATAGACCTTTGCTTGTGAGGTGGAGGCTTCTAAGGAAAACAGGCTTGGCATCAACCACCTGTATTTCTCCTGTAGTATGTTCTCTCCAAGATAAAGAAACCTCCTGCTGACCCACATGGACCATTCCCATCAAGTGATACAGCTAAAGAGGAAGGAGAGAAAGCAGACAAAGGTGACGTCAGTTCAGAGGTCACCTCTGTTACAGCAGCTTGACTGGCCAGCAGGCAGGCATCATAAGGTCTTCAAATGTATCATGAAGTCCAAGACTTTGTAAGGCAGGACTGATAGGTCCAAATACAGCTGGGCCATCACTTCTGGTCTTTAGGAAAGAACTGAGCAGACCCAGGATGGACAAAAGAGGGAAAAGCCACTGATCCATCAGAACAAAGAGGGACTACAGAAAGAGAACCAAATCAGTCTATTCAAAAACCTACCGTTAATACTGTTAGCAAAAAAAATGTTTGTATAAGGCTACTAAAGACAATGTTTGTTATTATTTATTCCATGGACTAATAAAACCATGCATCCTTTGGGCTTCTGCCACCACATTACCCATCTGCATATCAACCCTTCGTTTTCTTGAACATCTCAAGCCAGAGAAGAGTGGTTTTGAGGGGACTTCACTTTTTTGTTCCTCTGATGCAACCTCAGCTTAGAACCCGTTTCTACTTCTTCCACCATGATATAATCACGGAATCACAAAAGAGTTAGGGTTAGAAAGGACCTTAAGAACACTTAGTTCCAAACCCCCTGCCATGGGGAACACCTCACACTTGACCAGGTTGCCCAAGGCTCTGTCCAACCTGGCCTTGAACACTGCCAGGGATGGAGCATTCACAAGTGCTTTGGGCACCCTCTGCCAGTGCCTCAGCACCCTCACAGGGAAGAGCTTCTGCCTTAGATCTAACCTGAGCTTCCCCTGTTTCAGTTTGAACCCATCACCCCTTGTCCTATCATGTGCTGCTCTGGCTGTTTCCACTAACTCAAAGTTAAGAATTTGGTGGCTACACAACAACCCTGCTCAGTATAGTGCTTGGACACAGAGCTGGTCCCAAATACGTATCAACTGCTAGACCAGATCAGACATAACACAAAAATACAGCTACCCAGTGCATTACACTAAAAGCAATTACTACTCATAGATATAGTTAAGTCCCTTACTAGAAGTCATTAAAACTCCACACAAAGCTGCAGACCATAATGGATGTTAATTCAATGTCCTCTATTCTGAAAGCACTACTTGCCCTGCCTGACTAAACTCCTATGGGTGATTCATTTTAGGCTGAACTTACCCTGGTCTTCCTCCTTCTGCTCTGTCTAGCACTACGCCATCTTGGTACACTGAGTTTTAACAATACCAGTATTGTATTTTTCCTCATTTAACAGCAAAATTTCACATAGATCTTCACATCATAAATTGCTGCTGTGTTCTAGCACATCAAAAAAATATATTGCTGTGAATAGGGTGAGATAATATACTTAATTATATATTGAACTCGTAAAAGCCCTTTGAGAGCCCCCAAGATAGAATTCATTCTATGGAAGCTCTCTTTATTAATAAAAGTACTCAGACCAATTACTTTGAACTTCTACAGACAGTGCCTTATTTCAAACTATTTTAATCAATCCTCACAAAATCTCTTGGCAACAGCATACAGGAAGTGTACAGAGGCAAAGGGAGCCGTGGTCTTTCAGTCAAGCTACCAATTCTTTCTGGTTTATTATTCACTTTGACCATGCTTTTTGATTAATTCAACAAAATAAAACCAGTGTGGCTTGTCAGCCTTCAAGCCCTCTTTTATTAAAGGAATTATTATATCAAGCAATCTGGAGGATGCTGCAACACCTCCCGTATGAAGACAGGCTGAGAACATTGGGGCTGTTCAGCCTGGAGAACAGACCTCAGAGCAGCTTCCAGTGTCTGAAGGGGGCTACAAGGATGCTGGAGAGGGGCTCTTCATCAGGGACTGAAGTGACAGGACAAGGGGTAATGGGTTAAAACTGAAACAGGGGAAGTTCAGATAGGATCTTAGGCAGAAGCTCTTCCCTGTGAGGGTGCTGAGACGCTGGCACAGGGTGCCCAGAAAAGCTTTGGCTGCCCCATCCCTGGCAGTGTTCAAGGCCAGGCTGTACAGGAAGATGTCCCTGCTCATGGAAGGCAGGTTGGAACTGGACAATCTTAAGGTCCTTTCCAACCCAAACCATTCTGTGATTCTATGAACATTAGAGAGGCACACAGAATTTTCCATCCTTTACAATTCACAAAGTAACCAATCATTCAAAGAGATTTAAATTCATTTGGGTCAAATGAGACTCAACATCATCTTCCAAGTCTAGCTGCTCCCACTGAACAGGCTGCTGATCCCACTGCCATGCTTCTGGAGTTGTTCCTGTGGATCTAGTGGTGGAGGAATCAGTTTAGCTCACACCAGTCAACTGCTTCAGCAAACAGATATTGCCCAAAGCAAATTAGGGAAGTTGACATGAATTGCTGCTAGGCCAGTCGGTGAGGGACAATCACCTCTACGAAGGTGAGGAGCTCCTGGAGTCTTTAACTATTTCCACTGATATTACTGTAAGATGCTCCTCAAGGAGACTGGAGTCCATCCAGGCAGTAAATGATAGGGATGAGACACCAACTGACTTTCCACTTCAGCTTCAGTCTTCGGTGCCAACTGAAGTTATGTGCAATGGTGTATGATTTATATTCTGTGGGATTATTAACATATTTGACAGCAGAAATTACAGATGTCTCCAAAGCATGAAGCCATTTCTTCAAGAGAACTTTAATTATTACATATCAAAAACTTGAAAATGGCCTTATTTTACACGCATTAATTTTATCATCTACTGGGATCTAGTGAAAATTGCCACAGAATTATGGGTTACTACAAGTTCTACTGCATCTTTGAACCCAAATATGTGCTTGAAGACAATGCAGACTACCCAGCTGTTTCAAACTGGCAATTTATGTTTGGTTAAACAGCCTGATGGATGTCAACCAAGAGAACAGGAATTGCTCAGACATAGCTGCTGTTACTGGTGTTACTTGTTTGGGAGCTTTGTGATTTAGTGAAATCACCAGCAATTGTTTTGTAGGCAATTAAGCCATAAAGGCAAGACCTGTGATTTTCAGCCTTTTGAAAGCAATAATCATTAGAATTCCAAGCCCCATTTAAATGATTCCCCTCTAGGATCACCAGCATCGTTTCTGTTATCATTCATTCCCTTTGCATGGTTGTTATTAGTGGCTTTATCCAAATTATACCCCGCTGTCTGCTATTTTACTGAATAGTCACTATAAAAGTCCATCTCCAACAGATCTGGATCCATTTCTTTCTCATGAAAGGGGGGTTGAATTTTACCATAACTCTTGATTCATCCCAAGCCAGGCTTCCATTAGCATACAAAACCATATTTGAAGTCAAATACAACTTGAAAGACTGGACCATTGTTTTCTTCCCATTTGTTAAACCAAGGACTGCATTATACAAATTTCACAATTCCCCTAAGTGCCTTGAAAATTACAACCATTTTAGTCCATGATTCACTTTCATGCAGACTCTGACTGCATGCAATTTCCCCCCCTCCCCATCTCAATTATATCTTAATATTATGGGGGCTGAAATGCATTAAATAAATCATATTTCGTAGCAAAGCAATAATACTTACATGCATTTCAGAAGAAATTGTCCTGCATTAGAAATGTATTTATAATGTCATTACCTTATTTTCCACATTGACTCAAGTATGAGGCAGCAGTGACTGCTCCAAGCTACGGATGGAAGCTTTTAGCAAACCTTATGTTTATTCTGCTGCTGGTAATTAGCTGGTTTAGTTAATATAATCCAACATTTACAAACAGCAATTTATCCAATATAGAAACTCGCTCCTGTAATTAGTGAAACATTGTTCTTGATTAAGATTTAATATGCTGGTTGCTGTTGCTGCAATGTACTACAGAAAGGGAACGATCACTAATTTGTCAGAGGACAGTTCCTAGTCAAAGTAATCTCCTGGCACAGCATCAAGAATTCCATTCTCTAGCAACTCTTTTCTGCATGATTTTACCCCATTTGCAAAGTTCCAAATGTTTTAAAGAGAGGGTAATGACAAAAGGAAATGGAAGAGAGAACTACACACCCTCAAAGAGGCCAAAACGACTTGATTATTCTTTTAACGCAAGACAAGCTTAAGGTGATGCTTAAATTGCAAAGACTTATTAATGCTACTCAAAAATATTTTGAAGAACACCCCAAAAAAGGAATGAAATCTATGCCACCATTTGAGATTCAACACTAAATAAGCTAAAATGGCATTAAACTGAAGGAGCAATAGTCGTAACAGTGGAGTATCAGGGGCTGCTTTTTGTGCAGGAGAATAAATAAGAACTGATTGTCAGAAAGAAGATTCTTTGTGAAAACGTTTCAGTTCATGGCAGAAAACTTTCTATGTCAATTAGAAGTTTAAGGGCTATACCAAACCCTGAACTGTAATTTCTACTAACACCACTCTCTGGATTCAGGCTTAACTCCAGCAGGGTTACTGAAAGAGAAAGAGGAGTCCAAGACTCTTGGAGTGAATCACTCATCTGAATAGACTGTTACCTGCTAGGAATAGCACATCTGATACCTGCATTATCAAAAGCAAATGAGGCAATGCAGAGTGAAGCACCATTTCAGCTATTTAGAGTTTCAGGACACGTAGCACATTCCAGTAAAACACACGAGGAACGTGCTCAGAAGCAGCAAACTCTATGCAAGATAAATATTAATGTCTGAATACAGAGCTGGTTATCTACAAGTCTGAAAATCAGAGTCAACTCCAACTGTAAAACTCCCTATCTTAAAGATGATGTAGGCTAAGAGATGATTCTTTATCACTGAGGAATTTCAGTGGTTTACAATGATCGTTAAGCTTAAGGGGAAGTATGAAATTTTCACTAACAAACCAAAGGATATATTTAAGAACACCAAACAGGAAAAAAACCTTTAAGTTTGACTGAGGAAATACACGCATTATCCATAAGTTTAGTATAAACTGGGGTAATAATGAATATTCCAGTTCAGGGATACAGACATCCTCGTAACATTACGAGGTGCTTATACCCTTTTGGTATTGACAGAAATAACCAAGATAACCTTATTATAGTAAATAAACTGAACAAAGCTCTACATTTTCAAAAAGTTCTTAGATACCTGTGGAATTCAGACTCAAGGACTCACTTTTAAATGTATTCCTATAATTAGCCCAGTTACATACATATAATGACCAAGGGAATAGTGGAGGAACAGGGTTTCAGTTACAGAGAAACTCAGGAAAACTATTATGTTCATTAAAATGCTCCTAAAATGACTGGCTTATCTTTGCTACAGAACAGAGCAAGCAGAGCATAAATTATTTATGATGTGTAACAGTTTAATGGAGTATAAAATAGCTTTTTTTTCTTCTCAGTAGTAGTACAAGTTCTGTGTTTTGTTGTCAGCTCCACTCTCAGCACTGCACTCTACCCATCCCCAATTATGACATGCAACTACTTTTCAACTGTTCTGTATAAAACTTGAAGGCATTCTTTCTACCACCTATTTAGTTTTTTGCTTCAAGTGCTATCACAGTATCCTACCAAGAACTGTTGAACCGCATGAAATTCAAGTAAATCACATCACAGGACTGCTGTTAGCTCCTCTAGGAAGTTGAGGAAGTGCTTGTATTGAAAACTGCAGACAACCTGACACTGTGACATCCAAATCATCCTTGTGGGAAGATGCACTTAGATCAACTTTCATTTCCCCTGTGGCCACAATCACTCACTCCATAATCTGACAGAACATGCTCCAATCTCAGGGAACGTGTGTGAATAGAGATTTGGGATTTCCTAGGGGACCAAAGGGATTTTTAATAGTAAATAGTTAAAAGCTTAAAAACGACAGAGCTACAGAATGTACATCACAAAGGAGAAAGGAAGCAACTATAAAACGGCTAACTCCCACCAATTCTTCGCAAATGATTACAAACAACAAGTGTGCTCTTATACAGACTCACAGAATCCTCTGGGATGGAAGGCAGCTTAAAGCTCCTCCAGCTCCAACCCCTGCCACAAGCAGGGACCCCTTCCACTGGAGCAGCTGCTCCAAGCCCCTGTGTCCTACCTGGCCTTGAACACTGCCAGGGATGGGGCAGCCACAGCTTCTCTGGGTACCCTGTGCCAGCGCCTCAGCACCCTCACAGAGAACAGCTTCTGCCTAAGAGCTCAGCTCAGTCTCCCCTTGGGCAGGTTCAAGCCATTCTCCCAGTCCTATCACCACAAGGTCTTGTCAAAAGCCCCTCTCCAGGTTTCTTCATTATAACTCATTTTCTCATTTATTATCTAATTCTTCCTATTTCTAATGTATTATAACCCTGTGTGACATGGATGTGGGTACCACTGCAATATTTCTATGGTTTGGATGCAAATCACCTTCATTGATTAAGATGTCTACCCAACGAGAAAACCACATTTCAGCTACAGCCCCTCAAGCCCACACAGTCACACACAGAGAAATGGACACTTCAACAAGATCATCTACTTCATCATAAAGTTGACACCTGAAACAGGTCAGAATCACATCCTAAAAGCACCAATTTCTCTTCCATTAGAAAGAGATCTTAGGGTGAAAAGTTCTGGCACAGCTGATTAGACTTGTAACTGCCTGAGAATGCGGGCAGGAAAATGTACCTCTGCTTGCAATTGAGTGCACAGCAATGCTGTGGGTAAGACCTTATAGCAAGGCCTCTACACAGCAGATAATCTAAATACTAAGCTTTTAAGGCAGCATAGACAGGAGATTCCCCTAATTAGATCTGTTCATCCCCTGCATAATTAACCATCACACACTTGAAAGCAAACCTGAACTGACACTAAAGCTGATTCTGTGAATGACTGTGAATGAACCCGTGTATTTTTCCTCCACTTTATTGATCAGACTTGCAGTGTCAGCTATTGGGAAAAGCAGCAGTTATTCCCTTACTGTTCCACCACCTGTACAAAAGCCTTGTGTCAACCTCTGCACAAAATAAAATTACTTTCCATTCATTTTCCACTCCACAAAGCCCCAGGCTATGGAGTGGCAGAACCAAGAAAAGAGTTAAGGATGCTACACGCTTCATCTCCAGCTTTTCTGAGGGCCTAAGCTAAATTCATTTCATCCACATAAAAAAAAGGAAAGAAAGAAAACCCTTCACTAACAATAAATAATATTTCCTTTTGTTCTGCTGAGAAGTTTGAGCATTCCCACAGTTTCCAAGGAATCTGATAGCTGCCAGGAGAGCGGTACCCACCACATCGATTACAATGCGTCTCCTCCGTCTACTCCCAATAAAATCAAATTACACTTCACCATGTCTGCAAGCCTCTGGGAGGAAAAAAACAGCAGCAAAAAACCCACAAAAGAACAAACACTGATCAGATTCAATGCATTTTTGTCAAAGCCTGGCAATAGTGTTCTGCAGCAATATACTATTATACATTAGTAGTATATTATTAATATATTAGTGGCAATAGTGTTCTGCATCTCCCTCCTTACAAGTGCCTGCCAGGAGGATGGAGCCAGGAGGGGCTGGGCTCTGCTCCCAAGGAACAAGGGATGGGACAAGAGGAAACGGCCTCAAGCTGCACCAGGGCAGCTTTAGATGGAGCTGAGGAACAATTCCTGCCCCACAGGGTGCTCAGGCATTGGAACAGGCTGCCCAGGGCAGGGCTGCAGGCACCGGCCCTGCAAGTGTTCACACAGCGTGGAGACGAGGCCTCAGTGCCATGGGGTAGTGGTGGATTGGTGTTTCTTTTGCAGAGAAAGAGCTGAAACTAGAGGACAAATAACCCAAATATATGGACATAAATGAAGAATGGACTGAGGAAGGACAGGAGGAAGCTACTAAGTTGGGCAGAGGTGGAAAGAGGCAGAAGATTTAAGAACTGGGATACTGGGAAAAGTTTAACAGAAACACATGTCTAAGAAAATAATTTAAGAACAGGATTTGGGAAGGAAGCATCTACATTAAAAAATAATAAAACTAAACCCCAAATATATTCCTATACAAAACATGGATTGACTCAGAATTCCCAACTGTCAAGACTGTTTTCAGGATAACTTGTAAAGCTTACAGAAGGCATGACAAGATGAAAATCCTGGGTTTCTACACTAGTTCACATGGAATAATAGTAACAACATTGTCACCAGTATCTAAAATCTTACATGATCTTTCCTTTCATAGGACATTGGAAAGATGAAGAGGAGAAGGAAGAATATTTGGTATTTTAAACAGAGAAAACAACTGTCAAATAAGCTACACCAATAGTAAGATAGCAACATCATTGCAGAGGTTATTTTACCTGATATCTCTTATCTGCTGAACTTCAGCTCCAAACCCTCTGTTTCTGCAATCTTTAAATTCAACATATTTATTACCTTTACACTTTCTCAGGCACCAACCTGTCAGCACTCTCTGAACAGATGATTTTACATAGCTTTTGCCATTATATTCCACAGCCAATGGATGCTACAGGCCTTTAAAATGAGACATACAAATGTAAATTAAGTATTAAATGAAAAAGAAAACATTTACAGTGCTCTCAGATCAGTTAATGCTTTATATCCCATCCCTACAATGAGTACAGAAATCAAGACCAACACAATCAATTACTTCACCAGATCCAGGTACCCAACTGAAAATGACTAGAGCCTTATTTCTTATGATATATAGGCAATTATATCTAATCTTGAAAAGTAATCACTTCTAGGAGACCTTACAGGCTTAATACTCCTAACGGACTGACAGACTTACTTGTTGAAAGCCAACAGGGCTATCACACACACAAAAATATACCGTGTGCTAGTACTACAGAAGTCAAGTAGGCAAAAGTTACCATGTGGCTGAGCACGCTGAAACAAGCAATTCACAGTGGGCAATAATCACAATCCAAACTCGTAACATCCACTCTAACAACTAGCTAGCCACTGCTCATGAAAGGGTGAAGGTTTTCCAGCATCTGCTTTGTCCAGTAAAGTATCACTGGAAATGCTGAGCAGTATTAGTGGAACAACGCATTCCAGACTTGTCAGGATACTTCAGGCTCATCTTCTGGTTAAGCATCTCTTACCTCTCAAGGCTGAGTATATCTGCTCCCCTAATAGACCAGAGAGGACCACCAAAAACCCCCAAACCAACAATGTAAGGATGTAAAATGTTTGATACACTTTGATTCTGCATGGGTTGTGACCCCACATGAAGGCAAACACACACCCTATCGCACTGACTCACAGCAATGACATGGTCACCCTCTTTCCTCCATACAAACTACTTAACTGCATCTTGACTTGGTGGATCTTGACCACTGGCTTTCTACTGGGGTGCTGCAAGAAGATGAAGTTACTCTTCCAGATCAGCTTATTTTTGCCATAAGCCTCCAAAACTAACAAGAATAAGGGAATAAAACTAGAAAACAATGTAGGCTAGCAAGAAAATCTATTTCAAATAAATGAAGGTTTGCCTTAAAAACTCTTCTTTAAGGTGAAAAGTCTTCATATAAAAATGCAAAATGAATTTTTAAGACATAATAAATCACAAAAGAAAACTATTGGCATTATTTTCCTGCTGTACAATAACTCACTTGGAGGTAGCATGTTCAAAGAATAATTTTCAATTCCAGCATCTTCTTCCAACATCATTGCTTTCAAAAGAAATAACTATGGGATGCTTTTCTTCTCATGCTCAAACAGGCAGATAAAAGTGAGAAGGAAAATTAAACTATTAAATGAGTTATTACAAGGCAAAACAAAGATGCGACTGACCCACTTATCTGAGAGTACTTAGAAGCCATCCCATTACTAAGACAGAAACAGTATCCACTCATTATCCTTCCTTCCAACACTCCTCTTCCTTCTTCAGAAGCATTAAAAGATTGATTGATGTTCTACAGAAGTACTTCTCTTAGCGCATGCATTAAACCATCGCTCGGGGTCTGCTGTCATGACCTGACTATTTGGTGACCCTACAGTTTCATGCTACAAATGACTCTGCTATAACTGCATACAGTAATACACATACACTGCACATTGTAATTTTCTTCCCTCTGAGAAAACACTGGAGAAGTTTTTTGGCTATTCATATAAGAACCACCCAGCAAAACAGTGCAGAAAGCTCCTTCTTGGGTTATTCAAAAGCTTTAAGACAGGCACATGGAAGGAAATGGACCTTAAGTCAACCTGTATTTATCTCTAAAAGTACTTTGATAATCTTCAGTCCACTAACACCCTTCATGTGTACATACTCCACCACTGCACTCAGCCAAAACCATTCACCTACACCTAAAACTCTGCTCAGTGTCATAGCTTCTTCCCTTTATGTATGCTAAAGCAGAAATTACTTTGGAATGCAACCATAAAGGGATGCTAATGACTCTGAATCCTGACAGCTGCTGCAGAAACAAGCCTGTTGGCTCAGGCATAGCACCATTACCTATCTATCATAAAGTACTCAGGACTTGCTCATTTATTACTGCTGCATAGCCCAAGGGGGGAAAAGAGGGAACAGCAAGAGTTTCTTTCTCCGAAGCAAAATCCTAAGCCACTTACTTCTCCTAATGTCACGATCCCCACTGTTTATCTGCAGGATAATTAGGAAAATGAGAAGTAATGATACTTTTTTATGTATTTACAAACGTGATTTGAATTCAACCATCACACCAGACAACACAAACAGGCTGCTGGATCTGCCAAGCTCCCAACTGGATTGTATCAGCCATATTAAGCAAGTAAGCGACACAAGCAAATGGTATCAGCTTCTTCTGCCACAGCTCCCCAAATATGAAAGCTGACAAACTTCTCCCATTCCTTCCTCTAATTTATACAGCAGAGCTGACAGCTGAAACCAGGTTCTGCTTTCAAAAGTGGTTATAAAAAACAAGTGTTTTGTAGGTTAAATATTGAAAGGGCCTGTAGGGACAGGCCAAGGGGAATGGCTTGAACCTGCCCAAGAGAGGGGAGACTGAGCTGAGCTCTTAGGCAGAAGCTGTTCCCTGTGAGGGTGCTGAGGTGCTGGCACAGGGTGCCCAGAGAAGCTGTGGCTGCCCCATCCCTGCCAGTGCTCAAGGCCAGGTTGGACACAGGGGCTTGGAGCAGCTGCTCCAGTGGAAGGGGTCCCTACCCATGACATAGAAGTGCCTCCCCCTTAAGTACCCTCAAGTTTAAAACCCAGTGTTGAGCATAGCTGTGAATATAAAAGCTGGTGGGGCATGGTCTAATCCTCTCCTTAGTTACATGGAAACTCAAGAATTCTTCCACTCCTCCCACCCCTTCAATTCCCAAGAAATACCATCATCACAAAACTACCTGGAAAAGAGGCAGACAACAGATCTGGCAATACAAAGAGCTTTTTCCATTATTCCAGGATTTCTAAGATGTTAGAACATACCCCACTTACTCCTCAACAGGCTCTGTCAACCAAACTCAGAATCCACATTCTCAACGGCTCTCAGTAAAATGGGATTTATATGAAATTAAGGAGAGTTATACAAAACCAAAAGGGATGTCTACTAAATCAAACAGTCAGCTTAAGCCATAAGGAACATTATATGCACCACTCTGTTATCTTACTGCTACTCACAACAAACCCTCTTAATTTTCAGCTCCATACTTCAAAAGGAAGTGCCCTTGTCTCAGAACTTGCTTTATACTGAATAGGCAGAGTCCTGATTATAGTCAGTATATATATAACAGTGGAATGGAAATGATACAACAGCAACATCAAGAGCACTCATCAATATAGGTGGCTAGATCCTTTCCAAACTGTCACCTTGGCTTGTTCCCCTTCTTTCAGCTGTTGTCACTAAACAAAACACCCATGTTCCACACTGAAGAGTCCTCAGAAAACTTACAGATAGCAGGATTCGCATTCATTATTCAGGTAGTCATTAGTAAAACAAATTGCTCTCGATTTCCATCCCCTCCCTCCCTCAAACAACCTTTCTTCTCCTAAGCCTTCTAATTCAACCCAAAGGAAGGAAGGTAACAGGAGTACTCTAAACGAAAGACATGGGGGTATCTAAATAGCCAAAATTAACCTAACCTGAGAGTACACACCTATTATATGAAAGTCAGAATGAGGGTTCCCAGACCCAGTAAATTGTTTTGTTGCAATGGAGGAGACTGGCCTGTATTTCAAGACTTGTGTCAGATAAGGACACTTCAACCCATGGCATATATTTGTACCATGTCATGTCCTAGTACAAGTCTTTTGTTTTGCCATACAACTGACTTAAGTGCACATACTCCAATGGCACAGATATAATCCAAAGGAGTCTGAACAGGAATATGTGTGCCCAGACAACCAAGAAGCCACCAGCATCCTGGCCTGTATCAGCACCAGTGTGGCAGCAGGGCCAGGGCATGGTGTGTGTGACACATGATCACAACATGATTATGCCCCTTCCCTGGGCACTGGTGAGGCTGCACTTCGAATCCTGTGTTCAGTTCTGGGCCCCTCACTACAGGAGACCTTTTGGGGCTGGAGTGGGGCCAGAGAAGGGCAATGGAGCTGGTGCAGGGCCTGGAGCACAAGAGAGATGGGGAACGGCTGAGGGACCTGGGGGGTTCAGATGGAGAAGAGAAGGCTCAGGGGGGACCTGATGGCTCCCTACAAGTGCCTGCCAGGAGGATGGAGCCAGGAGGGGCTGGGCTCTGCTCCCAAGGAACAAGGGATGGGACAAGAGGAAACGGCCTCAAGCTGCACCAGGGCAGCTTTAGATGGAGCTGAGGAACAATTCCTGCCCCACAGGGTGCTCAGGCATTGGAACAGGCTGCCCAGGGCAGGGCTGCAGGCACCGGCCCTGCAAGTGTTCACACAGCGTGGAGACGAGGCCTCAGTGCCATGGGTTAGGGGTGGCCTTGGCAGGGCTGGGAATGGTTTGGCTGGATGAGCTTAAAGGGCTCTTCCAAACTGGTTGATTCTATGATTTATACATAAACATTGCGCCAGAACTTCTGAAGAACATTACTGAACCTTTCTTTTCATAACATCTTGAGGGCAGAAATAGGACTTCTCTCTGGAAGAAGGGAAGGTACCTGTAAAAAGGATTAATACGTTTGCTTTGTGCCCATGCATGACAAGGAATGATGATATTCATTTGAAAAGCTAGCATATCAATTTTGTTAGCCATTCAATAAAAAGGAGTAGCAAGAACAAATTAGTTAATGAATGAGGAAGGAGAAAGAAGAGGATTATGCACTGAATCTATAAAAATGAACTCAATTTGAATCCAACCAAAAGGACAAATTGATGGAGCAGCAGCATTTGTAAAGCACTAGATCTTCATCTGGATGCTGAGATAACACAGTGATTAATTTTGCTTCTGTCAAACATCTTGGGGTTTGCTATATAGGAATTAAAGAAATAGCATGTTTTAATAGCATAGTTTTAAAGGCTGTTTGACTATCAAAAGACATTCCTGGCACCATCAAAGAGAGATTTGAAAGCAAAGAAATGCTCACTGTATGCACCTTACCTGTCTGTTTTTACTGTGGTTTGCTTGTATGCCAAGCTGCCATCAAGGAAAACAAACTTAACCATCACATGTAAAAATTAAATCCCACAAATCACTACAACAAGTTGCCAAGTAAAAAATGAAAGGAGGAGATCTATTGGTCCATTGAAACAGATACTTTAAAAGCAAAGAGACATTGTAAAGCGATAGAAGAGAGATACAGGTAAGTGAAACAGGTTGCCAAAAGAAGTGGTAAATGCCCCATCCCTGGCAGTGCTCAAGGCCAGGTTGGACACAGGGGCTTGGAGCAGCTGCTCCAGTGGAAGGGGTCCCTGTCCATGGCATGGGGTTGGAACTAGATGATCTTAAGGTCCTTTCCAAACCAAACCATTCTGTGATTCTACTTCACAAGCACTTAACGGCAGCTTCAGAGATGAAATAAAGCATTTGCTTAACAGTTCACATGACAGATCATCCTGGGATTACAACCTACAGCAGGTATCACCCCCAGGCTGTTTTAAGTTATTTCTACTGTTTAACTGTATCAAGGAGGGGGGAAATTGTTCACTCTTATTAAAAAAGCAATTTTAGACATATAAATGTGTCTTTACCATTTTAAGGCAAATCTATTTGTCCAGATAAAACCATTTCTCATTTGTAAATATCTGGTAGGAAAACCCATTTCTTGCATTGCTGGGGAAAAAAAAAATCATCAATCTCTTATTTGCACAGCAACAGCTTCTTTTTCACACAGAATTTCACATCATCTATTTAACATCCCAGAAAATACAGAAAGCCACATTCCCATCGCAAACACCTCACTGCTGCAATAGAACTGCCAGGAAGGGAGGGAGAAAGAGTCACTGAGAGAAGAAGTATGTGCCGCAAGAGACATAAGCCACAACCATGGTATTATCTTCTATCACGTTTAATCAAATGAAAAGTCACTATGAGGATTGCCCAGAGAAGCTGTGGCTGCCCTATCCTTGGCAGTGTTCAAGGTCAGGTTGGACAGGGCTGCTCTAGTGGAAGGTGTCCCTGCCTGTGGCAGGGGATTGGAAGCAAGTGAGCTTTAAGGTCCCTTCCATCCCAACCCAGTCTGGGATTCTATGAAATAGTGTTGAATGACTTTCCTCCAAAAACATAGATCACATCCTCACTATTCAAAAATAACTTCTTCCATTCTTGTCTTTTACAACAGACACAACCAAAACCAGGTTACTTTTGTCCATATCACAAGTACAAGACTTTTTTTCTGCGACAAAAGCACTATTTCTAAATCAAAACAACAGCAGCTCATAGCAAAACAGAACCATGCAGAATCATAGGATGGTTCGAATCATAGAGTGGTTTGGGTTGGAAAGGACCTTAAAATCATACAGTTCCAAACCCCTGCTACGAGCAGGGACACCCCACGCTAGTCGCTGTTGTCCAAGGCTCTGTCCAACCTGGCCTTGAACACTGCAAGGGATGGGGCAGCCACAGCTTCTCTGGGCACCCTGTGCCAGCGCCTCAGCACCCTCACAGGGAACAGCTTCTGCCTAAGATCTAACCTGAACTTCACATATTCCAATTTGAAACTATCACCCCTTGTCCTATCACTACAATGCCTAATGAAGATGAACATAATCCTAAACAAGATTATGAGTAAATCTCCACAAATCTCCACTTTCAGAGGTTAAGAGAAAAATCTTCCTAATTCCTAGAACTGAAGAACAAGAGACAAAAATGTCAGCAGATTTAATTCCATACCATGTGGTTTCCAACCCTTAAGTCTCAAATATGAGCCTGTAATATTTCTACTACCATAGATTGTGAGTTATAGCCACCAATCATTCTGTACTTCTCAGGAACAGCTTGACCCTACAGTGAGCAATCATGTTTCGCCTCAGGCTATGTAGTTTACCTCCAATGATTTCAGAATCATCTCAAAAGATTCATTTTTCTATTAAAATGATGAATGAGCTAAATGAGGTATGTAATAAATACTGCAGGTTTGTAAACAGCCTCCTTCCCTCTCCAGAGCTAATGCCTTAACTCATTTAGGAATACTTCCCCCTGGTATTTTCTAGTGAAGTCATCCTTAAAATATGGTTAGCACAGGACTGCTTGGAAAGAGCAGGAAGGGTCAGGATATAATCTACTTATGGAAAGTAGGGGACATCCTCTTGATCAAGCTAATGAATTGAGGACAGGACAAAATGAATGCAACACTAAAGCAAAGGTCATTGTAGAGCACATGTAGGTAGCACCTAGGAGCAGTCACACAAGGATGCCAGGGGAAACACCTCAAGAGTTCAGGCACAGAGGAGTGAAACACTATTTCAACAACATGTATTCAATTATGACAATAACACAACACTCTTCAGCTTTAATCAATGGAGGAAGGCACTTTGTCCATTGATTTCAGCGCTCAGAAAAGTAAAAACTATAAATCTCAAATGCGATCTTGTGAGGCAAAAATATCCCATAATCTGATTATCACATTCACCTACGGTGCAAAAAGTGCTTTTCAATACAAGGATCCTTCTAGCCAATTGATTTTTCCGAACACAGGATTTATTAACAGGCCTTCTGGTGTAGAGAATAATTTACAAAGCAGAAAAAGAAAGAGCTTGGCAAAACCAGATTTCATTCTCTAACAGGCACTTGAATGAAAGCTTGAACAATAGATGGGGAAATATATATAATTGTACTAGGACAGACATTTCTAATGATGGCAATAATCAAATTTTAATGTTATGGATGCAGCCCATGAACAGAACAATATTTCTGTGCCTCTTCAAAAGGAAATGAGGCTCTAATGTCATTGGCAACTCAATAAAACCATTTTCCAACATACGGGGTTCTAATGACAGCTCATTTCGGTCCACACAGTGAAGCGAATATGTTAACAGTGAACTCCAAGTCATTATAAAGAGATGGAAATACAACAGGTCCTCTGCACTTTGGATAACTATTGATTTTTTTACTCCATATTCTCTACACCTCACCCTGACTCTCGTAATGACTCAAGTGATGGAACGTCAATAAACTATTTATGGCAAAGCAATCACATTTAAAGCCACTCAACGAGACTCTGCTCAACCCAACAATCCAGAGCCTTTAGATGTGCAGCAACAATCTCCAATAAGAAATACTGCAAAGGAGGACAGGTCTGCTGTGAATAAAACATAAGTGTTCTTGGAGCAGGCAGAAGTATGAGGACATCAAACTGCATTGGTCTTGGCTAAAGACCACACCAGAACCAAAATCCTTTCTGGCCAGATTGAAATAAAAAACTTATAAGAAAGTTGGGGCTGTTGAGCATGGAGAAGAGAAGTTGTGTGGAGACCTCAGAGCAGCTTCCAGTGTCTGAAGGGGGCTACAAGGATGCAGGAGAGGGGCTCTTCATGAAGGACTGTAGTGACAGGACAAGGGGTGATGGGTTCAAACTGAAACAGGGGAAGTTCAGGTTGGAGATAAGGCAGAAGCTGTTCCCTGTGAGGGTGCTGAGGTGCTGGCACAGGGTGCCCAGAGAAGCTGTGGCTGCCCCATCCCTGGCAGCGCTCAAGGTCAGGCTGCACAGAGCCTTGGCTCACATGGTCTGGTGTGAGGCATCCCTGCCCATGGCAGGGGTTTGGAACTGGATGATCTTAAGGTCCCTTCCAACCTAAACCATTCTATGATTCTATGACTATGAAATCTTCTTTCAGGAGAGATAGGCAGAAAAAATACTGTATACACGCTAAGGGTATAGAAGAAATATTTTGTTATCAGCAACACTGCTACAGGCACTTCTCAACTGTGACTTGAAGCACATGGTGCACACTGTCCTTTGGTAAAAACACTCAGGGATACTTCACAAACGTCATCTCTCAGAACTAGCTGTAAGTAAAGGTACAAAACCACTCTTCAGTGGCAAGGCCCATTCAAGAGGTTTTGATCTTCTTCCCCCAACAACTTGCCCTCCATACACAGCTTGCAATTTCCTCAACTGAGCTATTTCTGTAGGCAAGCTATAAAGCATGTTGTGGATATGTCTGCATCGGAAAAAGGCCTCCAGGCTGGATCTGGAATGCCTCTGCTCCAGTCCACATCCTCCGCACTGACACAACACAAAAAGAAGTGAACTGCATTGCAGAGATAGAAATGGGTAGGAAAAAAACAGGTAAAGAAATTCTTCATTGGCAAAGCATTGCTTATACATTAATAATTGCTTATATGTGTACACCCAAGCCTTAAAAACAAGATGGGTCACATCATTTGATAGACAAGAGGTGAAAAATAAGGCTAGTGATCTTCACAGAATCCCAGACTAGTTTGGGTTGGAAAGGACCTTAAAGCTCATCCAATTCCAACCCCTGCCATGGGCAGGGATATCTTCCACTAGAACAGGTAGCTCCAAGCCGTTAAATCAGGCCCTGAAAATTCCCACTCCTGAAGTGTTCACGGACAGGTTGAATGGGGCTTGTTCATCCTAATACTTCTCCCAAGTCAGCTCATTTCAGCATCACATATCAGCCTCCACTGCAGTAGGATCACACAGCCAGAAAGAGCGAGAAGCCAGAAGAGATGCAAAACACACCAAGTCTCACCAGCACTGCTTTTTCAAGATTAGACCCAAAGCCTGCAGGTAAGTGAAGTTAAGCTATGTCTGAGATGCCTTTCAAAACCAACAACATCTGAAGGTGTTTAAGGCATCAACAGCAGTTGGATTTATTTCTGCTCAATTAAGCAGCAACAGTTGAACAAATCTTCACACTGACCCAACAAGGGATTTCAGGGTCTGGAAACCCCACTCTGAATTGGAATTTCTACCTCGGTTGGTACAAACATCAGAATTAGTCATTTGGAAACCTCTGGATCACCCTCAGAATTGGTTTCGAAGCAGCTGACATCCCATCAGCCGCTTGTATTGAGGACTGTCCATTTGTATTGCGGGAGTCATCCCTAAGAGCTTACACAGCACATCAGTAGTTCAGTTCCCATTAGCTCATCCATCACCTCCGAGTTTCTTTCAGAGCTTTTATGAATCACACCCTGGCTTGAAGAGCTGTTATTGGTAAAACTGTCCATTTCCCTTCATGTTTTCTACTGCAAGTCCAGATCTGACACCTTGTTTGAGGAACTGTCTCCAAAGAAAAGTTTTGGCATCAAAACTTCCTCCACTCTGAAGAGATCCATGTAAAAGCAATTCAGGGTATTTAGCTTCTGCTTTAGCTTCCTTTTATCCAGGTTTTTTATTTGTATGAAGAGTTAATGCCAATTTTTAGGATGTAAACACTTCAAAATCTTTCTGACATGTTAAGCAGCAGCTGGTGTTGTAATTGTTGAAGAATGGGAAATATTACTTCAACCTAACAATTTTCTGTCTATTTGTTAAAACTGAATTAGCAGCCTTTACAAAGAAGGCAAAAATTCCTCCTTTCTAACCAGCATTTCTTCTCCTGTGCACTACTTAAACAATTTAGCACCACCAAAAGGATTAATTTTGGAGATAATGCCACTGACATTTCAGAAACACTCTTTCTCTACAAAAAAATATCTGACAGATCAAATAGGGGCTACATAAAACACAACCTTACTGTAGAAGTTCGTAAGAACATCAAATTACCCATTCTACCTGAAAAAAGCTACACACAGATATATCCCCCCTTACAGGCTTTATATATTCACCTTGGATATGAAACACAGAGAGATACAAGAAGCAATGAAGCCAGGGGAATAAAAACTGACTACTTACAGAAAGATACAAGCACAGACACAGGCTGGGGGAAACTGGATAGAGAACAGCCCTGAGGAAAAGGACTTGGGGGTGTTGGCTGATGAGAAGCTCCCCATGACCCAGCTTCAGTGTGAGCTTGAGCCCAGAAGGTGTTTTCTTCATTTCATTAGCACCATTTCTATGTCATTGTTCCAACTCCACACAAAGCAACACCACAAACCTTGAAACACCAGTTCCCAGGCTTGATAAGGTTCCAAATCAGTTAACAGCAATTCTTTGACTGCTTCATGTAGACAGTGAAGAACTTCAATATTCTAGAGCAAGTCAAAACTGCCAATAAACTTGATATAAAGGCTAAATAAACCAGTGTGATACCCATAGTAAGAATTCTCTCAAGCATTTGGCCAATGAGAACAGCCCCAAATGCTGCTCAAAAGCTCAGTACTAACTACAGCAGGAAGTGAAGCTGTAAAGCCCCCCTGGTAATTATGCAAATAATATTCCCCATTATAAATCTTTAGCTCCTCATTAGGTTGAGGCTACAAAGCCCTGCTCTCTCATGCACAATGTTAAGAATCCAAGGTTTCAAGGCATTAGACTCATGGTGCACATTGGCCATAATTCCTCCCCATTTTCCTTTGTTCCCGTATTTTAAGATGACAAAACATTAAACATTTGCTTAGCATATTCTTCAGTGATAACATAACCATAGAGGTGAAAAAGCACTGGGACACATCGGCAAGAAATACTAATACGCAGGTGTACTCAGGTAAAATTGGCTTGGTTCTAAATTGCTATATGGAAAAATAACATCAGCAAAAGATTTCTCCCTTACACAGCACAGCTAAAGCTATTTCTTACTAAAGCAATTGGTTTATTGTGTTTCCAACCAATATGCCTTAGAAGGCTTTGGTTGTATTTCAGAAACAGAGGGGCAAACATATTTATATGGTTGCTGACCTAAGTAACATAATTTTCCTAGGAATGTTCACAAATATTTTAAGCTTTTCTTGAAAATACCATTTTTTTTACTATTTATACTCATGTACTTAAAAATAAAAGCAAGAGCATATTCATACCTCAGAGAATAACAATTCTCACAAAGAAGTCAATACAGATTCAGTGTAGGAAGCAACCACTATATATAAGAAGTTATAAATCTGCCAGACATTTGAAATGGACTGAAATACACAATGTCAGTTTTCAGAGGATATTTTCCAGCCATATTTTATAACTACCTTGTCAGGAAGATTTTTATCCATCAGCTCCAATGAAATATGATTCTTTGATACAGAATTTCTCACTAAGCTGGTTCCGAGGTTTGAGACAATCATCAAAAGTTCAATTTTTTTGTTTTCTTCGAGCACATATGAGACTTCAAAATAATACTTTTCAAATTCTTATTGTTAGCCAGATTTACAGCCCAGAAATAGTATGGGCTCCCTTTAAACAGAATAGAATAGCATTTATAGAACCATAGAATGGCTTCGGTTAGAAAGGACCTTAATATCATTCAGTTCCAACCCCTGCCATGGGCAGGGACAACTTCCACTAGACCATATTGTCCAAGGTTCTGCCCAGCCTGGCCTGGAACACTGCTAGGGATGGAGTGTTCATTACTTCTCTGGGCACCCTGTGCCAGTGCCTCAGCACCCTCACAGGGAACAGCTTCTTCCTTAGATCTAACCTGAACTTCCCTATTTAAGTTTAATAAATACAAAATATAATAGAATTCTATTCTAGAAATAATTAATTTCTAGAGAAGTTCTGTGTTCTACAACTTCTTAACACAGAATAATCAAATTAAGAAAATAAACCTAGAATACCTTATTACTCTTCCTCCCTCTGAAAACGTTTAATACTATCCACACACAAGAAGACATACTCTATTTGTAGCCTTCAGAGCCTTCTAAAGGCTCTTTCTTATTCCTATGTCAGGGATATTGGTCACAAAAGAAATAAAATTGACATACTATTAACTAGTAATCAAGAAAAAACAAGAGCAACTCTGCTTTCCTTTTCCACCACTAGTTTGAAAGAAGTCTGAAGTCATGGGGGGTGGAACAGGATGATTTTAAGGTCCTTTCCAAACCATTCTGCGATCCTATGAAGGTTGCTTGAAATATCTGAGGCTTCCATAGAAGCTTCTGAACTCACAAAGCGCTGGGCCTTCTGCCGCTCCTCTTCCGTCGCAGCTCGCTCGCGGAGAATGGCTCGAGTCAAATGCTCATTTGAAGAGATCCTCTCTCGTTCCAGGAGTCGGCCAAACTCATCCCGAACATACATTTGCTCTTGTTTCAACCTACAGAAGGTGGAGGGAAACTGACATTGAAGGTGTGGCTTCTAAATAGACTTTAGAAGGACATTGGCACAATCACAGTAATACATTGTCAGCATCTGAAGACACCTAAATACAAGTATTGACTACAAATTCCAGGTGTTTCTTTCAGACTGAAGTGCTCAACTCTGAATACACAAAAGCTCCAAGCCTTAGAAACAACGTTCATTACATTGTATCAAACACAAACCTAATCTATGAGCTTTATGATACTATATTCTTAACTAATAAGAACATGTAACACAGCTCTGTTGGTTCACTGCCTTTGTTCTGCTTTTAAGGAAACCTTACACCAGGAAAACCCTTCTCCCCCCAAGCTGGTTGGTGGGGAGGATTCCCTGTTTCCACCTAAAAGCTTTGCAATGGAATAATCATAGAATAGTTAGGGTTGGAAATGACCTTAAGATCATCCAGTTTCAACCCCCCTGCCATGGGCAGGGACACCTCACACTAAATCATGGCACCCAAGGCTCTGTCCAACCTGGCCTTGAACACTGCCAGGGATGGAGCATTCACAACCTCCCTGGGCAACCCATTCCAGTACCTCACCACCCTGACAGTAAAGAATTTCTTCCTTATATCCAGTCTAAACCTCCCCTGTTTAAGTTTAAACCCATTACCCCTTGTCCTGTCACTCCCGTCTCTAATGAAGAGCCCCTCACCAGCATCCTCTGGACACACCATAAATGCAAATACAGTCTCAATTTACCAAGCTGCAAAAAGATCCAACATCCATAATAAACCTTTCTCAGCAAGTTGAGAGGATGAGATGAAGCCAGCTAGGGAATCTGTTGCACCAGAGTTAATAAAGGCACCTCCAGACCCAGAAGATCCTCAACGTTTCTGTCACAAGCTATAAATACATTGGAAATCTTCACTGTAAGACTTGATATAAGCACGCCACATCTAATTATCATGAAAATACAGGGATATAAGTTGTTTAGCTTCTAAAACTTATCTGTTGCATGTATGTTTTGACACTGAAGTCAGCATTAGGGAAGTTGGAATAGGAACGGCAGCATCAACCACTGGTTTTGAAATAGATTTTTGAAAGAGTGATGGAGAGGAAGCTTAAGTATTCTCAGTGCATTTATCTGTTGTCAAGGGAGCTTCAAGAGAACAAATTGTAATGAGGAGGGTCACTTTGTAAAAGGCACCAGCATTACAGTACATTACATGCCTCCCCAGGGAACAGATTTAAGTGAGGTGGGGAGGAAAAGAAAAGACAATTACAAGATGTATTACTTGTGTGCTCAGATACAACCCTCTGAAATGCAGCAACCAACTGGGAATCTTGATAAAAAGTTTATTAAGCAGCATCTTCAATTACTCTAGCAGGGAAAAAAAGAAGTCAGATTATGCAGACATGGACCAAATTCCATTAAGTGATTTCCCAAGGTCCCCCAAATTATTCCTGCAGCATTGCTATAACAAATCCTTCACACAATCAATGGTGCAGTCAAAACACGCTGGTTGCCTTTTCCATTGGAGAAATCATGTTGTGTCTAAGGGGGGAAAGAAGTGTCAAAATAGAAGTCTCAGCAGCTGCTTCTTGTGAGAGGCAGCAGAGAAATCCTTTAGCATTCCCTGGGACTGAAGAGAGCTCCTTCCTCATCCTTTCCAGATTATACTTCCCACAAATGGTGTTTTCCTCTTAAAAAGGCTTCTAGAGGTTTCAGAATTACAAGCGCCCCAAAATTAAACTAAAAAACTCACTTAAGCATTTGCATCTGATTTTTGGCACATTATCCCTGTACTTGACACAAGCTCGGTTAAGTCTTCTCAAGTCTTCTCCTTGTCTTTGGAATAATGAACCTTTGTGAGATGTCCTCTTGCAAAAGCAGATCAGTTATGCTAACACTTAAAAAGAATGGGTTTGTATTGATAAGATAAGCCCTGAGTAGCCTAACACAGCTGCTGTCACATTCAGCTTGCCTGCTCAGTACACTACAGAGGGATGGGATCCTTTTTCTACTCTTGCCTAAAAACCATGTGCTGTAAGCTTGCTGCAAGATGCTGGTCTTATGAAAGCTGTCCCTGCCCGAGGCAGGAGCTTGGAACTGGATGAGCTTTAAGGTCCCTTCCAACCCAAACAGTCCGTGAATCAATGACAACACAGACACTCATCTATGTTCACAACTCAACTCCTACCCCTGCAGTGAGCCACTAAAAGGCTTTTCAGACCCTCTGACACTCCTCAGAATTAGCTGACAGAACCACAGTGGTGGTCATGGCCATGCCAGCAAGAGAAGGGATGGAGACATAATGCTGGCTTCCCACAAACAGAGAGCTCAGGGCAAGAGTTGCTAGTTCAACCTTAACCAGCCCATTTATAATGAATCCAGATATCTCAATGCTACCTTGTAGACACGCCAGGTTTGAGGATCTCCTTGGCCAAGAATAGCTGCATCCTACCACAGCAGAAGAGTAAAGAATGGGGATAGGACACCCAAAACTGGCACCTATGAAAGCCCTGCCAAAGTTGTATAACCCCACATCTGATCTTTAAACTACTGGTTTCTAAGTACACCATGTGATGAAAATCCCAGAAAGAAGATTCTGTGCTCTACCTCTCCGGCTGTCACATCTTACTGTTGCTGCTGAACCAATCCCTCAAGGGAATTTCATCACAATGAACAGGAGTGCAAGGAAAGTCCCTCACTTCCAACTTCCACCTTTGGTAATAACATAGATCTGTTTTAACAAATTACTATCTGTCCATCTCTTTTTTTCCCGATTCCACATAGAAAATGGTATTTCTGAACAGTTAAGTGATGTCTTCCATCCCAGCAGATGAATATGAAAGCCAGTATTTAATACTAACCTGCTCATCAATACCAATAATGATGTGAAACATCTACATCAGAACTGGAAAGATTGAATCTGTGTCGTTCATACCCTGTCATCCAAATTTAGTTTTGTAGTTACAGACCACTCCTCTTCCTTAAAATGGGATTTCTTGATGTTGTCCAAAAATCAAAGGATCCCATCCTGGTTTGGGTTGGAAGGGACCTTAAAGCTCCTCCAGCTCCAACCCCTGCCACAGGCAGGGACCCCTTCCACTGGAACAGCTGCTCCAAGCCCCTGTGTCCAACCTGGCCTTGAGCACTGCCAGAGATGGGGCAGCCACAGCTTCTCTGGGCACCCTGTGCCAGCGCCTCAGCACCCTCACAGGGAACAGCTTCTGCCTATCGTCTAATTTCAATCCAGTTTAATAAACATCTAGGATCAGAACACCCAATCACAAGCTGTACAGCAAGCATTTTACTGATTTTTTTCTTCCTTCCTTGCATGGAAGGAAGGAAAAGAAGAAATCTATACTATTTCATAATCAAATTTCATGCAATTTAGGCCAAAAAGGTACATGGTTTATGTTCTTCAAAAACATTCAAGCCTGCCTTAGTCACAGCAGCATCTTAAAGCAAGAATCAGAAGTCTTTCCCATCTACTCTAATCCCCATTCATGTGATCAGTAATGTACCTTACCATACCTACAGAACAAAATACAACTACATAACTTCCTGAAGCACCTTTTTCCTCCAGGGCAAATTCACTCACAACGGAATTCCTCAATACCCATCTCACCTGACTGGAAATCATCAGAGCTTAAACAAAAAGTGGGGTTTTGAAGTAATTTACATGTATTTGAGTTACATGATTGGGTGGCTGGGAGGGACTTAATAAAACAAACACAAGGCACATAGTGCTGATCCCAAACATTTCCTTGCATCATCTTACAGAAGTTTTCTTCCTTGACATTGCAAATTCATTTTACTGGCATCCAGCATCTACTGCTGCTGAATAAAGGCAAACATCAGCTAAATCTAAAGTAATAAATTATATTATTATCCAGCCCAAAGTAAAACAAATAGATACATATCTACAATTTATAAGGAATTAAACAGCACAACTCATCGGTACGGTCCACTAGTCCATGTATTCCATGTAAATAGATCATTTAAAATGACAGTTTTAATTACAACCAATATAAAGGCTCAATGGAATGGTTTTCACATTCAAGCATAAAACTCAAGAGACAAGAGACATTATGCATTACACTGATCATTTATACAGAAAGTGGGGTTAGAAGTGCTGCTGCAGCAGAGCAGGCTGCTGGCTATACATTTTTCTTTACAGTTGGTAGTTTGAGTAAAATCCCTCTAAATCATTAGGAAATACTGTTCCAAGATGTGTCCTGCTATTTACAGGAGGTGATTTAATGAAATACAGTATGCAATGCTATCACTTTTCCATAGTGCTAGTTGAAAAACACACATAAGGCATTAACAAAAAACCTCAATGTACTGAAGTTTGGATTTACACTTGAGAGTATTTCATGCTCTCAACTGTTACATTGCAGACAGTCAGACACAAAACCCAACAACTCCTGCATTTCTAAAGCATTGCTTTTTAGGACTTCAATGACAAGATAATGCTATAAAGAAAAATCTATGTACTTGTACTTTGTGCAACTGAGTAACCAAGCTGCCAATGATTAAGTCACTTCTAACCCCTAAAGCTTCTGCCACTCAAATCCTACATCTTCTCATCCATCCTTTAAACGCTTGATGATTGTCTCTTCCTTTACCAAATGGGAAGTACAGTCCACAGCTCTCACAGAATACTGCTGTCATCCAGGCTGGAAGGGACCTCAATGTGATCATCTGGGTTAAATGCCCTGCTGTTGTTATGGAAGTATTGTAAAACCACCTCTGCCTTTTCAGAGAATCCCAGACTGGTTTGTGGTCAAATGGACCTTAAAGCTCCTCCAGTTCCAACCCCTGCCACAGGCAGGGACCCCTTCCACTGGAGCAGCTGCTCCAAGCTCCTGTGTCCAACCTGGCCTTGAACACTGCCAGGGATGAGGCAGCCACAGCTTCTCTGGGCACCCGGTGCCAGCGCCTCAGCACCCTCACAGGGAAGTACTTCTGCCTTAGATCTAACCTTAAATATATGTGGTCAGAAGATGCAGCCAGTTTCAGTCTCCAACTACAGCACAGCAGAATTAGAAAACAAAAGAGCATCTCTGATGGGACAGCCTGTTCTCTGTATCTCCTAAGAAATGCAAAAATACATTAAAAGAGACATAACAAAACTTTGCTGCAGTCTGGAATAAAAAAGCCATCCTTTTCAGGTCCATTTGCAAATGAGTTCAAGACAAAGATAAAACCATTAATTTTATCACATCCACTTGTGACATGGCCCTGTAATGGTGCACAGCATGACCCATGTTGGCCACACTAGCAAGATGAATAATTTAATTCTCAATCCAAAAGAATTCACTCTGCTGTTTACTTCAAAACATCCATTTATGTCCTTCTTGAGAAACACCTGCAGATGTGAAAGACTCCCATGAAGGGAAAAGCACCTTTTAATTCACACCAGCAGCAACACGTGAAGAGATGTTGAAAAGAAAATACACATTAGGCTGGGGGTTTGATGGCCATTACATGCTCTATTCCAAATTAAGACTCCATAGGAAACCTGAAATTGGGAAACAATTCTCTAGTAAAAGCAAATGTAGGAATTTATCATTTGCAGCCCTTACTTGCAGAGCTTGAAAATTTATTATGCTATCAAAGATTAAACGTTTGCTTTCTGTTGCCTGTCAAGGGAATGATTACTTGCCAGTTGTGGTGTCTTTATTACAATCTCCAGGCTGCACAATCTGATGGATCTGCGGTGATCCAAGATAAACTCATTCAAGTTCAAACCATGAACTGTGTCATTTTTCATTACCTCCAGCCAAGCAAAATCAAAATATTTCCTGTTTCAGGGTCCACTATCAGGAAAATCATCCTCTTTTCTATAAAATGCAGAAGAAACTGAAGAGGCACCAGTCTTTCAGGTTGGAAATGGTTGTTAAACTTGAACTCCATGTATGAAGAAATAAATAAAGCATTTCAGTATCAAAAAATCATAGGATCATAGGAAGATTTGGGTTGGAAAGGACCTTAAGATCATCCAGCTCCAACCCCTGCCACAGGCAGGGACACCTTCCACTGGAGCAGCTGCTCCAAGCCCCTGTGTCCAACCTGGCCTTGAACACTGCCAGGGATGGGGCAGCCACAGCTTCTCTGGGCACCCTGTGCCAGCGCCTCAGCACCCTCACAGGGAACAGCTTCTGCCTTATCTCCAACCTGAACTTCCCCTGTTTCAGTCTGAACCCATCACCCCTTGTCCTATCACTCCAGTCCCTGATGCACAGCCCCTCTCCAGCATCCTTGTAGCCCCCTTCAGACACTGGAAGCTGCTCTGAGGACTCCACGCAGCTTCTCTTCTCCAGGCTCAACAGCCCCAATGTTCTCAGCCTGTCTCCATACAGGAGCTGCTCCAGCCCCTGAGCATCCTCGTGGCCTCCTCTGGACTTACTCCAACAGCTCCATGTCCTTCTACACATTCTTACAATAAGAAATTCGTTCACTAATGCTATTTTGCCAATTTTACCCATCGTCCTTCTTCTTTCATGATCTCTGAACATTTCTTTACGATATTCCCACTGACTAGAACTGAGTATATGTTTACAATGGAAACTGTTCCTCATTTTTGCTCCCTTTGACACTAGCAAGTTTGTTAATGCATTCTGACAGACTTGCACAACATCCAAATCTGTTTTGAACAATACAGTTTAGGCCATGATGCAATATTAATGAATGAATAATGTTTCTGAGTACTGAGTTTCAATATTTAATGAGTGCATGCTGAACACACCATAGAAAGCTGCGGTTGAATATCACTGTAGCTGACAAGGGATTTGAAAAGATGAGAGACACACAAGGAAAACAACTCTAACCTGAGCTAAGGTCTGAGGAGTGTGAAATAGATATTTCTCCTACTCAGTTACTAGTAGCTGATTTTTCACCTGACCTCAAAGTCAGATAAATCATCTGAAGTCCATCTGCCTCTACACAACATAGTTAAGGCGTAAGATTCAGAAACAAGTTATCCAAAGGGCAATGCCTTTTTTCTTCTCTAAAGTCACAGAATAACAACACTAAGAAGTTCTTCTATTTAGAAGTTACTTTCTAGAAATATTTACACATTAATATTTTCTATATGTAGAATCCCAGACTGATTTGGGCTGGAAGGGACCTTAAACCTTATTCAGTTCCAATCCCCATGCCACAAGCAGTGACACCTTCCACTGTAGCAGGTTACTCCAAGCCCCATTCACCCTGGCCATGAACAGTGCCAGGGATGGGAAAAACAGGTCTTAATCACAACAGCTTTGCACAAAGCAGGTGAAGGGGACTATTCCAGAGGAGGGCCACGAGGATGATCAGGGGACTGGAGCACCTCCCATGCGAAGATAGGATGAGAAAGCTGGGGCTGTTGAGTCTGGAGAAGATGTCGTGGTTTAAACCCAGTCAGTCACACAGTCCCTCTCTCATCCCCCCGCCCCCTTTTTGCTCTCCCCCTGCTCCCGGAGAGATGGGGAGGAGAACCAAAAGAATATAACTCCCACAAGTTGAGATAAGAGCAGTCCAGTAACTAAGGTATAACACAAACCACTGCTGCTACCACCAATAATAATAATGATAAGGGAAATAACAAGGGAAGGGAATATAACCACTCACCACCTGCCAACAGATAACTCGCCCCACCCCACCCGACCCAGCACTGACAGATACCTCATCCAACCCCCAGAGCTCCAGCCCTTCTGGATAACTCTCAGTTACATCCTTGGCATGACGTGCTGTGGTGTGGAATACCTCTTTGGCTAGTTTGGGTCAGGTGTCCCGTCTCTGCTTCCTCCCTGCTTCCCCTCCTCCCTGGCAGAGCATAAGACTCAGAAAGTCCCTGGTCAGACCAAACATTTGAGCACTAATTAAAACCATCGGTGTTATCAGCACTGTTCCCAGGCTGAATGTCAAAACTACAGCACTGCACCAGCTACTAAGAAGAAAAATGACTGCTAGTGCTGAACCCAGGACAGAAGGCTGCATGGAGACCTCATAGCAGCCTTCCGGTATGTGAACGGGGGCTATAGGGATGCTGGGGATGGACTCTTCTTTAGGGACTGTAGTGACAGGACAAGGAGTAACAGGTTAATACTGAAACAGAGGAAGTTTAGATTGGATATAAGGAAGAAATTCTTCACTGTTAGGGTGGTGAGGCCCTGGAATGGATTGCCGAGGGAGGTTGTGATTGTTCCATCCCTGGTGGTGTTCAAGGACAGGTTGGACAGAGCCTTGGGTGACATGGCTTAGTGGCAGGTGTCCCTGTCCATGTCAGGGGTGCTGGAACTGGATGATCTTGGGGTCCTTTCCAATCCTAACTATTCCATGATTCTATACCTAACATTAGTAGCAACCCCACTCTAAGTTCATTGACAAACTCACTAGAAATGATCGAGAGCTCTCATGATTATGGTGCCTGCAGGAAGAGAGCAGATCAAAGGTACCACTAACAATTCCAATCCCTGTCCCATGCAACACTTCAAAGTAATGTAACTTCTCCAACACACCATCCCTCTGCAAAAGCAAGCCGTTCAAATCCAACCTGATGGATTCCAGAGCCAGGAACCAGCTTCCCACCTTACTGCAGAAGCAAAGTGCAACTACTTACCAGCATCACTAAACCCCCACTGCTGATTTACCACAGCTGTAAGTAGCCAAGGAAGTTCTAACAACTCAAGAGAGAAGCTAAAATAAATGAGAAGGAGGAAGAGTGAAAGAGAGGCCAATTACACACTCACAACATGGGTTGGGAAGGTCTTTTTATCCTCTGATGAGGTCCAGCAGCATCTCTGCAACATGCAGTAATATAATGAAAACAAATATGAACGTTACCCCTTTCATGTGGGGATTTTTTGCCTATATACCTCAAACTGCACACAGTAATCTGAATGAGATTTTCCAGTGATCTTAAACTATATTGCTGTTACTTTTCTATGCTTGCACTTCTATATTTAACAAGAACTCCACTATTTTATTCCATATCCTCATGGTGAACTACTCCTTAAGGCTGGCCATACACATAAAGTAGCACTTCATTCATTACAAATTCTACTGAAAACATAGAAGTGCTAAGTGATACCAAAATTTATCCCCAAGCAACAAGTAGGCTTTTCCCATAAACTCCTCCCTCCAATATGTCCCATCCCACACTTGTCTTTTGTCAGCCACAAACTGTATGACAATTCACAATCCAGGAGTGCAGCCCACTCTGAGATCTGCCCTGGGAGCAGCTCTGTGGGAAGGGAGCTGGGGATCCTTGTGGACACAAGTTCAATAAGAGTGAACAGTGAGCAGCTGTGGCAAAGAAATCCAACAGGATGCTGGGGAACATCAACAAGGGCATCACCAGCAGAGATAAAGATGTTGTTGTCCCACTCAGTGCTTGTCAGGCCACACGTGGTTCAATTTTGGTCCCTGCTCCACAAAGAGCTGTGGATAGGCTGGAGAAGGGCCAGAGCCACAAAGATGATCCAAAGACTTGGAAGCTGTGTGAGGAAAAGCTGAGAGAGCTGCAGGTGTCCAGCCTTGAGAAAAGAAGGCTCAGAGGAGACCTTATCCCCATGTTCCAGTATTTAAAAGGTGGCTACAAAGAAGATGGAGGCTCTCTTTTGATAGGAGTCACATGGAAAAGACAAGGGGCAATGGATACAAGTTACTGCTGGGGAAATTCTGACTGGACACAAAAGGAACATTTTTCACCATGAGAACAATCAGCCACGGGAATAATCTCCCAGGGAAGTGTTGGGTTCTCTAACACTGGATGCTTTTTGAGCTGCATGGGCACCCTGAGGCATCTAGTCCAGACCATGCTTTGTCTAGATAAGCTGGACCAGATGATCCTTAAGGTCCCTTTCAAAGTGGTATTCTATAATTGTTACATTAGTTCTGGACATGTCCAGCAGCACTAACAAGGAAGGCAAGGTATTAAGTGCTTTGCTTTACTCTTTAGGCTAAAGTCTATTATCCAGTCCAAGAAAACACCGACCTTACTGTTAACCAAGATAGTTCGTATTGGGTTCCACCTTCCCCCACTCAACCATTTCTTCCCATTCCCTCAATTATCCCATACTTAAATACTTCTCAAATCAACCATGAGTGCAGGTAATGACATTCATTTGAACATGTTTATTCATTTCCCTTGTCCAGCTGCCTTCCAGCATCAGCACAACATCCGTCAACTGAAGCAATCTTTGCTAATGGCCATGTTAGTTGGTGTGCGGGTCCTTGATCAAAAGATCAAAGACACTAATTTCAAACCTTCTAATTCCATCCAGCTCTTCCATTCATCAATGATAATTCCATGGACAGCTTCTTACTGTGCACTGCAATATGGATACCGACTTGACAGTCTGATGCCCGCTCACCCCCTGTAGAAATGGGTTGAGTTGACTTTATTAAGATACTTTAGTTATGGTGGGGGTGCTGGTGGGTGCTGAGAGAAAGTAAGGGGGAGGGAAGGTTGTTTAATGAGATTTAATAATTACACTTCATAAAGCCACTGTTTTTAAAATATGTGCATATAGAGCAGCATTATACAAAGACAGAATAGAGGAACAAATCTCTACCTTTATGCCAGAGGCATAATCACTGAATATCACTCCTCCTGGGATCTGCAAAAGCAGTCATGAAATTATGACAATATTAATTATCCCTTAAAATGAAGTGACAGTTATAAAATGTATTAGTATTTTTAAGTGTTTCTCTGCTACATCTACTCATATCATCTGATGGGGCCTACGAGGATGCTAGAGAGAGACTCCTTATCAGGGACTGTAGCAACAGGACAAGGGGTGATGGGTTCAAACTGAAACAGGGGAAGTTCAGGTTGGAGATAAGGCAGAAGCTGTTCCCTGTGAGGGTGCTGAGGCGCTGGCACAGTGTGCCCAGAGAAGCTGTGGCTGCCCCATCCCTGGCAGTGTTCAAGGCCAGGTTGGACACAGGGGCTTGGAGCAGCTGCTCCAGTGGAAGGGGTCCCTGCCTATGGCAGGGGTTGGAGCTGGATGAGCTTAAAGGTCCTCTCCAACCCAAACCCATCCGGGGTTCCATGATTTGCTACTTTACAAAATGAAGGAGCTCAGCTGTTTGAAAGCAAAGGCTTGTTTAAAACTGCCAAGAGGGGGAAATAGTTTCTCTCCTCCCTATCTGAATCTAAAATTATGAAGCAATATTATTTTTGTTAATGTTCTCTCCAAATAAATTCCCTGGTTTAAAGTCGTTTTCCCATCTCTTCTGGAAATAAACTTAAGGATGAAGCTTGGAATACAAGTTGTCAGTTGATATGTCAACTTTCAAATTCGAAGTGAAAAATATTCCCTTGAAATTGGAGTTTATAAAGGTAGGAGTGAATTACAGCACTGCCTCCTCCAATTTCCACTTCCCGTCTCCAAGATTCAGCTCTGCATATACTGAGAACAAGACATAATGGTGTTAATGGAGAATCGGAGCAGCAGGAATCCTGGGGAGTAACTCTACCATTGCCAAATAGCAACCAGCCGGGCCTTGAATGTCTCCAGGGATGATGATCCACTTCCTCTCTGGGAAAAAAGTCTTCACCCGTAAATCTTGGCTTCTTCCCTTGCCCACAGAGGAACAGTTTTCACCCAGCCTGACCCTTCTCACTCCCTCTTATCCTATGAGGGAGCAGGATCATTAATCCATAATCCTCCAGACCTCACTAATGTTGTATCTATTCAAGAATGTATTCACTTTAAATCTTTTCATGTGTGTGAGATCAGACAAGGGAAACTTCTGCTGTGACAGGGGAAAAAGAACCCAACCTTAGAGCTGGCATGACAAGGCAAGGCGATGAGGAAGAGTTCAATCTCTGGAAGCAAGGCCACAACTTGCTGCTCTCTCCCTGTGTCATACCACATGTTGTCAACCCTGACCGAAGTTGCCTTTTGAACACTCAAAATAGGTATATAAAAACATCATTATGTTCTTATAATGTTACACACACCAAACTGCTCTGTGTTACCTTGGTAAATGAACAGCACTCACCACTGCTCACCACTCTGATTTCACACTCACAAAAAGAAAAAGCTTCTCTGCTATATTAGTGACTATTTTGATTCATCTCTTCACTAACTTTACATATTCAAATATGGAAGAAGACAGTGATGCACAGACACATTCAGAGACAAGAGGCCCTTATAAGATGTCACATAGGCCTTTCTGTCCAGTTTAGATGCAATTTCATAGAATCCCAGAATGGTTTGGGTTGGAAGGGACCCTTAGAGCTCATCCAGTTCCAACCCCTTCCATGGGCAGGGACCCCTTCCACGGGCAGGGACCCCTTCCACTGGAGCGGCTGCTCCAAGCCCCTGTGTCCAACCTGGCCTTGAACACTCCCAGGGATGGGGCAGATTTATGCCTTATTTCTAACTTAATTTATTACTATCTTCCAAAGTCCTGTTTTATCACTATAAAATATCCAAGCTTTCCTCTCTCAAATCAATAGCTGGGGTTTCTTTAGACACACTTGAGTGTCATATACACAAAGGTTAAGCTTCTCAGCATTTGTGAACACAAGTCATGCTGTATAAAGGTGTATGAACGACAGCATAATCATCCACAGACTACATCAATGTAGCAGCAGTGACAAAAGAGATTTACTTCAGTAGCCCTTCTCACTGCAGAGCGTGTCCAGCCTGGCCTTGAGCACTGCCAGGGATGGGGCAGCCACAGCTTCTCTGGGCACCCTGTGCCAGCGCCTCAGCACCCTCACAGGGAACAGCTTCTGCCTAAGAGCTCAGCTCAGTCTCCCCTCTCTTGGGCAGGTTCAAGCCATTCCCCTTGGCCTGTCCCTACAGGCCCTTGTCCCAAGCCCCTCTCCAGCTTTCCTGCAGCCCCTTTAGGCACTGGAGCTGCTCTCAGGTCTCCCCTTCAGGAGCCTTCTCTTGTCCAGGCTGCCCCAGCCCAGCTCTCTCAGCCTGGCTCCAGAGCAGAGCTGCTCCAGCCCTCGCAGCATCTACATGGCCTCCTCTGCACTCGCTCCAACAGCTCCACCTCCCTCTTGTGCTGGGGGCCAGAAGAAGCAACCTCACCCTTACACTGAATGACCAGCAGAGGCAAGCTTTGATGGAAAGCTATTGTACCAACTCTTCTGCTCCTAAATGAGATTATCAATTGGGTAATACCTTTAAATGCCTGGGGTTTGGATTTTTTTGTGACAGTACAGTCACTTGTGCCAGAAGATTTTAAACTCTTACTCTTGACTTAAGATAAGTCCAAACCATTATAATCACTTTACTGCTTTCAAGTATTTAAAATCACAGAATCACAGAATGGCTTGGGTTGGAAAGGACCTTAAGATCATCCAGTTACAACCCCCTGCCATGGGCAGGAACACCTCATATTGAACCATGGCACCCAAGGCTTCATCCAACCTGGCCTTAAACAGCACCAGGGATGGAGCATTCACAACTTCCCTGGGCAACCCATTCCAGTGCCTCAGCACCGTCACAGTAAAGAATTCCCTCATTATATCTAACCTGAACTTCCCCTGTTTCAGTTTAAACCCATCACCCCTTGTCCTATCACTACAGTTCCTGATGAAGAGTCCCTCCCCAGCATCCTTATTTCCAGCTTTCTGTCTCACTGTCAGCAGTAGAGAAGATGTAATTTCCAGGCTGTTTTCTCACTTAATCTAAACACTATATCAAGAGGTCCCTGTGGCAGGAGACTCCATTACAAGTGTTTGCAAACACAGGAGCTTTCTGTGCCCCATGAGAAGAACACTGTGAGAAAAAGCCAGTCTCCCAGTTCAACACAGGTAATTCCCTAGGAAAACAGTAGTTTCAGGAGAAAATAGATCTACTTCCAAAAAGTTCTCATGGAATTTAGTGCACTACCCATCTGAAATGAAGATCCATTAATATGCTCTTCATAAATTTACCTCAGTAGAATGAATATTCTAAATCAATCATTTTCTTTTTCTTCTCTTCTGCCAGTAAACTCGAATAAACATGTTATTAAACAGAAATCAATAGCGAGCTTAAAAATATACAGTAGCACAGAAGGAGGTCAAGCCCTGCTATTGATTTTAATATAACATTTTTGGTGTGTAGCTTCCCAAAGGGTTCTTCTCCAATCTCACATTTCATTCTTCTCTCAATTTACATTTTCACTGGTGGATTTGCTGCTCTCTTCTGCAAACGCTGTCTAACCCAAGAAGTTTCCTAAGAGCTTGTCATCAATGCAATATACTGCTGAGACATGACAAAACAAGGTCGGGGGGAAGCACACATCTGAGTATCAATTAAACCTTAAAGTGAATTGCAGTTACGGAGGGACCCTCCCCCAAGCACAACACCAACACAAAAACACATACAGAAGGTAATGGCTGCAATCTCAGCACCTACCACAGCGAGCCACCTTTGTGCACCAGCATGTACGTGGCTTTAAAAGCCAATTTAGAGTTGAGAGAGATTTTCTTTAAACAGATGAGGATGTTTAGAACTAGAGAGGTTGCAATAAGTTATCCAGCTAATGACAGCTAAAATGCCACACGCCGTATGGAGCCCAGCAAGCCAAGCAGAACAGACTCCAGTAATTCATTACTAGGGAGTGTTTGGAAATCTATCATCTGTATTACGAAAGGAAAGCATTTTTCCTGTGGCTTTCAAAACAAAAGTTGCCAAAGTCATCACAGGAGACTACAGAGTCAAAACACAGCAGAGCTTAAGAGTTATCAAAAGAACTGCAGAATGGCTGGGGTTGGGAAGGACTTTAAAGCTTATCCAGTTCCAACCCTCCGCACACGCAGGGACCCCTTCCACTGGAGCAGCTGCTCCAAGCCCCTGTGTCCAACCTGGCCTTGAGCACTGCCAGGGATGGGGCAGCCACAGCTTCTCTGGGCACCCTGTGCCAGCGCCTCAGCACCCTCACAGGGAACAGCTTCTGCCTTGTCTCCAACCTGAACTTCCCCTGTTTCACTTTGAACCCATCACCCCTTGTCCTGTCACTACAGTCCCTGATGAAGAGTCCCTCTCCAGCATCCTTGTAGCCCCCTTCAGACACTGGAAGCTGCTCTGAGGTCTCCACGCAGCCTTCTCTTCTTCAGGCTGAACAGCCCCAACTTTCTCAGCTCGTCATTTTATTCATTTTCTAAACTATTATTTATTTGACAGTTCACATTTCAAAAGCACAGATTCTTCACCCTAATTTTAAGACACAAAGGTTTTACAGGAGTATTTTAATATGTAACATCTTCCCCACTAATCTTTAGTCAAATAAAGGGAACACTGCCAACACTACTCCCTATAAAATATAACATCAGGAATATGACACGCCAGTCTGCTCCCTACCTTTCACAGCCCAATTCACTACCCATGAAACCTGAATTATTGAATACTTGCTGGAAGTTATTGAAAGGAGTCAAATGGCAAAATACTGGAGTTACAAAACAAAACATTTCCATGTCGTAATCACATTTTGCTCAACTCTTGAGCAGTCAACACGAAACTTAAATCTAACCCAAGTTTTCCTGTCAAAGTGCAGTTCAAAAGAGGACAGATTTCATTGTAACATATTGATTTCCTTTATTGCTGACTCAAAAAGAAGCCTGATTTTTTTTTCTGGGACATTTATATAGTCCTATCTAATTATAGACTCCATCAACCTAACTCAATTAAACAGGAATATAATGATGTGTAGGAAACAACTCAGATATATGCAGACAATTTAAATAGTACTAATTACATTCTCATTTCTTTAATCCATCATAATGAGCCTTTCTTCCCATTCTCAGAACAGAGGACAATGTGGAGGTTAATATTTATATTCAGTGTGTAATCATCTATACAGGAAAATCAGTACAATAAAGTACAAATGAACTCACAAGTCAGTTCATTGCGCAGCCAGCTCCATTCCAAATTCCAATAGGATTTTTTCCATTGCTAATAAAGCCACAGTACCATAGCAGACATTGCAGAATATGCTTCAGAACTGCTGCATCCAAAATCTGCCACTGCGTTCTGTATGACCCTAACCAGTCTTTCACATAACCTTGGAGAAAACATGCTTAAGAAAGTTCCGTTTCAATATACAGGAAGATATTGAAAGAGTTTTCTACTAGTAAACTGTTTTAATTCATTACCTTCTATCTTCAAAGCAGTTCAAAACATACTGCAGCTCACAGAAATACTTAGAATTCACAGAAATAACTACCATTTCTATTGCTGTTAGGATATACCCTTTGATCACACAGATGGGTTACAGGTAACCCACCTCTGCATTGCTCTCAAGCTATTTCCATCTCTACACCACAAAGTGAGCATTTGGACTCAAAAGAAAATCAAAGATTGAGTGTGAGAGACTGCAAAAAGAGTCAGGCTCATGAGGTCAAAAGGGATATAAAGCCACATTTTGTACAAGCTCTGCAAAGAAACTTCAGTTAATTTGTTGGTTTAACATGTATTTAATATCAAAACTTGCTATATTAGCCAAAGGTCTTACCTACCTTTTTGTCTTAGGGCACAGATTTCAACTAGTTACAGTAAGTAAATCAATAACAGTAATAAAAGCATTGAGTACACATTTGTGTTCAAGATTGTGATTAACAAACCAACCTTCTCTTTTGAGCTTCAGAGTCCCTCCTGGCTCGTTCTAACGCCAGTTCTTCAGCTATTCTCTTCTTCAGTTGTTCATCAATAACTATAATTAAAAGAAAATGAAGAGAAATGTTAACACAAAGTATTTCTAATTACAGAAAAACACTGCATAATACAGTGCTCTATTTTCTTCTTTCTAAAGCAGCTGCAATGCTTTCTTGTGGTTTAACCACCTTTCAAACTTAAGAGACACTAGATGGCCTTTAAAAACTACTCTTATTGAACAACTTTACTCTCAGAAGAATCTTTCAAAGAGTAAAACCCATACAGTGTATGTTAAATACATTTTTCTTATGAAATATGCCTTTATAAAGTAAAACTGGAGAGGATGCAACTGAGACCTAAATAGTCAAGTCATAAGATTTTGAGGTTCATTCATATGCAATCAAGAGAAACATCTTCCTGTGCAATTAATCAAGTACTTTTAGACATATATTATACCCAACAAAGTATTTACAACATCCTAAATATCTATCTTCCCTGTTAGAAACAGATTTTGCCTCAAACTCTCCCAATCTGGTTTAAACAAGCAGATATGGGAAAAAGCTTTTCTTCACTTAGATGACGCCAGATGAACCAGTTGAAAGGCTGGATAAGAACTCAAACAGAAGCAACTTCAAGTGTATGAACAAACTTTTCAACATAGAAGTAGGAAAGTATGAGAGCCACTAACCCTACACACTTGAAAGACACCTGTAAAGCTACAAACTCTGTTCAACAAGGTTTTGAAACACAAACCAAGTCCATTCCCAACTCTTTGATATTCAAGAGCTCAGTCATACAAACTACTACACTGATACCATTCAGTATTCACTATCTCCACATCCATAAGCAATTGTATATTTGTGAGCCAAAGAGATCAGTAGTATATTGTTGTTACTTCCTTTAATAGAAGTTATGGCAATAAAAGTTTCCATGATTCTCAGAAGAAAACATTGAAACATTTTTCCAACAAGGAAAAACTCTGGAGATGTGTTATCTCTATCAAATATTAAGTGACACACACATAGCAGGAAGTAAAGAGAGGAGAAAGAAAATAGTCATCTAGTAAGAAAGAGTAACATTTTCCAATTGGGAACATATATTAGCTTGATAGCCAGAAGTTATGCCAACTTCACTGGAAAAGCATGAATCTCTATCATTCCCCCAGGTCCTATATCCCTACAGGCCCTTGTCCCAAGCCCCTCTCCAGCTTTCCTGCAGCCCCTTTAGGCACTGGAGCTGCTCTCAGGTCTCCCCTTCAGGAGCCTTCTCTTGTCCAGGCTGCCCCAGCCCAGCTCTCTCAGCCTGGCTCCAGAGCAGAGCTGCTCCAGCCCTCGCAGCATCTCCATGGCCTCCTCTGCACTCGCTCCAACAGCTCCACGTCCCTCTTGTGCTGCTGCCCCAGAGCTGGATCAGGGCTGCAGGGGGGGTCTCCCCAGAGCACAGCAGAGGGGCAGGATCCCCTCCCTGAGCTGCTGCTCACGCTCTGGGGGTGCAGCCCAGCACATGGGGGGGTCTGGGCTCAAGCACTCACATGGGGAGCTTCTCATCAACCAACACCCCCAAGTCCTTCTCAGGGCTGCTCTCAGTCCAGTCTAGCCCAGCCTTTGTGCTAGGGTTTTCCCCTATGCAGGTGCAGAACCGTGGACTTGGCCTTGTTTAACTCCATGAGGTTCACATGGGCTGACCGCAAGTTCCTACTGCTAAAATGTGTAATCTCACTCTAAAATGCCAATCACTTGAGTGTGATATAGATATTGAATTCAGAGCAATACAACCCTCATCTGCCTTCAGAATCAGTAACAAAACCACTTCCTTAGGTAATTAGAAACCAGACAACTACTTTTTCAAGCACTATAACATGAAGCAATTGCAATACAACAAGCAGTCTCCTCAGAGATTACATTTGTATAAAGTATTTATGTATGAAAACAGCATTCAACAACTGTTGCCAGATGGAAACTTGAGGAGATACTGGGGCTGAGGCGCAAAAGCTAGCACCCTCCTTTTTGTACCAAGCTGATAGTTATAGTATTTGCCCAGAAAGTAGAACATCTGGAATTTAGATCCTCCTAAGATGGATGGGTTTGAGTCCATGTATCATGTATACTCCAGTGAAAAGCTCCAAACACCAAGCTACCATCTAATTTCAGCAGATAAACCATTCATTTCCTTTTTCTTTGACAAATACAGCTAAAGAAAAAGGCTCTTAGAGAGTTCTAGTGATTAGAAAATGTTAACAGACAGATGTTAGGACCCCCTTTTGGAACCAGCTATCTTACATTAGGCACCAATCAGGTCTTAAAAACTAGAGACATGAAATGACCTCTGCTCCAGGAGTTGGCTTTATCTGCAAATATGATCCAACATCATTTGCTCATGTTCCCATTAGAGTTAATAGATGCCAGCGTTCAATTCTTCTCATCCTAATGTAGGCTTATGAAATAGTGAATTTTATGAATGAATGAAGCAGCTTCATCAACTATATGGGAGTCTTGGCCAAGTAATTCAGTTATAAACATCTTAAGTCAAGTAGAATGAATCAATATCCATCTGGCAGATGCAGCCACTGCTTAGATGGCAGAAAGAGTTGCCTTGGGGAACGGTGGGGGATCACTTACAAACAGCAAGTGAGATCCCAGCCTAAAAATACATTAATATATGTGAAAATTCAGAGGTAAATATGGATCTTCAACAGATTATGATCACAAACACCAGATGAAAAAGAAAACCCAATTTTATTGGGACTATCTCAACTATTAACACTGCTCCGTTATTCCCTACTCTGAGGCTATGTGAGGATACTCTGAGAAGATATGGAGCTATGTTTCCAAAGATCAGCTCCTCAGTTCAAAGGGTATCATCAGAGCAGAAAAAGAGGTGAGCTAAACATCAGGCTATCACATGGATCCTGTTTCTGTAGTGCAGCACACGTTCATCTCCCCATACCTCAGTAAACATCACAAGCCTAAGTATTAAGGTTCTACATTTCATAGAACCATAGAACCATAGAATAGTTAGGGTTGGAAAGGACTTCAAGATCATCCAGTTCCAATCCCCCTGCCATGGGCAGGGACACCTCACACTAAACAGTATCACCCAAGGCTTCATCCAACCTGGCCTTGAACACTGCCAGGGATGGAGCATTCACAACCTCCCTGGGCAACCCATTCCAGTACCTCACCACCCTCATAGTAAAGAACTTCTTTCTCATATCCAATCTAAACTTCCCCTGTTTCAGTTGGAACCCATTACCGCTTGTCCTATCACTACAGTCCCTGATGAAGAGTCCCTCTCCAGCATCCTTGTAGCCCCCTTCAGATACTGGAAGCTGCTAAGAGGTCTCCACACAGCTTCTCTTCTCCAGGCTGAACAGCCCCAACTTTCTCAGCCTGTCTCCATACAGGAGCTGCTCCAGCCCCTGATCATCCTCATGGCCTCCTCTGGACTTGTTCCAACAGTTCCATGTCCTTTTTATGTTGAGGGCACCAGATCTGCACACAGTGCTGCAAGTGGGGTCTCATAAGAGCAGAGGGGCAGGATCACCTCCTTTGGAAACTCAGAAATGATTAAGCTGCCGTAAGAGCAAAGAATTATTCAACACCACAGTTAGCTTATTCACAGAACAATCTGAAAGCCTGAGATCAAGTGTTTCTTACTGCAGCTCAACCCAAATACCTCAATAAGGGATTGTGGTGATAGGACAAGAGGTAATGGATTTAAACTGAAACAGGAAGTTCAAGTTAGATGTAAGGAAGATCTTTACTGTGAGGGTGCTGAGGCGCTGGCACAGGGTGCCCAGAGAAGCTGTGGCTGCCCCATCCCTGGCAGTGTTCAAGGCCAGGTTGGACACAGGGGCTTGGAGCAGCTGCTCCAGTGGAAGGGGTCCCTGCCTGTGGCAGGGGTTGGAGCTGGAGGAGCTTTAAGGTTCTTTCCAACCCAAACCACTCTATGATTCTGTAATATTTCATGTCCTTTAATACTGGACCTTGAAGTATCAAAACTTGCATAAGTGTATCTTCATGGCATTGACATCACAAAGTTCATCTTTCTGCTGTGCAGAAATGAGTGCAAGAAGCCTAACAGACCATAAAACATTTTGAGTCATAATGAGAAAAGATTCAGGCATCAGCCAATAAAGACACTTGACCTTAATCAATCAGGTTAGCCATCGATCAGGCAAATACTAATAGGGAATAAAAGCAAAGCTATAGATCATTCACCAGCATTATTGTAAGATATCATTGGGTAGCTGGCAAATGGGAGCTTTATGATGTTTCAGTGAAAAATTGCAGTTCTACAAGTAAAAGGGGTTTGTTCTGGGGGAAGCAGCAGCATTTAAAATGAGAAAAGCTCATTTATTAGTAAGAGGATCAGAAAAAGGGACTGGTTTTAAATAAAAGCAGTAAGATTTCTGTGTTGGCAATCTGTGCTCAGACTCTAGACTAAAAACAGGCAGCTGACCATTAAACTATTGGAATCTTAGAACCTGGTGGCTGCAACACTGCCAGAATAAGCATGACTCATACATAAGTATAGAGCAGCTGCCAAAAATTGCATAGCTATTCCCACCAACACACACTTGAGTATTTTAAGTTCCTCAGGGTACTGAAATCAGTGTCAGCTTCATAGTAAATGTATCCCAGAGCTGACTCATCAGGAAGATTTTCAAGTAATTCCATTTAGGAAGGTCACACTTGCATCCCAGTGCTTTCTTAATGGTCCACCAAGAGCACAAAATGAATGCAACTCCAGCATTCCAATCACAAGACAATCCAGATAGACGACCTGTAATAGGAACTATGCTTAGAATGCCACAGTGTCATAGCCAGAAATAGCTCTTCCCTGTCCTCTTAGCATGTGAAGGGTAGATGCTGATAGGTGTCTGATGAGCAGTATTCTCCTCAGGGTAATGGCAATGGAGTATCACCAGCTGCAGGAACAGAGGGCTCATTACCATACTCAGACATAGCAGCAGGTTGCAGAACACTGGAGAGTGACAAAACTGCTCCATGTAACAGCACTGCACACACAGAATACCACTACATAATAAAACCGATGAAGCTTCTGTCTGGATCTTCAGAGACCAAGCAGTGAGGATCAAGAGATAAGGACACTGCCATTTTGATGGCCTCTGAGATGCAATGACCTGAGATTTCTTCTTTGTCCACCTACTCCTCTGGAGAAGTTTAAAAGACAGTCATTTATGTCTAATATTACAGTATAAATACATGATGCATTTCATAAAATCCCAGACTGGTTTGGGTTGGAAGGGACCTTAAAGCTCATCCAGCTCCAACCCCTGCCACAGGCAGGGACACCTTCCACTGGAGCAGCTGCTCCAAGCCCCTGTGTCCAACCTGGCCTTGAACACTGCCAGGGATGGGGCAGCCACAGCTTCTCTGGGCACCCTGTGCCAGCGCCTCAGCACCCTCACAGGGAACAGCTTCTGCCTAAGAGCTCAGCTCAGTCTCCCCTCTCTTGGGCAGGTTCAAGCCATTCCCCTTGGCCTGTCCCTACAAGCCCCTGTCCCAAGCCCCTCTCCAGCTTTCCTGCAGCCCCTTTAGGCACTGGAGCTGCTCTCAGGTCTCCCCTTCAGGAGCCTTCTCTTGTCCAGGCTGCCCCAGCCCAGCTCTCTCAGCCTGGCTCCAGAGCAGAGCTGCTCCAGCCCTTCTTCCTCTCAGTCTAAAACAGTTGCTGTATAAGAACATTCAACATGACACTAAAATGACAGCAAGAAGGTGGCATCCAAAGCTTTATCAACACACATTAGGTAAAGGAGACACCTACAGCCTCAAAAAGGTTACTCTGAGGAATCAGGAATATAACATGGACAAGTTCATAAAGCAGCCTGTAACCTGCAGAGCTGGAACCTGCCCATTAGTATCACATACTCAAAAATCATTAATGGAAACTGCATCTATAAGCAGGCACCTTCACTAACTCTTCTCAAAAGGGCAGGTGCATTAAGCTGTTAATGAAGAGACACTTCAGTTAGATACAGTCAAGCATCTTTTAGACATTACTTTGCTAAGTGGTCAGTGAATTCATTTACAAAAAGGAAAAAAAGGAGAATAAACCATTTCTCCTTTTCCTTTTCACTCAGCTTTGCTATTGAAAGTGTCCAGTGAACAGGACATCTTTCAGAGAGTAGCTTCTTAGAGGCCAGGCCAGCATCACATATAAGGCCTCCAGGCCACCCAAACATCCTCCTTAAAGAGAGAAAACTTTACTGTCACAGAAAATACCTGGAAGGATAGATGCAGCAAAAGCCCTCCAGGCAATGTGTGTCAACTGACTGACCTGATGGTGAAAAACCTCCTCCTTGCAGGTTAAAAGTACTCATGGTTCAATGAATGCCTCTTATTTATTGTCTTCGTACTGGAAGGGTACTTCTGAACATCACAGCTCTAGGCTCATTAGCCTCTCAACGTTCAGATGATGACTCCTTGATGCAAGGATCTCTGCAGTACTATGGAGCTGCACTGGCTACTTCTGCTTTCAAATGAACATCATAAGGAAAGACATGGGGACTATAGGAAAGCTGGAGAGGGGCTTGGGACAAGGGCCTGTAGGGACAGGCCAAGGGGAATGGCTTGAACCTGCCCAAGAGAGGGGAGACTGAGCTGAGCTCTTAGGCAGAAGCTGTTCCCTGTGAGGGTGCTGAGGCGCTGGCACAGAGTGCCCAGAGAAGCTGTGGCTGCCCCATCCCTGGCAGTGTTCAAGGCCAGGTTGGACACAGGGGCTTGGAGCAGCTGCTCCAGTGTAAGGGGTCCCTGCCTGTGGCAGGGGTTGGAACTGGATGAGCTCTAAGGTCCCTTCCAACACAAACCAGTTTGCAATTGTATGATGATGACAACCACGTACATGGCTTGGATGCAACCCAGAGGAGTAACACAGGGGTGAGATACACAAAACCAACTGGACAGTCTTCAACTAGGTTCCTGAATGCATCAACAACAGAAAACCCAAGAAGATACATTTGCAATTTGGTTCATCTCTTTCACTGCCACTGAGTACTGTTTCCCACTGTTGGGAAAGGGTAGTTTTAAAACGAGTGGTAAGTTACTATTGTGGATTAAAAACAGGCTGAGACAAAATAGAGGACATAAAGTGCTAGAAATGGGATAGCTAAACTGAGACTAAACTTTGCACATGAATGGTCTAAAATCATTTTAATCAAGACTGGAAAACTCAAAAAGGGAGAAAATAAGGCCAGACAAGCTGAGCAGCACAATGGTATACAAATTCAGTGCTGACAGATGAATACCCACACGCACTGGAAAGCGGACTGTGATTTTATCTTACACTCTGCTTGGTTTTTAAATCAACCATAATCACATGTAAGTCCTGAGCACTGCACAAAGAACGTTTGTTTAATGGCCAGCCTGGCATGAGAAGGAAGAAAGTAGAAAGGAAAGAGAAGGTCCAACGTTAAGTATAGAATACATAAAGAATGAGAGAGAGCAAGAATATGAAAATGGATATAAAATGATGCACCTCCACACTTCAAGCACAGTGTTTTATCAGGCTTTCCACACAAAGCCAAGGAGAAGCTTTGCTGGGATCTATTTCATTCTCACCAAAACTTATGGACTTAACACAATGATCACTTTGAAAAGTTCTCCAAAGTGTTTTGTCCCATAGCTTATGTTAATGTCTTCTTTAAGGCAAATGGGAAAGAACAATGTAGTCTTTGAAACAAAGCACAGGAAAAGTGAGAGGTGTTGATCTGGGTTTTTGCATTAGAAGCACTTGGCTCAGCTGGCTCCTCACAGATCCCAGTGCATGTTTCTCTGATCACTCACTTTAAGTCAAGCTGATCTCTTGTTCCTATGTCTTCTCTGAGTACCTCTTCAGTGTCCAAACTTCATCTCTCCTGCTTCCTGGGTTGACAATGCACAGCACAGGCTGCAGCTGCTTTGCCAGAACAGGTTGCCTAAAGAAGTGATAAATGCTCCATCCCTGGCAGCGCTCAAGGCCAGGCTGGACAGAGCCTTGGGCAACGTGGTCTACAGTGAGGCATTCCTGCCCATGGTGGCGGTTGGGAACTGGAGGATCTTAAGGCCCTTTCCAACACACACCACTCTATAATTCTATGCACAGAGTGATAACCCTTCAGCAGAAGAGCCCAGGCACCTTTAGACCTTGTCTCCATAAAAGCTTTAAACTTAACGTCTCTTTTCTACCTGCCTTTGTTTTATCCAAACCTCTAGAAACACCAGGGCCTTCAGTCTTTCAGCCCTCCTATAGATTTGGCTGAAACAGATTCATAAACTGAGAAGTTACCAGAAAGCAACTGGTGAATGTTCACTACCACACAACTCTCCCTTTGGGAAACCACACAGGAATAATGGGAAGAAAACCTGAAACAGCTCAACACAGGAGAGAAGGTACAGAACCTAACATAATACAGGCAGCCTTGGGCTTGCACTCATGTTTGCATCACACCCTTATGGAAGCTCACAACCAAGCTGAGAATGCAGCTTCTAACACACTCTTGTTTTTCTAGTATTTGACCCACCACAGGGGACAATCTATTGTCAAAATCTTTCCTGAGGTCAAGAAGAACAAAATCAAGAGCACTGTGGGGGGTGTGGGAAACGACACGGAAGAACACCAACAGGTTACATTACCTAGAGAGCACAGTCTCAAGCTATTACGAGGTAATGCCAGAAACATAGAAGCATAGAATCAAATGGGCTAGAAAAGCCCTTTAAGCTCAAGTCCAGCTGTTCCCCAGCCCTGCCAAGGCCACCCCTAACCCATGGCACTGAGGCCTCGTCTCCACGCTGTGTGAACACTTGCAGGGCCGGTGCCTGCAGCCCTGCCCTGGGCAGCCTGTTCCAATGCCTGAGCACCCTGTGGGGCAGGAATTGTTCCTCAGCTCCATCTAAACCTGCCCTGGTGCAGCTTGAGGCCGTTTCCTCTTGTCCCATCCCTTGTTCCTTGGGAGCAGAGCCCAGCCCCTCCTGGCTCCATCCTCCTGGCAGGCACTTGGAGGGAGCCATCAGGTCCCCCCTGAGCCTTCTCTTCTCCATCTGAACCCCCCAGCTCCCTCAGCCATTCCCCATCTCTCTTGTGCTCCGGGCCCTGCACCAGCTTCATTGCCCTTCTATGGCCCCACTCAAGCACCTCAAGGTCTCTCTTGTAGTGAGGGGCCCAGAACTGAAGATGAATATTGCTTTCTTGCTGGAAAAACTATTTCCTAATTATTTACTGCAGAATTCCTTGCATTCACCTCTGAAGCATCTGGTATTGACAACAGAGCATCAGGGCATTCAAACCATCGATCTGATACAACCAGGCAGTTCTCCTGTCCCTGTGCACATTAAGTATGAACATTAACCAGCTCACTCGGGACAACATACCTTCAGGCTGTCTCCAAACCCATCATCTGCCTCAGAAGCCAGCAAGGCAACCGCAGCTTTGGAGACATTAAAGTTAATGAAGATGTCACAAGGAAATTCCAAACTGCACATTAACAGGCATAAATATTGAATCAGGAAGCATGTGTCAGCAACCTGGTACCTCCACAGCATCAAGCCATGGGCTCATGAACACATTAGGGGTCCTTCCACAGTTAATACACTCTGACCACCCACACTGCAATTTAAAATGCATAATACACAAATACCCTCAGTTTACTCATTCTAGTTAATAACCACTCCAGGTTGGGCCATACATCACACAAAACCCATCAGCATCAGTGGCCATTTAAGTTGAACAGCAGAGAAGAGACAAAATATCAAATTCATTAATCTTCATTCAGAAAGTAGCCAACTAAATAGTATCATACAATAATTTCCTCTAGATGAGGAAAATAAGTATATGCTTTTTTTTCTTATTCCTTTAAACAACAAGAAAATATTGTCTCTAAGTTATCTCAAGCAGCTAACCATGGCAACAAAACTTCTTTCACACCTGAAAGGGGTTGCTTGTGGCACAGGTTAACATGCCCTGGTAAATCAATGCAAGAGAGTCCATGTGCACCTACCCATGCTATCTGTGCAGACTCATAGCTCCAGCTCAGAGCTGTCAATCACGGAACTTTTATGAGCACAGAATTCACTGGTAGAATCAAGGACTTCAGTTAGCTTTGGGTACCAGTAACACTGGCAAGGAACTCTTATCCTGGACAACTAAAACAAAAGCTTTTAGAGAAAGCCATATAAATATTCTCTGCACGCGAAAGAAAACAGAAGACTTCTAGTTCTGAAAACAAACTGTTTGATTTCAATGTGGATTAAAGCCACAGCAAATGTATTTAGTGTGCTGAAATTAGGTGGTACATCAATGACACCATTACTTACACTCTTCCTTCTTCATCCTTATTTTTCAAGGAGCCTGATTTGCAGGTAGCAGCACAGAAAAGGAAACAAGGAAGTGCTGTGACTGTACATCAGTATTCCTGGCATACAAGATTAAACCAGAACACAATGATTTTCAAACTGTTGTATCTTGTCAGAGGAACCCAGAATCAAGAGGACGACTCAATATGAGTTACACCTCTTGTTCACTTTATTAATCATGATAGCCTATATTTATACAGTTACTGATAGCCCATGTGCTACTAAACACTCTTTCACTGGTTATATTTGTTTGTCCACCTCCCTATCTATATATAGGTATTGGCTAAGCTAGAATTATCATGTTAGTCTGCCTTTGCTTACAATAGCTCAGTGTATTACATTTTGATACATACACAATAACTGGCTGTATTAAGATTGGATACATAATCAATAGCTCACTGTAATAGTGGATACATGTACAGTGTAGCACACAGCAGCTAAGACACAATTTAGTTACATTAAGCGGATGAGAGCCTGGTCTCCAAAACTTGCCCACAGTTCACTATTGTGTCTTAGTACATTCCAATTTCTCCTTTTCTTGCTTGCACTAATACTTTTGCTTCTTTACCCATGGCTTCCTTCATCCTCAGTTCATGTCAAGCTCCAAGTAGGCACTTGCTGACTTAGGACTGTGGCCTGCACTCTCCATAGACATCTTCTGCTAATGCTAAAACATTGGGATTGGGCACAATATGCCCACAGCTTTGCAGCCAGTCCACAACAGTTCACTGTCATTCACTCAGTTTCAAGCCTGGGTTGTGCAAATGAAAATCAGGGATTATTCAGCCCTTCATAATCCGCGTGCCCACGCTCCATCAGCCATTGTTCCACAGTATCTGGTCTTGAACCCCCAGAAAAGTCCAAATTAGCCTTTGCACTCAATGGAAAAAACAACAAACCATCCCTTCCTCCCACCAGCACTGAAGATAAAATGCAGAAATAAGTTACTTGCCTTAAAGACCAAAGTATCTGTTTCTTTCCTGGCCTCTCTCAAGAGGAGAGGAGTCCCCTGGAAACCCAAAGGAAGTTCACTGGTGTATGTACAACTGAACTATCAGAAACAAGTGTCTACATGCGCCGAACAGTCATGGTCATGAGTGACTTTATTATACATATCATGCAATGGTTTGTGTTGGAAGGGACCTTAAAGCTCATCCAGCTCCAACCCCTGCCACAGGCAGGGACACCTTCCACTGGAGCAGCTGCTCCAAGCCCCTGTGTCCAACCTGGCCTTGAACACTGCCAGGGATGGGGCACCCACAGCTTCTCTGGGCACCCTGTGCCAGCGCCTCAGCACCCTCACAGGGAACAGCTTCTGCTTAAGAGCTCATCTCAGTCTCCCCTCGGGCAGGTTCAAGCCATTCCCCTTGGTCTCTCCCTACAGGCCCTTGTCCCAAGCCCCTCTCCAGGTTTCTTGCAGCCCCTTTAAGCACTGGGCACTGCTCTAAGGCCTCCCTAGAGCCTCCTCTTCTCCAGGCTGAACAAACCCTGTCCTATAAAGACAAGCTGAGAGAAAAGTCTTCACTTACCAAGTTTATTATGAGGCACAGATCAAGGCAGGGTCACCATTTAAACTGCTTAGGTTCTTAAAATGTAATTATTATTTTCAGAAGAATAAACTCTAATTTCGGCTCATAAAAATTCAACTACCACCATACACAGCAACTCTCCCATTGAAATTCACACTTAGAGGCATTTCCTACCCCCACAGAGTGAGTGCAAACACAAAACATGCCTCCAAGGACAAATCTCTATGAACTGTTCAGTACTGGTCATATGCAGCAATACTTGAAGCAGCTCAAAGGATAATGAAATATGAAAACAATGCCATTAAATGTGCATAATATAACAGTATTTCATATTTTAGTTTCCAAAGGCACTTGCATACATTACATTCTCTATTTTACAATGTAAATGTGGGGATTAATCAATTTATACTCATTTAAATTAGTCACAAGATGGTGCAGGAGCTCGAAATAACAAAGCAAAGTTAGTTCATGTTCTATTTGGAACACTCTTTTTTCAGTATCCTGTTATTGCTGTAGGTTTAGCAGTAAATCCCAATAACAAACTTATGAGGGGGCTGGAAAAAATGAAGGGAAAGCAGGATTACAAGGTCTTCCCCTGGGATTCTTTGAATTGGGTTCTATCTGCCTGTGCTTACCAGCTGCATTTAACAAGAATAACTCATTTCATTACTCCCCAGCATGGCCAAGGTTACATTCTGATAAGCAAGCAGAAATATCAAGTAAAGAAATGGATGTACACAAGGCACAGAAAGGAAATTAATAAATCGAAAATCCTGAGGCTAAACTTAAAATTAGATCTTGTTAACCAAGATATAAAGGAGAAATGGAGCACAGAATAAAGAGGTAGGAAATAAAAAGTAAGGACATAGGAGCAAAGCTCAATGCCAGAGAAGGCCACCCTGCTGCACCCACGAGCCTGCACAGCTAGCAATTCCAGTCACTGGTGGCTTCACAAGAAATAAATATGAGCTCTTCTGCTACAAATCCTCATAGAATATCACAGAATCATGGAATGGTTTGTGTTGGAAGGGATCTTAAAGCTTATCCAGCTCCAACCCCTGCCATGGGCAGGGACCCCTTCCACTGGAACAGCTTGCTCCAAGCCCTTGCATCCAACCTGGCCTTGAACACTGCTAGGGGTGGGGCAGCCACAGCTTGATGACAGCAATCAGCCATTGGAATCATCTCCCTACGGATTCCCCAGCATTGGACACTGTTAAGATTCAGCGAGAACAGGTTGGTCGGACATCTAGTCTAGATCATGCTTTGCCTCTAAAGATTACAGCATGTGAGGTCCTTCCCAGCCTAAGTTTCTATGCTATGAAATCAGGTACTTCAGCAGGTATTTGGCCACAAGTCATTCTGGTGTCTTGTTGCATTTAAATAACTAACAAACTAGCAATAATGAAGCAGAACTATCACATACTTTAACAATACCCTTAGACTGACTACAACAGCGGAGAGACTTGCTACTCCAGCTGTCTGCGCTAGGAATTCCTACTATACATATACTGAAGTCTTTTCTTGCTGAATACAGTGAATGAAAGCATCAGAATCCTGTAACTCAATATTTAAAATCAGAAATACATTGTAAGCAATGATGGGAAGGATTTTCATTGTGCTTTCAACAGGATTAAACATGCAATGCTCTTTCAGGACAGCTGAAGTTGCCCCGTTCCTCATCTTTACAGTTCATAAGCTTACTGTAAAGCTGTTTTACCTGACAGGATGGGGAAATTTCCTGGAATCTCTTATTTGCTTGGGCAAAATAACTCCTGAATTCTCTTTTTCCACATGTATTTCAATTAACATCCATCACTAGAGAGGACAGTGCAGTAATCACATATTTCCACACATAATAGCAAGCTAAAAGGGTTTATAAACTCAACACATAATAGCTGGGTAAAAGGGTTTACAAACTAAAACAGCTCTTTAGTTTTACATTTAGAAGTCACCACTAATTGCGAAGAATTACTGCTATTGCACAGGCCTGCACTCCCAAATGGGACTCTCCCTACTAACAAAGCTACATAAACAGCCAATTCTGATGTTCAGTTCATCCACCCCATTATCTTTAAAGAGGATTCTCCTGCTGAGATTGCACACTAGCAGAGGCCCTGAAAAGTCCATTTTACCCAATTACAGCTCTGGACAGCAACTGCTTTGGACAGGAAGAAGAAGATCCCTAAAGATGGTCATCACTGAATCAGAAAGCCCTCTGGTGAGGGTATTCCACATACTTTCCCATTGGAGGTAATACAGGCTCAAAGGAGCTAGCTCTAAGCATTGAATTTTAATGTCAAGTGTCCATGGTGCAACTGTTTCGGGGGGGGGGGGGGGGGGGGGGGGGGGGGGGCTTCTGCATATATGTACTACAAAGCATAGGGAACAGCTCTTACTACCTTAAAAATACTTCTAATGAGTGACTGGACAGGATAAGCTAACAGATGAGGAATAATGTTACTTTCTGGTATAGTGCAAATGACTGCATTACATGCCAAGGAACAGCAACACAACCACTAACTCCAGGGCCTCCCAAAATCTAGTCTGGCCTACCTGCAGGTATTGCCCCAAAGCATCTCCTCCCTTCTCACTGACGCAAGCTCTCCCAAATCTCATAGGTTCATTGATGGCTTAAGCCAGGCTGGACAGGGCTTGAGGCAGATCCAGGAAGGAGCCACCCCAGTTCGGTCTGAACACATCCTTTTGGGGAGATTTCTGTGAGTGCAACAATCTTATTGTCCCAATAAAGTACACTGCAAAGTGCATTGCGGGGTATATCAGTAGTTACCTTCACCTCACAAATCAGTTCAATAGGATGAAGATAGTCTGTGATAAATAACACTGGTCAGGGAGCATTGTAAGGGTATCATCATCACCAACCCATTTGCAAGTTACCAGAAAACAAGTAAATGAATTATCCTGGAGAAATGTGCCTTTAATTTGGGTAAAGTTCGTTTAGAACTCGGAAAGTTATTCTGGGAAAGAGAGAAGAGAAAAACAAATTATATAAGAGGCCATAATGCAACAACACTATGAAAAAACAAGCAGCGGACGTGTGTTTTGACAGGTAAAGGTTAATGAAAGGAAAGACAAAAGTGTTTCACCCAGAGATAACACACATCAATACATCTGCTGACCCCATTAACCACAGCAGTAGTTGGAGATGCATGGAAAGATGTAGTAAAATACCAGATTTTTACATTGTACATTTAAAGCAACCCAAAAACTTAGCACTAAATTTTAAACAGAGCAAACATTCTCCAGCAGAAGCTGAATATTCAGCAAAACATCTCTAGATCAAGTAATTTGATTTATCAAAGACATGGGCACTGCAACTCTGCACAGAGTCTGACAGCAATCACTTCACCTCCAACTAGGTACAAAACAGCCAGCAGTGACAAGTAAGTGGATCTTTAATGGCTGTTGTGGAGCATTCAGATCCAATCTCCTGGATATTCAAGTTCTAACAACAGGCTGATACATGGATGTTTTGTAACAGTGCAGAGAAAACAGTAATTCCAGAATTAGTTTATTCAGCTCAGATGCAAACTACAGCACACTCAGTCTCATCACTGCTGAGTGGAGGAGGATACATGGAAAAGCATTTACACTGGGTTTGTAACAAGGTGATGTAAATGAGACTCACTGACTTAGGGAAGCACAGAAGAATCCTGAAGTACTTCCTTATGTCTTGAGGATAAGGTTTCCAATTTCCTACATCACACACAACAGCACATTTATTCTAGAGAACGTTCTGGAAGTCAAGCATTAGTAACAAGCAACATACATTAAAAGTTATTAGTCAGAAGAATAGGCCTGGGGGGACATGAAGGCTCCCTACAAGTACCTGCCAGGAGGATGGAGCCAGGAGGGGCTGGGCTCTGCTCCCAAGGAACAAGGGATGGGACAAGAGGAAACGGCCTCAAGCTGCACCAGGGCAGCTTTAGATGGAGCTGAGGAACAATTCCTGCCCCACAGGGTGCTCAGGCATTGGAACAGGCTGCCCAGGGCAGGGCTGCAGGCACCGGCCCTGCAAGTGTTCACACAGCGTGGAGACGAGGCCTCAGTGCCATGGGTTAGGGGTGGCCTTGGCAGGGCTGGGAATGGTTGGACTGGATGAGCTTAAAGGGCTTTTCCAACCCACTTGATTCATGGTACAGCACAAGAATTCAGATGAGAAGTAGCCAATGTGCACATTTCAAATACATGCACCACAAAAACGTTATTTGTTCAACATCTTTGTCGGCAACATGGACAGTGGGATTGAATGCACTCTCAGCAAGTTTGCCAATGACACAAAGCTGTGTGGTTCTGTTGATATGCTGGAGGGAAGGAATGCCATCCAGAGGGACCTTGACACACTTGTGAGGTGAGCTGATGCCAACCTCATGAAGTTTAACCATGACAAGTGCAAGGTCCTACACCTGGGTCAGAGCAATCCCAAGCACAGCTACAGGTTGGGCAGAGAAGAGATTCAGAGCAGCCCAAGGAGAAGGACTTGGGGGTGTTGGTCAATGAGAAACTGAACATGAGCTGGCTGCAATGTGCGCTTACAGCCCAGAAAGCAACCGTATCCTGGGCTGCATCAAAAGGAGCGTGACCAGCAGGTCAAAGGAGGTGATCCTGCCCCTCTGCTCTGCTCTTGTGAGACCTCACTTGGAGCATTGTGTGTAGTTCTGGTGTCCTCAACATAAAAAGGACATGGAGCTGTTGGAACAAGTCCAGAGGAGGCCACGAGGATGATCAGGGGCTGGAGCACCCCCTGTATGGAGACAGGCTGAGAAAGTTGGGGCTGTTCAGCCTGGAGAAGAGAAGGCTGCATAGAGACCTCAGAGCAGCTTCCAGTGTCTGAAGGGGGCTACAAGGATGCTGGGGAGAGGCTCTTCCTCAGGGACTGTAGTGATAGGACAAGGGGTGATGGGTTCCAACTGAAACAGGGGAAGTTTAGATAGGATATGAGAAAGAAGTTCTTTACTGTAAGGGTAGTGAGGTACTGGAATGGGTTGCCCAGGGAAGTTGTGAATGCTCCATCCCTGGCAGTGTTCAAGACCAGGTTGGATGAAGCCTTGGGTGATATGGTTTAGTGTGAGGTGTCCCTGCCCATGGCAGGGGGTTGGAACTGCATGATCTTAAGGTCCTTTCCAACCCTAACTATTCTATGATTCTATGAAACTAAGGGCACTTGCAGTCCTTCAAAGCAAAGACAATCCTATTAAGGAAAGTGAAGGGGACTTACAAGGCAATGTAACACATATTCCTCCAGCTCCAACAGAAGTGGCTTTATATTTAATTATCAGCAAACAACTACCATGTTGTCAACTCCAAAATGTGGTAACTTAAGTACTTGCAGCCCAATATTTAGCACTTCATTATTGCTTGTAATACCAACTGAAAACTGTGCACAAATGAAGCTCATGTTTATGACTATTTTCACAAATCAGAAATTACATAAAGGACAACTGCCAAAATGTTGGAAATTTTAACAACAACCAGAAGCTAACACCTACATTTTTAATAACAGGTAATGAGAGCTGCTAAAAGCTACAACTTTTTCCCATGACTGGTCTCCAAATTGGTGTAATACTCCTACTGTATCCACCCCTGATAGCTTCTTAGTGCTATATGTTGCTTGCAGCAAAACAAGTTACTACAGAAGGATGTAACAAGTAGCAGAGACTTAATCCAATTCCAGTCTAAGAATAAACTTCCTTGACTAGACACCAAGTAGCACACGCAAGAGCCAGCAGCATCTCCAATACCAGCAAATGAAGTCACGAATTCAATAAGAAGTACAGGGAAAAGCAGACTGTTCTAGGGACAAGAGGTCAGGGATGAAAATCCTGAGGAGGAAAAGTAATCTGATTGTCAGCAGAGATGCTTCCAGTTAATTCAGAAGTACGAGGTTTGCTTTATCTTTCAGTAAAATATTCTCTCCTCTTTTGCGAGTGACAGAGCAGACCAAAAGGACTCAGTGGGTTCTGCAGCCTCTTCATTGGCAAAGATACAGGAGACTATTCCTTAGTCAAAACCTGGTTGACAGAGTGATGTGATATCCAGTGCTGCTTCTCCAAATATTACAGTTTCCTTCAGATGCTGTTTAGCATTGAATCCACTCTTCTATATAATCACTGCCTTCATTAATTCTTTATACCAATTTCTGCAGATAATACTCTTTCTCCCTAAATCTCATAGTACCCAACATCACATCATCCTGTTCAGAAATATCACTTACTAACATCAGGAATAATTGAGTCCTTTCTCTCAGGATAAACTGCCTCCTCCTCACCAGAAAATAAAGAAGAAAATCAAAACTTCAAGCACCTTGGATGAACAGGACAAGAGGGAATGGCTTTAGACAGACTGAGGGGAGACTGAGATGGGACACTGGGCAGTTCTTCCCTGTGAGGGTGCTGAGGCACTAGTACAAGGTGCCTAGAGAAGCTGTGGCTGCCCCATCCCTGGCAGTGCTCAAGGCCAGGTTGGACACAGGGGCTTGGAGCAGCTGCTCCAGTGGAAGGGGTCCCTGCCTGTGGCAGGGGTTGGAACCAGAGGAGCTTTAAGGTCTCTTCCAACCCAAACCAGTCTGGGATTCTATGAACCACTCGACTTTTCTCTATCAAGCTCCAGAGATTAAGGAGAAATAGAAGCTTTTCACAGGATGAACCCCCATATCTCACCCCAGCCTCAATGACTGACTTAGATTAAATGTTTATTTTTTCCAGATACTTAACATGAGATGAAATTAAGCACAGTTAATGAAGCTAAAAATGACAATCAGATAAACTAGCTCCATGAAGCATTGTTGGAGGTAAACAACAAACAAAAGCAAAGGGAAGAAATAATGCCCTTTCTCTTGTTTAAACTTGGATTTCCCAAAACCAGGCTGTAGTACCTAAGAACTGCCACTTTCAGTCTGGTGTTCCCCAAAACTTCAGTAATCTGTCTCAATGTGATGTTGTTGGAAATCAAGGAATTCAATACTCATATAAACCAGTGTGAGGAGTAAATTGTAGCTGAATTCAGCTACTGAAAAAAGCAGCTGAAACTGCATCCTGATCCCCTGAGGCAGAGGAAAAGACTCCTCTAAGTGGTTACCTCCTGTTTAACTAAAAAACAACTAGTACAAAGCTTTCAAGAAGCAGCACTATACAATATACTTAACCTGCCTCATCTGACAAGTGATGAAGAGCTTTAGTAACACTTTACTGCAGCCTGGAGATGAAAGAAAAAAAAGAAGAAGAAACAAAGCTTTTCTTTTCATCTTAATGTGATAAATCAGACATTTAAAGTATGCTTTAATATCACACTGAAGATTCTCTACCTGGTAAATAAACTGTGATGGAAAGAAAAGCAGCATTTGCTATTAAAAGCAGGAGAGTTTATTACTTGGAGGGCTGCTTGTCATGTTGAAGGAACATTATATCTAACAAGTGGTATTCTTAAATAACACTAAGAAAATAAATGCATTTAAGCCCCCCTCCTACTTCATGTCAGTGGAGAGAGGATTTGGCTAAGAATATATTCACTATAAAACCAGACAGGATGCTGTATAGCAGAAAGACAATTCCCTTGCTATCAAGACTAACAGTGGTGAAAGCAAACAGTTCAAATTTAGTCATTTGGTTTATCTCATTAAAATCATCAACACTTCTGATGTTGTTCTTTAAGATAGCAAAAGCATTCAAGCTGCACCAAATGACTTCTGAGTCCTTTAAATTACAAACGCTTTTATCTTGGCAGCTATCTGGTCTTTTTGACCTCTAATCCCAGGAAGGTCTCTGAAGGACAAAGGAGGAATAACTGGGGTTTATCCTGGTGCCCAGACACAGCACAGACAAAAGAAGTCAAAGGCTGGAATTGCAAGAGGAAATATTACATAGTTCAATGCTTTCTGGTGGCAATCTTCAGCACATTTCACGCTCAATAGAAACCAAGGACTTGAGCACATGTGAACCACGATTCCTGTAGGCAGATCCATGGGAGATTTCTAACAAAGACCACAGCAAATGTATCTCAAACAGGCATCATAGAATCACAAAATGGTTTGGGTTGGAACAGACCTTAAGATCATCCAGTTCCAATCTTCTGCCACAGGCAGGGACCCCTTCCACTGGAGGAGCTGCTCCAAGCCCCTGTGTCCAACCTGGCCTTGAACACTGCCAGGGATGGGGCAGCCACAGCTTCTCTGGGCACCCTGTGCCAGCGCCTCAGCACCCTCACAGGGAACAGCTTCTGCCTTATCTCCAACCTAAATCACCCCCGTTTCAGTTTGAACCCATCACCCCTTGTCCTATCACTACAGTCCCTGCTGAAGAGCCCCTTTCCAGCATCCTTGTAGCCCCCTTCAGACACTGGAAGCTGCTCTGAGGTCTCCATGCAGCTTCTCTCTAGGCTGAACAGCCCCAATGCTCTCAGCCTGTTTTCATCTTGTGCCAAATTCTTATTTCTAATGGACAGTGTAATTGAAACTAAGAAAAATATTTAGAGGAAAAAGAAGCAGCACATTGCCAAGGTAAATTTTATTTCAGCCCAGATTTAAAAAGAAAGAACACCAAAAGTCAGAAAACAAACTCCAGCACGCTGTCTTTCCAGGAGTCTGCCTCAGACATTGGATCAACTCTAGCTGCATTCTCAAGTTCAGCCCATAGGAATAATCTCCCCGGGGAAGTAGTGGGTTCCCCAACATTGGGCAGTGTTAAGATTTAGCTGGATTAGGGCGCTGGGACATGTAGTCAAGGTCATGCTTTACCTAGAAAGCTTTTATCAGGTGATCCTTGAGGTCCCTTTCAATCTATATATCTCTTATTGCACTGGGTTTTGGTTTCCCAAGGTCTCATTTCAGCATCTTTGTATCTCCTTACCGCATTTTGGACCATATGTGCACAATCTTTTTTCCCCAGATTCATTTCCTTCTCTGTTTTTAGAGACAGTTTCCCTACCTCTCTTACTGCCACACTAGAACTTAACTGAGGAACCACATACCAGCCCCAACAGTGGTTTTCAACATGATTTTCTGCCAGCTACTAGAAGAGGATGCTTTAGCATGCACACATCTTATGCTTCCATATCCAAAAGCAGGTTGTTCTAACTTCTAACTCACAAGCCATTTCTAAGCAAACACTTCAGATACGCTTGTTACAGTAGCTGCAACAAAAACTGCTTTATATGTATACCACACACCTACTCCTAAAGATTTTTAGAGCTAACATCTGCACTCAGTAAACCCTTAATAGAGCACATGCAGCCTTAAGCAGAATAGCATGAAATTTCATTTCACCAAACCCACTAGAGACCCAAAAGCACACAGTGTGCAGTACATAAGAATTACCTGTTTCTAAGAATATCTAGAACCAAAAATGACACTTCTAAATGAATGCCCATTCAAAGAGAAATTCTGACTCTCTGAAAAAAGCCAGAGAAAACAATTGGTAGAAGAAAAAGGCTATTAAAGAAGCTGTCATTACAGTGGCTCTGCCTCAGCCCCAGATGTAGTTACTTACACATTGAGTAAAACAGGACCTGATACAGAATGCTGCTTCTTTAGGTTTCATTTGAAGTATCACAATTTCTCTATCAGTTGTAAAATGAGAACCTTGAAATCAATCAAATGTCCCCCTAATACATAACAATATATATATATATAACCACTTTCTCCGATAAATAGTTTTCTCCCTTACCCTCATATGGGGGGAAACCAAACAAAATACAACTCAATCCCACAAGCTCTATTTGCAGAACCATTGCAAACCTTTATTTGTTGCTTCAGTTCCCTTTAAAACACTGAGTAACAGTAAATAAAGCAGGAGCAGGAGAGAGGGGGGTGGGAATCAATTACTGCAATTCTGGCCTCAGATGCCTCCCAAACACGGGCCACTTCATACAACGTTGAACATCATCATTTCATTACCAAGAAAGAGGGGGAAAAATAGAGGGACAGAAAAACCTCTTCTAAGCCATCCTTCCAAATGCATGATCAAACCTGAAACACATCTAGATCACGTCAAACTCTGGGTTAACATGAACATAAATGTAATTTCTTGGAGCATATTTAGGTAGATGTATTTCATGCAGCTCATTACTGTACTGATACAGGAGTATTTTAGGCTGTTATTTAGCTGTTATTACTAATTTACCTGCAGTTTTTTATTTAGACAAAAGAAAAGTTAATCCTTCCTCAAACAGCATAAAATATCATTTCAGTATTAGGGGGAAAACATTTTAATTCTAATCTATGGGTTAGTCTGGTCACCTGGAGAAGGCTCCTTAAGTGCCTAAAGCAGCTCCAGGAAAGCTGAAGAGGGGCTTGGGACAAGGGCCTGTAGGGACAGGCCAAGGGGAATGGCTTGAACCTGCCCAAGAGAGGGGACTGAGCTGAGCTCTTAAGCAGAAGCTGTTCCCTGTGAGGGTGCTGAGGCGCTGGCACAGGGTGCCCAGAGAAGCTGTGGCTGCCCCATCCCTGGCAGTGTTCAAGGCCAGGTTGGACACAGGGGCTTGAAGCAGCTGCTCCAGTGGAAGGGGTCCCTGCCCGTGACTGGGTTAGAACTGGATGAGCATTAAGGTCCCTTCCAGCCCAGACCTTCCTGTGATTCTACATCGCTGGACAGTAAGTTACTATAGGAACAACATGATCAGCCAGCCACAAGGTTAGATGTAATGTCAAACTACAGCTGTAAACACATGGCATTTGCATGAGAAGTTCCAACACCTTTTGCCTTTCGCTCTTGTTATACCTATAGACATTTGTTGAAGGGCTGCTGTTCCAAGAGCATCTCAGCACTTGAAACACAACTAAAGCAGGAGTCCAAAGGTACAGTCTCAATGACATCTTGAAGCCCAGACTTCAGAGAAGAACTCAAACACTACTGAATTGGACAAAGGTTGGGAATATAGTGAGAGAGCACCTCGGGCACATGAAGACTTGCACTCTCACTGTGAAGTTCTGCTCACAGGCATGTGAGTTCATAAGGTTCTAGATGTTCTCATACAACTACACACCTCTTCCATTGTTAATCCAAGTCTTTAAACCATTAAATTAGGGCTTTTTGCCTATTTTAATATCCTCCTTCTGTATGCCCAACCCTGTTAATCACACCCCATCTTCCTTCCCAATGAGGTTACCACTGTACTTTCAGGATGCAGAGTGAACTAAGCTCTTCCACACCCCTGAACTCCACATTTCTATGAGCTAAAAGCAAAAACAGATAAATTGCATTATTTGCCAGTTTTCCCTTCTAATTTCAGCACCATTTTACAATGACATACCCAGACACCTGAAAACCCTCACAGAACACTTGCATGTCACACAGACAATGAGAACTTTAATTTATGCAACACTTGCTTCATCTCCTATGTATAATTCCACCTTCCCCATACTCCTGCAAGCTGGTGACATGAATGTCAGGCTCAACTAAAGATTTGTTGTTGCAGTGACAGCACTGAAAGTTTGGCATCTTTAGCAGACTGTGAGTAATAAGATGTTTCACCTTTTGATAATAAGGTACTTCAATCAATAGTGAACCTTTAACCCAAAGAATATCAAGACACAGCACTGAAAATAGAAGTTAACTCCAAGTAACTCAGTGAGAACTAAGTGGCACTACAGCAAGCCACAGGAGAGCAGGAGTGAGCCCTGCAGCACCATGGACACCGGAATAACTCTTCCTCTGTGTGTCACTGTATTCTACCACAGAATCATAGAATGGTTTAGGTTGGAAAGGATCTTAAGATCATCCAGTTCCAACTCCTGCCACAGGCAGGGACACCGTCCACTAGAGCAGGCTGCTCCAAGCCCCATCCAGCCTGGCCCTGAATGGTCCTTGGATGAGGTTCCTGTTGGCTCATTCCTCCAGCCAGCCTACGTCCCTCTGGAGAGCAGCCCTGCCCTCAAACCTACTGGCTTAATCTCCCTAATTTGTGGCCATCTGCACTGAAGAGGATGTGCTCCATCTACCTCCTCCTCCAGGACATTGATAGAGCTGCTACACAGGACAAACTCCTTCAGACCACCACATGATACCAGCCTCCAGGTAGAGTATGACCCATTAGACACACCCTGACCACCCAAACAGATTCTTTTTAACCCAATTTCTCATTCAGGTATGTCCAAATTGCAACACCTAACCTGGTTACACAGATATTGGGAGAGCCAGTGTTAAATACCTTGATGAGGTAGAGGTAGATGACATTTACTGCTCTCCCCTCATACACAAATCCACCCATGTTGTGGTCTCCCTCTGCTTCTATCTCCTCCTTGGCCTCATTTTTACACTGAGGCTCTATCATGGTTAACCAGACCAGCCTCCCAATATATCTACTGATTTCCTGAATACTGGAACGGACTGTTCTTGCACTGGGAAGAGGTTGTCCTTAAGGACCTCACCTTTCCCGAGCTTAACCCTCAGAGCTGCCTTCTGTGGGATCCTACCAATCTGCTCTCTTCAGAAGCAGAAGCTTGCTCTCCTACAGTTCAGTTACACTGGGGCTGCATCTCCAGAACCTAATTCTTCGAATACTCATTCCTCTACACCTGAACAGTACTTCCTTATACATTTCCAACTGAGATACCCTAAAACTCCACCAAAAGACCAAGACAGCAACACAACAGGCATCATTCCACGTGAATGAATAAAGTTTAGAAACACATTTTTCCCCACTGTCAGCATGCAAGGTCTAACCAAGTTCCTGAGGACACAGCAGCAGTGCTCATTTTATTACCCACCCACCCAATACAGACTATTTTATGACATGGTCCTTTACTAATTGGTTTTGTGAGGACAGTATAATAAAAATAACACACAAAGCAGTTAAAACCTAAAAGAGAAAAATCCTCTGTGGCCTCAATGAAATCTGCCTCTGCAAAGAGAAAATGGTTGTCTGAGCTGCAGATTCTTGGTAGTTAAAGTATTTGTTCTCCTTTTTCAGCTATCCACCGAGCTAAAATGAATTAAACCATTCTCTTTCCCTGTTATGACCAAATCTTTAGGTACAAGACACACTATGAGAGAAAAAAAAACCTAAAACAAGACCTAAAACAAAACCTAAAACAAGTCTCGCTATCTGAGCAAATGACTTCTCATCAATACTGCTTTAGGAATTCGAGACATACTTTAAAGATTTTTACACTTGTTAAATATTTTAGTGCATTTAATATTACTCACAAGTCAAAAAACGATGCAAGCAAGCTGGGATGCCTTAAGACATAGTGTTTAGATGTCATATTTCACTGTAAGTGTATGTAATTTCATTTTCCAACCCCAAACTAAAGTCAATAAATTCATCATCTATTGGCAAGCAACAAGATCCATGTTCTTTTCATGTAATCTAATCCATTATTCCTCCACCAAAAGCTATCAAAGACTTGACTTAAAGAAAGGGCTGGTTTTAATAGCTCCAATGTTTCTCCCTCTAGATATATCTTCATAGAAAAGTGTTATTTGTCTACAATGCATAAAGATATAAATGCAGGGAAATCAACTGCCTGGCCAGAGCCAACCTCCAAACACCACCAGCCAGGGATAACCCTCTCAAGAAGCAGCGAGTGATCTGCTCTGTCACAGGAACAAGTCACTGTCATGTAAGTCATACACAGGAGAGGAAGAGCTGTCTGGGGAGAGGTCTCTCATTAACACAGTATCATATGATGTTTCGGGTTGGAAAAGACCTAAGAAAGGATCATTTAGCTCCAAAGCCCCTGCCATGGGCAGGGACACCTCACATTAAACTATGTCGCCCAGAGCTCTGTCCAACCTGGCTTTGAATACTGCCACAGATGGAACATTTACCACTTTTTTGGGCAACCTTTCCAAAGGCCTCAGCACCCTCACAGTAACCAACTTAGTTATACCTAATCTGAACTTCCCCTGTTTCAGTTTGATCCCATCATCCCTTGTCCTATCGCTCCAGTCCCTAATGAAGAGTCCCTCTCCAGCATCCTTGTAGCCCCCTTCAGACACTGGAAGCTGCTCTGAGGTCTCCAGAGCTTCATTTCTCCAGGCTCAACAGCACCAACTTTCTCAGCCTGTCTTCATACAGGAGGTGTTCTAGCCCTTGATCATCGTCGTGGCCTCCTCTGGACTTGTTCCTACAGCTCCATATCCTTCTGATGTTGAGGACACCAGAATTGCACACAGTGCTCCAAGTGGAGTCTCCAAAGAGCAAAGTAGAGGGACAGGATCAACAGTGCAAGAAGATATACCAAGAAACCAACAAGAACCACCTGTATCACAGAAAAGACCCCCAGAATTGGGATCCAGCCCCCCCAACCCATCAACAGAGTAGTTCAGTATTTAGTGATCAGAGTACTTGCTTTGAAGCAAGTGCCCTTCCAGTCATGACACCTCATGAGCCAAACACTCTGAAAAGGTAGATGTAGATACGAAAGAAACAAACAGGTTGGACTATTCTTCCAGAGCCAAAGAAATGAAACAGTTTGTAATTCCTCATCACAAATTATTCAATGAAAGAGTAACGCATGGTACAGGAACATGTAGTTAACTATAATTTAATCCTCTCATATACAAATCATTTTAGCTACTGAGGTATAACACTGATTATACTTTCCTGGGGAAATACAAGCACTTCACCTAAATCACTAGTTCTTAAAGCAAAAATTTGCATAAGGTTTCCCAAGCTTGCAAAGCCATCAAGTGATTAAGCTTTTCAATACATGAAACCCAAAAACATAAGGAAAAAAAAAACACTATTTCCAATACAAAGAGAAACAAAATTAAGGAGCAAGATACACACATATGAATTAGCAAAGAATTAATGGTTATTACAGCCTTCACCTCCAGCCACCATATACCAGAAACAAATGCTTATTCACAAGACCACATCCCTACATCTAGTTTAAGGACATAAAAGCAACAAGTACCTTTAAGAGTAAGCAGGATGTGCAAGTATTATTGCACATAAATCACAGAACGGTTTGGGTTGGAAGGGACCTTAAAGCTCCTCCAGCTCCAACCCCTGCCACAGGCAGGGACCCCTTCCACTGGACCACCTTGCTCCAAGCCCCTGTGTCCAACCTGGCCTTGAACACTGCCAGGGATGGGGCAGCCACAGCTTCTCTGGGCACCCTGTGCCAGCGCCTCAGCACCCTCACAGGGAACAGCTTCTACCTAAGAGCTCATCTCAGTCTCCCCTCTCTTGGGCAGGTTCAAGCCATTCCCCTTGGCCTGTCCCTACAGGCCCTTGTCCCAAGCCCCTCTCCAGCTTTCCTGCAGCCGCTTTAGGCACTGGAGTTGCTCTAAGGTCTCCCCTTCAGGAGCCTTCTCTTCTCCATAGCAGAGCTGCTCCAGCCCTCACAGCATCTTTGTTTCCAATCAAAGTGTTGACTTCAGGAGGAATTTTTTTGTAAGCATCAAGGCAAAAGGCCATTAAGGAACACTGAGAGCATTAATATTTCTGAAGCACTGATAAGAAGCCCTACTTGAACCTTGCAGCTTCACAATCAACAACAATAAATCACTCTGATCACTCAGATACGCTCTGATCTCTGCCATTCATTTTTACTCTTTTAGTGGCTACAATGAGTTCATTGTGCTGAAGTATTTCAAATTAGAGTAGAGGGTGTCTGCACAAATACCGTGTCACGCATTTGAACAGGCCTCAATAATGATGTATAAAGAGTTAAGAAACCCATCATCTCAATCCATCTCTGTATAAACTGTATACAACTTATTTCCATGACCTCATGATAGGAAAATAGCATTTGCAATTTACGTCTATTACAAAAGAAGCTCAATACACTAAATTTCACTGTTAAGAAAGAATTATCACTTCAAAACTCAACAGATATTTCCAATTAGTATTTGCTTTTCCTGGTTTGTTTTTTTATAGGTCTTTAGCAATGAACAATAGAAAGAAAACCAAGTAGAAAACCAAGTCTAACAAACATTGTGTTTTACACTTTAATGTCAAGGAGAAGAAAACAAAGAGTAATTTAACTCCTCTAAAAACCTACAAACTACTTCAAAAGGAGATGAGACAAAAAGGTTAATGGCAAAAATCATCTCTGAGTCACTACAATGCTCTGAAAGGCACATTTGATTTTTTCCTCACGTCAAAACCAGAACACCATGGATATACCTGCACCTGATGATCGGCTCTGAGACTGTGGCCTTCCACTGGGTGAAGAAGGTTCCTTCATACGATCAATGACACTGTCAGAGAGCTGCAAAACATAACCCCAAAAGAGAGTCAGGCTGCATATCCTCCTTGATCCTCATTCCCCTCCTCTTTCCCACCACAAAATTAAGTAAAACTTCAAAAAGAGGACATAAAGCTCCAGAACTATGTGCAACAGATGCTAAAATTCTATGCACAATGCAACCAAACTATTTCACTTCATTTATAGAATAACCAGCACCTCTGAGTGGAAACAGTTTCACTGAACAAGATGATTTTGGCTCTCCCAGAACACAAGAAACTGATACAACAAAACATAGGACGCAAGGAACAGCAAAGGCAACACCACCCTTAGACATGCTGCTGGTAATGAATCAGCCTTTTGCCTATCACAGTGGTTCTGCTGACAGTCACACCTCACACTGTGCAGTTGCATTTCACCCTGGAGGAACTTCATCCTGATAAAGCCCTCAAAAACCTTTTGCGACACAAGTGGTCACAGCAAGTCATTATGTTCATTCTCATGTTGCCACATGCATGCACAAATACGCTGCCCAAAGCTAAGCAGAATTAGAGTAAGGGCAATGTCCAGTTTCATACACATTGTAGTCCATGGGTAAGATTGATAGAAGGTAAAGAAATAACATGAAAGCTTTTCTTTTCCAACTTAGAACTTGCTGTTGGTTTCCTCCAGCACCAACTCTATCAAAACACTCTTTTATTGCCCATGAGAATTAATTTTAATGAGGAAATTCTTTATTAAACCTACAGCATGACGTCTCTCACTGACAGAAATCCATGTGACAAAGACTGCACCAATATCTCTCATTCAACACAGACTAAATGCACACATGTAAGTGTTCTTCAGTGTAAGCTTTCCTAACCCAACCCTTAAAACTCTCAAGTTAACTTCACAGCTAGTTTTAAGCATGTAAACAGTTGTGTACATCCCACTTCCAGCTGCTTTACTGATTAATAGTAGTTATTTAATGCACCTACATGAGCCTAGTACACATAGTATCATTCAGGTTTTATTCCAGGGATAGCTTACAAGAATTCCCAGAGTCCTTCCCAGTATATAACTACATCAGAGCCGTTGAACTCTGTGAGCACTGATATTCCTGTTATCTCTTTGCCCAAGAGCATTAAATGGCCAGAACAAATCTCAGGATACTGAAACAGGCAGCAGTGACCATTCTGTAACACTACTCTCTAGAAGCAGCAATAAAAGGTAACTTATTATCACTGCGGGTATGAATAACAGTGTCTTTCATTGAAAAGCTTCCAAGCTGCAAGACTGAGGGTGTAACAAACTGTCTCCTGGTATCAGACAGAGCCTTGGGTGATATGGTTTAGTGTGAGGTGTCCCTGCCCGTGGCAGGGGGGTTGGAACTGGATAATCTTAAGGTCCTTTCCAACCCTAACTATTCTATGATATTATAGGCACAGTATCCCATTAAGAGATAAAAGATGGGAATGCTCCTGCAGATACAAAGGAGGTGGATACACGGTGTGTCCGAGAGCAGAATATGGGAGAGGGAGGAGCCCTCACATGTAGAGGTCAGGGAAAGACAGAATAAGGTCTTTCAGTTACACCTGCCTCCTATAACCCGTTCTTCCGCCTGTCTTTGGTAACGCGGCTGGGGACAAGCCTCCACTACCGCAGCTCCCTATGCACAGTGGGCTTCCTGCCATGACAGACACCCCTAGAGTGCCCCTGAGCGATTCGGCTCCCCTAAAACACCCAACCCAAGAGGCGGACAGGAGTGGAGCTCCCTGCGGGAGAGGGAATGGAAACAGGGGAGCGGAACAGGACGAGGCCGCAGGTACAGGAACCAACAGCGCTGAGGCCGCAAGAACCCACAGAGGGACCAAGGAGGCCGAGCTGGGGGGGGGGGCCGGGGAACCAGGCCCCGAGCGTCCTCCCCCCGATAGCCCCTGCCCGGGGGAGCCCCGCTCTCACCCGTACGCCCTTCACCACCGTGATGTTCTCATTCTCATCCGCCTCAAACGTGACGCGCCGGGTGCTGCTCCCACTGCCGCCCATCTTGGCCCGGCCACACCAGGCCCCGGCCACGGACGGCCCCAAGGAGACTCGTCGTCCCCGCTGCCAGGATGCACACCAACAACGCCAACCCTTATTGGTCCGAAGCTCGCCTCGCCCCACCCTCCCCCCGAAGAACGCTGCTTCCTATTGGCTGCGGTGCCGTAGCCATGGAAACCACGCACCCCCCGCTGGAGAGCGCTGAGGTCCCCGAGAGGGAGAGGAAACTTTTCCGCGTGTACTTTACGGGCGCGGACTACAACTCCCATGATGCTTCGCGGCACGGGGCGAGGTTGGGTGCCGCCTTTTCCGCGCAATGCCCTCTGGGTAATGTAGTCCTCGCCATGGCAAGCGCCGTTCCTCAGCACCCTCCCGGGGCACAGCCCCGCTCTGAAGCGGCTTTCGGGATCCCCTCCGCTGCTGTGCACGTCCCGCTGTGCCCCTGCCCTGTCACAGCGGGGCCAATGACACCGTGTGGGGTGAGTGCCTCAGGTTTGTGCTGCAGCTCCAGGGGCTGAGCTGTGCCTCACAGAACCCCAGACTGGTTTGGGTTGGAAGGGACCTTAAAGCTCCTCCAGCTCCAACCCCTGCCACAGGCAGGGACACCTTCCACTGGAGCAGCTGCTCCAAGCCCCTGTGTCCAACCTGGCCTTGAGCACTTTTCCACAACTAAGAATGTAAAACTTCCATTAGCATTGCCACTTAGGACATGTAATTTTATTTCCAAGAGTTATGTTAATAACACATAATAAATTTTCTTTTCAGGCTGTAGTATCAATTGCATCTGAATCTGGCTGTTCTGTGAGTCAGCTCCTCGCTGCAGATCCCATGGCCTGTCTCGATGGACAGAAGTGCAGAAGTGAGTGCTGGAAAGATGTCTGAAAGCAGAAAAAGGTGTTCTCTAGTGTCTAATGTTAGGGAAAGGGATTGCATTCTGGATCTCAGTGGTGTCAGGCACATCTCTGAATTTCTCTAGTCTAAAAATGAGGCCAGAAATATCTTTATACACCTGGAATATTGAATATTATTGCTCAACAAGTGCCTGCCAGGAGGATGGAGCCAGGAGGGGCTGGGCTCTGCTCCCAAGGAACAAGGGATGGGACAAGAGGAAACGGCCTCAAGCTGCACCAGGGCAGGTTTAGATGGAGCTGAGGAACAATTCCTGCCCCACAGGGTGCTCAGGCATTGGAACAGGCTGCCCAGGGCAGGGCTGCAGGCACCGGCCCTGCAAGTGTTCACACAGCGTGGAGACGAGGCCTCAGTGCCATGGGTTAGGGGTGGCCTTGGCAGGGCTGGGAATAGTTGGACTGGATGAGCTTAAAGGGCTTTTCCAACCTGGTTGATTCCATGATTCAATGAGTATACGTTGTTTTGTCTCTCCTACCATATGGCCTCTTTACACAATGAAGCAACAGTCTTTTGCTGGGATTTCTTACACTGGCAACACACAACTAATAATAACCATAACTGGGAAAGTCTTTTCTTCCCTCGCCTTCCAAGTCCTTCATCTGCTTGGCCCAAGGAAGGATAGCCTATTGGTACTGAAGTGACACCGTAGCCTTTCACTCCTCTTGCAAGTAATGTGTCCCAAAGTGCTTACACAATGATCACAACAGATTATTGCAGCCTGTGTCAACTGACGTATTTCATCTCTGTGAATCGATGCAAACATCATGTTGGTTGCATCAACAGAACTGCTCATATGTCCTTGATGTATTTTCAGGCCTTTTTTATACGGATGTAAAGTGTCTATCAGCCAACATTTCAGCAGTATCTGCCTTCCTTGGGGCTTAAGATATTGCTGAACATTGGCTGATAGCCACTTTACTACCAAATAAAAATTGCTTGAAAATATATCAAGGACACAGGAGCTGTTCTCTTGAGGTACGTGACGTGATGTTTATGCCTGTATTTATAGATGTTAAACTGGTTTCTATGAGGGGGCACTATTAGGAATTCAACATCCTGGTAACATTATGTTTTTAAGGGAATAAATGGGCTGTGCATCTATCTGTCTTGATACTGTGTGAGCATCACAAGCTGAGCGTGTTGAATTTCTTCTCTTTTCTCCACTGGGAATGGTTTTAAGGGGTCAAATTGTTCACTTAGTGACTGTTGTGGAAATGCACATCTGCAAATCAGAAGCAGCTTTTGTAATGTATTTGTCCTCTGTTGAGAGGGCTCTGAGAAAACGCTCGTCTTGCTCAACAGAATGACTTACATTTAGGAATTAAGGCTTTCACAACTGCTATTTTCTACCAAGGGTTTTTATGATTGTTTCATATGCCTTGAAATTACAGAACACTCTTAACTTATGCATGGGTTCTAGGAGGGGAAAAAGAGCAAATGGGCAGAATTGCTTTGGCTCATTTTGTTGTGTCTGTAAGGTTCATTCGCCGTAGAAAGAGCAGGACTGAGGTACCCCAGAATTTATGGCTCCCTTATAATAGGTGGGAATGAAAGACTGTTTGCTGCAGGCCAGAGCTATCTATATGTCAGAAGTTTTTCGCTGTGGACTGTCAAACCTATCTGAGAGCGCTTTCAAGGCCATGGCTCAATGAGAAAAGGATCAGAAGTTAATGTTAGAAAAGGCTACAACGCATTTGCAGTTAAGAATCATTTGGTAATGACTGGCAAATAAACTTGTGTCTAATTCACAGCTCTCCCCAGCACTCTGAAAATGGAAAAAGGAGTTCCGTGTATAACTTCAAGCAATTTATATGTTCAGATAACTAATACTCTCCTAGTAAGAGCAGTGTCTATCAATGGGATACTCAGAGTTGACTATGCTATGTGGCATAGAAAAACCCAACTTTGATTAAACTGACTTGTCAGCAGCAATCAAAACATCAAACCAGGGTTTAGCATAGAATGATTTGTTACTACTCAGTAGGGTTAATCAGTCTACTGAAATCCTGTGCAACCAAGCCAGGCACTGTTGATATGCACATTACCTCAAACACCTATGTCCCAGTCAGAGTAACACAAACAAGTGGCGAAGTGACATGCCCAAGGTCATTCAGTGCCAAAGCACCGGGGGGTCGGTCTCCTCTATCAGTTCTCTTCAGTGGTTGCTAGAGAGTACATTTCTGCCAAGCAAGAAGATAAAACAAGAGCAGAATGACAAATAAAAACATAGCAATCAATACAAACCTATTAACTACTTCTGATTCTTGTTTGCTCTGAACCCATTTCTGACTGGTGTAAGCAGAAAATCCATCTTAAACTGTTAAACTTCAGGTACTTCATTGTGTATCTGAAAGACAAGCAGTATCTTCTTAGGTTAAAAACATTCACTTCCTATGGTGCTCTGTGCTTCCCCACATACCCCACACAGTTTTCCAGGCAGATTATAAGTGTTTGATCCTTTATGAAGAAGCAATGCTCTTCTCCAATGTCCTTGACTGGATATATTCGTTTGTGGTAAAAAGTGCTTCTTGAATCACATAATCCTCAAAGTGATTGCTATAAAGTGTAGCCAAATTAGTGGAAGAGAGCATCGCCAGACATTCACAAACAACTAATGCCTAATGAGCCCAGGAACAAGTTACAGTTACATTTCAGGCTCTTGTCTCAAGTCTTAACAAATGCCATGAAAACACTTGATAGGTGAGGTGACATATAAAGGCTCATTGCACACATGCTGTGAGTTCTTATTCTGTGGAGGATCATCGTGCTCGGTCACTGCCACGGTGTGTTGTTCTGTATGACTTTACCTGGTTATCCCTTGATGGTCATCTGAGCCTCAGAAATGTTCAGCATGGAAGGACTTTGATAGTACCTAGGTTCCTTCTTATGAACAATGACTGTTATAGCAAAGTCTGCAAGTTCCCAAATTCTAGAAATTACTTTTTCTGTAGGGTGTAACAGTGCACAGTGCTTTCTGCCATACAATTTTGTGAGTAAATAATGTATCTTCAGTGTTTCATAGAATTCCAGACTGGTTTGGGTTGAAAAGGACCTTAAAGCTCCTCCAGTTCCAACCCCTGCCACAGGCAGGGAACCCTTCCACTGGAGCAGCTGCTCCAAGCCCCTGTGTCCAACCTGGCCTTGAACACTGCCAGGGATGGGGCAGCCACAGCTTCTCTGGGCACCCTGTGTCAGTGCCTCAGCACCCTCACAGGGAACAGCTTCTGCCTAAGAGCTCAGCTCAGTCTTCCCTCTCTTGGGCAGGTTCAAGCCATTCCCCTTGGCCTGTCCCTACAGGCCCTTGTCCCAAGCCCCTCTCCAGCTTTCCTGCAGCCCCTTTAAGGCACTGGAGCTGCTCTGGGGTCTCCCCTTCAGGAGCCTTCTCTTGTCCAGGCTGCCCCAGCCCAGCTCTCTCAGCCTGGCTCCAGAGCAGAGCTGCTCCAGCCCTCGCAGCATCTCCATGGCTTCCTCTGCACTCGCTCCAACAGCTCCACGTCCCTCTTGTGCTGCTGCCCCAGAGCTGGATCAGGGCTGCAGGGGGGGTCTCCCCAGAGCACAGCAGAGGGGCAGGATCCCCTCCCTGAGCTGCTGCTCATGCTCTGGGGGTGCAGCCCAGCACATGGGGGGGTTCTGGGCTCAAGCTCACACTGAAGCTGGGTCATGGGGAACTTCTAATGGATCAACACCTCCAAGTCCTTTTATGCTCAGGGCTGCTCCATTCGGTCTCCCTCAGCCTCTATTTGTGCTTGGGACTCACTCCTAGCTCTCCTTTAGCATTTGGTGTGCTAAGTCCTGCTTTAAGTTTCAGTAGCTTATTCTGCAGGGCAAATTAAGCTAAGCTATCTAATTCCTCTAAATGAGCTTTGCAAACATACTTAAAAGCGTGGCTATTTATAGAGTAGACACTTTCCCTTTCCAGGCCAATTCAGCTCCCGCAGAAGGTGAAGGTTCATGGCTCATCTCAGAATTGATGCTTCGATAGTTGCACTTTTCAGTCAGTGTTTCATTCTCATTAGTTCAAGACAAAGAGCATGCTTAATTTTGCCATGTACTCAGTAGCAGCCTGGTGGCAACAGCTACCAGCTGATACCACTGGGAGAGTCATATCTTCATGGCTTGACTGCCAGAGTTATGAGGGTTAACAACCTGGTCGATGAATAATGATGAATTCTTTATCTTTTTTTTTTGAGCAAAATAAGAAGAGGTGAGTTCAGCTCATCATATTCACTGCAGGAGTGAGGCTGGATTTCTAGTTGGTGTCAGAGACAGATCCGTATGATGGAGACTGAGCTGAGCTCTTAGGCAGAAGCTGTTCCCTGTGAGGGTGATGAGGCGCTGGCACAGGGTGCCCAGAGAAGCTGTGGCTGCCCCATCCCTGGCAGTGTTCAAGGCCAGGTTGGACACAGGGGCTTGGAGCAGCTGCTTCAGTGGAAGGGGTCCCTGCCTGTGGCAGGGGTTGGAACTGGAGGAGCTTTAAAGTCCCTTCCAACACAAACCACTCTATGACTCTATGTGTGCTGTCTGAAGACTGCCACTGCTTCCTTGAGATCACTTTTACAGTTTCTGGGATACTTTATTAGTCTATATTTCTCTATTGGCTACAAGGCACTGTACATGGGCTTATGAGTACACATATCACCCCAGAGATACCTGCCCTTTCCACGGGGCACAGCCTGGATTCCATACCTAGCATCACTAGCCATGGGAAGCTGATGCAAAGTTCATTTGCTGTGGATGATGCAGTTCAGGACCCTCCAATTTACCCGTGGACTGCAAAGTGTAATATATTAATATCATGTCACATTAATATGTGACTATTTATGTTGATATGCTTTTATCTGACTGGTTTGGTTCACATCAGTGCCAAGTGAGCTGCAGGATTTGTAGCCAGCGTGACTGTCATCTCCAAGACCAGCTTTGATGCATGGTCTCATTTCCTGGTTTTCCTCCCACTGCTCACAGCCCTTTATTTTTTACCTTCTCCACAGCCCATTTATTGAAGGAAGAGTCAGAAAACACTTAAAATATATTCAAGCTTATAATGTCTGAATCCCAAAGCTTTGGAACAATACAGATTCTTTCCCAAACACTTCTTATCTGAGTCGTCTGTTCAGCTGCTGAACTTCTTTACTGACTGAATGACTAAAGAAGCACTTGATTTGATCAATTCCAGGCTATAACTGTGTGAATAATCCTGAAAATCCCAAGCACTGCAAAAAAATAAAGGAAAACACAAAGACACAGCACGAATAAATAGTTTCTTGGCATTATCTATACGCTGATGTATGAAGCTGGAAAGAAGAAGTGTCATGATGCTAAGCACTGATGCACCAAAAGCAAACAGTGAAGTTGGGCACGAGGTCCTTTGCCATGGGGCACTTGTGACCACAGGGACATCCAGCTCAATGCACAGTGAGCCTGGAGATGTCCTGAGTCTTTGCAGTGTCAGGTCAATGAAGTGCCCATGGTCTTCTGCTACTGATGGCAAAAATCATGTTAACTGGGCTATAGTATAGATGTGACAAGGTCACAGGATGTAAAATTAGAGTAGCAAAAATACTGGGAAGAAACAAATGTGTTTGGACATACAGCTCAGTCCTCAAATCTGGCATAGCAAAGGGCAGAATCTCACTTCAATTCCTAAAAGCCTGTTGAAAACAAAGAACAAAAATTGAGTTTTATAGTGGCTTTAATAAATTAAGAAGCTCCTGGTGATTTAGAGCAAAGAAGAAAGCGTTTTGTCTCCAGAACTTGTCTCTTTAATACACGGAATAGTCAAAGGGAGTGCAAAAATGAATTAGTTAGTAGAGGTTTACAACAGTGTCAGATTGTATTGGATGCCACAAAGAGATCCATGGATTCAGGTGATCACCGAAGACAGGGGGCTGTCTGTCAGAGGTGGTCTTCTGTGCCTGGCTTCGTTGCAGCAGCCATTGTAAATACAGTGGCAGGGACTGCAGCACGGAGCTGGGTTCCAGCTGCTTCAGTACAAAAGCAAAAGGATTTAGTATTTAACATCAATGTCAGCTGAAATGTTTTATGACCTTCAATGGGCCTCTGCCCCCTGCGGAGTTATTCATCAGAAAACTTGCCTGGGCTGTAGCATCATCTTGGGCACATTCAAGTGCTTCCTGCAGAGAGCATCAAGGACTCGGGGACTCAGCATTGATAGTCTCTCTGGCCTCGCTCCACTGGTGCCTGAGTCACAAGGGCTGGGAGCTGCATTTGCAGAAGCAGGTTTTTGATCATTATCTATCCTTCCTGCTCTGTCTGAAGAAAGAGAGAGATTTGAAGTAATCTCAGTTAATATCCACTTCTTCTCCCACCACATCATTAAACACCTCCCTTCTTCCCTCTTTTTTGGGGGAGATGAAATGTACAATTCCTGTCTGGAAAACTCTTATTCTGACATTTCTGTTTATTATTTGTGCTTCCTCAACACCTGGGAAGTCCAGTGGTCAGAGTGGGCAAATGGGAAACAACAGCATGGTTGTGGTGAGCTTCATAGAAACATGCAAGAGGCTAAACTTGAACACTGCCAGGGATGGGGCAGCCACAGCTTCTCTGGGCACCCTGTGCCAGCGCCTCAGCACCCTCACAGGGAACAGCTTCTGCCTTAGAGCTCATCTCAGTCTCCCCTCTCTTGGGCAGGTTCAAGCCATTCCCCTTGGCCTGTCCCTACAGGCCCTTGTCCAAATATCCTTCTATTTCTACACAGCTCTTGTCCTGAATCCCATCCCCAGTCACTCCAGCAGACACGAGGGGAATCACCACATATTGGAACATCACCTCAACTGTTACTAAAAGGAATGTTTTTCTTACTATAATACATCTTGTCCAACATGTCCAACAGTGTGAAGCAGTGTTCTCATAAATTACATAGGAAGCTTAAAAATGGTGTAGGATGCATGCAAAACTGTTCAGAGTTAGAAGGTCACCACTGGTAGCTTGCTATTCAAAAGAAAAAGCAATACTCAGCATCCCTGGATCTCCACTTCATTGAAACCCTTTCTAGGGTCATTTCCACAGGGGAATTCATGCCATGTGAACTAGCCTGAATCTTGAGGCTGATCTTGGGGATAAAGGTAAACCTTTGGTCAAGTTCCATGGCTTTATTGGAGGAAAAAAGAATCAACATCCCTTTAATACAAATTTCCTAAAGTAAGAAATATCTTATTCTTCAAGGGAACTTAATGTCATGTATCCAAAACCAAACTGGAGTAGGAGACAGATTGGTTCTTTACATGATTTCCCCAGGGAGACCATCATTCTTTGCTAGAAATGTGCCTGTATTGCTTTTATCTCATTATAGTTGCTTTAAACAAGACATAGTCTGTGGGAAACCTCTTCTGTTTGCCATCCAGGGTGTTGCATTTGCACTGTTTGCTTTTCCAATAGTACCTTTCCAGAGAGGCTGCCAGCTAAGTTACTCAAGCACCATAATGATTAAACAGGAGATTAAACAATTCTGGAGAACAGCAACTATTTAAGGAGGTGAATTTACCTCTGAATCCAGTGTGAGTGACACCAGTAATGGCCCCAAAATGAAGAAGGATTCCAGAGGTAGATGCAGTGCAGATCAGAGCCCTAGAAATGATTCAGTGGTTAAAATGAAGCTTGACAGTGAGTCAGAAAGTTCAGTGTTTCCATCTTGACATAAAGATGACTGAAGGGTTGTTTGACAATAGTGCTTAAGCACTTAACACAAAGAGAAAATAGTGGAGCTTTTCAGTCTGATAGAAAGTGGTGTGACAGAGGATGGGTGTTAGAAGAAATCCAATGTAAAAGACAGAGCAGCAAAGCACTGGGACAAACCCAAGGGAAAAGGCAAATCCTCTGTGTCCTGCCTGGGTGCCAGCCACAGGGGCTCCTTCAGACAGGCCGAAGTTATTGGGGAGTGACTGAAACTCCATGGCAGGAGGTCCAAGGAGGTTATCTAATGACTTCCATTGGTGTTAGAAACCTGTACCTGTAGCTGCCCAGGACTTCAGCATCACCAACTGATCTACATGTTATGGGTACCTGGAAGATCAAGACAAGGAACAGGCTCTTGTACTGCTTGGAAAGGTCAGATCTGCTCAGATATCACTGGGGGCATCCTATGGAAACAGCAGGGTGTGATTAGGGGAACTGTGCTCTCTTATTGCTTCCATTAAACACCTCAGGCAGCCTGTGCTGAAACTGGGATTCCCAGACATGCAAATACAAGCTGGCCAAGCCTCAGGTGCCTCAAAGCAGCTCATCACACCAATCCCTGTCAAGCAGTATTCCTTCCACCAGAGGCCAGAGCACTCATCATGCCAATATGGTATGTCTGGTCTGTTGCTGAGTTTGACTCAATCTGAGAGGGAACAGTGGTTACATATTGGCCCTTCCATGATGATCTTAAAATAGGAAAAGAGGATAATGAAAGATTATGGGAATGAAAGTGGAAGAGAACTTTGGCAGTCCCTTTCTTTGGCATGACCTCGAAAAGGGCCACCTGCATTTGCTGGTTGTGCTATTTCCTACATCAACAGATGCAGCCACATGCTGCAAGTTAAGCACATGCCTGAATTATGTCCCTAATCAGGTTCTTAAGATACATTAAACCAACTTAAAGTGAATGTTTCTGTACATGGTAGCTCTTGTGGTCATATCCTGAGGAATGCTTGATCATACCATGTTCCTGCAGATGTTAGTTCTTCTTTGGGAAGCGTTTTGTATCTCTCATGTACCACTCACACACCCCAACGGTCTCCAGTTTGCATGGTGAGGTCTCCATCATTCTTATTCTTCTCATTTGCTCTTTTCCTTTCTGGAACAAAACATGCAGGCAACTGTTTGCATGTGCAACACAGGCAATCATAGCAAATACAGAGCACTGTTTTGTGCCAGGATGGACAGGAATGGTTGAGTCCTCTGTGAAATTGCAGCCTGATTAATTATACATGACCCAAGCAGATTATTTACTCAGTGAGAGGCTAACAGGGACTCTTTTGTCTTGTTTTGAGTGTTGCTTGCTAATCTGTTTGATTTGGCAGCTTGTAAATAACTGGTTAATAAAATTTGGGGGTGTTAAAGCTGAGTGGTGAGGAAAGGGCAGCCAATACTCACAGCAAAGGGCAGTGAAAGCACAAGATCTTTTTTCAGCAATTGGAATAGGGAATAGATAACAGGGCAGGGAGAGGGAAACAAATGGTGACCCAAAACACAGGTTATATTTTGAAAACGCTTTAATTTGCATTGAGAAATACATCCATGTAACCTATTGAGCTTAACTACCCTTTTGTTCACTGCTTGCAAAGACATTTGAAGAGTGAAGCACCATTATCCCTGTTGTACGTATAGAAAAAGTGAGGCACAGAGCAGGAGAGTGTCTTGCTCAGCATCACACAATGCACTCACAGCAGAGCTGAGGTCCTCAGCATTTGCACTGTGGGCAGATGCACCCTGTGGTGCATCCTGAACATCTAGCCTCATGTACATGGTCATCCTGTCTCTATACTACACTTTTGTTCCCAGCTCCATCGTGTCTTCATCTCCCACCCTAAAGGGGCCACAACTGGAGGTCCATCACAGAGTGACTGCCTTGGAATGAAGACACGACTGATGTTTAAGCCTGTGTTCTGTAGGCTGAGCATTGCCCTCCTTCCACTACAAATGAGGACCCCGGGGCTGAAATGAAGAGCATGAACAATGACCTATCTTCTGCCAATTCACTTCTTTCCTAGCAAAAACCAAAAGCAAAGTTTGCATTCAAACACCATCACACAAAGGAAGGACATCACATTGTCAAGCCCTTAAAAGTTCAGTGTTGGCAAGCTCCCAGCTCATTTGCTGTGCATATGCATGATGGTGCAATGTTAATGCCATGATCACGTAGTGTTTCTTTCTGCAGGAGGCCTACCTTCAGTGCACGGGATAATGGTGTTCCTCTAATGAGCACCTATGTGATGTTTTGTTTTCACATCGTGGTTCCATGCATGGCCCCATGCTTCATTTTCCGCACACTATTCAAACCCAGCTTTCAAGGCAGTGATTAGTGCTCGCAAGGACTTCTCCATGGCAACAATCAATCTGGCATTCCCTAATTTTCAAGGGTTTTACTTTGCAACATTAACAGTGTTTTCTGTTTAAAAAGATGTGTAGTGTCCTATGCTTTTAAAACAAGGGGTTAGTCCTGGCTGGAAAGCTTAAATTTATCTATCTCCTTTGATTTCAGAGGTTGCTGAGGCAGTAGTAGCAGGAGACTCCCTGCTCCATATGATGTGGTTCCTGTGATAATAGGAATGGTTTTGTCCAGTATTTCTATTTAGGGTTAGTAAATAAATGATTACATACTACAGAGAGGCAGGAGCTGAGTATTGGAGTGTTTGACACTGCAGAAGAAGGAAGCAGGAGGTACATTCACACCTGAGTGGGAACAGTAAGAAGCAATTGTCTTTTCAATCATGAAGTCCATGCCCAGCAGCGTCCTCAGTCAGAGTCCAGTGTGTACATCTAGTTTCTATTTTCATTACTTAGAGGTAACCATCAACAGATGGCATTGAGAAACACTCATCATTTTGGCTAATAGAGTTACTGTTGCCAACTGGCCTGTCCTCCAAGCAGTGATTAGATATATTATTATTAATAAATAATACCTAATAATGATACAAACAGTCCAAACCTTAAAGTCTTAGTCCTAAGCAACTCCCACACTCTTTGTGCTTGTATCTCTGGATGACTAAATGTTTTACTGCATTGAGCCAAATCCTTCTTTCTGATCTGGGTTACCGATCATTATTTCCTTGTATAGAGCTCCTATGACATCCTCCAGATGAGCTCCCACCAATGGTAATTATATATGGCCATTAGAAACAGAACTTGCTCATGCAGGACTCAGCTATAGAAGCTTTAATCACAACTTCCATTAAATACCCAGAGCAGAAGAGCCAAAAACTCTTGCTGACTTTATGTGTACTTATCCAGATGGTCTCTTCCAGTTCCACAGAATTCATTAGGAAGGAAAAGTGAATTCCTAGCTTCTATGGGTGTTGGAATAATCTTCTGGCCAAGGCTGGAAGGCAAACCAGTGATTTCTACCTGAATGTGTGCACTCACAGCAGACAAGTTCCCTGTACTACTGACTGTTTGGAAACAGTACATGGAGAAAGCAGCAGAAGGTGGGAGAGGATCCAACTTAAGGCCAGTCTAAAAAAGAAGGAGGATAACCCTGAAAGTCACAGTTCTGTAGCAGCAACGCCTACACCCAGTGAAGAATACTGTGAGAAACCAAATGCAATCAGTGTTATCCTGGAGGATCAGGGATCAGCCACATGAAGGGGAGCTATATGAGGCTGGAATGACAGCTGAGGTATAAGAGCATCATTAAGCAAATCATATTCCAGGACAAAGTATTCTATGATTCCAAGTGGAGAGACAGAGCTAAAGAAAGGTGCAAATGACTTATGAGGCTGCGGAGCTTGGAACAGACAGGGAGCATCCCAACATGATGTACCAGGGAATATTGTCCCTCTCTCAATGGAAGCAGCATAATGTGAATTCTACCATACTCAGCACATGCAACATCTTTAGGCAAATGCTTATATAAATAGCTGTTTGCTGTGAAATTCCTGGATTCCTCTTAGTACCCAGGTGGGATGTAGCACTATTCCCTATAGTAGTGCTTCTACTTCTATCCAGGCTTTGATCACAGACCAATTCCATCAGCAGTTTTGCCAGGGAAAGGACTGATGATTTAGAAACTTGGCCCAAAACTTCGGAGCAGAAGTGGCAGTAAACATTAGTCACTGTAGCAAAGTAATTGGTTTCCCATATGGCATTTTCAATGGAGTGTGGAAGATTCACAAGTGAAATAATAATTACAAATGAGGAATACTTTGGGAAGAAAAGAAGTGTTTTTCTCCCTATGCATCACTTAAAGGGATTTCTAATGAAGTCAATACTTGATTATGTTGGAGATGACGTTGGCTGCCACATCGTGATTTGTTGGGTTTTGATGTCAGGGAACAATTGTTCCCAAGGGCAAGCCTGGGGTGCTGCTGAGATGTGAGAGAGGGGAGAAAGGTGTTTAATTCCCTGTGGAAAATCAGGTGATGAACATTTTCCTAATAGCACCATTGCCTGTAATAGAAGTTTTTGCTCAGCAAGATGAGGGCCTGATATTACTGATTAAGCCAAGTCAAAGGCAGATGCTTTAAGATATCCTTGGATCTGTACCCAGCTAAAGGCAAAGCCAGTTCAGAGCTGGAAATCACGCTCTAAGACAAAATGAAAGTAGCTTCATGAGACCTCAGCCCTAACAGAAACCCAGAGCACCTTATTCTCATTCCAAACTATTGATATGGAGGGAAAAACAAGACGAAACATACAGTGTAAATGGAGTCAAGAATTTGTTAGTGCAATTGGTGTTTTGAAAGCCTAATAGTCCAAAACACCTAACTATATGGTTTTTAAGTCTTATCAGTAATGCAATACAGTATCTATCTATCTATCTATCTACCCATATGCAAAATTTAATACAAAAAAAGCCTTCCTAGACTCTATCTGTTACCTCTGGTGTGATGCTCACCCTGCCAGTGTCCCTCTGCATCCCAGGGGGTGAAAGGATCAGTTCCCTGCAGCTTCAATCAAGGGGAAGATTACAGGTCGCCCCAGGGCTCCTGCTTGGGAGGAGTGTGATGTCCATGGGGGGGTGTCTTCGTCCCCTTCTCCCTCTCCGTCCCCCTCTCCCAGTGACAGTACTGCCCAGTGCCCAGCCTGGGCACACAACGGGTTGGTGTTTGCTGGGCAGAGCCTGCCAGGGGCGGCAGCCCTTGGCCCTGCTGAGTGTGCCCAGCCCTGAGCTCAGACAGGTTGGGCACAAGGCTCTTGGCCATGGGACACTTGTGACCACAGGGACACCCAGCTCAGGGCATGGAGAGCCCAAACAGCTTCTAAATCCCATTTACCAGGTCGCAGTTGAGCCCAGACTCTAAAGCACTGGGAGCTTTGGATCTGGAGACTCAGGTTTAAAATATGAAATGTAAAGTTTGAGGAAGATCTAAGGTCTGTTTCAGGTCTTGGTTCACTTTTCCATCTGGACTTGCAAGGACATCTTTCCTGCAGTGAGTTACATAGAGATCTTTCACATGTAAATAGGAAGAACTATCACAGAACCATAGACTCATAGAATCCCAGCCTGGTTTGGGTTGGAAGGGACCTTAAAGCTCCTCCAGTTCCAACCCCCTGCCACAGGTAGGGACACCTTCCACTGGAGCAGCTGCTCCAAGCCCCTGTGTCCAACCTGGCCTTTGTTCATACTCCTTTGTAACCAGGGTATTTGACAAGTTGTCACTCAAACATTCCTTTTCTGTCTCACAGAGCAATCTGAGGACAGTCCTTTCTGAATTTCACTGCCAGCCACAGGGAACATGCAGAAAGGGATGGTGCTACATCCACGGACTTGTAGAGAGCTTTAGATCATATGATTGCATTTTGGTTGGTAGTGCAAGCGCTGGTTGTACTTTCATTTCTTTCATGCAAGTTGGAGTCTGTCTATTCAGGTCTTTATAAGAATTTGGATTTCAGTTCTTATCTTTCAATGGTTGTCGAGCAATGCATGGAGCAGCCCTGTGCTCTATGCATATGTCAGAGCCCTGTCCGGAACGCAGAACATCCTGATGGGAGCAGAATAGGGCTGAGTTCATTAAATGACTCTCACTGGAAGGCAGCTAAGGCCTGAAGCACCACATCCCATGGGAAATGTCCACTTCTATCACATTTGCTGTCCAGGGAGCTCTAAAAACTTTAAAGGCAAGATTCTTCTAAAGAGCCTGCAGAGAATGTAATTCTCATTTCTCTCACTCAGCTCCTTTTGGGAGCTGCATGAACCAGACACATGGGTTTTGTCAAGATTATCCCAGAACAGGCCACATTCTGCTACAGTTGAATATGGAGGAACATTTTCTTTTTGCAGAAGCATCCATTCAGTAGGAGATATCACTGGAAGAGATAGTCTTTTCCCCCAAGATTTCCTGATGTTATTTGTCTATTTGTTCTTCTGCCTGGATAGGATCAATTTATGTCAGATATTTAGGCCAGGTTGGATGGGGCTTTGAGCAACGTGGCCTAGTGGAAGGTGGGGGGTTAGAACTGGATGGTCTTTAAGGTCTCTTGCAACCCAAACCATTCTATGGTTCTACTATGGCCCATAACTGACATCCCAGAAGTTCACCTCACAATTAGTAATTCACTTCTGAATTGCTGAGAGCCACCAAGATTGTAAGTAAGACAATGTCTTCCACCGGTACTGACAGCCAGGTGAAGTCTATACCTCTTCATGATGACCTGCTTTAAGGATGCAGCTGAAAGTCATCTTTAGTCTCAGCCAGTTTGCTCAACAGCATCACAGAGTGCTTCCCTTTGTTGCTTCACATAGAATCATAGATTCAGTTCATTTGGAAAGGAACTTAAAGCTCCTCCAGTTCCAACCCCTGCCACAGGCAGGGACACCTTCCACTAGAGCAGCTTGCTCCAAGCCCCTTTTAACCTGGTCTAAATCTAACTGATTTTGGAGGTTTGGGATTGCTGGGATGATGATGATACTCTTTCATTTCTTCCTTGGCACAGTTAACACTGACCATTGATGGCTAGGAGTTAACATCCTCAGCTTCTGGTGTGCAGAAGTCCACCTGTTGTGGTGTTGCTCCTCAGTGTTCTGCAAGGTCCAGAGTGGACTTGCTACAGCTGCATCTCTGGGGACAGTGAAATTGGCTGGTCTAAAAAGGCCCTAAATCAGTCACAGTCAGTTACCAAGACATAATTCCACCCAAATGTCTTAATAGAAATCCTAAAGGAAAAGGCTGAACAAGATTATGGGGCTCTCTACACAAGTGTGGCCAATAAAACTAAGGCAGAAATGACTCCTAATGATTTTGTGTAGCTTGTAGAGTCATGCAGCAGAGATAGAGCTTGGTCATTGGCAGAGGCTCCATTCTGATACCAAAGCAATTATCTTTGCTTGGATAATGAAAAAGACATGGAGAAATGGATTGAGGGCTGTGTCTCCATGCTCCACCATAAAGACAACCAAGGAAATAAGATGCCTGTACAGAGAAACTCATCTGGCCCATTGGAGAGATCTGGTTTTGAGATGTGACACACTGTCCTCTGAATGGGCCCACTGCTTTACACAGATTATAAGGAGAACCTGGGGTGACCAGGTTGGATACAGACATCTAATATTTGGTACCTAAGTCAGGGCAGATAAATCCCACCACGGGCTACTTACCAGCCTTGGTTGCCTTGAATCATATGTTAGCACCAAAGCAGAATACAGGAAACACACAGAGCACTGAACAGGGCATGAGATGTTGGGGCACCTTCCCTCCTTTCATCGTCTTCTCATTCACGTTTTGAGGTCTCCATCCATTCTTTGTATCTGAAACCTTGGTCTCTTGCAGCTTAGGGAATAGGAATAGTAATAATGGGCAGAGCTGGTGCTAAGTGTTACTAGTTCAGAGAAGGCAGGTTGAGTTCATTTTCCCTTAATACAAGTGAAGATGTGTGGTACAAGGCACTGGAGATGTAAACTGCAGCCTTCTTCAGTTTGCAGTTGATAAGCATGCACAGTTCCCTCTCATCTGCACAGTTCAGTTCATGGCCCAAGTATCTAAGCCAAAACAACTCAATATTAAAGTGATAAATTAGAACTGTTAAATATTTCATGATGGGAGGGAAAAAGCTGCTAAAGCCATAAAATATCTATGGGGTAATCTCAATTGTATCAGACAGAAATGGTACATTCTGAGGTTTAATATCTTATTTGAGGCTATTTCATTTTTGAGAACATGCAGTGCTATTGCCATATAAATTTATGAACAAACTCCTGAGGCCACATTTGTCTTTTTCCTTATTGTTTTTCCTTGTTTTTCATGGCATTTGGGGATTGCTGGTGCTGGGGGATAAGTGACTTTGATTCTCATATTCTGATGTCAAACCCTCGCCATCTGCCACCTGAGTTTTGGTTTTTTGGGTTTTTTGTGGTTGATGGAATTCCAGGGCTTCATGAAACTTGTAAACTCACAGCATAGGCCTCTAAAGTGGCTGTCAGAGATATTGCCAGCAAATCATTTCAATCCATCCTCTGCCTATTCTACCTCATTATGATTATGCTGCACATGATGATTTGGTGCATTAAATGCGTGGAGAGCAGGTTGCTGTAGGGAGAAGGGTGAGAGACAAACAGTCCACATCAGAATACAGGACTGTGAGCAGAGGAAGAAACTTTGCCCTCAGGACCCCATGAGAAACAGACACAGACCTCAGAACAGCTTCCAGTATCTGAAGGGGGCTACAAGGATGCTGGAGAGGGACTCTTCATCAGGGACTGTAGCGACAGGACAAGGGGTGATGGGTTCAAACTGAAACAGGGGAAGTTCAGATTAGATATAAGTTGCTTACTGTGAGGGTGCTGAGGCTCTGGTACAGGTTGCCCAAAGAAGTGGTAAATGTTCCATCTGTGGCAGTGTTCAAAGCCAGGTTGGACAGAGCTTTGGGTAACACGGTTTAATGTGAGCTGTCCCTGCCCATGGCAGGGGTTGGAACTGGATGAGCTTTAGGGTCCTTTCCAACCCAAACCATTCTATGATTCTACGATTTTATGTTTCTATGATAGAATGAATTTACATGTCAAGATCCTCACTTAAAGCACAAAAGACTCCCATCAGATTTAGATGTCATAAAAGGATTCAGTTGTATCATTGTACAATTGAAGCCCTCAAAGAACTTTGCCATTACTCTCTACATCCTTGAATGTTAATGCAGTGAGATAACACAGACAGCTTTATGGGTTATAGCAATTGAAATTGTCAGCTGCTGAAGACTGCCAAAATACTGCTTTGGGCTTGAAATCATTGACAAGTTTTGTTTTCAGCTCAGGGGAAGGTGTTGGGGTTGGTAAAAGATCCCATCACATTATTTTGGGGAGCATGTGGAAGGACCCCCCTATGAAAACACTATCAATCACCTTTGAGTTTAACTCTTTACACCAATAGTGGCCAGTCACGACAGAGTATGGGAAGGGAAGATTATATCATGTAAGGTATTGGGTGGGAACTGGGATTTAAGACAGGTTACTTCCTCTGGAATCCAGCCAGGTCACTGCAGTTAACCCCCTTCCTCTTGCCAAATGCCGTGGGGTCTTTAATGGACGTAAGTGTTGAGGAGCTTGTCTTTCAGCTCTCATCCGATGGCAGGCGAGGGGAGAATTAGTTTACTCTCTTTAACACTGGGCTTCTGGACTGCGAGTGTCACAAAAGCTCTTTCTTTGCAGGCAGATGTCTGCTGCCAGTGGGAAGCTGAGAAATGCCAGTTTTAATTAAAAGCTTTATTTTCAGACACGACCCAGAGATGACGAGCAGGAAGAAGGACTTGTCTGCCGGGAGGCTTCAGTGTGCAGCCCCGAGCAAAACAGCAGTAATTGAAAGACAAGGCCTAATTCCCCTTCTCCCAGCTGGGTCTAACCACAAGGCAGGGACATCAATCCAGCCCTTGAAGGAGGGCTGGCAGCGTCTTGGGTTTGTCATTGCCTCTGTTGTCAGAGGGAAAGGAAGCCAAAGGAAAGCTGTAAGATCTTCCTAGCCCTTCTCTCTAAAGCTGGCTTATGAAAAGAGAACAAGAAAGGGGCAAAGCTGTTAGAGGAGAAGGCTGAAAGCTGCTTATCTGACACATAGAATCACAGAATGGTTGGGGTTAGAAAAGACCTTAAGATCATTCGGTTCCAACCCCCTGCCACAGGCAGGGACACCTCACACTAAACCATGGCACCCAAGGCTCTGTCCAACCTGGCCTTGAACACTGCCAGGGATGGGGCAGCCACAGCTTCCCTGGGCACCCTGTGCCAGTGCCTCAGCACTCTCACAGTAAAGAACTTATTCGTTATCTCCAACCTGAACTTCCCATTACCTGCTTTTCCTCCTCCTTCCCACACATTTTACCTTGAGTCGTTCGAGCCCCACTGCTGTTGTACTCTATCAAGTTCTGTACATATATTTAAATGTAATAAGATAGATTACAAGAATTGATTTCCCCCAGGGTCAGGTCGATAAGACTGTATAAGCACGGACTATACAAGAAGAGCTCACTGTAGTAGATTAATTAATGATATGAAATATGGAAGCATCCCAGTCACCGTAGCTCTCCTCAGCTCACCTGAGCTATTAGCTGAGCCTCTTGCGGCATTCAACGGCATGCTGCCAACCTAACAGTATCCACATTCCTCTTGGAGTCATCACAGCCAGAGCTTTTGAAGATCCAAAGGTTACTTTGCCCTTACTCCTTCAAGGAGAAATCACAGTGTGAAGTAAATACACTTCTGAGCAGCACAGCACTGACCTGCCTAATCTTTATTGCAGTCTAACAGGGGAAAGCAAAAACCTGCTGTAGATTCTTACTCACTTTCATTTCCCATAGATATGTAGCTTTTGGGAACAGGAGAAGAAAAATGAACATAAAAAGAGATGCTGCTTTTTCTGTATTGGAAAATATACATTGGAAATATATATATATTAGTCTGTGTGAACTAATACATTTTTATTGAGGTGGACTGATGGTTAGAAGAGGATTAGGAGATGTGAGTCCTATTTCCTTCCCTTCCCAGCTCTAGGAGATGCATGATTTATAGCTGGAATATAGAGGAGGGAGGAGAGAAAGGTGGGTATGTGATGCATCTCCTTTACTACATTTCAAATTCATCTGCTCAAAAGTAAATCTGGATGTTCTGTACCTTAATCTTTATGAACATATTATGGTCTTAATGGGTTTGTGGAGCTGACCCAGACCTTATAATCATAGCTTCAAGGAAATAGCGTAAGCAAATCACAGAATCATAGAATAGTTAGGGTTGGAAAGGACCTTAAGATCATCCAGTTCCAACCCCCCTGCCATGGGCAGGGACACCTCACACTAAACCATATCACCCAAGGCTCTGTCCAGCCTGGCCTTGAACTCTGCAAGGGATGGAGCATTCACAACATCCCTGGGCAACCCATTCCAGTGCCTCAGCACCCTCACAGTAAAGAATTTCTTCCTTATATCCAATGTAAACTTCCCCTGTTCCAATTTGATCCCATCACCCCTTGTCCTATCACTACAGTCCCTGATGAAGAGCCCCTCTCCAGCATCCTTGTAGCCCCCTTCAGACACTGGAAGCTGCTCTGAGGTCTCCACACAGCTTCTCTTCTCCAGGCTCAACAGCCCCAACTTTCTCAGCCTGTCTCCATACAGGAGGTGCTCCAGCCCCTGATCATCCTCGTGGCCTCCTCTGGACTTGTTCCTACAGCTCCATGTCCTTATGTTGAGGACACCAGGACTGTGCACAGTACTCCAAGTGAGGTCTCACAAGAAATGCATTGTTGAGCCTTCAAATTATGAGGATACATTGATTCTGTCAGAAAATGTTACATATAACTCCATTAATTATAGAAATCTTGGGGTTTGGAAAATCTAAAATTAAAATAAAAATAAAATAGTAATATAAAAAAATGCTCCCGGTGCAATAAAACAGGAGTACCAGAAAGCACAAGGAGATTTAGACAAGGTATAAGGAATCTGTTCCCTGTGAGGGTGCTGAGGCGCTGGCACAGGGTGCCCAGAGAAGCTGTGGCTGCCCCATCCCTGGCAGTGTTCAAGGCCAGGTTGGACACAGGGGCCTGGAGCAGCTGCTCCAGTGGAAGGTGTCCCTGCCTGTGGCAGGGGTTGAGAACTGGAGGAGCTTTAAGGTCCCTTCCAACCCAAACCAGTCTGGGATTCTGTGATTATAATACTGGATTTTCATACTGGTTGTGATTCAGGAAGCTCATTCACTGAACAGTAAGATTTTCCGACCAGGTTGCTTGACCTTTTCATTACTATTATTTACGGTCAGAGATGTGCAGTGTCTTTTAAACCCTTACATGAGCACTGCTGGGTGAAAGGATGATATTTTAAGGGAATTTTCATCTGCTTAAGGCTTATTATCGCTGCATATAATGCTGTCGACATTTGACATTTGTAGAGTATCCTTAACTGCTGGTAATCCCTGGGCACTTTGCAAATGAATGAGCCACATGCTGAGCTGCTAAAGGCTTTCATACCTTTACCAAGATCACCGGAGACATCCCGATTTACACCAAATGTCTGTATGTGGCAAAGTGAGGTAATATCCTTCATCAGAACAACAGGTTCATCCATAGGAAACAAAGGTTTGGACACATGGCTGCTTCTTTATGGCTCTGCATTATCTGCAGGAGAGCTGGAGGCACCCAGACCATGCTTGTTTCTTCCGACTTTGTCAGTTTGCCTAAGGAATCTATCATCATTCCCTCTCTTTTGACCTCCTTCATGTCTTTAGACAGTCACAGCAGCTCAACATGGCTGAGATGTATCCCTGAAGCTTCTGCCCACAGGTTTATGCTCTAGGAGTTGAAGCTGCTCTAGGATCAAAGTGTTTCTTCATGTTTGGTGACTGTTTCAGACCAAGAAATACATATAACAAGTAGATGAAGCCCATAATGACATGGTTTAGTGGAGGTCTTAGCAGTCCTGGGGTAACAGTTGGACTTGATGACCTTAAAGGTCTTTTCCAACCTACTTGATTCTGTGATTCTCAGATTCTGGGTATTGCTGGCTATGAACCTGCAGTGCAGGTTGCTGTCCCGAGACTATGTAATTAATAAAACATCAGAATCAGGTTTTCAATAGTGGTGTGAAAACAGCTCTAACCCTATATAATAAGCTTTGAGAGAAGGCTTAACTAGCTAGGCCATCTTCAGCTTTGGGAATACCACTGCCTGTTCTGTGGTGGCCTTTGCAATTCTATTTGCTAACTAATGGCCACCCTGTTTGTTCTGTAGTGTATTGGTACAACATGAACTTTTACCAGTCATAAAACCACAGAAAGGTTTGGGTTGGAAAGGACCTTAAGATCATCCAGTTCCAACTAGTGGCAGTGAGGGCCATGGACAGGGACACCTCACACTAGACCATGTCGCTCATGGCTCTGTCGAGCTTGGCCTTGAACACTGCCATGGATGCAGCATTTGCGAGTCCTCCAGAACCTTCCCAACAGTACAAGACTTATGAAAAATCAGCATTTAACATTTTAGGGAGTTTTTCAGCCAGTTTTTTAACACTTTTAGGAGCCAGTTATATGAAATCGATGTGATTTTCCAGGAGCTCAGAAAAGCACAAGTGGATAAAGCCCACCAAAGGTTATGAAACGCTCAAATGTCAGTTAAGACTCCTAAAACTAATTGTTGGAATTAGATGATCTTAAGGTCCTTTCCAACCCTAATTATTCTATGATTCTATGATTCTAGGAGCTGGGAGAGCAAATTAAGGGTGCTTAATCTCAGAAGTGGGATATGAAACACGATACACCTTTCATTTGAGTTGAATACTTGTTCTTACATTCATGTCTATGCACTTGTAAATTCAAGTCCATAAATGAGTAGGAAGAGGCCAAGCCCAGCCATATTTTGGCAGTGAAACAACCCAATTTTCCCTGCTTTTCTGTGGCTGCTTTAAAACAGAGACCTGGCAATGGAGATACATTTCATATCAAAGCACAAGCCACAATTCACGGCATCAATTGGAGTTAACAGGACTACTGGGATGTCTTTTGAATGGGGACTGTCATACTGCATTTGATGTAGACCTCAGGTTCTTGATGTGTTGCTCCATCTAGGAAATGCTCCATTTGTCTTTTCCTCCTAAAGATGATTTTCCTTTGTGTTTTTGTTCTGGGTTTGAAAGCAAACGGTGGCAGCATGACATGAAATTTAGCGGCTGTGCATCCATTCTGGGCATGTCCACTTTGTTCTGACTAAATTAGTTACTCCCAATGGCAACTGCAAATAGAAAACACAACCAGGTGCTAAGAGAAGAGCTCCATTTTCTTTTATGTATTTTACTACCTTGCCTGAGTAAGTGCACTGACATATTGCTGCATGTTCCCAGCATGCATAGTCCATTAAGTTGGATCCCATCAGCCTAGGTCTTAATGGGATCTAACATGACATGACACAGAGTACTTCATTACACACTGGAGTGCTTAACTTTGCACACAGACACATCTCCATTTAGACCAGTCCACACTGAAAGTGGTTGTATTATCTACAAGTATTCCTTGAGAGGTATCCACATCTCCACATTAAACCAGGCAAGCTGAGAGGCTCATCTTTGGTTTCTGCTATGACAGATGAGGTGGCCTCTAGTTTCACCTAACTTAAGATTCTGCTCAGCCTTCAGATGCCTTAGAGAAGACACTTTTTCTCCATTACCCATAGATACAAGTCAGTCAGTGTGAATATTCACATTATTAGGATTTTAGTATTTGGATTTACATTGTAGAATAGTATTATCGTGACTGGCACAATGACCTGGCAGTGAGTGCTCCCAGCCCAAACCCCCATGTGCTGGGCTGCACCCCCAGAGTGTGAGCAGCAGCTCAGGGAGGGGATCCTGCCCCTCTGCTGTGCTCTGGGGAGACCCCCCCTGCAGCCCTGATCCAGCTCTGGGGCAGCAGCACAAGAGGGACGTGGAGCTGTTGGAGCGAGTGCAGAGGAGGCCATGGAGATGCTGCGAGGGCTGGAGCAGCTCTGCTCTGGAGCCAGGCTGAGAGAGCTGGGCTGGGGCAGCCTGGACAAGAGAAGGCTCCTGAAGGGGAGACTCCAGAGCAGCTCCAGTGCCTAAAGGGGCTGCAGGAAAGCTGGAGAGGGGCTTGGGACAAGGGCCTGTAGGGACAGGCCAAGGGGAATGGCTTGAACCTGCCCAAGAGAGGGGAGACTGAGCTGAGCTCTTAGGCAGAAGCTGTTCCCTGTGAGGGTGCTGAGGCGCTGGCACAGGGTGCCCAGAGAAGCTGTGGCTGCCCCATCCCTGGCAGTGTTCAAGGCCAGGTTGGACACAGGGGCTTGGAGCAGCTGCTCCAGTGGAAGGGGTCCCTGCCTGTGGCAGGGGTGGGAACTGGATGAGCTTTAATGTCTCTTCCAGCACAAACCAGTCTATGACTATAAGATGTGATATCTAAACCAGTACTACCCTGGCTCAGCGAACAGCAATGCTTCTGATTTTCCTCCTCCCGCCCCTCATTTAGTCTAATTTATGACACCACTGATATTCTGCGCATTTTAACTGCTCGGTTGCTACTGAAAGTTAAAGCTATGTTCATGTATGGTGCCCCTGCTGTTCTGCTGAATATATCTAGTATGTCCATGCAGAGCTGACCTGCTGTGCTGTCCCACTGGCAGCAGCACACCACTGGCACTCTGATCCACTCTAGCTGCTCCTAGCGTGCCACTATGAAAGTTGCCTTTGATGGGTAGACATGTTAGACAAGTTGCACCAAAGAAAGGCAGAACTGCAGACTAAAATGCTCATAAGCAGATTGTCAATGCTACATCATTATTACTTAAATTGCCCACTTATGGAAGCAGCAGATACAGTGCTGGGAATGACGTGGTCCAGGCGGAATCAAGTACAAAACAACTCCCACACTCAGAGATAACTGAGTGTAGCTGGGTTAAGTGCATGTAGGAGCTACTGCTTTCTGCCAGTTGACATGGGAAATTATTGCTACCATTTGTCACTCTCCAGTCATAAAACAAGTTACTGAGTGTTTTGCAGAGAAGTGATGTACCTTGCCCGAAATAGATGCACTTGGGACACACTTGCAATGAGAACAGTCATCCATTACAGGAGTGCTTTTGCCTGGCTGAGAATTCCAAGCACAAGCAGAAAACTAAGCACATTGTAACCCACTCTATAGCCTTTACATCCTCAGAAGACGTGAAAGCATCCCAGCATGTCTAGAGGGTCTGGTCCGTACAGGACACGGATCAGGTTGATAGGCTGGAGGGAAGGGATACCATGCAGGTGCTGCGAGGGCTTGCAGCACTGTGTGCAGTGCTGGTGTTGACAGCATCAGAAGGACATGGAGCTGTTGGAGCAAGTCCAGAGGAGGCTACGAGGATGATCAGGGGCTGGAGCAGCTTCTGTATGGAGACAGGCTGAGAACATTGTGGCTGTTCAGCCTGGAGAAGAGAAGCTGCTTGGAGACCTCAGAGCAGCTTCCAGTGTCTGAAGGGGGCTACAAGGATGCTGGAGAGGGGCTCTGCATCAGGGACTGTAGTGATAGAACAAGGGGAGATGGGTTCAAACTGAAACAGGGGAAGTTCAGGTTAGACAGAAGGAAGAAGTTCTTCCTTGTGAGGGTGCTGAGGCACTGGCACAGGGTGCACAGGGAAGTGATAAATGCTCCATCCCTGGCAGTGTTCAAGGCCAGGTTGGACAGCCTTGGGCAACATGGTTTAGCATGAGGCATTCCTGCCCATGCCAGAGGGTTGGAACTGGATGACCTTAAGGTCTTTTGCCAAACCATCCTGTGATTCTATCAGGATGCTTGTCACTGATCAGTTGCTCAGCATCAGTTGTGTCTCCCAACATACTTTGTTCCAGGAATAGCTTGTCCCTTGTCATCAGTGCTGCGATAGCAACATTTTAGGGATTGATGAAGCGAAGATAGACGGTGCTATATTGCCTTAGGAAAGGTGGGAAGGTAATTAATCTGTCAGGACAAATAAGGGAGGGGTGGATTTTTGCAGCATAAAGTAGAATTGGGGAGAAAAAGGAAGTCAAACTTGATCTTCAGTTTCATCAGCCACAATGCAAGTAAAAGAGTGTTTGTTTTAAGTGTATTAGTTAACAGAGGTAACAGAAGGAGTTTAGAGGGAACTGAATCTTTTGGGAAGCTCAATGGGAATTCTGTGTTTTCTGAAGAGCCCTGGTGGAACTTCAAATAGGTTGTAAACAACTGGACATGAGTAAAAGGTGAAGAAGATGAGTGATGGAATAACCATGTCCCTGACTGTGAACTGAGGTCTGCAAAGCACGTAGATAAGTGACCTGATTTGTGAAATGAATGAAATAACGTGCAAAAGGAGACCTCAGAAAGGTTACACTTGTGCACATCCTATTTGAAAACGCCATGAGAACAAGCAGTCATTGGAATCATCTCCCCAGGGAAGTGGTGACTCCCAACATTGGGCACTGTTAAGATTCCGCTGGCCAGGGTGCTGAGACAGCTAGTCCAGGTCATGCTTTGCTTAGAAAGGTTGGAGCAGATGATCCTTGAGGTCCCTTCCAAACTGGGATTCCATGAGTCTGTAACTCCAAAGTGATTTCCATACAGACAGAAGATACTGCATAAAAATGGATAAATGGGGAGGGAAAAAGTTAATGTAGGTGAGGTACATAGACAAAAGGGAGTGAAGAGAGATGGAACATTAGCTGGGAATTCAGATGAATCAAGAAGAGTGTTTTTCATGGAGGCAGGAGTGGTTTTGAGGGTGGAATCAAAGTAGTCAAGGGAAAAGGGAATGTTCATAGAGCAGACTGGAGAGAGCCAGGGAACTTGGAGCTAATACTGAGCTTTAAGTGAGGTTCATGCAAAGTTAATTTAAACCAACCTGAGAGCTGCACAGCTCCAGAAAGAACAGGTCCCATTTGACCATGTCCTGTGTGAAAACTGAGCAAGAGCCACATTTGCACACAGATGAGATTTCAGACCAGACTGTTCTCTGTTTATTCCCACCCCATGTTCATTCTTCTCATCATGGCAATGCCTGCTTGCTGGAAGCTATGGGTCTTTCTGAGTGTCTCTGTACTTAAACCACAGTTCAAATTCCATTTGGAGAGCCTGGATTATCTGTTATTGATCCCAGACAGAAAAATTAGCTCTCCTCTTCTGTGTGCATTGATAAGCAACAGTGGTTCAATAGGGAGAAGTAATACCAGCAGGGCCTTGAGAAGCAAGGTGTGGATGTAATGTGTGATGGAAAACAGAGTTAATGAGGGCTTCTTGGATGACAGTGGTCAAGGTGCTTTCCAAGAACCGGGAAAACCCAACTGAGTGTCCACCTCCCTGGGAACTCATAGGAGCAGATTGCCCAAGATGTGAGCCCTGACCCTGCAACTGCTCCACAGGGACAAGAAAAGGTCTCTGCCCTCCCCTGGCAGGATTTGCCTTATTTATAGAATCACAGGATCAACCAGGCTGGAAAAGCCCTTTAAGCTCATCCAGTCCAACCATTCCCAGCCCTGCCAAGGCCACCACTGCCCCATGGCACTGAGGCCTCGTCTCCACACTGTGTGAACACTTGCAGGGACAGTGATTCCACCTCAGCCTGTTCCTATGCCTGAGCACCCTTTCAGCAGCCAGCATGGACAGTATTCATTCACCCTGTCCCTTCCTAAAACTAACACACTGGTAGTAACTTGCAGGCAGAGAAGTGCTACTTGGTGGTTCCAGTTGGAGCAGCTTGGGCTGGGGCACAGCCAGGCTGGAGATGCACAAGGAAGAGCATGCCACCCATAAATCCCATGACATGCTCTGTGATGAAGCCCAAGTGCGAGCAAGCAGCAGCACGAATGTGCCACGTTGCTGGTGCTGCCTTGGCCAAAGCAAGGTGCTAAATTGCTGTGATTTAGCTGAAATCACTAGAATATCTGACTAAAAATGACATGATTATAACGGCTCCTCTGTGTGTCTTTCCACGTTCATTGGAAAGAAGGATAGCAGATCATAAAACACGGCAACATCCCCCAAGCCCAGAGGGTTTAATGAAGAATTAAGGAGATGGTAACTGCATAGCAGAAATAACAGGGAGGAAATTGAATTATTCCACCCATATTAAATGCATATATTCTTGAGCATTTCTGCCAAAATTACTTTGCTAAGCTGTGGTGTGAAATACAGGCTGTTTTCACATGGGTGCATTAAACAAAGACGCCTGCTACAGTACAACAGCTTCGAAGAGAATGGAAAGGCATCAGGATGAAAAAGCGCTCCCGACGTATGGTTATATCAGCTCTAAATTGTCTCACAGATGTTTCTAGCTCCATTAGATGGAAGAGTGGGTAATTTATAGAAGTCATTTTTAACACTTTGATTGTTGGTATATATCTGCTGAATTGATTGGCTGGGCAGACAGAGCTTGATTTTTATAATAGCAATATCATCCTTTGCAGATTGCTGCTCAATTTATCCCTGATGTTGCTGGCCAATGACTCTCCATTTATATTATGCTGTTATTTCTTAATTATCAGTCTAATTGTAGGGAAGAGAAGAGCTGAGGATGCATGAGATTGGCTGGGCTGGACAAGAAACCACTGAAGTGAAGGGTCTGGCTCTTTCTCTTTGATATGCTCACAGCTCTGGCTGAGATCAGGGGGATTTAAACCCTCAAGCTTGAGCATTAGCTCTTGTTTTGAAGTTTGCTAATCCTATGTGGATGTTTCCCATTGAAGTCAATGGGAGTTTGGTTACAGATGAGACCGACTTCGATAATGTGCCCCCTTTTGCATCTAATGATGCTGGGGGCGATCGTCCTGAACACAAAATGAGCTTCCTATTCAAAGCAGAAGTCTTTGATGGGGATGTTCATAGATGACCAGAGTAGTGGGATGGGTAATTCCTGATGCTGCCTTTGAGGGCAGCCAGTGCCTCTTGACTCCCAAATGGCTCAGCTCTGACCTGTTATATGTCCTGGGAGGAGTTTGTACCAGTCTCTGAGAGTCAGGATGTGGTTTATACCTCGAGCCTTGAAGATATATTGTCTTCTCTGAGCTCTTTTAGTGATGTGCATTTATTGTAACTGCCTATTGTAATTCAATGAAATAAGAGTATCCACACCTTGGGCCTGAGTCCTTCAAAGCTCCACATCTCAGCACTATCTCATGGCAGTGAGATTTGCAGGTTAACTAAGAACTATTTGATAAAACACCTTTTTGCCTCAACTTTGATTTTGCCACCTCTCAGTTTTGTCCCTCTGCTCTCATGGGATGGGAAATAACTGGAAGTTTTACTCTGTTCTCCATAGGCTTTCTCATAGAATCATAAAATCCCAGACTGGTTTTAGTTTGGGTTGGAAGGGACCTTAAAGCTCATCCAGTCCCAACACCCTGCATGGGCAGGGACACCTTCCACCTAGAGCAGGTTGCTCCAAGCCCCATCCAGCGTGTCCTTTATGTTTTCCTGCACATTTCTGTCATCATTAAATAGCTTATAACAGTGAGGACAGTCTTCTGCAAGAGGAGACACCACTCAGTGGACCAGATAAAAAGCTCAATACTTCCCCAAATCCCAGGCTAAATTTGTATGTTTCCTGCTGTTCAGCCTCTAAAGAGGCTGAAATTCTTCTCAGAGGGGCTAGTTCCAAAAGCCAAATCTCAGGAATGACATTCAGTGTTTTCCAGACGTCCATGAGTGTTTTGTTTAAGCAAGGATGTAGGGAGAAGGGGTTCAGTCCTTAATGTGGTAACCAAGGGACTCCCTGAAATACTCTGGTTTTATTGACATGACCCAGGGTGAGTCATCCCTGCCCATGACAGGGGGGTAGAACTGGATGGTCTTAAGGTCCTTTCCAACCCAAAGCATTCTATGAGTCTATTGGAATGAAAGGATGGAGGGAAGGGGTGGGAGGGTTTTCTGCAGGTAGGCGGCAAAATTGTTGCAAAATAATGGAATGAGCAGTTTGTATCTCTCATTCGGGCTTGGGAAGATTTGAAGCAAGAAGGAAGTGCTGGGAAAAGAGAAGTTACTCATTCTCCACTTGCTCGGAGGAGTGACTTCATAGTAAGTGTGTAGTGAGCTCTTACAAATACTGGAGTCACTTACCTTTGGTGTTATTTCTGGAGAGGCTTTATCCCTGCCTTTCATGTCACACCCAAGTTTCTTCCACTCAGACAGACGGTGACACCTCTAATTTGTGTCATATCCTCGTCAATCTCTTTCATCTTTTCCTCAAGGGATGAACTGTTGCGTATTGGGAAGGATTTTCTTGTCAGAGGTTATTGTTAACCCTTAGATTGTTTGGAGATAGAAGCAGGATCAGAGACTTGATTTCTATATATATAGAAGCCTTTATTCTGTATTGCATTAAAAGGAAGAGTGTCCACATCACTTAAATATCACCAAGCCCAGCAGGCTGCTGGTAGCGTCAATGGCTTGAATATGCACATTGCCAAGCTCCCCTGGAGTTTACCAGTGCAAATCAAACCAGTCTCCATTGAACTGGCTTGTAAGTGATCCTCACATCCAATTTATTAAAACCACATTTGTTTTTTCAAGCACACCAGATTCCTGATTAATTTCCAGCCCTGTGGCTTATTTAATGCTGTAGGTTTCATTGTCATCTCTGATTTTCCACAAGGCACTTGATTGATAGAAGCTATTGTGAGCCTGTTCTTTGAGCACATTGTTCTTGTCAAATAACAACGTGCATCTTATTGATGAAAAGTCAGGGTGCCTTTTATAGACGGCAAAATCATCATGCAAGCTTTGGGACCATGTGCCGAGCATATGCACAAAGGAATGAAGGAGTGGTAAATTACGCCAGGAAAGTTGAATATTGGAGAGGAGTTACCATGCCAGTTGAATAGCTAAATTCAGCTGGCATAACATACCCCAGCAATCCATGACTCAGATGTTAATCAGTGTTAGATGCTCTTTTTAGTTTTATGCTACTGATGAACGTTACAAAATCAAGTGGTTTGTAGGAAGACTGCAAATTAACTTTGAATTAAATAAGCCTTTTGTTTGGAGGGCGCTTGGGATTTGTTTGGGTTCTGATTGCTGCCCCCAGCTTTCTGCAGTGCAGGTGGTAGGGAATGGCTTGAACCTGCCCAAGAGAGGGGAGACTGAGCTGAGCTCTTAGGCAGAAGCTGTTCCCTGTGAGGGTGCTGAGGCGCTGGCACAGGGTGCCCAGAGAAGCTGTGGCTGCCCCATCCCTGGCAGTGCTCAAGGCCAGGTTGGACACAGGGGCTTGGAGCAGCTGCTCCAGTGGAAGGGGTCCCTGCCTGTGGCAGGGGTTGGAACTGGAGGAGCTTTAAGGTCCCTTCCAACACAAACCAGTCTGGGATTCTATGATTCTGTGAAAGAAGCCTCTGCCTGGTCTTTTGGTTCATCCTTTTGCCACCATAGGATTGTACCCCATACAACACAATCTCCTGTGTCCCCACCATGCACTCTCTCTGCTGCTCAGGTTTTGCAAGTGAAGGGAGTGCAAACTGCATCTTAGAGGAGCAGTGAGATCTTCAAGCATGAAAACCAGAACTGACAGTATCTCTGTGCTTCTGTCAGAGTAACCACACAACTCCATGGGCTGTGACACTGATTTAACCCATCAAGCTGTGGATATAAAGGTCAGACAAGTTGGAAGCAGAGCTGCAGTTCAGAGGATGAAGCTTCTCATACATACTGATGCTTTTAATAGTAAAGGAAGTAACTTGTGAATACCAATAAGCACCTTCACCCGTCTTCCAGCTAATGATATTGCATAAGCCACAAGAGCAAATATTTTCCTTTGCTCCTCTTGTTAAGGATAAAGATGATATCTTCTCACTCTAATCCAATGTGTGATCAAATGTAGGATGGGCAACACATTGGAAGGTGGAGGACAGGACTCAAATTCTTTATGTTAGAGTCTAGGAAGCTGCAGAAACCACAATGGGAACCTTTCCTGCCTTTTCCTAGCAGGGTGCATCTGAAGCATCCTTTGGAGGACCAGAGGTCCTTTGCAAGGCCAAAGGCTTTGCATGGAGAGACAGCACAAAGGACAAGAGCAAAGGTGTGAGGACCGGCCTACCATGGACTTGAACATGTGGTGTTGGCAAAACAGAGCAAATGCTGAATCCCTGGGACAGGCTGAAAGGGTTTTGTGATCAAAACTGCTTTCTTAGACAAATTGTTTTCCTTGTCCAAACTATTTCCTTGGCCTGTGTGTTTGCAGCAGATGGGAAAATGTTGTGGATCTTCAGTCTAAATCCTCATCCTTAGGCTGCAGTGAGTCCACTTCATGGAGACTTCCTAGTATTTGGTTTCATTTCCATGAGTGGATCTCTCTCAGCTTGACTTTGGGCACTCCTTACGTTCTGACCTCCACAAGGAAACCTTCTTGGCTGAACAAGCTGTCCATAGAGATGCCAAAAACTCTGTTACTTCCACTGCTGTCCATGAGATGGGAGGCACATGGTTTTGAAGCTGAAAAGCAGGGTTTGCTTCCCTACATTTTGGGTATGTGAGGGATTTACCACATCTATTTGTTTGGAGGATGGCTGAGTCTCACTAAGAGAAATGGCTGGAACAACTCACTCCCTATGGAAGAAAATGGCTTAAACCTCTTCAGCTACAACTCAGCATCCTTGACTGGGGGCTTGGCTCCTGCGTGCACGTTCTGAACTTCCCCTTATGGATCACCCCCTTTCCACAGCTCCTTTAAGCTTTGACATGAACTTGTATAAATCTCCTGCTAAAGGCCAGGATTTTCCCAGTGCTGGGAAAGGAAGAACATTAATTACCTGAGATTGTCTCTGCTCCACTGAGGCACAGCATTCGCCTACAGCATAGCTGAGTATCCAGTACGAACTGATTCCAGCAGATGCCTTCCTTGACTCTTTACTGTTACCCACATTTCTTTATGCACCCCTCAGCATCCCCCCCCCCCCCCAACTTTTAGGTTAATCAAGATATAAATTGCACTCCTGGAAGGGAAAAACCGCTCCATGTCTTGATAAAGACCCATCCCTGCTGCAGTGCCTCACTCCAGTGCGTAGGCTTCAACAGGCATGCAAGGAGCTGAGACCCAACAGATTGCCTCCTTTTAAAGTGAGACACAGCAATGCATCAAACATGCAAATCCAGCCTGGTGCAGCAGCCCAAGGGAACAGAGCAGCTGCCTGCAAAGAGCCTTTGATAGTTTTAGCACAGGAAATCTATTATTCATACACACACTCACTCTGAACTAAGGATTAATGTAGCTTCAAAGTTGTGCAAGGCTATTGCAGTGCTGTTCTAAACAAGAGAGGAATCACCAGCTGGACTGATAGGGAATGACTGGGAACAGCTTTGGGGGCAGAAAAGTGTGATGTCTACAGGTGATGCTTCAACCTTGACAACAAGCCCTTGTCGTGAGCACACTGACTGTGCTTTGTTAGCCCTGCAGTGAATGAGATGGAGCTGCCTTCTCCTTCCAGCACTCCATTCCTACGTCTCTTCCTGAGATCCCTAAACCTTTCATGTGTTTTCTCACCCAAGGCACCTTCAGGAGTGCCTTAGAATCATAAAATCATGGAATCCCAGGTTGGAAGGGACCCCAAGGATAATCTGGTCCAACCCTTCTAGGCAAGGCATGACCTAGACTACATGTCCTAGCACCGTGTCCAGCTGAATATTACAAATGTCCAATGTTGGGGAATCCACCACTTTTCTGGGGAGATGATTCCAGTGGATGGTTGTTCTTATGGATAGTCCTCTGGAGCAGAATCAAGGTCCATGTGAGCACTAAGAGCTGTTCAGCTGATAACAGAAGGACAAAACAGGCCAGAGTGATAAGATAAAGTGGCTTATACTTCTGTCATGCTGATGTCTTCAAATAACTCTCTCAAATAACCTGAGTTCAGAGCATGTTTCAGGGCTGAAGAGGTAACTTTGGGTGTGCAGCACTTGAGAAGTCCATGAGACCTTCATAGCAGAGATAGGAATACATTAATAAAGTATAGGAGGCCCTGTTGCCTTGTGTCCTTCCTAGACAGGACACAAGGCTGGTGTCTTTCTCTAAAAGCTTTTTGACATTCCAATGCATCCCTTTGAATTCATCAATAAAATCCTATTTATTTGATCATCTGAATTTCCCAAGATCCTGATTTCCCCAGAGCATCTTGCTAAGAGGGCAAAACTGAAGGAAAAGAAAAAGAAAGCAGAAAGAGTGAGTTCTTTTCTCTGTAATGAGCTCATTTGCTGGTGTTCAACTCACACATTTGCTGCTGATGTTACTTTAGGTGGCTGAATGAACTAACTATGTAAAATGTGTGCAATAGTCTCCATTTGGGACAAATGGCAAGGAAGGGATACTCAGCTAAACTAGTGAGGAAACTGCCTTTTAGACCAAGTAAGTTAAAAATAGTGGAAACATTCAAATCCTGGCCCCTCAAAAACAGCCACTGAAAGCTCTTTTCCTGATTCCACAGGAAGTGCTCTTAGATAGCATGGAATCATGGAATGGTTTGTGTTGGAAAGGACCTTAAAGCTCATCCAACCCCTGCCACAGGCAGGGACCCCTTCCACTGGAGCAGCTGCTCCAAGCCCCTGTGTCCAACCTGGCCTTGAACACTGCCAGGGATGGGGCAGCCACAGCTTCTCTGGGCACCCTGTGCCAGCGCCTCAGCACCCTCACAGGGAACAGCTTCTGCCTTATCTCCAACCTGAACTTCCCCTGTTTCAGTTTGAACCCATCACCCCTTGTCCTGTCACTGCAGTCCCTGATGAAGAGCCCCTCTCCAGCATCCTTGTGGTCCCCTTCAGACACTGGAAGGCTGATTTCTATATCTTACCCAAATGTGCTGCTATTATTGACACGAGTACATTCTGGCACCCACATATTTCACTGATGTCTTGCAGATTTTGAGTGGGTCACTTGAAGCTCACATATTCAAATATGTGTAAACGTGAATGTTATATATGGAGGAAACTGGTCTCCTAAAGCTAGAACATCTCCCTCTGAAGTGGGCAAAAAGTATTGACAGAGAGCAGAAAGGAGCTTTTCTCTTAGGCAAGTGGAGCCAAATGGAACTTGATGTAATTCTTGGAGCTAACACGCTGTTAAAAATGACTCACTGTGTAGCCCTCTGTGTCTTTTGCATTCAGGCTCGATACAGGAATTTCTTTGACTGGCATTTGTTGACATTTTAGCATAAATTTACACTTCCCAAGCCTGTGAAAGGCAACAAACCTCATTAAAAACCGATATTGCTACACCCTTGTGCCACCTTTCTCAGGATGCAAATTCAGTCTCTCCCTGTTGATGTACCCTGTTGAGCAAACATATGTCATGGCCTTTGAATAGGAAACTGGCAGATGTCTAATTGACCTGAATGAATTGCCAGCATAAAGCAGAATGGGTCAATAGAAGGTCTTCAAATCCCCCAGCAAATTTTAATCAAAACTGATGGGATTAACAAGTGGATTCAGAGATGAGTGATGTGATGCAGAAAATACTGGGCAGTTCTGCATCTAGAACCAAACGTGGTTCATTCAAATGCAATTTTCTCTTCCTAGAGCTCCAGAGAACTTTGCTGTGTGGAAGGAAAGGGGTTGAAGCAAAGTAGTCCAGGTGGACTGCATCCCAGCAAAGAGCAGGGAAGGTTTCTCTCTCCAGAGGGAATTATCGTAGTTAGGAAGAAGGTATTGGGGATAGAACTGGCATGAAATGAAGTTTCATCAGAGATCTGAGCCAGAAAGCCATGAAATCCTGCAGCACTGAAGGACTTTGCTAGCAATGAGCTGCTGCATATAGAGGAGAGTCAGAATCAGACATACCCCAAACGATGGTGTTGGACCTGGGCTTCCTCATGCAGCTATGTCCTGCCATGATGGGATGTGTCCTCCCAGACCAGAATGTTTGAACACAGATGTAGCTGGAATATACATTAAAACACTTGTAAAAGAAGCAGGGTACTGATGAGTCTTAATAGCAGATGTGGTAGAAAAACTGCTGATGCCATTGGGTAAGGGAGGAATTGGATCCCAGGTATGAGCAGAGAAGGTGGGGGAAGGCAATGTTTTCAGCTGCGTTATCAGGAATCAGATAAAGGAGCACTGTCCATTTAGTCTTTACTCTCTTAGGTGCTGGCACTAACAGTCCTCACAGCAGTCTTGGGACACTGGTGTGATGTATACTCCTTAGCTCTTAGCTCTTTGGGTTAGGCAGTAAAACTCTGTGGGTGTCCCATTCTACTCAGTGTGAGGGTTCACCAAAGGGGATGTGACAGATGGCACAGTTGTCAGTAATGCAATCATCAGCTCTTCAATAAAAGGAATACCTAATACAGCATAATACAGGAATATAAGAAATTATGGGCATCACATCTATGCACCACCTCTCCCCACTCACACCCGTCAGCTGTAGCTTATCCAGCCAAGCACAACACTTCTGCTTGTTGCAGCAAAACCTGCTTGTGCCAGCAGCATTGTGCAAATCACTGTACAGACTCAGAACACATTTACTACTTGCCTTGAATCATAGAGTCACAAGGGTTTGGTTTGGAAGGGGCCTTAAAGCTACTCCAGTTCCAACCCCTGCCACAGGCAGGGACCCCTTCCACTGGAGCAGCTGCTCCAAGCCCCTGTGTCCAACCTGGCCTTGAACACTGCCAGGGATGGGGCAGCCACAGCTTCTCTGGGCACCCTGTGCCTCAGCACCCTCACAGGGAAGAGGAGTTTATGGCCTCCATCAGTATCTCAAGGCATAAGCCTGGACTTTTTGAAGGTACTTTGAAGGGCAATGCTTCACTTGTCACACCTCATTACCCCTGATGCCTTTTGCTATAGCTGATGTGGTCTACAAGGAAATAGTGAATGAGCTCAGCACATTCAGCATGGCTTTCATGCACAGGCCTCATAAAACCACAGCTTACCCTCAGTATTTCTAGCTGCCAACAGTGGTTTTGCTTTTGAAATCAAGCTGAAAGACCTAAAAGTAGTTATGGGATTTATTACTTTCAGTGAAGAAGTCAGTTGTAAATGATGGCCCACTCATAGTAAACCTTAAGCACTGTGTAAGTACACAACAAATGTGTCAAACTGGTCATACATAAGAAACTGTTGCACCTCTGAAACACGTTTGAGTAGCTACTCTGAAAAGTTAAGATTCCAATTGGAGGTTTATATCTTGTTTAAATAATTCCCATTTTTGGAGCTTCCCCTTCCAAAGAACTCACACAAACCATGATATTTTACTAGACAATGTGATTTTAGAGGGGGTACATGTTACAGAGAGAAACAGGAGCAAACATTCATTTCACTCGGGTGTATATTCTTGTCCCCAGGATGGGCCTCAAGCATGTCCATCACTTTGTTTCATGGATGAACATTCCGCATCAGTGGAATATGAGTTCTGCCCCACAGGAAGTTACAGACCAGCTTTATGTGAAGGAAGCTGCAAGCTTCTTTGCTTTTTCTATAATGACATGGAGCAACAACTCAACAATCCAAGCCAGCTATGGACTGGTGCAGGCAGTACAGGTTCACAGCAAGGGTAATGCAGGTCCTTGCTGCAGAGCCCATAAAGCATTGTACCCAAGTAAGGAAGAGAACATAGCAGTCCTGCACTTAAGGGATGGATCTTGAAGATGTCCTTGGATGACTGGGCCAGCCTCTCAGCTGAGCTCTGCATAAAGGGGGAGTTTCACCTAATTTAATCAAGTTTAAGTTTCATCAGACCCATTGCAGGCTCTTGTGATTTAAGCAAGCAGATGCACAGCAGGATGAAATGCTCTTTGAGCCTGCTGGGTATATTTGCATCAAGTTTGGACCACAGAGCCCAGGAGCTGCCACGTGAGCTCAATGTGCTGCCTTTGGGGAATATAATCAGATCCTTTTTGTCCTGGTTTCCAAAGCAGAAAGAGAAATTGGGCACCTGACAAGATGTACCAGGTCTGAAGAGGGAAGCCAGAAGCTTGGAGAAGGGAAAGCATAGGAGAGTGTGTGTTTTCTGTTCCCTGCATTAGTGCAGCATTGGATGTGTCAGTCTGACACAGCAGCTCAGAATGCAGAGAGGCAGCGTATTCAGATTGAGCAAAGCCCATTACATTCACCAAGGCTCAGGAGAGATGTCCCAGCAAGACAGTGGTGTAATAACTACAAGAAAATGTATTTTCACCAAGCTAGGCCCTTAGCTAAACTCTCTGCACCAGGGGATCTGGCTGCAGAAAGCTACAGTTATTACTTCCTTCAAATCCATATTATATTTCCAGCTCTATCAAAACTGAGTAATTACTGTCTTCAGTTACCTTTTGTCACCAACTTGATTAATGTCCTCTGCACCAATTGCTTTCTGAACTGTTGGAGACAAAAGATGAGCTGGGTCAACTCTATCAATGGCCTTTTCAATGTCTTGTTAGCTGAAAAGGAGGGATCTGTGTGTTCAGGGAAGGGACATCTCCTGATTGCTCTGAGGATGGACAGGCAGGAGCCAGACCTTGGATAGCAGGGTCCAAACTTAGGCGATGCCATTGGAAGTGGTTGGTTCTCTCTGTTACCCTCCAAATGCCTTTGCTCTAAACCCCTGGGATCCAGGCTGGAGAGCTGGCACTAAGTGGGAAGAGATATATGCTTGTCTATAGTGGCTTTAATAATTAAAGCTATTGAGCCATTATGTCTCGGATCAACAAACAGGGCTAACAGGTCAGGCTTCCCGGCCTTGTAAATTGATTCTTTTCCTACAGACAATATTAGGGTCAGGGGCCTTTACTGACCTGTTCTCCAGGTCCTGCTATAAACAGCCGCTGACTGGGACCATCTGGCCATGATCTGGCTCAGGGCATTCATTATTCTCAGCAGCAAAATACTTTCCTCCTCCACCAGAAGTGAGCAGCTTTGGTGCTGAGCTCTTGTCCTCCTTGAATCACAGAATCAGCCAGGTTGGAAAAGCCCTTTAAGCTCATCCAGTGCAACCATTCCCAGCCCTGCCAAGGCCACCCCTAACCCATGGCACTGAGGCCTCGTCTCCACGCTGTGTGAACACTTGCAGGGCCGGTGCCTGCAGCCCTGCCCTGGGCAGCCTGTTCCAATGCCTGAGCACCCTGTGGGGCAGGAATTGTTCCTCAGCTCCATCTAAAGCTGCCCTGGTGCAGCTTGAGGCCGTTTCCTCTTGTCCCATCCCTTGTTCCTTGGGAGCAGAGCCCAGCCCCTCCTGGCTCCATCCTCCTTTAGGTAGTTGTAGAGAGCACCATGGAATGGGACAGCAGATAGGATTTGCTGCTGGTAGAGTTGTCCATGACCTCAGGATCTGATATCTCATTGTAATGTTGAATTCTGTCTGCTGGCCCAAGTCATTCTGGGACCTGCACACTGTGAATAATGCTCTAAGAAACTATCAGCCTCTCATCTGTTTCAGCATCCAATGGTGATACCAAGGCAAACATAGGAATTTCCTGAACTGGCCGGAATTAATGTGGAAAGGGATGGAAGGAAGGTGGGAGAGGACCGTGGCCACTTGACTCAACACTTGCGTTCATCCAGGTGTGTATTGGGTGGGTAAAGGGCAACTTAGCATCAGGTTTTTTCAAGTGAGAGACAGCAATTGGGTTCCTTCTGGGTGAGAACAAGGGCAGTGAGGGGCTCTCCTGGGGTAAATACACTTCTGAGCTGCAGCATGCAAACTTGATGTAGTAAGGGATAGATACTGGGGAGACTGCAGGAACTTACAGAGCCTGCAGGGATTGTGAAGAAGAGAATTTTGCTACATCCTCAAGGTCCATCATCGTGCCTGAAGTCACACAGGGAGACCCCACAGAGCTGGACCCATATGGTCAGAAGTATCAGGTGTGTGCCAGCCTCTTGCTCCACGTGCAGTACTGCCAGCCTGGTAATCCTCAGTGGCTCCAGGCTGGTTTCTGTATTCACTCCTCATTCCTAGCTCAGGGAGGGCTGAGCATCTGGGAGCAGCTGGAGATACAGGTAAGGAGTGAAGCCAAACAAAGGAGAAAACCTCTGGGTTTTGTTTTCATACTGCAGCACAATGATTCATCTTTCAAGTTGTGGTAGGTATAAAATGCTCATAGATATTCCACAGCCCTTTCTTACCTCCATGGAGCAGGGGAGCTTATCTTTGTGAGGACGGAGGGCAGAAATAGACTGAGGAATATATCTACCCCTATGGCTCTTCCTGCCATCAAATCCTGGTGACTTCTGGACCCACTGAACTAAAACCACTTCAAATGGCTTCTTGCTGAAAAGGCAGCAGCAGTTTTCCAAAGGTTCCAAAATTTACTGAGCTTGTAATGACTGCAGCCAGTCACTGAGACTGTGATGGAGCGATCAAGATGTTCATTACCCAAGGCCATGCACTTATTGCTTTTTCCCTTGGAAAAATGAAAGGGAGTTTGTGTTATATCTTCTCTGGTTCCTTTTTATGTCAGTAAGAAAAGCACAGAACAAAGGCTGCTCACTGCTCTCTGCTTTCAACTTCTCTCTCCTCTTACAGGTGATCCTGCCCCTTTGCTCTGGTGAGACCCCACCTGCAGCACTGTGTGCAGTTCTGGTGTCCTCAACATCAGAAGGACATGGAGCTGTTGGAGCAAGTCCAGAGGAGGCCACGAGGATGATCAGGGGCTGGAGCAGCTCCTGTATGGAGACAGGCTGAGAACATTGGGGCTGTTGAGCCTGCAGAAGAGAAGCTGTGTGGAGACCTCAGGGCAGCTCCCAGTGTCTGAAGGAGGCTACAAGGATGCTGGAGAGGGGCTCTTCATTAGGGGCTGTAGCGATAGGACAAGGGGTGATGGGTTCAAACTGAAATGGGGGAAGTTCAGGTTGGAGATAAGGCAGAAGCTGTTCCCTGTAAGGGTGCTGAGGCGTTGGCACAGGGTGCCCAGAGAAGCTGTGGCTGCCCCATCCCTGGCAGTGTTCAAGGCCAGGTTGGACACAGGGGCTTGGAGCAGCTGCTCCAGTGGAAGGTGTCCCTGCCTGTGCAGAGGGTTGGAACTGGAGGAGCTTTAAGGTCTCTTCCAACACAAACCGGTCTGGGATTCTATCATGTTGTCATTCAGAGACAGAAGAAGGCTGAGGGGACTGGACATCTGTGAATTTAAACTGTGTCATTATAATTGCAGAAACATCAGTAGTATTTAGTGGAAGGGATTAGGAAAATGTAAAGATGAAGAAAGAACAAGGACAGGGAGGAGGAGATTCCATGGTGGAGAATGGGGAGTGGAAGGCCGCAGTGAAGGGCAGTAGTGAAGGTTTTCAGCACCTGAATGGTGTCTTCAGCACTTGTGACAAGTATCTATTAGTTTGTGACAGACACCCATTCCTTGTGCTGACCCAGTTTTTCACCAAATCCCTGTAGCTGGGTGCTCCTTGAAATGTTTTCCTTTTCCAAACCCACATAGTTTACAGGGAAAAATGATACTGCACTGTAGGACTTGGCTTTCCTGAAGGGGGATTGCTCAAAACCAACACCAGTCACATCACTGCCATCTTTAAAGGAGAGACGAGAAGACCTTTTAACTAATGTTATTGCATTACATTTCACTTTACATATGTACAGTAGATTACACCTCATTTTCTTGCTGAGCGTTGAATATTACCTCAGCAGGCTTTAAATGGAAATTGTAAAGCTTGTGTTGCATCATGTGTTTAGTTACATGCATCATATTTAGTTACACCATCATCTCTAGGAACATTTTGGGGGCATTGACAATTAAATTCCTGCAACATCTAAGAGCAAATCTCCAATGGACCCACCCTTCTTGTGTTTCAAAGGCCATCTGGACCCACTTTGTAAGGTTATTACAACGAACTTAGACATCTCTTAATCCACTGTCAGGCCTTTTGGTGACGGCAAGATCAGTGATGAAACAGTAGAAAATGGAGTTATCTTGCATCCTAACGTGTCTGAAGCCCTGCCCTAGTGGTGATGGAGTTGTGGGGTCCATCTGCAAGTATGTCATACTGATTTGGCCTTTCTTCCTGACAATAACAGGAAAAATTAAAGACATCTATCTTCAGCATTATTCAGTGCCCACATAGCACTGATGGGCAATAAAGTTGATTCAAGTCTGTTCCTGTAGGTTAGGGGCTTTGGACAGCTCTTTATCACAACTCTTTCAAAGCTGCAGTGCCTGTAGCTCCCTTAGCATCCTCTCTGAGTACCCACAAACACATACTGACACCAAGGAGTTGGGAATTACTATCACTGCCATCTCACAGATTGGTTAACACTGCACAGTTTCAAATCGGAACTTTGAGGCTGCTTGATCACAGAATTATGGAATCAGCCAGGTTGCATGAATCATAAGGGTATGAATACCCAGGGACTGCTTTGCTCAGGCTCCCTCCTTGAGGTACCAGCTACAGGTGTCCCTTCTGCTGTACTACTCAATTACAGGATGGTTTTTCCCGGAATTGAACACCTGAGATTCTGCTGCAGGAAACAGGATTGAGCCCAAAGGAGGAGGAAGAAGCACATCCCAGAGTAATTGTATGTGTGAGTGAGGAGTCAGAAGAAGCCCTCAGCACTCATGGACTCACTGGAGCTGTGAAGGGACTTTGGTCCCAGTATTTAAATGCTTGGGTGGTGTGTGAATGCTAAGGCAGCAGCTTCGCCCATAATGGTGACACATGAAGCAACACCTGAGATCAAACAGGCATTCTGGAACTGTTTACTGGAAGCACCTTCAAATCAAAGAATCAGCCAGGTTGGAAAAGCCCTTTAAGCTCATCCAGCCCAGCTGTTCCCCAGCACTGCCAAGGCCACCTCTAACCCATGGCACTGAGGCCTCGTCTCCACGCTGTGTGAACGTGCAGGGCCGGTGCCTGCAGCCCTGCCCTGGGCAGCCTGTTCCAATGCCTGAGCACCCTGTGGGGCAGGAATTGTTCCTCAGCTCCATCGAAAGCTGCCCTGGTGCAGCTTGAGGCCGTTTCCTCTTGTCCCATCCCTTGTTCCTTGGGAGCAGAGCCCAGCCCCTCCTGGCTCCATCCTCCTGACAGGCACTTGGAGGGAGCCATCAGGTCCCCTTATTCTTATTCCAAATTGGTGGTAAAGTCTCTGGGTGAGGGGAAAATTAAACCTTCCCTATCACATAAGCTGTGTTCCTGAGTCTGGGCACACAGAATCCCAGACCGGTTTGGATTGGAAGGGAGCTTAAAGCTCCTCCAGCTCCAACCCCTGCCACAGGCAGGGAGCCCTTCCACTGGAGCAGCTGCTCCAAGCCCCTGTGTCCAACCTGGCCTTAAACACTGCCAGGGATGGGGCAGCCACAGCTTCTCTGGGCACCCTGTGCCAGCGCCTCAGCACCCTCACAGTTCTTCTCTTTCTTGGCAGCAAAGCTTTGAGACTGGGAGCTAACGGGGTTTGTTGTTCCCTGCTTGATTTTTGTATCACTGGGTCACAGTTTCTCCTGTAAAATGGGAGTTACGATGTTTGGCAGTGATATATTTGCTTTGTCAAAAGCGCTATAGGAGTACAACAACTGTCATATTATCCTTCTCTTCTATCGCTTCATAGTAAATTAAATTCGAGGCCAAAAGGACTGTTCAGCTGCTGAAACTTATGCCCCATTTTCTTCAAGGGAAGCCTTGATATTGGATGTGTGATGTCTCATTTCAGAAGGGCTGATACCACCGCTGCTTTTCCTGGAGATACAAGGATGCGCTGCTGGTACTGGGAGTTTTACTTACTTCAGTTCAAGTTTCTGTTGTTTCTCTTGCCCGAAGCTGCTGGTTACACAAAACAGCAAATATCCAAAGCTGCATTCAGGAGGATGAAATACTTCTGTGAGCAGCAGAATTTATGAAGTCTTATCTCCAGCGGATGTTGTGCTTGGTTGCCTAGGGTTTAATAAGGTGGAGCTCTGATCCAAGGGATTTGGGCATCCATTACCTCTGCCTCCCGTGTGAATTTGCTGGAATAGATGAGCCAAGTGGAGCTCCACCTCCCCCTCGGTGCCAGGATGAAATGTGGGATTTTACCTTCTATTCAGCCACCTCTTTCCCCCCAGGCTTGGCTTAGATATCACCTGAGGCAAGTGTTGATACCCAAGTCCAGAAGTCATTATGTAGACATTGATGATCATATAGACACAGGGAACTTAATGTAACTTGATTAAAATGAGAAGCTTGTGGATAGGATCTAAAGGGGAGGAGGGGGGGGAACATAATGAAACACAAGAGAGTCAGGAGGTGAGAGTTGTTTTTAAGTCTCTTACACACCTTGGGTTTTCCATGGTTCCAAATGAAGATAAGGCTGCAAGATTCTCAGTTCAAACAGCCAACATGCAGCCTGCAGCTCTTCACCTGGATCATAGAATCACAGAATCAGCCAGGCTGGAAAAGCCCTTTAAGCTCATCCAGTCCAACCATTCCCAGCCCTGCCAAGGCCACCCCTAACCCATGGCACTGAGGCCTCGTCTCCACGCTGTGTGAACACTTGCAGGGCCGGTGCCTGCAGCCCTGCCCTGGGCAGCCTGTTCTGGCCTGAGCACCCTGTGGGGCAGGAATTGTTCCTCAGCTCCATCTAAACCTGCCCTGGGGCAGCTTGAGGCTGTTTCCTCTGGTCCCATCCCTTGTTCCTTGGGAGCAGAGCCCAGCCCCTCCTGGCTCCATCCTCCTGTCAGCACTTGGAGGGAGCCATCAGGTCCCCCCTGAGCCTTCTCTTCTCCAGACTAATATGAGATGAGGAGAGACAGGCTGAGGATTTGGAAGATAAATGAGAACAGCTGAAATGAGGACATCAAATGGGAAGTTTGTCTTAGCCATAAGGTGGAAGGCACCATTGGTAAGTCACATTTAGGCTTCCTAAAACCAAGGTTTCATGCATCTACAATACCCAATAATGATGAAAAACCTGATGTTCCTCCTGTATGCATTGTCACTGCCAGCGGCTTCCCTGTTTGACCAAAGCCCTCACACAGAAGTACAGACATGCTTTACTGAGAAAGCTATAGAGTGTCTTCAAGGTCCTGGAAGGTGAATGCAGACTTGAGGGTTCAAGCTGCACATGACTCAGTAGCTGCATTAAGCCATTGGAAAGCTGCTCTACCACCTTGCATTGGACTGCTTCCCAGGGAATGAAATCAGTTAACTAAATAAGCCACGAGGAAAGATCATTCCATGGGATCAGGTATGGGGTTTCTGCCCCTTTTTCTGGCCAGGTCTGAATCAGATCCCCAACTGCATGAATAAACTGTCTGGTTCACTCTCACCCTTCTGTATTGTTATGGATTGCACAGTTGTAGAAACAACGTTCCCATAGCAAAGAATAGTAAAATAAAGAGGAAAAATAAAGCAAATAATCTTCTTTCACAGTGTTTTACCCGTCCCTGGAGAGACACACCTCACACTTGTGCTCTGATTCCCTTCAGGGATTGCACTACCACAGGTTCTGTGCCTTTGACATTGGAATAGCAGCAGTACTTTTCCACTGGCTTAATTGTAGCTACTATTTCTTCTGCAGCAGCAGCACACAGCACAACTTGGGAAATGTCAGGAAGCACAACAACAACAAGGAATTTGAATCATGTTTCTGCCTTGATTCCCAGCATTAAACCAGGCAACGTCTTCTCCTGCCCCATGAGTTGCTTACTTCTTATTCACAGACAGGGAGAATTGATGGCAGGTATGTGCCAGGGAGAGATAAAGACTGTTGTCATGCAGGAAATACAAACATACAACCTAAACCACTTTTAGCTCTAACTTGTTTAATAGGTAATAGGAAGAACAAAGCTGTCCAGACAAGTGACTAACCATAGAGCCAAGTCCTGATGTTTCAGCACACTTTTATCCAGTCTTTACTCCTCACAAAGCTTCATAAAGCCCCAGAATTAAGTCTATTGCAAGAAGTGGGGGCCTGAGACCTGATTCTTTGGCCATGGCACAGTTTCAGTGTAACACAGCTGATGTCAGGGTGACAAGCTCTGTAAGAGGAGGGAAGATATTTGACTGATAGATGGCAGCTGGATTATGCTTGCTTTATACAAGCAGAATTACTCCTCCAGTCTTAGATGGAAACTCTGGCCTTCACTCTGCTCCCATTTCCACTGATGCAAGTCAAAGGTAATTTCATTATACCTCATATAAACGCATTACAGACAAGGCAGTTACACCTGTAAGATCCTGGTGTGAGCTGAACCCTTTTCTCTGACATTTCTACTAATGTTTGAAGTGAAATAACGAAGTAAAAAGTGGCATTTTTTAAAATGTTAAGCCTGTGGTTGAGACCCATGTGTACAACAGGCCTGGTAAAGCTGTTAGATACAGGAATTCACAAGTTACACTTAGTGGATAAACTGTAGAATAGGGATTGCAGGTAAAACTAGATCAGGAAAGGGGGAAAGCCATCCCGTAGGATCACACCAGTCCTATGGGGAAAGGAGCTCTTTTGATAATGGAGTTTGTAAAGGCTTCCCTAATGGAGTAAGCTGTATTTGCAAAAGAACTGCTCTGCCTCTACCTGTTTAGGCTTCTTTTTGGCATCTTTTTCTGCTGCTGCATTGGTCCCTTGTGCAACTGGCCCAATGGATGAGAAACAGCAAAGCATGTCTTCGCCTCCACACCGAGCCCTTTTCTTTCCTTATGAAGGGAGGATGGGGAGGAGGAGTGAAACCATCTGTGCTTCTCAATCCCTTCTGCTTGGGGGGATCCTTGACTGAGCCCCTCTGATATTTACAGACAAGCTGTGACAGTGATTAATTCATTATCAAGAAATTGTTTTGGTTAGTTTGGAGTTTATTTGGTTTCAGTAGTCAAGAAACCAAACTTCTTATTAAACATATCAACCTGGAGAAGAGAAGCTGTGTGGAGACCTCTCAGCAGCCTTTCAGTATCTGAAGGGGGCCTACAGGGATGCTGGGGAGGGACTCTTCATTAGGGACTGTAGTGATAGGACAAGCGGCAATGGGTTCAAACTGAAACAGGGGAGGTTTAGATTGGATTTAAGGAAGAAGTTCTTTACTGTGAGGATGCTGAGGCACTGGAATGGGTTGCTCAGGGAGGTTGTGAATGCTCCATCCCTGGCAGTGTTCAAGGCCAGGTTGGATGAAGCCTTGGGTGATATGTTTAGTGTGAGGTGTCCCTGCCCATGGCAGGGGTTTGGAACTGGATGATCTTAAGGTCCTTTCCAACCCTAACTATTCTATGATTCTGTGATATCATAGATATACCTCACAGTACTAAAACACTGTGTGAAAGAAATGTGAAAAAGTACTTTTCTGTCCCAATTTCCAATAATTTTCAAGTTGAGTTCCTTTCTTCCAAGCTGTGTAAGGAGAAAATGCTCTTCTCATAACCCTTCATTCTCATTGTATCATATCTTATTAATGAAGAAAGACCTCAGTGTTCATGTGCTTCCGCAGCCACGCTACATTGGTTTCTTTCCCTTTTGTTTAAAGAAAACATAAGTTCACACCTATAGCTCTGTTTGTGTTGGGAGTGAAGGGAAAAGGCTCATAAATGAAATGAGGCAGTGGTTTAGCAATTAGAGCCCAGGACTGAAAGTCAGCGAGGTTACAGTTCTGGGGGAGATCTGCTGTTGTCTGTCCTGATGAAGTTCCTCCTAAATGAGGTGATTATTGTCAGGAATGAAAAGGTTGGACACATTGATTCCATCCCCACTGCAATCTCCAGTACAGAGCAGTCAATATGAATTGCCAGTTAACAAAAAACCAATAATGGCAAGTCGGCAGGTTGGGGAAAAAAGAAAGTCTCTCCAGGCAGTGCATAAAACATTCAACACACCATCCTGGAGCACAGGCGTTAGCAAACCTGCTCCGAAAATGAAGGGAGATGAACTTCTTTGGTGTAGCTGAATAGCAAATTGTAGAGCGCAGGGGAAACGTACTTCCACTCACTTCAAGTGCACACCTATCCGGAGATTAAAATCACTTTACTTTGGAGTAATTATTCCAATCTCAAAGCACAGAGGTTACTCAGGAATAAAGTAGCTTTTGTTTTGGAATTAAAATCATACAATCACAGAATGGTTTGGGTTGGAAAGAACCTGAAGATCATCCAGTTCCAACCCCCCTGCCATGGGCAGGGACACCTCACACTAAACCATATCACCCAAGGCTCTGTCCAACCTGGTCTTGAACACTGCCAAGGATGGAGTATTCACAACTTCCTTGGGCAACCCATTCCAGTGCCTCAGCACCCTAACAGTAAAGAATTTCTTCCTTATATGCAATCTAAACCTCCCCTGTTTAAGTTTTAACCCGTTACCCCTTGTCCTATCACTACAGTCCCTAATGAACAGTCCCTCCCCAGCATTCCTATGGGCCCCCTTCAGATACTGAAAGGCTGCTCTGAGGTCTCCACGCAGCTTCTCTTCTCCATAACATGGTTTAGTGGTGGCCTTGGCAGTGCTGGGGTAAAGGTTGGAGTTGATGATCTTAAAGGTCTTTTCCAACCCAGCTGATTCTATGATTCTATGAAAGTGATACAGCTGAAATAGATACAGCTGTTGACTATAATAGAGATTCTTCCCGAGTACCTACTGTGGAAATCTTCCCCTTGTAAATAAGCTCTAGGAATACCATACTTCCAATTATCTTGTATTTAAATACCCTTCATACATATGGATACTGTTGATTTACCTACAGCTTTCAGCAATATTCATGCAATTAAAATCATTAACATGCAGCTTTGGGCTGAAGAAACAGCTCCAGAACAGTGGCCACGAGTAGTGTCTTTGACATGATGGAGTGAAGCTGCTTCAGACAACACCCAGCAGATGTTAGTACCTGGCTGTTGCTACACTTGTAAAGGGGCTTGTGTGGTGCTTTTAACACGAGTTCTCCACAGTCCTGACCCAAGAGGCATCATTATCCTTCATCCGCACATAGGGAAAGCAACTTTATAAGACGATTTAGAACCATAGGATAGTTTGGGTTGGAAGAGACCTTTGAAACCCATCTAATCCAATCCCCTGCAACAAGCAGGGACATCTACTTGATGAGGTTTCCCAGAACCACATCCAGCCTGGCCTTGCAATGTGCTGTTGCCTGTAAGGATGATCCTGTGGGAAGGGAAGGAGTGTGTTGATGGCAACTATGGGCATGATGGGTGTCCTTCAGTGAGCACCGGGTGTCCAAGATCTGCCCCTTCCCAGGCGGTTTGTGGATTGATTCCAGTTTGCCACCTCTACCTGTGCACAGTTCAATGCAAACCGTTGTGTTTCGCTTTCAGCCCTGCCTCCCACCATCACCTGAGCCCCTTCACCACCTTCTCTATGGTTATAAGAACAGCTTAACTTAAAGACATTAAGTGACCCTTCAGCAACTCCTTCCCTTCAGCTCAAGGCTAATGTTTAGCATTAGCTAGTTCATGCTCTAGGTAACCAGAGCGTTCTGTTCCTTTTAAACCCTATAAACATTTAAACCCTTCGCTGGTCTGTCAGGTGATGTCCCATGAGGTGGCTTGGCCATGCTGTGTGTAGTCCCTTTGGATCCTCAGTCTCCCACCTTTTTCTGCAGCTTCGGGAGCAAATATTGACTTTTGGGAATATCCCTCCTTATAGATGTATTGTGTCTAATTGGTAATTTATTAATCAATATTAACGCCATTGATTATATCGTCTACAGCGCGTTTCTGACCACACCAGGCTGACAGCAGAGACCGGAGCCGCCGCCATTAAAACTACAACTCCCAGAAGGCTCCGCCGGACGCCACTGCCCCGCCCCTCCTCTCCTCCTATTGGGTCAAAGACCGGCTTCTCTGTTCTGATTGGCTGATGCAGGCCAGCGGGCGTGGCCGCGCTGTGTTTGAGGGGGGTACAAGATGGCGGCGGGCGACATGGGTGGGCGCTATCGAAGCAGCATAAGCAAGAGCAAGGACCCCTCGGGGCTGCTCATCTCTGTGATCAGGTAGGGTCTGCTCGGCCTCGCTCCGCAGCCCCCTGTCCCGGCCGGGCTCCTGCGGGTGAGCCAGGGCTGTGTGAGCGCTCTGCTGTGCTCTGAGGGCCTTCCCCGGCTGGGGCACTCCGGCAGCTGTGGGGAGGCCTCAGTGCTGGAGCAGAGCTTCCCCTCAGGGGTGTCCTGCCCTTCTCCCACCCTGCGGTGCTCATCCCGGTCTGTTCCCCTTACTGTGTTGTATGCTGTGGTCATCTGAGCAATCCCTGCAGTTATGACGAGCTTAATGGCACACAGGGAGGGTCAAGGCACTGTGTTCTTGTTGCTGCTGTCTGTAGTTGATCCCCTTTCACAAACATACTGTAGCAGTGGGTACAGTGTGACTGGCTGGAAAAGCTGTAGGACTAGGAAGTCCTGTATGCTGACTCCAACCTGCTTTAGGATGTTGGTAATGGGAGAAACACTTTCCAAGTCTGACCATCTTGTGGGGGATAAAAGCAAAGCAGTTGTGTCTAGTCATGTTTAAACAACTGATTTCTGTCTGCTCTGATGGTTCTATGATATACATGGAGCAAAGCAAGGTCCTGAATTCACCTCACTGCTGTGCTTTCTTTAGTTGCTGCTCCTTTTCTGTGCTGTTTATAATCAGTGGTTTGGCAGCTGATGTCCCTCGCTGGAGCTCTTTAAGTGTTATACACACCTGCTAAAGCAGGTCTGAGCAGTAGTCACACCAGCATCAGATTGTGAGTTGTAATGAGCTTTGAGACACTGATTCCTACTTCAGTGTCTTTGCCAGAAAGTACAATCTTTCTGTTGCTTTAGAAAAGTTACTGTAGGAAAAGTGTTGTATCAAGGATGTGTTATGGTTTTAAAATCTCCTCTGAATGGTGTTTAAGATTAAACCCATTCTTTCATTGCTCTGGTAGCTGGTCTTTCAGCTCTTGTAAAGCTTCAGGTAGATGATGGCTCTGAAAAAAGAGCTTCAGAACTGCTTCACTTTTCCAGGGTTGTGACTGTGGTCTCTGAATTGGATGATAACAGGTAACAGAAACACACAGAACAATGAGTGAAAGCTGATGCTTAACACAGACATTTCCATTTTGAACATATGTCGTTTGTTAGTATTGTAAGGAAAACTCTTGCAGACCCTGACTTATTTAGGTTGGAGTTAAGGCCTGTGTGTGTGCACATGGAGAAGAGTTTGTGTTGGTGCGACCTCATGTAAACATAGAGTATGACATGACAGTGGTAGTAGTGCACTTTTATATATAACAATGCTGAAAGGGGTGGGAAGTGAATACTCAAATCTGTGACTGTTAACATGGGTGCTGTTCTTGCAGATGTTATATCCAGACCTACACACAATTGTTTATGAGTTTACAAGGACCATTTGCATAATAAATGCTTAATTGTGAAAAACCTGAAAAAAACCCAGGTTTCTCACCTGGATACTGAGTTTTTGCTGAACACTTACATTTGGGACAAGGAGAAATAATGTGTATTTAAAGTGTGTTGTGCTTAGTGTTTCTTCATCAGCCTCAACGCTGAGTAATTTGGAGAGGGAAACATGGTAAGATAACCTTAATTTAGACAAAATACAGTGATTCGTAGATAAGGGAAGAAAGAATAATATATGTACATTGATTGGGACAGCATTTCCTGTAGCACTTGTCTTTCTGGCTTCCCTCCCCGTTTTGTTTTCTATAATTTCCAAGAGTATTTTAAGGGCCTTTTCTATCTCTTATTTTAATAAATCTGGGTTTACTTTCATTTCTAATATGAACTGAAAGTGAGCTCATGTTGCTGTTTTCTCTAAATAAGAAATGGTGTTTGTCCACTAATCTTTGGCTCACAGGCCCTGATACTTTGGCTGGTCTAGGTCCAGTGTTCAGACCCAACACTGAGGTTATAAACTCAATGGAATTAAAACTGCTCAGCAGAACAGCTGATAACTAAACCTCCAGAATTTAATTAGAGCTTGTGCTTTGGGTGTAGAGATTCTTTGCAGAGCTTCGAGTGGCATATTGAGCCAGACCATGAAAACCTGCAAGTAGAACTGATTGCAAAGGAAAGCAAAAGTGTTGTGTTAATATTCACATTTCTTAAGGTCAGCCAAGTACAAAAAGCAAATGGCATGGAAAGGAATTGAAATTACTTTCTTCTCTATGTTGTTTTGTATAGTAACTAAGGTGAGGGTGAACTTGCCAACCAACAGGTCACTTTTGCTCTTTTCCCTGCCCATAAAACACTGTTACAAACAAATTTGGGTGGGTTTAATGTGTCTTTGTTATAACTTCACTCAGCTTCAGGAAACATATTACAGATCTTAACAGCAGGCTGTTGGTTTGAAATGTAGCAAAGCTTTGTTTTCTTGAGACCTTTATTTCCAATACTTTTATGGAGTCTTCTGCCAATCCTTGTGGTTTTACACTTGCATTTCTGTATTTATTTAGCAGGGTTTTTATTTCTCTCTTGCTCCTGTGTGAAAGGCCCATAAAAGGAAACAGAGTATGAAAAGCAGCAGAACTTTGACTACATTCTTCTGCAGTAAACAGGCAAAACCAGAGGAGCTTCTTCAAGTATTATGATATTATACTTGGTTAGAGAAAAGAGGGTTATGTTTTTGTAAAAGAAACCTTATTTAGGTCTAAATAATCCATGGAGTATTTCTACACTCGGTCTGAATGTCCGTAAGATGCTTTGAAATGCAAAGCTGAAAGGGCTTTTATAAATATGAATGATTCTATTAATGAAGGGATAATTTGTGATATTTACTCAAGCTCAGTAGCCTTCGGTTGCAAGGGACTAGATAATTTCCTTTCTTGTTATACTAGATTTAGGGATTCTTGTACTTATTTCACTGGACTTCCCAGGAGAAAGTTCTTGCTTTAAGGGAGAGTGGGGGTAGATCCTTGACAAAGTTTAATGTATTCCAGCAGCACTGGAATTGCGTAAGAAATAGTGTTTTATGGGAGCTGGGACTCAGGTCTAAAATCAGGGTGTTGCTGCTGCTTCAGGAAAGTGAAGTGCAGAAATGTCAGTGTGGCATCACTGTTCTTAATCACAGGCTCTGTATAGCCTGACATTTTGGGTTATCCCTATAGTCTCTACAGTGTTGCTTTTCAGCAGCTATGAATGCCGTAAACTGAGATGAGCTCTGCTCTCGTGAGACCCCACTTTCAGCACTATGTGGTTCTGGTGTCCCCAGCATATAGGAAGAAAATGGAGCTGTTGGAGCAAGTCCAGAGGAGGCCATGAAGATGATAAGGGAGATGGAGCAGCAACCATAAAAAGACAGGTTGAGAAAATAAAATAGTTAGGATTGGAAAGGACCTTAAGATCATCCAGTTCCAACCGCTGCCATGAGCAGGGACACTACACACTAAACCATGTTACCCACCTCCAGCCTAGCCTTGAACACTGCCAGGGATGGAGCATTCACAACTTCCTTGGGCAACCTGTGCTAGTGCCTCGCCACATTCATAGTAAAGGACATCTTCCTTATATCTAGCCTGAACTTTCCCCCATCACCCCTTGTCCTAACACTGCAGTCCCTGATGAAGAGCCCCTCTCCAGCATCCTTGTAGGCCCCTTCGGATACTGGAAGCTGCTCTGAAGTCTCCATGCAGCTTTTCTTTTCCAGGCTCAACAGTCCCTATCTTCTCAGCCTGTCTTCATGTGTGAGGTGCTCCTGACCCTAATCATCCTTGTGGCCTCCTCTGGACTTGCTCCAACTTGATCGATACCAGGGGAGCTGAGTTAGATGTGATGTAGTCATACCCCCAGCTCTGCTGCTGTTGGGTTACACTGAGTTCTTGGGCACAGTTTCCTTCTTGTTTCTCTTAGAGGAGAAATTGAGGGTTTGCTCATAACAATATATCTTAGAAGTAAAGAGTGTTTGGGAAGCTCAGTGGATATTTGCAGAGTCTGCTATTACAATCCCACCTTTGCTGCTGAAGGGAGCCTTCCTTTCCCCTGTGCCTTTAGGGGATATGAGAGTATCTTCAATTTGCCCTTGTCCTCATATTGTGGAAAAGAAGGAATGACTGTTCTTTGCTACAAGAAGACATAAAATCATAGAATCACAGAATGGTTTGGGTTGGAAAGGACCTTAAGACCATCCATTTCCAACCCCCTGCCATTGGCAGGGACACCTCACATGAGACCAAGCTGCCCAAGGTTTTGATGAGCCTGGCCTTGATTACTGGCAGGGATGGGACATTTACCACTTCTTTGGGCAGCCTGTGCCAGCCTCCTTCAGACACTGGAAGCTGCTCTGAGGTCTCCATGCAGCTTCTCTTCTCCAGGCTGAACAGCCCCAATGTTCTCAGTTTGTTTTCGTATGGGTGGTGCTTCAGCCCAGATCATCCTCTGGACGTAGGTCCTGAGATTGTGATTTCTAGAGTAGGATACTGGATATCAGAGCTTTGCAGCTTCCATCCCATCCTTCTTCTGGGGCGTTGAAAGCACAGCACTGGTGCTCACGCCTTAGCCTGCCTGTTTTCAAAACGTGTGTTAGCTCCCTCGTGTATGAGAAGGATCCTTTCAGCTCCTTGAATAAGAAGTACTTTGTAAGGTCAAAGTACTGTAGAGGTCTGATACTGAGCACATGGACTTCAGCATCTTTTAAAACTAGTGCACAAAATCCTACTCGGCTGCTGGAGGACAACTTAGAGAAGAGGATTTTTCTCTTCCAGAGGACAAACCTCTGTGTGTATATTGATTTTTCCATAGCCTTTTGTTTTGTTGCTTGCTGGTTGAAGCAGCTTTTGTGCTCTGCAAGAAGCACTGTGGCATTTAGCAAATGCTGTATTTTTGGAGCGACATCTTGTCACATTTTTAATTGGTGGCTGTTTCTGCCTCTTTTTTTTATTGTTGGGATTTTTCTTTCCAATTAAAGGGTGTTATTTTTTTCAAACTAGCCTTTAATAGCTCCTTTAATTGGGAGAAAACAAACTTTAGCAGTGACTCCATAAGACCTTATTGAAATCTTTGTGCTCAGCTTTCACACAGGCAAACACGCACAACAGACGTCTGCAGGAGCTGAAAGTACAGGCAAACCCCCTTGAACATATTTGCTGTTTCACAAGTGGAATTCTCTTTTAGTGCTTTTTGGCCATTATTTTTATTAAGTTTACAGTGAACTTTGTTAAATGGATTCTTACTAATGACCTGGCCTGCCTTTTCTGTCTACAGCAATAGAACTGATATCCTGGTTTGATATGGAGTGAAGAAGATGGATGTAAAGCTCTTGCTCTCATTGTTACATTGGGAAAATAGCTGCTACAAGAAATATAGCTGAGTTATTCTGATCTGTATGTACTGCAATGGTCTCTTAAAACCACTTTTATTGCTAATGGTGTTTTCCAATGTTATCGAGGTAGCAGCTTTGCTACAAGTAGTTCAGGAATTCATTGAGACTAAATTGTATATGGCAGAGAATGGTTTTAAATGAGAAACTTCCCTGAAATGATCTTGAGGCATGTAGATAAAATGCTTGGCAAGTGATGGGTTATAGCTTAATATAGATCCTTGGTTATAGCAACAATAGGTGAGGGTGAGCATGTGAATATACAGCAGTATGTGAAGGGACAGTGTATGTAAGTGTAGGTCACACTGTGCCTTGGTAGAAGCTTGAGGTACTTTATTTTCCAGCTCTCATTTTAGCTTTAGACAGTGCATTCTGCAGAGCTGGAGCTCAGTTATCCTTACAAAACCTTAGGAAGCAGAAGTAGTTGATTTTGTTCACATGTGATTACTAGTTCTGTGTCTTGAATTCTTTCAAAGACATTGCCTCCTTCAGGTTTTTATTCCAGTGCAGCTTCGAAATGTTGTTCATGATGGAATTTCCCAAAGTCTCTTGCTGATGAATGCAGGGCTGCTGGTATGATGCACTGTGATACCAGGATGGGGTCATAGCACAGGGTGGCCTATGGATCCTTAAATACACTTCATCTTTTAATAATCCAGATGGCAGGTCTCGGTACCATTATCCAGTCTCTGCTCCTACAGCTTTGCAAATACTGATCCTTAAGACTTGATTTTTTTTTATCCCTGGGAATGTGGTAGAGTCTTGTGCTCAGATCTGGGGCAACAACACAAGAGGGACATGGTGTGAGTGCAGAGGAGGCCATGGAGATGCTGCGAGGGCTGGAGCAGCTCTGCTCTGGAGCCAGGCTGAGAGAGCTGGGCTGGGGCAGCCTGGACAAGAGAAGGCTCCTGAAGGGGAGAGCCCAGAGCAGCTCCAGTGCCTAAAGGGGCTGCAGGAAAGCTGGAGAGGGGCTTGGGACAAGGGCCTGTAGGGACGGGACAAGGGGAATGGCTTGAACCTGCCCAAGAGAGGGGAGACTGAGCTGAGCTCTTAGGCAGAAGCTGTTCTCTGTGAGGGTGCTGAGGCGCTGGCACAGGGTGCCCAGAGAAGCTGTGGCTGCCCCATCCCTGGCAGTGTTCAAGGCCAGGTTGGACACAGGGGCTTGGAGCAGCTGCTCCAGTGGAAGGGGTCCCTGCCCGTGGCAGGGGTTGGAACTGGAGGAGCTTTAAGGTTCCTTCCAACCAAAACTGGTCTGTGATTCTATGATAATTCATTTAATAGCTGTGTTGACTTCTTGGATCTGAAGTTACTTACAAAAAGAAGTAGAGAGTTGGTTCTTATGGTTTCCTGCACATGGAGGATCAGGTGGTCATGAGCTATACTTGGATTGTTTGATTTTATGTGATCAAATGTGAGCATGGGTTGGTTAATTTAGCAGAGTAAAGAATTCCCTGATGATATTTACTTAGATGGCTGTGGCCTGCTTGGCCTTTCCACTGCAGCATTCATGCGTCCGTCTCCAAGTCCTCAATGATGAAAAGATCATCAGCTTCTTTTGAGAATGCTTGAACAAACTGTGTAAGCAGCATAAAAGATTAATGGAATGTAAGTAGAGGAGGAAAAGGTTTATAATGCTCTGTTTACTTTCAGTGTTAACAGCATTTCGAAGAAACTTGGTTCTGCCACTTGTGTAGGAGTGACTTCTTTCTTTGTTTGCGTGAAGGGAGTGGTTTCTCCTGAATGTTTTGATTGAATTCTTCAAATCCAGTTTTTCGTGGGAATCATAGTGTCATATATGGCTTTGTGTTGGAAGAGACCTTAAAGCTCATGCAGCTCCAACCCCTGCCACAGGCAGGGACCCCTTCCACTGGAGCAGCTGCTCCAAGCCCCTGTGTCCTACCTGGCCTTGAACACTGCCAGGGATGGGGCAGCCACAGCTTCTCTGGGCACCCTGTGCCAGCGCCTCAGCACCCTCAAAAGTGAGTTTTTCTTCCTAATATCTCCTCTAAATCTAGTAACAATCAACCTGTGAAATGAATGAGGAAACATTCACCGTGTTGCTGATCAGTTGAATTGTTAAATACCTCTTAGGTTATTATGTTTTTCTTCTGCCTGGTTTTTGTTTCATAAGGAACCAACGTTCACAGTAATTTCAATAAGACTTTCCAGAGGTTTCCAGTCATGTATTATCAGATGATAAGCTTTGAGGTTAAATAGTGCTGGAAGCTGTAGATCACCCCATTTGGGACTTGTCTTTAAGACAACAGGTTTCAATTATAAAATTCAAATAAGTCCATTTAGTTTAATGAACCTCTGGAAATCTGTAGAGCTTGCAGACACTGTCTGAAATACAGTTGTTCTTGTCCCAGGGTGCTTTATGGAACTTTTTCATCCTGCTCTGTTAAAATATAGCAACTAAGGTCTCAGAGGTCTGCACTTGTGAGGAAGAACACATGCTATAGACAGGCTCTTTTTCAGATGGTGGTTTTTTTTCTTTTTTTACACCCATAAATAGAAGGTTTAAGGGAAAAAATACCCAACCAATCCTGATTTTCAGAAAAGATAGACTTTTATTGTTTCCATTTCTATTTTATTAAGATTAACTTAAATACCACTACATAGTAGTAAGGAGTGGGTGAAGAGAAGGGCAATGGATCTGGTGAAGGTCCTGGAGTACAAGTGTGGTGAGGGACCTCGGGAGGTTCAGTCTGGAGAAGAGAAGGCTCAGGGGGGACCTGATGGCTCCCTCCAAGTGCCTGCCAGGAGGATGGAGCCAGGAGGGGCTGGGCTCTGCTCCCAAGGAACAAGGGATGGGACAAGAGGAAACGGCCTCAAGCTGCACCAGGGCAGGTTGAGATGGAGCTGAGGAACAATTCCTGCCCCACAGGGTGCTCAGGCATTGGAACAGGCTGCCCAGGGCAGGGCTGCAGGCACCGTCCCTGCAAGTGTTCACACAGCGTGGAGACGAGGCCTCAGTGCCATGGGTTAGGGGTGGCCTTGGCAGGGCTGGGAATGGTTGGACTGGATGAGCTTGAAGGACTTTTCCAGCCTGTTTGACTCTTTGATTTGAAGGTGCCTCCAGTAAACAGTTCCAGAATGCCCGTTTGATCTTAGGTGTCACCATTATGGGAGAAGCTGCTGCCTGAGCATTCACACACCACCCTAGTGTTTAAGTACGGGGACCAAAGTCCCTTCACAGCTCCAGTGAGTCCATGAGTGCTGAGGGCTTCTTCCGACTCCTCACTCACACATACGCTTACTCTGGAATGTGCTGCTTCCTCCTCCTTTGGGCTCAATCCTGTTTCCTGCAGCAGAATCTCAGGTGTTCAATTCCGGGAAAAACCATCCTGTAATTGAGTAGTACAGCAGAAGGGACACCTCTAGCTGGTACCTGTAGGAGGGAGCCTGAACAAAGCAATCCCTGGGTATTCATACCCTTATGATTTATGCACTTGGCCCTCACATACCTTTTCAGTTCACATGTGTGTTTTTGGCCTTGGGGGGTCTAGAATCTGATTGGAGTCTTCCTCTGTCTCCGTACAGCAGCGTGTTAACTGTATCTGTTTGAGTTGCAGCTTCTGCCGGCATTGGTAACCTCCTTATCTTCTGGTTTGTGCTTGTGCACTAGCTCCATGGCAGACCATGGGACACTGAAGTCCTGGACTGAGAATAAATATTGCTTAGCAACAGCTGAAACATCAGGGTGTTATCAACATTTTTCCCATCTGAAAGACAAAACACACAGCACTGTTCCAGCTTCTAGGAGAATTACTAGGAAAGCTAACTGGAAAGCGTGTCTTGATGAAAGTCCACAGTTCACAGCCTCAGGCTCCAGCAAACCCAGCTGCTGTGCTAAACATGTAAAGCTAAGCAAGCAGCATCCTAAACCACACCATATTATAAGCCTGTATCTTAAGTGTCCAACCCTGGGGAATCCACCACTTCCCTGGTGACTTTATCCCAATGAATTAGCACATTTTATCATGCAGTATTTCTTACAGCAGAGCACATAGATGCATCTTCCGTGCATTTTTGAAATTGCTCTTGATCCTCCCACCAGTTTGGGCTTCAACCTCCCTGCTCCTATTCCTGTGGTAATCTGCAACTTGCCAATGTCCGAGTAACCCTCTGGGCAGCTGAGAGGTGGGTTATTCCCTTTCCCTCACATCCTGACCTCTTCTATTCACCTCTTGTTATTTCTTGCCTATTAGATTTGCTGCCACAGAGAGCTTGTGCTGCTGTTGTGTCTGAGCCTGGCTCTCAGCAGGGGGCTTGGTCTTCGGATCTTCCTGCTCTGTAAGCTTTTGGTAGCGATTGCAACTGTTTAAACTGGAATGAGAAAGCAAATACTGTAATTGCTGTGTGGCCTTGGTCATCAAGAGGTGCCTTATGAAAACTAATGTGATTCTAATGGGTTGCTTTTTACTCTGCTTTCCTTTCTTTTTTTTCCTCCCCTTTTTAATGCTGAAGTCTCCTTGGCACATTGCAGCTGTTTCCTGCAGAGAGGAGACGGGGTTTTTGAGACATACACTGTGCTCTGCTTAAATGATAATTTGTTGCTTCTAGCAACTGCTTTCTTGGTTTAGCTCCACAAATCCTTTATTGGGCAGAAATTGTCTGTGTTAGCAAGGGCTGTGCTTTGGTTCTGTTTCATTTTCTGTACCTTAGAAAGGCTTGTTGTAGTCTGCTTTGGGTTTGAGATCCTTACTATAGCTTAAAATAGAGAAAATGTAAATAAACAAATCTGCTTCTCTAATTTTGCTCTCTAAAGGGTAATTTTAATAACCTTAGTGCTGTACTATTAATTTTATTGATAGGCGTGATGCAAGTATATATGAAATGTTGTGAAACTTAATCAGGAGAGAGACATGAAGATGCTGCGAGGGCTGGAGCAGCTCTGCTCTGGAGCCAGGCTGAGAGAGCTGGGCTGGGGCAGCCTGGACAAGAGAAGGCTCCTGAAGGGGAGACCCCAGAGCAGCTCCAGTGCCTAAAGGGGCTGCAGGAAAGCTGGAGAGGGGCTTGGGACAAGGGCCTGTAGGGACAGGCCAAGGGGAATGGCTTGAACCTGCCCAAGAGAGGGGAGACTGAGCTGAGCTCTTAGGCAGAAGCTGTTCCCTGTGAGGGTGCTGAGGCGCTGGCACAGGGTGCCCAGAGAAGCTGTGGCTGCCCCATCCCTGGCAGTGTTCAAGGCCAGGTTGGACACAGGGGCTTGGAACAGCTGCTCCAGTGGAAGGTGTCCCTGCCTGTGGCAGGGGTTGGAGCTGGAGGAGCTTTAAGGTCCCTTCAACCCAAACCAGTCTGGGATTCTGTATGATGACTCTGGAGGTCCTGGAGCAACACAGAAACAGGTAACAGAAAGTTTACTGTGGATTGCTATTAATTAGAGCTTTGATTCCCCCCAGTGATTCACCACTTGGTTCAGTTCCACTTCACTGCAGTGTTCATCTTCCTGATCAGGTGAGAAATACATGAAGTTGATGGGTTTGCCTCTTTTTGTTGGTGTTTCCCACTGTCTTCAGTGAGTGTTTTGTTTTGAGGAAGTTTTGCTGTGTGAAGGCAGATGAACTGTGTGCTTAAAGAAACCTGAACCCAAACTAATGGAAAATTCTTTCTGAATTTCCGAGCTGCATCTGTGTATCATGTAATACTGCTTCTGCCTTCAGGCCTTCAAGGCACACATTTGCTCATGTCCGATACTGTGGAGCAGGGGAAGAGAAGCTCTCCAGCAACACACAGATACAGAAGTGGTCAAGAGCAATGGGCACTCCAACACTCCTCTTCTGTAAGGTTGTTTTAGCACATTGCAGGTGCAAACAGGGCATATATTGCTTAGTGTAAAACCCATACTTGCACTTTGGATACAGTATCTCTTCCTTCACTTTTGTTTAATCAAATACCCACAGCAGTGTAATGCCCACATACTGTTCCTGCAATGTTCTTCCTGGGAAACTAATTCTTTAGTCCAGAAATTGATAATTAAAACTGTTTACCATCCATAGTTTAGAAGTAATCATATTGAACATGACTGGCCTTAGGGGAGGGAAAATATGCAGGTAGTTATTCACCCAACCTGGCTGGAGGCATCAGAAGAAGCAAATATGCAGAAATGAGACATTTATTATTCATGAATGTTAACAGTTTTCATTAAAATCAACACTTAATCTAATTTTCTTGGCATATTATTGGGCAGGTAGGAAGCCAAGAGTGGGCAGATACAAGGAATTATTCATCTGTCCTAGAAAACAGACTGAAGCCCTTAAACATACAAACTGCAGGGGGAAATATGAGACTTCTCAGTGTAAACAGAAGTTGTGAAGTCTCAAATCTGATTCCTGCTGGAGCTGTAATTTTGGGGCTGGTGCCTGTACATGAACAGTCTTAAAGATTGTTTTTAACTTCCTTTTGCTACAGTGCAAAATATGGGGCTGTGGAGGGCAACTAAATCATAGAATCCCAGACTGGTTTGGGTTGGAAGGGACCTTAAAGCTCCTCCAGCTCCAATCCCTGCCACAGGCAGGGATCCCTTCCACTGGAGTAGCTGCTCCAAGCCCCTGTGTCCAACCTGGCCTTGAACACTGCCAGGGATGGGGCAGCCACAGCTTCTCTGGGCACCCTGTGCCAGCGCCTCAGCACCCTCACAGGGAACAGCTTCTGCCTTATCTCCTACCTGAACTTCCCCTATTTCAGTTTGAACCCATCACCCCTTGTCCTGTCGCTACAGTCCCTGATGAAGAGCCCCTCTCCAGCATCCTTATATCTCGCTTCAGACACTGGAAGCTGCTCTGAGGTCTCCAAGCAGCCTTCTCTTCTCCAGGCTCAACAGCCACAATATTCTCAGCTTGTCTCCATATGGGAACTGCTCCAGCCCCTTATCTTCCTCATGGCCTCCTCTGGGCTTGCTCCAACAGCGCCATGCCCTTTTGTTGAGGGCACCAGAACTGCCCGGAGTGCTGCACGTGGGGTCTCACAGGAGTAGAGAAGAGGGGCAGGAAACTTTGTGGTTCAGCAGCAGTGTATCACCAGCCTGAGCTCTACAGCACTGCATGAAGTACCTGCAGTGATGCCTGTTGCTGGCTTTGACAAAGGCTTTTCCTACCCAGTGACACAGGATGCCCCAGAAAACGCATTTCGTAATAACTTAGTGTCGCTCTTTTTTGTTTTTGCAGAGCTTGTTGATATGAAGACTGAGCAAAGAAGTCTGATGTGCATTTCATTTGCATCAGTGCTTATTTTTTAGTAGTTTGGTGTGAATAAGCAGGTCATGTTGATGGGAACATGGGTGTTACATGAAGTTTAATCTGCATGTGATGTGCTTTCTGTGGTCCTAGAGATGTTCAATCCTGTTTTGGGGCTGGAGTGCATATGAAGCTCAAGCATATGCTACAAAGGGAGGTGAACTGCTTCATGGTTTAGCAGCTGATCATCACGGTAGAGCATTTCTGCACTCTGTAGTTATCTGTTGTGCAATGATGTGTATAGTACAATGGTGTTTGTTTTCCTCTGCTGTTGAATAGCTTAATAAACATCATGTTCTCCCACTTCACAACAATGGAAGGAATTTATTAGCTTGTCAAGAAATTGGGGCTTGTTTTCTGTCCTTTTATGTCAGCTGCCATTTGTTTGAATGCTGGAGAGCTGGTCTCTTGTCTTCCCTTCCTCCCCATATTAAAGCATCACACTGTAGGAGTAAATGTACAGAGATGAGACTGTGGCAGCTCTGCAGCTCAGGCACCTGTGGGTCTTGGATAGGTCTATGGAAAACATTGATGTGCCCAAAAATAGCCAACACTTAGTCCATAGTGTGAGAATAACTTGTTACTTGGTGTGTGGAGTCTGCTGGTGTGTGTGGTGTTGCTGGGACCAGATGAACCACATGGGTTCTTAGAGAAGCATTTCTTTTCTTCCTAGGGAATATGTTGCATTTTCAAAGCACTGGATGCACTTCCTGTGGTAAATAGTAGCTATTTTGTGTATATTTTTGAGTCTGTAGCAGTCCTGCATTATAAAAATGAGACACTGTGTGACTCCCTCAGAGCTCTTTAGTGTTTTAGTGAGAAACATTTCATTTTGCTGCCCAGAGGAAAATGCTGAGGCTGAGGTCTGTGGAGATAAAAAGGCTTTAATGACTCCAGTGGGTTTTCCAGCTACTTCCAATTCCCATGTTGAGCATTTAGAGGTGAGCGACCATGAGTCAGAAGTCTTGCCTCACTGTGTTTTGAATTACTCTATAGCTTTTGATGGTTATGGTCTGTTGTAGTGCTGTAAAGCAACAGGAAAGGGTAGATTCTAACGTGCTTTTGGGGTGTAGTTGTACCAACATTCCTTAATCTGTGGTACTGAGGAAGGAGGACTCATCTGGAGTTGTGGAGTTCATTCAGGTCTCTAGAAAGGTAACAGCCTCTTGCGGAAGTGGAGATGGCACTTAGGTTTGATCAATGAGAATACATTTGCTTATGTATTTAGGTTTGGAAACTCCCTTTGATGGGAACTGTTACAGCAAGTTTAGGGCTTTTGGCATCTCCCAGTGTGACTGTGCTTCAAGACTCCCGTACAACTCTTTCCATCTACTCCCTGGGCTATCAGAGTTGGATGGTGGAAAGTGGGGATGAAAAATGCTTGTGATCTACAGATCCAATTTGACCAAAGTGCAGAGTCCCAACGGACTTTAGTTAATCTAATTCCAGTGTAAATTCACTGACCTCAGGAAATATCAAGGTTTGTTTTTGTCCTGTATGAAATATGCTGTATATCCCATGACAAAGACGTCTCAGGATTGTGTCTGATCATTATCCCTTCTGCCCTGTCTGGTGCATGTTGAAGGGACTGCACTGAATGAAACATTTTGCATTTATATAATCATTCTAACCAAGTAAAATCAAAATCTAAGGAGATTTGCCTCAATGAATTTGTTGTATAAAATTGTCTCTTTAACAGCCTAACATCCAGCTGGAATCACTCTAATCCTGTTGAGCTCGTACTAATGAGACAGGCATATGTAGCCATCCAGCTGCCATGTACAAATGACGGGTATCTTAAAGGGGAGCTGGAGTCTCACTTTGCAAACTGGGAATGAAGAAGCAAGTGAACTGGTGAGAGAACCCAAATGGCCATCCCAGAGTCCATAACCTCATGTTCTTGTTGTCTAAACTGATGTTCTTTCTGTTTGTCATGCTTTGAATGCTTGTGTTTTCAGGGACTTCTGCAAAGCTCCTGTAGATTTATCACTGTTTCATAATCCTGTTTTGTACTTCTTCCTTCAAAGTTCTTTCTGCAAAGTCCCTTTCCCAAACAATTCTGAGCCTTTTCTATTTGGCAAACAGTGTGTTGACTTTTCTTCCTTGGCACACATTTTAATCAAACTGAAACAAGCAAAGATGCCCTTGGCTTGCTTTTCTGCAGTGTTAGCAGGAAAGTAGGTAATCTCAGGAATATTAAGTATTCCTTGCTTTGCTTTTTTCTGTGCAGAGCAAGGAAAACAAATGGCTCCTGTACCAAGGGGCTTAGGTAGGAAATTCAGGTGTACGAGGTAATGTTTCACATGCAGTCACTCTGTTTTGTAGTTACAGAAACTGTTAAACTTCAAGGATTTAATGGTGTGTTTTTTAAAGGAGGAAAATACATGGAAATGAGTTACTGGAGTAGAGAGAAGGTTGTGAATTAGTTCTGGTTTAAGCAGGTGTGTGGAGACCTCGGAGCAACCTTCCAGTATTTGAAGGGTGCCTATGAGGATTGCTGGGGAGGGACTCTTCATTAGGGACTGTAGTGATAGGACAAGGGGTAATGGGTTAAAACTTAAACAGGGGAAGTTTAGATTGGATATAAGGAAGAAATTCTTTACTGTGAGGGTGGTGAGGCACTGGAGTGATTTGCCCAAGGAAGTTGTGAATGCTCCATCCCTAGCAGTGTTCAGGGCTGGGTTGGACAGAGCCTTGGGTGACATGGTCTTATGTGAGGTGTCCCTGCCCATGGCAAATAGGTTGGAGCTGGGTGAGCTTTAAGGTCCCTTCCAACCCATTCTGTGATTCATCTGATAGAGTGACTTGAGAGGAACATGGGTGGAAGGCTCTTACTGGTGGCTGTAAGCAGGTGTGAGTACTCATACTGCTTTTGACTATGTTCTAAGAACTTAAGTGTTACAGCTGTGGTGGACAAAAATGTGAATTATTGTCTGGGAAAAGTTTTTATGTGATTTTAAACAAAGGAAAATATTCAGAAGAAGCCTTCTCAATTCTGCAGCTCACACTGGGTTCTGATAGTTTTGGCTTTAAACAGCTTCACTTCCTCTTATGTATTGCTGTTAGCATCCATTAAAGAATGGGTTTGCTTTTCTCTAAGTGCTCTTTGGTTCTTCAGTACATAAAATCCTAGAACCACACAATGGTTTTGGTCGGAAGGGACCTTGAAGCTCATCCATTTCTGACCCCCTGCCACAGGCAGGGACACCTTCCACTTCAGCAGCTTGCTCCAAGCCCCATCCAGCCTGGCCTTTAATGCTTCCATGATGGGGCATTTACCTCTTGTTTGGTCGTGATTGTTGGATGGATACCACGTGCACTTGTGTTCTCCAGCCATTAATCCAGACTTCCATAGTTAATGGAAATAGCCAAGTCCTAAACCCAAACCCCCTTACCCTTCTGAAACACTAGACTGAATAGGCAGTCTCTGTTTCTTTTCTTCATTTGGATCTTGGCTTGTGATTCAAACTTCTATCCATAAAGGAATGATCTACAGTTATTTAAGGCAAACTTCATGTGGTTGGAAGAGAACACACTGACCTGTTAGGCTGAAATTCTTTGCTGTATAGAATTACTTACCAGTATTGGCATAGTAAACGGTCTCCTGAATGTTTTAAGCTAGAACAGACTAATGGGCTGTAAATACAGGTAAATTTTCTGGTCAAAACATGGGTATGATACTCTTAGTGATGATTGCTTCCACAATTTTTTTTTCCCCTGAATAAGCAATCGAAGCAAGTGAGAGGTTCTCAATGTAGGTGCTTAATTCTGGGAAGATTTCCCAGCTGGAAATCTCAGTATGGTGGCTGATTGAGCCTGAAACTTCCATTGAGTTCAGGTCTTGCAGGTCAGGATCATAAGGCTGGATAAACTGGGGGTGCAGGCCAGCACATGGCTGGGGTTCTGAGCTCAAGCACACACTGAAGCTGGGTCATGAGGAGCTTCTCATCACCCAAAATCCCCAAGTCCTTCTCAGGGTTGCTCCATCTGTTCTCATCCCAGCCTGTATTTGTGTTTGGGGTTGTCCTGACCCATGTGCAGGACCGTGCAGTTGGCCTTCATGAGGGTTATATGAGCCCTAGGAGCAGTGCAGGACCTTGCACTTGGCCTTCATGAGGGTTGTATGAGCCCCAGCAGCAGAGTGATTCCTGTGTCTCACTCTCATCCTTTTGGATTCCGGGCTGCTACCACATATTAAGCTTGTTTTTCAGAGATGTGCAGGTGTAGGGGGTGACTTAAGTGACGGCTACATTCCCAGTGTGTGCTGCTGTGGTTCCTGAGGTTAGGTTGAATGGTCCAGAGCTTTGAGACCTCTTTATTCCTGTTACCTTTCTTTTAAATGTGGGTTGGCAATATTCCCGTGCTATATACTGGCTGCATTGTGGTTTAAAGGATGAAGTCTTAGTAGTTTAGACTGTGTGAGATGCTGTGTAGTGCTCAGCCAGATGGACTGTGTTTTTCCCCCTAAATCATCTTCATTCTGCTGAAGGTGGCAGCAAATGTGTATTAGTATAACTAATCAGACAAATAGCAAAATAGCAGTTAAAACTGATAGTTTAGACACTAGAAGACAGTTATCTTTTCAATAGTAATAAGCTTGTGGTATCTCAGAGGCTTCTGATCTCCAGCTATAGAAGCTTTGTCCTTTTGCCATGTTTTGTGGTTTCGAAGATAAAGGCCCTGATGTGACCTTTCAGGCTTCATGAACATCGATGCTTTGGCTGTGCAAATGTTAAGTGTCTTTAGAGCAAATAGCCTACAGAGGGCAAGTTAAACTCAGTGATAAGGACAAACAACTGAGCAGCACAGTTCGAATGTGCTGTAACAATATGGCTATGCCTGGAAATCGTGAGGAAGCCTGAGATGGGCAGGAACTTGTTGGAGCTTGTGACATCCTCTGATGTGAGTGGTGTTCTTAGCCTTGGAGAAGGATCTTTTAGCTTTCGTAACAAACTGCTCGTGTTGCAGATGGATTCAAGCCAATACTTGCCAAATCATGAGTTTTGAAATTGAATTTTATTTAATTAAAACTAAAAGCTTTTCTAGTCAGTGATAGAGGTCAGTTGGGTTCTGCTTTTACATGGTCTGTAGCAATCCGCAATTCTCCTGCGATCTATAGCACAGGTTGGGGAGAATTGATGTTTTCATTAAGCACTGAGATAACCAATACTATTCAGCTTCAAACTCAACCAGTATGTCAGTTCCTAAAGAGGATTTACATTTGTGTCTGGTGTGACCATGCTGAGGAACATTCTTCTAGAAAAATAGGCAGTTCTTCACAAAAACAGTGTATTCATCTGTGAGAACTCGTAGTGGAAGATGATTTACTGCCAAACACATTCTTGTACATAGAATCCTAAACTGGTTTGTGTTGGAAGGGACCTTAAAGCTCCTCCAGCTCCAACCCCTGCCACAGGCAGGGACCCCTTCCACTGGAGCAGCTGCTCCAAGCCCCTGTGTCCAACCTGGCCTTGAACACTGCCAGGGATGGGGCAGACACATGCTTTCTATTCATCTGTTACAGCATGAACCCAAACTTGACTGTGTCTCACAAGTATGTTTGGTACTGTTGCATTAGCTGTATGTTTAGCGTTGTTTTCTAGTGTATACAGTCTTAGAATGGTTTGAGTTGGAAGGAGCTTTAAAAGATCATCCAGTTCTAACATCTTCACGCATTACTCTGTGGAAAGTGTTTACGTGACCCCTGCTAACAGTGGTGGGTGCTTTGGTGTACTATTTGGTGCATGTAATCACAGTTTGTTTGATGGACTAGTGCTGTGGATTCCCAAGGTGAGAAAGAGAAACCAGGCCATGAAGATGCTCAGGGACTGGAGCAGATCCCAGATGAAGACAGGCTGAGAACGTTGGGGCTGTTGAGCCTGGAGAAGAGAAGCTGCATGGAGACCTCATAGCAGCTTCCAGTGTCTGAAGGGGGCTACAAGGATGCTGGAGAGGGGCTCTTCATCAGGGACTGTAGCGATAGAACAAGGGGTGATGGGTTCAGACTGACACAGGGGAAGTTCAGGTTGGAGATAAGGCAGAAGCTGTTCCCTGTGAGGGTGCTGAGGCGCTGGCACAGGGTGCCCAGAGAAGCTGTGGCTGCCCCATCCCTGGCAGTGTTCAAGGCCAGGTTGGACGGAGCCTTGGGTAGCAGGGTCTAGTGTGAGGTGTCCCTGCCCATGGCTGGGGAGTTGGAACTGGATGATCTTAAGCTTCCTTCCAACCCAAACATTCTATGATTCCATGACATAGATCCTCCTGCTCATCCTTTCAGCTGAAATGCAGATATTTCCATCAGGAGTCTGTAGTTAGTAAATAGCTGTGTTTAGCTCATGCTATAGTGTCAAGATGCAGCCTGCACTGTGAGGGTGCCATAAGCAGTGTCAGAGGTCTGTGGCAGAGCAGAGGCTATAACTCAGATTTGTTCACTCCAGGCTTATTTTCTAACCACTCTTCTCACTTTCCAGATCCTTTTCTGCATGCTATTAAAGCATTTTGGATGCAGCGCAATTAAAAACACCATCTTTTTATGTGAAAACGTGATTTAAGACACAATGAAGAATGTTTGGGAGTAGAATCTCACTTTAATAACACAAAACATCCTTGTTTTTGGCTACCATGAAGCACGGAACTTTGTGTTATGAATTTCATGCACTGGAAGAAGCTCTGTCAGTGGAATGAGGAAGGGGGTTCTCATCTCAGGATGCTCTTAATGCAAGAGGAGAGATTCACCTTCATCTCATGTCAAAAGTACAGCTCTTGGTGTTTGGGGGCAGGGAGGAGGGTGTGAGGCACCCACGCTGATATCTGAGGCATGACAAAGGGAAGAGGATCGCTTCTCCTCATTTCCATGTGGTATCTTATGGCCTTCTGCCACTGCCATCTGAAAGTGACAACAAGTGTTAAACCAGCAGAAACCAAAATCCATCACTTGGGTACATTGTCTTCTTGTCGGGTGCTGTAGGGCAGATTTTGGCTGTAATTCCTTTGTCCTTGTAGTTGAGCAGAACAAGTGTGTGTGTTCCTGTCCTCCCCTCATGCCGTGTTCCATATGGGAGTACAGATTTGCTTGCTCACTTGGGTTTCCTTTGCTGCTCTTTCTTGGATTGTGATCCCTGTGAAATGGCTTTTGCTTTCATTTTAGAGGTGGAGTCCTTGAGTAGGTGGTGCAGCTTGTTGCTTTGCTTGGAGGGGAAGGAGTCAGCTCAAAGTTTGGGGTATGTCTCTTGACAGTGAGAGGGAGCATTTCCTAAGTGAAGTGTTGGAGAAGAGCGTTTGCACTTGAGTCTCTGCTGCTTTCCTAATGGCATTGAAGAGTTCAGAGTAAATCTATCAAATACCCTTCTTGTGTCCTGCTTATTTAAGCTCCCCTTAAATAAACCATAAAGAAATGACTTCCTCTCCATTGTTATTTTTCAGTGATGTGCAAGCAGTTCTTCCCTTCTAACTCCTGCGGTAGAGAACAAGTGCTTGTTACTGCAAGGAGAGTTGATGTTTTATTTCTTTCTTGACAGATGGAGATACCGGGTGTTAGTTTGACTGGACCTCATTGAAAGTAGCAGAGAGCAGCCACAGTATTCAGCAGCATGAGTTTTGGCTCCTTCAATTATTTGACCTTTCCTATTTAACTAGCTTAAAAAATGTGGGAAGAACTCAAGTTCTCTATTATTCCTCATGGGGTATTTTTTCCCATACTCTTTTTGTTTGGAAATAATGGCTGCTGTAGTCGTTTACTATTTTGATGCTCTTTCAGCACAGGAGTTGTACCATCATGTTCAGAGGCCTTAAACCTCTGTTACTTAAATGAAGTAATAGTCTGCATGTTTTCCTGCTCTATAGGTTGTATTTATAATGGCATTGTACTTTGAACAGGTAGATGCTCCAGATGTCTTTAGAAGTTGTGTTTTGAAGACCTCAGAGTGCAACCTACTGTAGGAGATAGTGGCTCTTGCTGTGTCCCAGGTGTTTCTGGTAGCACCATAGTTTCCAGGTGTGGGCTTCAGGATCGGAGGGCAGGATGGGTCTCATTAGAGGGGGTTGAGGGAGGGGAAGAGAGAGAAAATGAATTACCGCATTGATTCTTGAGTAGAAACTTGGAGTGACCACAAAAGCTTTCGTCTTCTGTGCCAGTTTCATTACATTTTCAACAGTTTTGTTGGAACCTCAAGTTTCATTGTTCTGTATGTGTATATGTAAAAGGAATTAAACATCTTGCTTCAGATTAAGATTAAAAATATCTGGTGTTACTCAGAAGTTAAAGTAAATGAGGGGGGATTAGGGCCCATGACATTAGTTTGCCGTATCTGTTTGAAAACAGATTGGCTATTGGAAAGCATGGGTAGGCTTTAGATGGGTTTCTCTTTCTATCTACAATATCACAGTCAGTTGGGTTTGAAGAGACCTTAAAGCTCCTCCAGTTCCAACCCCCTGCCACAGGCAGGGACACCTTCCACTAGAGCAGGTTGCTCCAAGTGCTGTACAACCTGGCCTCGAACACTTACTTAGCCTAAACCCCGTGGTGTGGTAAAGAAGCTCTGAAGTATCTGAAAACATGGAAATAATGAAACATAATATTTACGGCGTTTTTATATTTTGAAGTATGTTTTTCTCTACTAACACCACACACGCAAGTTTTCCCAGAAGTAAGCTTCTCTTGAAGTGTGCATACTTCAGAGTGGCTTAAGTTTTGTGATAGTAATGAATTCTTTAAGCAAAGGCTTCATATCCTCATAGGTAACTTAAAATACCCCTATTTTTGTCATCTTTCTTTGTCTGCAGGACCTTATCTACCAGTGATGATGTTGAGGACCGTGAGACTGAGAAAGGGCGCCTGGAAGAAGCATATGAGAAGTGTGACCGGGACCTGGATGAGCTCATTGTACAGCACTACACGGAGCTCACCACTGCCATCCGCACCTACCAGAGCATCACTGAGCGCATCACCAACTCGCGCAACAAGATCAAGCAGGTGAACACTTTGTGTGTGGTTCTGTGTTTGCATTGGCTCCATGGGGTATGTTCTGGGTATTAACCTGGGCAGCTTCTCTTCTTAGAATCACAGAATTAACTGGGTTGGAAAAGACCTTTAAGATTGAGTCCAGCTGTTGCTCCAGCACTGCCAAGGCCACCGCTGGACTGTGTCACTGAGGGCCTTGTCTCCATGCTGTGTGAACACTTGCAGGGACGGTGCCTGCAGCCCTGCCCTGGGCAGCTTGTTCCAATGCCTGAGCACCCTGTGGGGCAGGAACTGTTCCTCAGCTCCATCTAAAGCTGCCCTGGTGCAGCTTGAGGCCGTTTCCTCTTGTCCCATCCCTTGTTCCTTGGGAGCAGAGCCCAGCCCCTTCCTGGCTTGGTCCTCCTGACAGGCAGTTGTAGAGAGTAAGCTTCCCCTGAGCCTTTTCTTCTTCCTGTGTGCAGTCCTCTTATGATAGTGTAATGTTGCAAAATCCCATTTTCAACTTGCATTTATCTCTCTGCTTCTCCAGGTGCTCATCATAATACTAAACTGACAGTTGAACTGAGTAAGCTTTGTTACCCACTAATCCTGATCTAGGCCTGATCAGAGTGAGTGAGTAACTCTGGCTTGGCTAAGAGCAGACAATCCAGGCCCAGTACAGGAGTCCCTGGCTGTGTGTAGCTACCTATGTTCCCTCCACGGGGATCTCTCTTGTGTTTAAGAACAGGAGCTATTAAAAAGCAAACAGAGGTGGATGTGAAGCTCAAAGCTTTGCAGTGTGCCCTCTTCACTTCTTGTCTGGGAGTTGCTGTCAGGTGTCTGCAGTCTAAGGGCTGCTAAGCTAACACCTTTCCATCTAATTTGTGTTTTGCTGTGTTGGCCTCCAACCACCTCCTGCCTAGCCAGGGTGATTCCTCAGCTTGCTTTTCCCCCAGGAATCTGAATTCGGGTGCTATTTCTAAGCTCAGTTCTGTTGTGTGAATATACATGAACTCTCTGCCCCTGTATCTCTGCATTTTGAGTGCTCACACTTCAGTAGTGTGCCTGTAAATAACTCTGGCAATCTTTGTTGTGGACTTGTTGGATCTCCTCTTCCCCTGCAATGGTAGATTAGTCCTTTGGTCTCCTGTCCTGTTTTCTAGTCCCTGTGTGTTTTGCTATACCTAAACTTTGCAAATCAGGCACCAGTTCTTTGTTTTTCTTTTCCTTACACTTTGGAGCTCTCAGCTTAAAACCTTTCACAAGGAGCTTTGGGCTTTCACCCTTCTGGGGCTATGTACTGACCCTTCTGCCTTTGAGAATTCATTTAGCCTTTTTGAAGCAAATGAGACCTTCTTAATGCTTGCCAAGGGTAAGAGTTCATTGTAGGATTTATGTACAAAGCTCAGCTCTTTGAAAGCAGAGATCAATTGCACTAGATTTGAAATAAGCCATAGCCAATGGGCTATTTTGACACAGGGTACTCAGCTTTGCAGGGGTCAAAGCAAACATAGAGGGCTGTGACCTTTTGGTCCTACCTACAAGAGTAGACTGCAAAGGTGAAGGACCTTTTGATATTTAAGTTTTCTTATTAGTTTTGGTCAATATGTATTGAAGTAGTTTTGACCTGATCTCATGGGAGGTCCTAGATCTGATTTGTCATCTATCTGTTTTACACTGTCAGACTTGCCTTTGATGTTCCTCTCCTGTGGAAGGTGGATGATGGCACTGGTGTTTACTTGTGTTAGGAATTGTGGCAGTGGTAGTCCAGATGTACCTGTTGTAGTCATTTCTTATATGAATTCCTGATGGGAAAGGCTTAGTTTTGAATCTAGCTTTAGAGGTGTTACCACTGTAAAACTGAATTATGAAGTAGAATCAATTTACCTTACCAAGGGGAAGCTCTTTCTTAAAGACTTGCTGTTCATTCCTTCCCCTGCTCCCAAATGTAGCTATAGTTGGTGATCATTCTTGCAAGGACGGGAGCAGGTATGTCTTATGAGATTCCTTCTAGCCCTGTTATTGCTTTGCTGACCTACTTTGGCTCCCTGTAACTGCAGCCCACTGATGATGGTGTGCTGGGTCAGTGACACACTTTTGATTAAAGTATTGAGCAGGGATTAAGTCTGAAACGAACTCTATGCCTTTTAGTTTGCCTTTGCAGCAAGTTATGACCCTCTTGGATTTGGTTTTCCATGTTAGCTGGGTTTTTTTTCTGTTACTGTTTTTAGAAAGACAGAGCACAATGTTACTGTATGGATATCTCAGTCTCCTCAGGCTCTGGATGGAGGCTGGTTTATGTAGTTGATGCTATTTACTGCTTGTCTCTGTTTTGGTCCATTTATGTATTTCACATGTCTTCTTGTAAACTACCTTGAGGTGAACAAGGGAGAATGTGTTGAAATGGGATTTCTGGAATGCTTTGGAGGCTCATTATTTAAAAGTAAATTATAGGACCTACTTCTGAGTGTGTCTTCATCTGTAATTCAGCGAGAGCTCAGCCTGAGGAAAGGTTGGACCCCAAGTGCTCAGAACTTAGCACAAAAACAAGAGTAGTGTGAAAGCGATGTGTGAAGCTGGGCTGCTACTAGCTGCCACACTTTAATGTGTAGTATTGATATGCATGATGCAAGAAAAACTATGTTACACTGACCTTACCAGGGGATATTGGGAGAACCTAAAAGCTGGGAATGCGGGATGTGATTTTTGAGCAGGAAGAACAGAGTAAAAACTCTTGATGTTTTCTGGAATTGGGTAGAATAGTGGAGACTTTGCCACTTACAAGGTGGCATGAGGATCAGAAACCAAACTGAATGGTAAGTACATGATAAGCCCTTGGGTTGGAAGCGACCTTTAAAGCTCATCCAGTTCCAACCCCTGCCACAGGCAGGGACCCCTTCCACTGGAGCAGCTGCTCCAAGCCCCTGTGTCCAACCTGGGCTTGAGCACTGCCAGGGATGGGGCAGCCACAGCTTCTCTGGGCACCCTGTGCCAGCGCCTCAGCACCCTCACAGGGAACAGCTTCTGCCTAAGAGCTCAGCTCAGTCTCCCCTCTCTTGGGCAGGTTCAAGCCATTCCCCTTGGCCTGTCCCTACAGGCCCTTGTCCCAAGCCCCTCTCTAGCTTTCCTGCAGCCCCTTCAGGCACTGGAGCTGCTCTGGGGTCTCCCCTTGAGGAGCCTTCTCTTGTCCAGGCTGCCCCAGCCCAGCTCTCTCAGCCTGGCTCCAGAGCAGAGCTGCTCCAACCCCCTGATGTGATGACTTTGGTAAATAATGGAAATGCTGAATTAAATTGTATCTTAGCTGCAATTTATTCTGATAAAAACCATCTCTCTCACTAAAAAAATGGCATTGCTTAAGTTACTAGGAAGATGGTTGTATTCTTAGATAGTCATATTTCAAGAAATGGACACCAAGGATGAAGAAAGGAGGAGATGTGCCAGGAGATTTAATAGGCAGATGGAAAATGTTTACAGCAAACAACTTAGTAGTGGCTTATTTGCCTTCACTGAAAATTGAATTCATGTTGTATGCCAAAATACTGAATTGATTTTTGGAACATGTGCAAATAAGCTGCTGGTCATGGTTAATAGGATCCTGTGTTTGTTCGTGTTACACTGAAGTTAAATTTCCACTACAGGTAGAAAAGGTACTCAAACCCATTTACTATGAAAGCAGTTTGGTTTGTAAGTACTCTGTCCTTTCCTTCAGCTAAAGGAGTGAGCAGAAATCTTAAGGATTTGGTCATAGATTTGTGTTCTTTTTGGAATTCCTAATGAAGCAAATGTGGGGAAGGGCTGATCTGTGTTAGAAGCTGCCAGTTAGATGGCCAGATCTCATTAAACTTTGGACATGTTGCTTGTAGGTGAAGGAGAACCTGCTGTCATGTAAGATGTTGCTGCACTGCAAGAGGGATGAGCTGCGCAAGCTGTGGATTGAAGGCATTGAGCACAAGCATGTCCTGAATTTGCTGGATGAGATAGAGAACATCAAGCAAGTGCCTCAGAAGCTGGAGCAGTGCATGGCCAGCAAGCACTACCTCAGTGCCACAGACATGCTGGTGAGATGTGGTACTTGTGTTGGGAACACACTGGTCAGCCATATGGTTGTCTGCAGACAGATCTGTCTATGCTGCTGTTTACTGTTTTCCTGCTTAGTTTCCTCTTCTGTCACTTGCTGCTTTCTTGGACTGGAGTTTTCATTTGGTTTTGTTCTGATCCGTCGTAACTCGTCCTTGGGTGATAGTCTCCCATCCTCTTTGCTTGGCTCCTGTTTTTCAGAGCTGCCTGTACCTGTTTGTGTCCTGATCATTTCTGTTGCCATCTAGTTCTTTACCCACAACAACAGGATTCTTTCTGCTTCTGTGATTCAAAACTGAAGGCAAGAGTGTGTCTGCTCATATTCATGTGTTTGTCAGAGAATGCGTTCAAGGAAACCTTTTCATTGCCTTATTTTGTTCCTGTGTGTTTCTATTTTACTGTTCTTTTCTTTCTGAGCTGTTCCTTTGAATAAGTTACTGTTCAACAGGAGAAAGAGTTGGAAATCTTAATTGTATCACCACCTATTTGTAGAACCCAGACTTGAACTTTATTTCTCTTCTTTCCATTTTAGCTCATTTTACCTTAAATGTGACTTTCTAAAGCTTGTTCCCTCTGAAACCTTTTCAATAGTTTGATGTCAGTCTCCTCATCCCATTCTCTGGCACATGTAATGCTATCTGGGTTTGTGTTGTTGCCTTCACACCCTCTTGTCTGATTTCACTCTCACCTTCCTGTTGGTTTCTGTTGCTCATGTTCTCTTTTCATGCCACATGTGGTGCAGTTCACTTCCTGTAATCTGGTCACAATTTTCCCTTTTTCCCTTCTTAAAACCATATTACAGGAATCCTCTGAGTCTTCCTCTCCTCAGAGTCTCACTGTCCCTCTAAATGAACTCTTGTCTTATATTTTCCATGGGTAATATATGTATTTCTGTTGTGTAGAGTGGAATTTTTAAGCTGCTATATAAAATGTATCCTATATGCAAAACCTATTGGACTTCCTGAAAGCAGATCAGCAGTGCAATGACTTGAAGCAGCGTGTGGGAGAGAGCAGTCAGGTTTGACCAAACCTTCCCTCAGGTTTCTGATACAGGGAACTGGAGTATGGTGTTTGTCTGCTGTTTTCAGTTACAAGAGCTAAATTAAGAGTGGTCAGTATAGGGTTAGGGGGAATCCCATAGTATTCAGACTTAACATCGCTATCAGCTGAAGTGTTGGTGCTCTCTTTTACTGATGGACTTGCCTGTCTGCTTGGCTTGGCTTTGCTGTAATATTTTTCATGCAAAGAAGTTCCTTATTGGAATAATAATTATTGGATTAATCTTCCCATGGAATTGTTGGTTTCCCCAATGTTGGTTTCCCCACTGTTAAGATTCATCTGGACAGGGAGCTGGGACACTTATTCTAAGTCAGGCTTTGCCTAGAAAGTTTGGACCTGATGGTCCTTGAGGTCCCTTCCAACCTTGGATTCCATGATTCTATCTATAATTTTCAGAAGAAAATTCCAGAGAATGATTAATTTCCTTTATGGAATATAAGATAGGAAGTGTAAGAAGAAAAATAGCAGTACTTTATAGAATCATAGCCTGGTTTGTGTTGCAAGGGACCTTAAAGCTCATCCAGTTCCAACCCCTGCTGTGGGCAGGGACACCTTCCGCTGGAGCAGCTGCTCCAAGCCCCTGTGTCCAACCTGGCCTTGAACACTGCCAGGGATGGGGCAGCCACAGCTTCTCTGGGCACCCTGTGCCAGCGCCTCAGCACCCTCACAGGGAAGAACTTCTTCCTTATATCCAACCTAAATCTCCCCTGTTTCAGTATAAACCCATCACTCCTTGTCCTATCACTACAGTCCCTGATGAGAAGTAGGATAAATACTTAGGACTTATTTATATGCTTTAGAAATGCTTTGCAGTATGTGTATTTGATGTTACTGGCTTGCAGTGTATTGTGTGTGCAGGTTTTCTTACACCTATACTTGTAAAGTGTCAGTAAGGTTGCTCAAGGCCACCTTAGAGCCAATATTAGACCTCACTGAGGTGAAGACTTCTGTGTGCTTTGTTTCTTGTTTGTGTGGTTCTTGTTTTCCAGAACAGAATATCTTTTGCAGAAAATCAAATGATAATGATGTAAAAAGCAGGTGTGAGTTTGCTTGGGCTTTTTTAATTTATCAAGAAAGGCAGAGAGACCTGAAGTGAAAATTGAAGGTGTTATTTCAGCTGTTCCTTGACACTTGCAATTCTCATTTGGAGACAAGTGTACTTGGAATAAAGACACAATAACCTGCCTGTGTTTGGAGCTTTGTCACAGGCAAATGTCACTGCAGGCTCAGTGGCTTTTGCCATCTCCCTTTAATGCTACCTCTGCAAGACAGTGATGTTGTAATCACTCACTGCCTGCAGCGTAATTTCTTCCTCCTTCCATCTGATATGAATATTACGTAGAATCATTACCATGCTGTCAGGGCAGTGAAGTGTGTATAGATGTCTGTCCTTTTGTTTCATTCCTCCAGGTAAACAGATGCTCATAGCTTATAAAAAGCCCAAAGTGATGTGACAAGGAGCGCGTATCCCTCCCGCTGCAATTGAAGCACTGATTAATACCGTTGCCTGTAGCTGTGTGATACGTGCAGTCCAAATGAGACCTTTGCAATAGGTTGATGCAAACACTCTAATGGTATCATTTCTGCTTGCTGCATCCTGCTTCTGCAGCCTGTCCTTTGTATTCCACTCACACTAATTGAAGTAATTTTGCCACTGAAGCATGTTTCAAACCTCTGCATTTAAATTGAAATTTTAATTCCCTTATTGTTTGCAGAAGACGACTGAAGATGGTTTTGTTACAGGTTTCATTAGCACTCCAAACTCTCCAGCTGCTGGTTCTAATGTGCAGTGACTGAGTAATGCTGGCAAGAATGGTTAATGAAAGAATGGCAGCTTTTCCCAGGAGGATGAACACAATCAGAGGTAGTTGGTGACAGCTTCTATTTGTAGGAAGGTAAAAATTTGAAGTGGCAGCTTTTTTGTTCCCAAATCTGTATCCACAGATGAGCTTTACATACCACATATCGATGTCCTGTGTTCATTCAGCATCTTGATAATGCACACTCTGGTGAGCTGAGCTGGTAGGAGCAGGTTACCTGTTCTGTAATGGCTTCTTACACAGGTTGTGTTAAAAGAAATCTGAGTTCCAGCCTCCTTTGAATGGTGAAGCTTTGGAGAAATTATGAGGATCTGGAACAGATAGAACTCTTGTTTCAGATCAAAGATGTTTCAGTTTCCATCTATACTTTTTTTTTTAAACGATAGGTTTTTACCTTTTTATGTCAAGGATCTTGGTTTTTACACATTAAATTCCTAAAAGTGAAGTTCACGTTCATGGAGCAGTTGAGTGCACATGGACGTGTGTATTTTCCCTTTAACATAAAAAGGAGGCATAGGGGAGAGAGGCTTTCTCGACCTCTGCAACTGCCTGCCAGGAGGATGGAGCCAGGAGGGGCTGGGCTCTGCTCCCAAGGAATAAGGGATGGGACAAGAGGAAACGGCCTCAAGCTGCACCAGGGCAGCTTTAGATGGAGCTGAGGAACAATTCCTGCCCCACAGGGTGCTCAGGCATTGGAACAGGCTGCCCAGGGCAGGGCTGCAGGCACCGGCCCTGCAAGTGTTCACACAGTGTGGAGACGAGGCCTCAGTGCCATGGGTTAGGGGTGGCCTTGGCAGGGCTGGGAATGGTTGGACTGGATGAGCTTAAAGGGCTTTTCCAACCTGAAGTCTTCTGTGGTCAGGTGCTGAGAGGGGAATTGTGGCTCAGAAGAAGTTTCCTAAGAAAAGGCAATGGGCAGCATTCAGAAGGTAGAGCAGCAGGGCTGGTGGCAAAGGCAAGTTGGGCTTGAAGGTGCAGCTTGCGCTTGACCTGAAGGATGAGCTTGGTTGCTGGAAGGTAGGATTCTAAGTTTTTTTAGAAGAGATATTTTAGTTGTGCTATGCAACACTACAGCCAAGCCAGAACTTGAAGGAGAGGGCACACAGCAGGATGGGCAGCAGTAGGCAAGAACTGAAGGTTTCTTGCTTGGAGGAAGCAATTTTTGGCTGGTCTTCCCCAGCATTGGTCCATGTGTTGAAGGGCATCGTGCTCTCTTCCTGGAAGTGCCTTAATGACCTCAAGTGTCAGAGAGGGCTGTGGTGTTGATCTAATTGTTCTGACACTACTCTTGACCCATGAGGTGCCCATAGGGAGAAATTAGTATTTTCCATTTGTTTAAACAAAGAGATGAAATGCTGAAAACAGCTGAAGAAATGTTGTTAAACCAAGTAATTAAAGGCCATATTATAATATGATTAAATGAAAATTGCTTAGGCTTTCTTTGTATTTACTGGCTTTAACACGTCTAGCTTGGCAAAGCATATAGAGTTTTAGCAGGTCTTCCCATTCCAATAGACCATGAAACACTGGACTCTGAACTTGATTTATTAGAGCAGGAGTATGGTTCCTTTGGGGTGGGATTGTGTCTGGTAACAAAGCACCATGAAACTCAAAAATGGATCCATAGGAGATAGGAGTGAGGATAACTGCTGTTTCCAGTTGAAACTTCTTTTGTTAGGAGGATGACAAGAAGGAAGAATGAAGGTGGAGAGAAGGAAGTATGGAACCCTCAGACTAGACTTAACTCCACACTTTGTTGTGTTAAGAGCTAGGAACTGATTTGTATGTATGTCTTACTCAAGAGCACATCCTTCTCCTTTAGCCTGCCTGTCTTTGTTCCAGGGAATACAAAGCTGAAGTGACAGTACCTTGGTTCTCAAGAAGTAGGCCAGGGAACACTCCACCACCTACTTCTCTCCTTTTCAATGTTAAGGACTTGCAGTTTGGTTTCCTTACATCAGGGAAAGAATTAATCAATGCCTCCTGCTCTGCTTCTTCAAGTGAATAACACCACCAGGTTTTTCCCAGAGCACGTTTGTGGTGTTGCCAGTTTGCTCACATTCTAGAGTGGAGCCAATGGCTGTTACTGGTGTTGCGTTGAATTAAATGTGCTTTGTGCAGGGTCCAGCCATGGGACACCTTGATCCAGGGGAGATTGGTCCTGTGCAGGTAAATGCAGCTTCATTAAACCACTCTGAGCTTACACTGGTATCCCTATGATGCATTAGGTGGCTTTTTGCTCAGCTCTGTCAGAGCATCTCTATAAGACCCATCTCCCTGTGGTAACATCTCTAGCAGGTTGAGTTTTTGAAGAGCATTGCTTCATTGTGAAATCTGACTTTTATATCAGGAACACACCAGATGAAGATCCATTGTCTGCATGTGTATTTTACACAAAATACTTGCCAGCTTCACAGGGAAGAACTTCTTCCTTATCTCCAACCTGAACTTCCCTTGTTTCAGTTTGATCCCATCACCCCTTGTCCTATCACTCCAGTCCCTGATGAAGAGCCCCTCTCCAGCATCCTTGTAGCCCCCTTCAGACACTGGAAGCTGCTTCCACTAAGCTTCTCTCCCCCAGGCTCAACAGCCTCAGTGTTCTCAGCCTGTCTTTATATGGAAACTGCTCCAGCCCCTGATCATCCTCATAGCATCCTCTGGACTTGCTTCAGCAGCTCCATGTCCTTCTTATGTTGAGGACACCAGAACTGCACACAGTGCTGCAAGTGGGGTCTCACAAGAACAGAGTAGAGGGACAGGATCACCTCCTTTGACCATGAAAGATCATGTTCCTTTTGATTATAATGTCTTCTCAGGAAACACTGGGTATTTGTAGCCTTGGGCATTGTTAAGAGTGTTAATTTTTGTTACTTGGATATAGCTGCTACCTGTGGCTTTCCTTGGTATCCTACAAGGAGACTCTTTCAGTTACAAGTACTATGTAGTGGGCAGCCTTCCTAGACTATGGGTATTGTGGAATAATGAAATAAAGAAAACTGGGAACACAGTTCTGTGTGCATTTTATTTACTGTCAGCCTTTCAGCTGGAACAATGAAAATCAATAAAACCAGCCTTTCATTTTGTTCTTGCATTTTTCATGGCAGAGCTGGGATTCAGGTACTGGTGTGGAACAGTTTCATATATTGGAATTAATGCCATAAGTGGAAATGAAACTTTTGTTGGGAATCTGTAGAAATGCTTTTATTACATTTAAATTTTGGCCCTGCTTGAAGTTGGCTTCTGAATTACAAAACCAGTAAGATTTTCCCAGTACTTCATGCTTTGAAATCTTTCCCCAGCTAACCCTGAGTCTCATCACCATTGATCTCATTGATTACAAGGAAGCCTTTTAGGAAATAGAGTTGAGAAGCTGACATCTCGAGAGTTGTATCTCATTTCAGGTTACCCACTGAGATGTGCAAGTGCTTATCCTTAAAGGAACTCTCTTGTATTAGTTTTTAATGGTTGGCAGACCCTGTGATATCTTTAGCTGTGTGGTCGAGGTATGGGTGAGAAAGAAGGCAGAGTTGGTTTTAAGTTGTTGTATGCCTGGGATGTTTTCAGGTGATTCACATGTAAACATGGAAATCACAGATTTGGGTTGTAAGGGACCTTAAAGCTCCACCAGTTCCAACCCCTGCCACGGGCAGGGACCCCTTCCACTGGAGCAGCTGCTCCAAGCTCTTGTGTCCAACCTGGCCTTGAACACTGCCAGGGATGGGGCAGCCACAGCTTCTCTGGGCACCCTGTGCCAGCGCCTCAGCACCCTCACAGGGAACAGCTTCTAAAATCTCATCTCAACCTCATACTGTACTTACTCAGATGCAAGGATTTATTAGTAGTATTTGTCTGCCTTCAGGGAACATTGTAAAGCTTTAATGATAAAGTTTGGTAGATGATTTTGAAGTTCTCTATATGAGAAACAGTAATACTACTTATTGTTGGAAGATTTCTCACCTCTCTTCTGTATCCTTCTCTTTTTAAATCCTATTTTCTGATACATTTATGATAGTAAACTTGCTTGGCTGAGTTTAAAGAAATCAGAATGTGGAAATCTTTCCTTTGGGAGCATCCTATCATTTTTCCCTCACTACACTTATCAATAACTTCATCTCATTCTTTTCACCTTATAATTTCCATTATCTGAGGCAGTCTGTTGCATTCAACTGTAAGTACCTAATTCTGCTTTATTTGCATTGACTCATGCTTGACCTCAGCCCCTCATCTCTTAATGCACCAACAAGCAATGATATCTTTCTAGAGTATTACAGGGTGGCTGTTAACTAATAACAACCATTCATTTAAGCTGATGAGAGTTTATTAAATGAGAAAACATGCTGTAATGAAGGTGGAGTAGAGGTGTTGGCATCACTTTATGGTGAAAGTGAGATGTAGCTACACAAGACCCTGTCCTTAATGAAAGGTAGAGGCATCCATAATGTTATGATCTGGGCTTCTGGGAATGGGTATTTCTGAATATTAAATTTGATCTTTTTGTATTATAGCTGCAATGATGAGAAGTTGTTTCCTTGATCCTGTGAGACATTCACGTTCTTACCACTTCAGCTCTGAACAGTTGATGTATTTTCAGTAATCAGTGCTCTTTCCATTACTATTTTTTTAAGTCTGGATTTTGTGAACTCTAGTCCAGGCATAATTCTGTCCATAGTAAAATACTGGAACAAGCACCATAAGAATTTGACTGGCACAGGCTGCCCAGAGGAGCTGTGGCTGCCCCATCCCTGGCAGTGCTCAAGGCCAGGTTGGACACAGGGGCTTGGAGCAGCTGCTCCAGTGAAAGGGGTCCCTGCCCATGGCAGGGGTTGGAACTGGATGAGCTTTAAGGTCTCTTCCAACCCAAACCAGTCTGGGGTTCTGTGTAAGTTCACAGAATGCTGCCAAGTAACTTTCCAACTGGCTGGATAGAAGAAATGTTGCTGTGTAGACCTGAAGAAAGTCTTGGGCTGAGCAGATCATATATGAAGATTTGTGAACAGTGTGCTTGATTGAGGAGACATTGGTTTTCTTATACTGCAGATTAATGTTACCTTTTGTGGATGTATGAATTCTTTAATAAAAAGAAGTAAATTGATAGATGAAAAGCTAATTGGAGGAAGTTCAAGATTCCTTTAATAAGAGAGCTGGGATGCAGGGAACATGAAAGACAGCAAGAAAATAAGCTATCTTGCTGTCTTGAAGACAGCAAGAGGATTGATTTGTTAAACTGGGTTTACATTAAAAGGAAAATCCCGATGTTTTACTTAAATGCGTTAGGATGCCTGTCGTGGTTTCAGCCCAGTCAGCTCACGGTTCCCCCCTGCTTCCAGAGGGATGGGGAAAAGAATCGAAAGAATGTAGCTTGCATGGGTTGAGATAAGAGCAGCCCAGTAACTAAGGTATAACACAAACCACTGCTGCTACCACCAATAATAATAATGATGATGAGGGTAATAACAATGGAAGAGAATACAACCGCTCACCACCCGCCGACTGATACCCAGCCTGACCGAGCAGTGATCTAACCCTTCTGGGTAACTGCCCCCAGTTTATACAATGGGCATGACATGCTGTGGTATGGAATACCTCCTTGGCTAGTTTGGCTCAGGTGTTCTGTCTCTGCTACCTCCCAGATTCCCCTCCTCCCTGGCAGACCATAAGACTCACAAAGTCCTTGGTCACAGTAAACATTACTGAGCAGTAACTAAAACCATCGGTGTTATCAGCGCTGTTCCCAGGCTGAAAGTCAAAACCACAGCACTGCACCAGCTACTAGGAAGGCGAAAAACGACTGCTAGTGCTGAACCCGGGACAGAAGCCTTTGTTATATTTATCATTCATACAGAGGGGAGACTTTTTAGACAGAGATGGTCCTGAAAAACACTTTTCTTAATGGCAGTTACATTAGATGCATTAAATGAAGAGACAAGAAAGTATGTCAGTGAAAAGTGAAAGAAAAAGCCCACTGGGTTGTTTCTGCTGCCTTTGTAATACCCATAACTATATTGCCAGTCCCTGAGTGTGCTCCAGTGAGTTTTAATATAGATGCCTGTGCAAGGTCAGCCCAAAGGTGACATTAGGCCAGTGCTCTGTCTGATGCAGAGGCTGCTGGAAGGGAGAGTGAGGACAGAGCAAGCAATCACAGTCCTTTCCCAGAACACTCTGAGCTTCTAGCACTTGGCAATATGCAGCTTTTGATGGAAAAGCTGATGCCCTTTGTGCTGAGTAGCACTCTAGAGATGTTTCTTCCTTGTGTTTTCTGTGTCACTTTTTACTCCAGCTTAAGTTTTTGTCTTCAGGGCTGTCCTTTAGCAGAAATGCGTTGCTTCCCTGTCTGACACAATGACACTAAATCTTTGAGTTGCTAATTTCACCTTATTGCCCAGGAGCTGCTGAGGGTTGGAGACACACTACTATCATAGGTACTGGGGCAGTATAAGTCTCATTTCCATGAAGACATCACTCTAATGGAAATAGTCTTGGGCAATTCCATGCTGCCAGTGGATACTCATGACTTTCCTATTTCAGGTAAGTTATTTGAAGGGAAGTCCAAGTGAGCAGTTGGATAATCCCCTCTCGTCATTTTTAGCTGCTCTGTTCCTTCAACACTGCTTTTGATTTCAGCACTTTTGTACTGGAAAGACATTGATGTATTGCAGTGAGTGAAGGAGGGAGTAGAATGACTGATGGGTGACAGGACTGAGACAAATTCCAAGGCATTAAATTCATGGAACTGGAGTAAAGGACAGCAAGTGAGGACCACAATTTCATGCACATATTAAAGTTTGTAAAGGGAAAAAGTAAGTTAGGTTGGGTCAGTGCCTTTTAAACACTTAAATGTAAAGGACGTTTGTGCTTTGTGTTAGTGTAGTTATAACAGGTTTGCTTTGATGCTTTTAGAAAGTAGGAGCAGTAATTTTATCAGCAGGAGAAAAAGGCAAGTTCTGTAAGATGCAGTGACATAAGGACATGGAGCAGTTGGAGCAAATCCAGAGGAGGCCACAAAGATGATCAGGAGTTGGAGAACCTCTCATATGAAGACAGTCTGAGAACATTGGGATGCTCAGCCTGGAGAAGCTGCTTCGAGACCTCAGAGCAGCTTCCAGTGTCCGAAGGGGGCTACACGATGTTGGAGAGGGACTGTTCATTAGGGACTGTAGCAACAGGACAAGCGGTGATGGGTTCAAACTGAAACAGGGGGAAGTTCAGATTGGAGATAACCCCACAAACAAGTAGCCCTTTTACCATGTTCCTGTATGTGTGTTTTTCCCTGTCCTTCCCCATCAACCAAGCTGCCACTGACAGCTTATCTCACGAAGAGCTGTTTTCTTGCAGCCTGAGCACTTTTTGTGTGCATGTAGCTCAAACTAATCTTTTAAACTTCTCCCCCTTTCTGCTGCAGTCATCCACATCACTCCCCCTTCCTGCATCAGTCAGTCAGCAAATCTTTTCATCTTGAGAAGGGGAGTAAGCTCAGCTATGTCCAAAGTACTGCAAAGGAGTCACCTTCGGTAGTTCTCAGTCATTTATAGCTCTTTGTTTGCTTTTAGCTTAATTCTTTCAAGACTGTTTAAAGGTGAACAAAATTGGTAGCAATTTCTTCATCATCTCAATATCCAGTATGTTAATCAACACTTGGTGCCGTTCGTCATCAGTGTTGTACAGCTACTCATTAATCATCACATCCTGTGTGTACCTTCTCTCCCTTTCCTGTTTTTAAGGGAAAGGAGCAATGACAATCAGGGATAGGTGGTGTTGATTTGTGCTTTTCCTGTTTTCTATGCTTTTTAGCTGAAAGCTCCCTGCTTGAGAACCATCTGGGGGTTCTTTAAGTTCAGGGTCGTTTGTCTTGATAGCAGCTCACACTATGCTGTACATTGGCCTGTGGCAGTTCGGTAGCAGAGAGTTTGCAGTCTTTGGATTTAAGTGTAGCCTAGGTGCAAGTTTTCCATGTGTCCCATTATTTGCATGTCCTGCCTTCAAAGGCAGCAACTTTTCAGCCTCATCTTGATTCACTTTGCAACCGAAATATAGAACAAATTGAGAGATGAATCAGAGAATGGTTTGGGTTGAGATGGACCTTGTGTCTAATTCATCCCTTAAATACCTTTGTGGTGGTAGAAGGTTGAGGAACAGTTCTCTAAGGCATTATCTGCTTTTCTGTCTATCAAGTAGTAAATTCTTTGGAGACAGACCATCATTTGTAGCTGTTCTGCTGTTTTCCCCAGTGCAAATTCCCAACAGCTGGAGTATGAGCACCTTCCTGCTTCTTAAACTTTAGAGGTTAGATCCTTACTGACACGAGTCAGGTGCCAGCTGAATTCAGTGAGCTGCTTGTTCAGATCTGGCTACAGACCTTTAAGGTATTTCTTGGTCCTTTTCCTTTCCTGTACCCTTGAAAACGAATTCCTATAGAAGCAGTACATCAATTCTGCTCCTTTTAAATGTCAGCATTGTCTTATTCACCCAGGAAAGCAGCTGAAACCTTATCAGTTGTTGCTATTTATTTGCTGCTTTACTCAAAGGTTTCAGCTTTTTCCCTTTGTCAGACTGTGTGTGTGATGTGACTTCTTTTGCTTCAAATGGTGACCCAGCACATTGCTTTCTTTTAACCTTTCTCAGTTGTTTGTTCATGTTTCCTTTTCTGTTGTGTGAACTCAGGATAAGCTGGTACCCCAGCCACAAAGCATTTGGTTTTCTAGTTTGAACAATCATTATTCTGAGGTTTTAACCTGAAGAAGCACCTGCTTATAGAAACATGGAACAGTTTGGAATGGACCTCAAAGCTCATCCAGTTCCAACCCCCTGCCATGGGCAGGGACACCTTCTATTAGAGCAGGTTGCTCCAAGCCCCCTCCAACCTGGCCTTGGAACACTGTCACAGGTAAAGCAGCCACGTTTTGTATCTTCTCACAGGCTTCCAGGACTGTGGAGGTCTGGAATTAACACACAAAAATTCCTCTCTTTTCACAACTATTTTACGTTGACTTTTTGAAAATAAAAGGGGGAGATTTTATAACAGTCTTGAAATACTCAAAGGGGCTGCAGGAAAGCTGGAGAGGGGCTTGGGACAAGGGCCTGTAGGGACAGGCCAAGGGGAATGGCTTGAACCTGCCCAAGAGAGGGGAGACTGAGCTGAGCTCTTAGGCAGAAGCTGTTCCCTGTGAGGGTGCTGAGGCGCTGGCACAGGGTGCCCAGAGAAGCTGTGGCTGCCCCATCCCTGGCAGTGTTCAAGGCCAGGTTGGACACAGGGGCTTGGAGCAGCTGCTCCAGTGGAAGGTGTCCCTGCCTGTGGCAGGGGTTGGGGCTGGAGGAGCTTTAAGGTCCTTTCCAACACAAACCAGTCTGGGACTCTATAAGATTAAAATACTGTTGAAAAACCTGTACAGGGAATGTGCTGCTTTACCTGCGTTTGGCCAAAGTCAGGAAAGAACAGAGTTTTAGCAAATCTCTTACTGGTGCTTAGGTTCTACTTTGTTATAAACTGCTAAATTAAACCCTTCCAAGCTCGATGTTACAATCAGCAAATGTTTTGCTACATGTTCTTTTTAAGGCAATTAAGCCCTGCTATAAACTGCCTGTAACCTTTAAACAAGCTGCAGAGAGCTTCTGGTGCCACAGTTATTTCCTCTAAGCTGGGGTTTTTAGCTCATACAAAGCAGAGCTCTTTTTCCAGGCTTGCTTCGTTGAGCCTTATTTTCTAAGAGAACGGATGAGTACAATAATAAGTAGATAAGTGGATTTAAGCATCCAAAATAACTGTCATAGAATCATAGAATGGTTTGGGTTGGAAAGGACCTTAAAGCTCATCCAATTCCAACCCCCTGCCGTGAGCAGGGATACATTATCTAAATCACATTCTGTTGTAATCCAGAGCAGTACTTTGAGTTAAATGAAGTGATTTTGTATTAAGTGTGGCTATCAGATTATTTAAGCCAATTTCTGTTGTAATCAGGCCAATATTTTAATTATGATACGACTGAATACGGTGGTTTTGCATTTATTTAAGTGTGGTTTTCAATTGAAGAGACAGACTTCTTTCAGAGTTCAAAGAAGACAGAATAAAGGTGGTGGTAGAGATTACCTATTATTTCTTCTGGCACTATTTGCATGGTAAATCATCTCTTTAAAGAAGAGCAGCCAGATGTTTGTTGATTGATTCATCTTCCAGCTGATTTCTTTCGCTGTAGCTCCTCTCTGCATCCCAGCCACTGCCAAAACATAATTGTAGAGGATCTCTTTTACCTACAATGATCTTTATGGCCAGGTATTCAAACACAAAATGTCATCATCTCCCCCAGCCTCAGAAGCAAATATTAATCACTTATTTCCATTTAGGTAAGTCAGGTGGGTGTGAGAAAGGGGTTTGAAGGACCCTCAGCTGCTTATTCTGGCCCCTGAAACCACTTGTAGCTCTCTTCTGTACATCTCATTTTCAGGTTCTCTGAGAAAAGGCTGCTATTCCATTATCAGTCTTAACCAGAGCCTTGTAGTGTTAATTCTTCTCCTCTATATACAATTCTACCTCTATTAGTCCTTTTGTTAGTATGAATAGCACACAGTAGGTAATAGGGGTATTAAAGACCAGTAACTACTTGGGAAATGCAGCCTAAGCTGAGGGAAGAAAAGAAAGAGAAGAAAATCTAATTAAATGTGATACCATCGCATGTCTTAGAGCTTCATTAATCATCATTATCCAAGGTGCTTCCCACAGTGAGGATAAGGAGCAAAAAGCAGGGGTGGTGTGGTAATTGCACCCTTAGTTCCATGTGTGTGTGCAGGGTGGCAGTGACAGGGAAAAGGTCTGGTTCTTTCACTGGCTTTTGGATAACACAGTGTTGGGCTCAGTCACACTGTGTGCTGTTATTTGGATGTCCTACTCTGGTATTAGCAGGATCAGAGCCAGGAGATGAAGGGATGTAACTATGTACTTGTGAGGCTGCATCTGGAGTGCCAGTTCTGGGGGACCCTCTGCAGGAAAGGTATGTTCCTTTACTTACATGGGAACAGGAACATACAGGAGTGAGTCCAGTGGAGAGCCCCCAAGGTGGGTTGGGGTTAGAAGCACTTAATGTATTAGGAGATGCTGCAGGAGTTGGGTTTGTTCAGCCTGCAGAGAAGAGTGCTTTTTTTTCGCTGCTGTGACCATCTAAAAGGGTTGGAGGAAAAATCATGGAATCATAGAAGGGTTTGGGTTGGAAGGGACCTTACAGCTCATCCAGTTCCAACCCCTGCCACGGGCAGGGACAGCTAGACCAGATTTCTCCAGGAATGGACCCTGGCTCCTCTCAGAAGTGAGCAAACAAGAAGCAACTATCAGCACTTTTTATAGGAGAAAGTTACTGAACATAAAGGGAAAACTTCTCCCCATGAGAGAGGTTAAACATGAGGAGCAAGAGACCAGAGAGACTGTGAATCCTCACGCTTGAAGATTTTCATACCTTGACTGGAGGCCCTGAGCCTGGTGTAACATTGAAGTCCGCATTGCTTTTAGCAGCAGGTTGGACTGGAAACCTCCAGAGGTTCTTTCCAAGCTGGATAGGCAGTGTTCTACTAACAATATGAATGCCTGTTCTTGACTGCCGGAATTCTTTGACTTGCTCTGACAGCAATCCCTCAATTCTGTGCTTGCTGCCATTACACTGATGCGTAACTGGGTGACTGTACCATACGTCTGAGCAACTACAATAATTTCTCCCCCTAGTATATGGGGATTGTGCATATGCTATTGCTCTTCAGTAGGTGTGAGTAGCCTTTAGCCTCAGCACTGTCCTTAATGGCTAGTGCCATATGGGATGGTTTGAATGCCTTTTTGTTTTCATGTGCCACAAGCTTTGTGAAGCAAAGAGTGTGGCAGAAACGGTGTTGTTCTAGCAATAGGCAGCAGGATAGTTTAAACCTGCCTGAGGGGAGACTGAGCTGAGCTCTTAGGCAGAAGCTGTTCCCTGTGAGGGTGCTGAGGCGCTGGCACAGGGTGCCTAGAGAATCTGTGGCTGCCCCATCCCTGGCAGTGTTCAAGGCCAGGTTGGACACAGGGGCTTGGAGCAGCTGCTCCAGTGAAAGGGGTCCCTGCCTGTGGCAGGGGTTGGAACTGGAGGAGCTTTAAGCTCCCTTCAACCCAAACCACTCTCACTGCATGGTTTGTACTTCTCTACACGTAGAGCTGTTGCATTTCCCAGCACTTCTTTTGAAGGGAGTGTTCAAAACGCTGCTGGAGAACTGAAATAATCCCAAACTTGCTTTAATGTACTGAACATATTAAAACTGATGTGGAAATGTTGTAGCCTTTAAGGCTTTTCTGTTCTTAATTGTTCAAAGTAATAAAATTAAAATCCTAAAGGGTGATATAAGTAATTAGCAGTGAAGGGCTCTGTCTGGCTGAAGACTCCAGATAACTTTGGAATAAAGGAGGGGAAAAATTAGAGATGCAATTTAAATACAAAATCCCTGTTTTTTTAAAGCTATTATTCAAGAAGGAGACAGTTGCCTTTTAAAATGTGAAAAGCTTTTCATGTTCAGGCATAGTGTGAGCAATATGAATGCATTCAACCCCCAGCATTTCGGTTTCTCTCTAGAATGTACTTCTTTTTCCCTGATTTATTATTTATGCCATAAGCAGAGGAGCAGCATCCACAATAAAAAGTAGTAATGCAAATATAAGGGGTTTTCTACTGAATTAAGGTTTTCTAACTGAAGGAGTCACTATTAACTTGAGGAGCATTGATATTCGTGGTGTACTCTGAGCTGTCAGTGCTTTGTGCAGCCTGTCTCCCACTCATCTCCTTTTGCATATCAGGGTTTGGAATGGGAGCAGGTTAAGAACAACCGGTTGAAATGGAATGCCCAAGTTGAGATGATTGATGATGCAACAGTAAATCTTGATCACCTTGAAGTACTTTTATCATGCGTTTTGGTCTCTTGCATAACATAAGTGAGGGTTTGTTACACCCTGAGTGGGGGCATACAATTCTGGTCTTGATTTCAACTTTGCCAATGACAGACAATGGATAGTCCCCATTAGGAATGCAGCTTTTGAAGTCTTCTGATCTTATTTTTGGTGCTCATGTTGTTCTCCTTGGCTGCATGTGGCACTGGCTGTGTTCTCAGCTGGCCCACCATGGGGGATTTCCAGGTCCCTTTGTAACCTTACTCCTTCTCAGGATGGTTGACCAGCTTCTTGACATGATCCAGAAGAATACTTGGACTTTAAAGCTAATTATAAACTACTTCTGCTTGTGCTTCCAAGTAGTCAACAGAGCTGTTGTCACTGTTACTGCTCTCCCTGTCTGCTTTCTGCTTCCCTTTTTGTTCCCTCCACAGAATCATAGAATAGTTAGGGTTGGAAAGGACTTTCAGATCACCCAGTTCCAACCCCTGCCATGGGCAGGAGCACCTCACATTAAACCATGTCACCCAAGGCTCTGTCCAACTTGAACACTGCAAGGGATGGAGCATTCACAACCTCCCTGGGCAACCCGTTCCAGTGCCTCAGCACCCTCACAGTAAAGAATTTCTTCCTTATATCCAATGTAAACTTCCCCTGTTTCAGTTTTAACCCATCACCCCTGGTCCTATCACTACAGTGCCTAATGAAGGGTCCTTCCTCAGCATTTTTATAGGCACCCTTCAGATACTGGAAGGCTGCTCTGAGGTCTCCACACAGCTTCTCTTCTCATCTGTCTTTAACTCTTCATCTCCCTGCTCTGGACAGCAAAACTGTTGTGATAACAGTGTGGTTATTTGCTGAAACTGAATTTTAAGAGCTGACTCTTCCCATAGCAGGGTGAGACACAAGCTTGGAAGGTTTTCCTTGTAACAGATCCATTGTTAGATCTATCTGTAGTGTATTTTTGACCATATGCATTCTTTTAGCTTGGAGAAGAGAAGCTGCGTGGAGACATCATAGCAGCCTTCCAGTATCCGAAGGGGGCCTACAGGGATGCTGGGGAGGGACTGTTCGTTAGGGACTGTAGTGTTAGGACAAGGGGTAATGGGTTGAAACTTAAACAGCAGAGGTTTAGATTGGATATAAGGAAGAAATTCTTTACTGTGAGGGTGCTGAGGCACTGGAATGGGTTGCCCAGGGAGGTTGTGAATGCTCCATCCCTGGCAGTGTTCAAGGCCAGGTTGGATGAAGCCTTGAGTGCCATGGTTTAGTGTGAGGTGTCCCTGCCCATGGTAGGGGGGTTGGAACTGGATGATCTTAAGGTCCTTTCCAACCCTAACTATTCTATGAATCTATGATCTTTGCTTCATTTTAGTTGCCTTTGCTCCTGTTCTGTGGTGTTGTGCACAAAGTAAACGAAGGTTTTAATGTCATATTATGTATTCTGAAGCATCATCTGGGGTGCTGCTTTATAGCTTGCTTGTTGCCAGGACTTAAATCATTTTTCTGTTAGTAAAACTATAGAAGTGGAAAACACTTGCTTTCTGGTTTTAAACAACGTGCTTCTACTTGTTGCCACCTAAACCAGCTGAAGACCTTACCTTGACTTCCATGATCTTGGGCTGAGCCTCAGGTGCTTTCCAGCCCCAAACTGTTCCGAACATAAAAGCTTTTCTTTTGTGCTTTGTCTTGATAATTGCTGGTAATGGGAAATGGAATCTCCAAAGATAAAGCAGTGGTGAAGTGAGGCCTGGCTGGAGTGGGGTGGCTTCAAGTGAAAAGGCTTTGAGAGTACCTGGTGTTGAAATCTGGCTTTAGAATGCAATCACTGAGCAAGTGCCATTTATCAAGGACATGAATACAAGCTGGTCTGGCTGCAAATATGAAGTGTCAGAAGTGCCATCAGAAATTAAACACCCAAGCACCCTTCCCCCCATGGAAACCCCACAGCTTTTTGCAGAAGAAGAAAGGTCAGAGTATAAAAATGTGGGGGGTTGGGTTGGTTTTATGTATTAAAGTGCACTAAATGGTTGGCTGTTCCATTTTTTATTAGAAGATGTGTTTGAAAGCTGTCCTGAAGGGATGGAATATAGAAAGGTCTTGACAGGTTAGAGATGTGGGCCTGTGAGAAGCTCATGAAGTTCAACGTGGCCAAGTCCAAGGTCCCCCACATGGGACAGAGCAGTCGCAAGCACAAACAGAGGCTGGGGGAGACCGAATGGAGCAGCCCTGAGGATAAGGAGGTGCTGGTGGGTGAGAAGCTCCCCATGACCCAGCTTCAGTGTGAGCTTGAGCCCAGACCCCTCCATGTGCTGGGCTGCACCCCCAGAGCATGAGCAGCAGCTCAGGGAGAGGATCCTGCCTCTCTGCTGTGCTCTGGGGAGACCCCCCCTGCAGCCCTGATCCAGCTCTGGGGCAGCAGCACAAGAGGGATGTGGAGCTGTTGGAGCGAGTGCAGAGGAGGCCATGGAGATACTGCGAGGGCTGGAGCAGCTCTGCTCTGGAGCCAGGCTGAGAGAGCTGGGCTGGGGCAGCCTGGACAAGAGAAGGCTCCTGAAGGGGAGAGCCCAGAGCAGCTCCAGTGCCTAAAGGGGCTGCAGGAAAGCTGGAGAGGGGCTTGGGACAAGGGCCTGTAGGGACAGGCCAAGGGGAATGGCTTGAACCTGCCCAAGAGAGGGGAGACTGAGCTGAGCTCTTGGGCAGAAGCTGTTCCCTGTGAGGGTGCTGAGGCGCTGGCACAGGGTGCCCAGAGAAGCTGTGGCTGCCCCATCCCTGGCAGTGTTCAAGGCCAGGTTGGACACAGGGGCTTGGAGCAGCTGCTCCAGTGGAAGGGGTCCCTGCCTGTGGCAGGGGTTGGAACTGGAGGAGCTTTAAGGTCCCTTCCAACACAAACCAGTCTGGGATTCTATGATATCATGATACTGAGCACACATGGAGATGCCCTTGCATTTTCTCCAGCAGCAGAAAGTTTAGTGCCCACTGCATGTCTTCTGGTCACTGTTGAAGCACAGCAGCAGAGCAACGTTGTCTGTGGCCTGGTGCTGCTACTGGAGTGTTGGTCCCTGTCTGTTGCTCTGTTGTTTGGATAGAGTTCTTTAATTTTGGCCCTAAAAATAGAGCATTTAGAAACCTCCCCAGTCTTCAGAGTTCAGACTGTCTGTGAACTGGCAGTGGTTTTCATTCTTCTGGTGGCTGTGTGTATTTAAACTGTGTAGTTACATGTCATAGGTGCTGTGTAGGCTGAAAGATGAGGCTTCCTAAGCTTTTCCAGCTATGCCTTGACATCACCATAGGCAAATAAAATGTAAGCCATTTTCTCCCCATTTATAGAATTGGCAGTAATGTTTCGTTGGTTTTCCAGTAATGAAAGGAAGAAATAAAATCAAACATCATTGTCAGTGTCTTTTCCTAACACTTCCCCACTTGCTAATCCTCTATTTTGTGATAATCTGGGCTTTGATTTGTATTTAACCAACTGTGTTTTAACTAAGTTGGCTTATGCATATGCTCAAATATTTGAAGACTGCTCATTAAATCGGAGTTGTTCACATCCTGGACCCTTTTTACATAGAGTTTTAGGAATAGAAATAAAGAAATACTACTCAAACATTTCCTGCTTTAAAAGGGTTTATGGGTAGAATCATCATTCAGACGCTCCCCTAATCAAAGAGAGAAGTCCCGAGGTGAACAAATTGACCTTTAAATGTTGTCCTGTGTGTTCCTTTAGGTGTCAGCAGTGGACTCCTTGGAGGGTCCCCTTCTTCAGGTGGAGGGATTGAGTGACTTGAGACTGGAGCTCCACAGTAAGAAGATGAACATGCACTTGGTCCTGATAGATGAGTTGCACCGTCACCTGTACATCAAATCGACCAACCGAGTAGGACAGCGCAACAAGGAGAAAAGGAGATTAAGGTGGGTTTGGTGTGAGGGGAGCAGGTCTGGAAGAGGACAGCATTCACCCTTTCATAAGCAGAAGCTTTCTTGGTAGAGTGCCATCAAATTACACCTCAGCCATTCATTTTTGGCAAGTTTCTCATGCTTGTGACTGCAGAGAGCAGGAAAGCTCCAAGTACATTGATAAGCCTTCAAGCCTGGGAGGGCTGTTCTCTTCCTTTCACTCCTGCTTAGTGATTCTGATGTTTTCTTGCTGCTTCCCACAGACTTACGATGGGGTCAGTTCATTTTAGCATTCCCATTCTCCTCTGATGCAGACACCTTTCCTGCATATGTCGTGATCATGATGTTTGGGTTAGGTAGAGGGAAGAACACAGGGAAAAATTGCTGATCTGCTAAAGGAAATGCCCAGGGTTTAAAAGACTTACAGGTACCCATAAGTGAGTCTGCAGGTTTGAAGTGTGTGAGCAGTGTCTTGGCTTTGTGATGTTTCTAAGGTGCTTTAAAGATGTTGAAGCTTATGTGGTTGGTGCCTGTGATCAGTGGAAATTAAGCTTAAATATCGCTTAAATATATCTTTACAGGCTGAGAGCACTGGGACTGTTCAGCCTGGAGAAGAGAAGCTGTGAGGAGACCTCAGAGCAGCTTCCAGTGTCTGAAGGGATGCTGGAGAGGGACTCTTTATCACGGTCTCTAGCAAAAGGACAAGGGGTGATGGGTTCAAACTGAAACAGGGGAAGTTCAGGTTAGGTATAAGGAATCTAGATACAGGAATGGATGTGGGGGACATCAGGAGCTGGCACAGGGTGCCCAGAGAAGCTGCAGCTGCCCTTTCCCTGGCAGTGTTGAAGGCCAGGTTGGACACAAGAGTTTTAGAGCAACGTGCTCTAGTGGAAGGGGTTATAACTGGATGAGCTTTAAAGTCCTTTCCAACCCAGATCAGTCTGGGATTCTACAAGAGCCTGGCTATTTCTTCCTAATTTTGTGAATTCTGAGTTTGAAGGCAGTGGAGTTGTTGGGAGGGAAAGAAAGAAGATAGCGGCCAGAAGCAAGTGACACAGCATTGGAACTGGAAGATAACTTATGTAGAATAGGCAAGGTGGTAAACAGGGACAGGGAGCAAAAAGGGAGCCACCATACAAGAAAGATGCAGAGAAAAGGAAAGTTAGCATTTTATTATGAGAAGGAATAAATCCTACATATCAAAAAGAAGAGGAGAGATGGTAAGCTACAATTCAGGAAATAAAGCATTGCTTGAAGTTGCAATCTCTAGCAAGGAGGGTTCTAGCAAGTCATCACTCTTACCTACTCATCTTAGTAACTAAAACAGACATAAAGCTTTGGTGTATGCAGAGTGTGTGACTGGTAATTCACTGCAGTTTTGTACAGCTTCTACAGGGAACCTTACCTTGGGTCTTGTTTTCTTTCTTCCATATTCCCTGTTGCACACAATTGATAGTTGATAACATGAACTCCTGCATCAGGCTCAGTCTTGTTGCTTTGTTTTAGTGTGATGCTCTGCACTGGCTGTTAACCAGGATGCAGTAATGCTCATAAATACTTCTTGCATTGATGTTAAGTGTGTTCTCTTTCACACTGCCGAGTTGGAATGCATAGCTAATCCCTGTAAGTGTGGTATTGTAGGTGTATAGGGAGTATAGGTGGTTCTTGGGCAGGATAGTAAGTTTAGCTCTTGTCATTGTAGGCTTCTCTAAGGCATCCTGACCTCTAAAGGAACTTACTGAACTCCGTTATAGGAGCCTTCTCCCTTACAAAATGAGCTCTTGCTTGTGTTCCCCTGCCACATCCAGCTTTGTGTCTTTCATTATGCAGCTGGGGCAGCCTGACACATCTTTGGCAAATAATACTGTGTGAATTATCAAAATGACCAAGTGGAAAGTCTGAGTAAGAAGATTCATTTGGAGAGGGAGGCAAATAGTGCACAGAAAAGGAGTTTGAAGGGAGGTAAAAGGGTGGAGGTTTCTCGTTGAAACTACAAACCTACTGTGCTGCATCAAGGAGTGTGAGCAGCAGGTTGAGGAAGGGGATTCTCCTCTTCTAACCTGCTCTCAAATGAGACCCATCCCTGCAGTTCTTCATCCACTCTGGGTTCCCTAACACAGAGGAAGTTGGAGCTGTTGGAGCAAGTCCAGAGGAGGCCTATGGCCAGGTTGGATGGGGCTTGGAGGAAGCTGGTCTAGTATGTGAGGTGTCCCTGCCCATAGCAGGGGTTTGGAACTGGATGAGCCTTAAGGTCCCTTCCAACCAAAACCATTCTGTGATTCTGTGAGACTAGAAAAGCTTGATGGGTTAAGTAGTTGGCAGAAGGCATGTGCACGTGCAGGCACCTACTTGTATTTGTCTGTGGACTTCTGCTTTAAGTTAGGTATTGTAAACCTCGTGTATCAAAATTACTATGTGTATCTATTGCTTAGGCTTATGAATTGAAGAAATAAATGGATTACTTGTTGTTGGACTAAGGTTGTAAATAATAAGCTCTTTGCTTTCTATCCCCTCACACAGTTCACTTGTGAAAGATGCCTCTCCTGTACCTCTTATGGATGTTTCCAACTTATCTACACCTCGAAAGTTCCTGGAAACTTCCCAGTTCAGTACTCCTGGAAGCTCCAGCAGTGAGTATTTCAGTACTATGTATTCCTCATAGTAGGCACATCATCCCTTCTTCATGGATGGCTGCTGATGGGAGGTCCTGAGACAGAAAGTTAGGCAGTGCTTTGTGCAGTGTCCTGAAGTGGATGAGGGGTATGTCCAGGAGCAGAACTAGGCCCTATCTGCATTTTTCCTATGGGAAGTAATTTTCCCCTCTTATCCCCCCATCAGCTTCAATTAAATACACTCAGTTTTCTGTGCCTGCTCTGATTTTGATCATGTTCTCAGTATCTTGAGCTGAAGAGAGGTGTGCAGTCAGCTCAGTTACTGTACAGGTCTCATCTACGTTATTTAATGTAGGCAAGTATGTGTAGATAGTGCAGAAAGGGTTTTTTGCTGTGTTGCAGCCAAAAGGTCAAAGCTTTTCCTTGTGGGAACTTCCGAACTTCCACTAAAGATCTTTCTATACACAGTGATAATCTGGTGGTGATCTTTGTATTCCTGTTACTACAGCAAACACTGCATTAAACACTCAGGTTTCAGTAGTGCTTTTGTATAAAGCTTTGAAAGTGCTGCAGAGAAGGGGACTTAACCCTTGTATAGTTTCAGTATATTAATAAGTGGGGTTGTCCTTGTTTAAAAAGAGGAATAATACACAAGTGACCTGCATTTATGCTCCCCTTCTCCAAAACCCACCGTTTCAATATTCCTCAACTGCAGAGAATCTTTTCTTCTCATCCTTATTTTATTCTTGTGTCCTTTTTCTGTCATCTTGTTTCTGTTTTTTCCTTTAATTCTTGCCTCCTAGAGCCTTTCTTCAGCTTATTCTTGCCTTTCACTTTCCTGTAGGGTTGCTGGTCTCTCAGGGCCTGAGGCCGTATATTTACCCTACTAAAGGTTTGTGAGGAGTTACTTGTGACATGCCAGTGTGAACTTTCAGAGCTGGAAGCAGCAGCTTGGTTGTGGAAACCTGGAAGAGACCAACAGTGTGAAAATCCTGGGGAAAGAAATCAAGTATTCCTGTTCTCTCCCTGTCATCAGTGAGAATTTCAGTATCTTGCTAAAGCTCATGAGGCCTCAGAGCAGCTTCCAGTGTCTGAAGGGGGCTACAAGGATGCTGGAGAGGGGCTCTTCATCATGGACTGTAGTGACAGGCCAAGGGGTGATGGGTTCAAACTGAAACAGGGGAAGTTCAGGTTGGAGATAAGGCAGAAGCTGTTCCCTGTGAGGGTGCTGAGGCGCTGGCACAGGGTGCCTAGAGAAGCTGTGGCTGCCCCATCCCTGGCAGTGTTCAAGGAAACAAGTACTCTGAAGTTATGGAGCTGATGGGGTCTCCTAGCACACCTCTTGATGGGACATAGACAGCAGGACATTCTCCCATTGAAGAATGGAAATCCTTTCAGTACCTTCGAACTTATGGTACTTAGTACCTGTAGTATATTCCATAGGTGTTTTCTTCATTGCCAGTGTAATATAAAACTTGTGTGCTCTGTGAAGAGTTTTGTTGGCACTTATCACCTCTAAAGACTTTCAGATTCTACCTGCTTGCTCCATCTGCTGAGATTGGTAAGAGGTTACTCACTCTTCAAAGCTGGCCAAGGAGTTTTCCTAGCTGCAGCCAATGTAAACCTGTTTGTAAAGAGAAATGTGTTTTTAGTGTTCGAGCTGGACTACAGTGATCCTGTCTGAGAAGGGAAGTCCCACACTGCTGTTTCAGAGTCCAGGGCTTCACTGGCCCTAGTGTTACCATTTAGGACCTCAGGGATCATCTGGTCCAAGCTTTCTAGGCAAAGCATGACCATGACCTAGACTAGGTGTCCCAGCACCTATTTAGCCCAGTCCGTTGTTGGGGAATCCACCACTTCCCTTGGGAGATTATTCCAGTGTCTGATTCTTCTTAGTGTGAAAAGTTTCCTCTTGTGTCCAGTTGGAATCTCCCCAGGCATTCTTAATTGGATTTCATTTTTGGGGAGAGATAAGACCAAGACTCTCTTCCATCGTCTTACTGAGAATAGGACCCGGGACCCCTGTTTCATGTGTTATTTCCAGTCAGAACAGGGACAATTGAGCTATGCTTACCTCGGCCATTCAGACAGTTCTTACACAAGCAGGGAGACTGTTTGCAACTAATGACATTTCATAGCTTATTCCTAGTTATTTTGAGTAGTTCTCCCACATGTATAAGAAGAAAAGGAGGTGTGTTATCAGTCACTTCTCATAGCAGAGCAAGAAGTGATGCCAGCGTTCCTACATCAGACTCAATCAGTGTTTTCTGACTTACGAGATTTCCTAAAATCAGTAAAATTGAATTTGATTTACTTGATGCCATGTTGGTGTTTGAAATCCCTTGCCCTAAGAAACAGTTACTGCATACTGTGTTTCAATGAAGGTTCTAAGGGTCCAAGTAGCAGGGAAGAATCACAGCAGTGGTCTCCAAGACCTAGGTTGTGTACAGAAAACTGCACAACTCCTTTCACTCCAAGCGTCTGAAGAAGAAAGACTTTGATGGCTTCATCCTCAGCTGGTAAACTGGTACAAGTCAGTTAAGAACTCTCATTTCTGCACATCTCTTCTTGCTCTTCATGCCCAACACACCAGAAAATCTCTTACCTGGCTCCTTGTTATGCTCTGAATCATTGAGTGCTGGGCAAGTGTCCCTCAGACTGGGAAAGATGTGGGTTATAATAGGAAACATTTGATCGGCATGAGGCATGCATATGGTTTTGTTTCAAGTGCACAATGTACTTATGGATATTTCATCCCCCTAATTCTATCTCAAAGAAGCCTTTTCCAGGACTGCACGATTATGAGAGAATTTATAACGTATGTGTGTGCATAACAAAAGCTGTTTCTGCCTTTAGTCATTTCAGTTCTTTGGCTTTTTATTGATGAAACGGACTGGTCGTGCATATTAATGTGTGTCACGATGAAGCTCTGACTCATTCAACCCAGCCCAGCAAAGATGCCAACATTGAGTCCTTTCTGCATTCACTTCCCAAAGGGGATGTTACCTTGTGCTGTAGCATCTTTATAAGGAAATTAGAGCTGTTCCTGCTGCACTTAAACGAACGCTTTGGTCGTGTTCACCTGAGGATTGCAGCTGTGGCACATCACCACTAACGGTTTCCTTTCATGCCAGTTCAGAGAAATAAATTCACTTCTAAATTAGGTTTCTCTCCTTGAACCTTCTGTACTCTGAAGGTTCCTGCATTGCCAGGCTCTTCCTGGAACTATAAAATGTGCTCACTCAGTACATAGCAAACCCTAAGTGCCCTTTTCTGGAGAATACTTATTGGAAATCCGACAGTAGATGAGCTGAGGTGATGACAGTGTTGTCATTGATGGTGTGTATATGTCCTATGCTGAACAGATAATATAATTCAGTGACCAATTCTTCAGAGCTCAAAGAGAGAAATACAGCTGCTAAATCCAAGCAGGGTGGTGGCTTCTAAGGTCGAGTCTGGTTCCTGCTACTGGCTCTGGTTCTTAATGCATGCGTGTGGGTGAAAACATGTGGAGACCTGTGGATTTCTTGCTGAATACCTGCAGGAACCAGAGCTTTAAGGTCCTATTTCAAATATGGCTGTAAAAATGCCACTGGGGCACTCTGCTTGTTTTAACAGTTGCTTCCACTTCAAACATGCTGAACAAATGCATTGAGATGAGCTCTTGGGCAGAAGCTGTTCCCTGTGAGGGTGCTGAGGCGCTGGCACAGGGTGCCCAGAGAAGCTGTGGCTGCCCCATCCCTGGCAGTGTTCAAGGCCAGGTTGGACACAGGGGCTTGGAGCAGCTGCTCCAGTGGAAGGGATCCCTGCCCATGTCAGGGGTTGGAATAGGATGAGATGTAAGGTCCCTTCAGTCCAAACCAGTCTGGGATTCCATGAAGCTAGATAAGCTTGAAGGATTAAGTAGCTGGTAGAAGCCATAGAAATGGGAATTTTTTCCTGTTCACCTCACCTGAGGGTCAGACACCCACTAGTGGCTTCTCTGTCCCTTGCTCTATGAATTAAATGATGCCTTCACTGAATCAGTTTTCCTGGTTTAGCTGGTTTGTGTTTGCACAAATCCAGCTAGGACTTGATGGGACGATGAGTCTGATTCTCTCCCGCTGTCACTGCGATGCCACACATAAAGCAGGACTTGCTCTTCTCTCAGGGTAAGTTTTAGCACCTAGAATGTTTAAGAGGAAATCTGTTCCTGCAGAGAAGGGTTTGCAGCCACACAATTGACATGAAAGCCTCTCAAGCAACCTTTTGTCTGGTTTTGCAGTACCATGATTTCTCTCACTGATCCTCACTCATGGTTCATGACTTGAAGCTAAGCATTGATGTGTGTAATCTGCATGTGTGTTTGCGGAAGGAAACGGAAAATCAAGGAGGTTTTAGATCCACGTGATGAAAGCCAAGATTAATGCATAGACTGGATATTAGGAACAATTCCTGCCCCACAGGGTGCTCAGGCATTGGAACAGGCTGCCCAGGGCAGGGCTGCAGGCACCGGCCCTGCAAGTGTTCACACAGTGTGGAGACGAGGCCTCAGTGCCATGGGGCAGTGGTGGCCTTGGCAGTGATGGGAATGGTTGGACTGGATGAGCTTAAAGGGCTTCTCCAACCTCATTGATTTCATGATTCTGTAGTCACTCTCTCTGAATAGTTTCATTCATGGTTCCTATGTGTGGTCCCAATGTAAGATATTTGACTACTAGGCACTTACTTTCTTATTTGGAGACTCAGTTTTCATGCTGGTGTGTATCAGGAGGGGGTTGAACGTGGCTGACAGAGTTGCTTTGTCCAGTTTTGTCAGAATGAAATGTTCTTGCAATGGATTTAAAAGAGTGGCCATGTCAAATCAAACACCTCTGTTTTTGCAAGACCAACATCCTTAAGCTATAGATTGAACACTGTGAACAACAGCTTTATAAAGAGGAAATTTGCCTTGAGGCTTGGAGGTTATTGATCTCTGAGACCCATTTTCTTCTAGGTTTGGTAGTAAAGCAGAACAGAAAATGACCAAAATCCTTAAAGGCCTCATTTCTAAAGTAACTGTCCATTTATGGCTCACTCTCTCCATGCATGGGTCAGAACAAGGATTCAGCATTAGAAATGAGGAGGTGACGTTTCTTCACATCTTAAATTAAGCCTTTGGGGCACTTTGAACTTGCATCCTTTTCCTTAGAAGGCTTGAAGGCTGAAATGATATAATCAGAAAGGACATAAATCCTGGACACGAGTCCATGAAATTTTACTAGGTGCCCATAAAAGCACCCAGCTAATGAAATCTCCTGTAATGAGGAGCAGCAGATTTGACCATTCATCGCCATGAAAAACAAGACCCAAAAGCCTTTTCTTTAGCTGCTTTGCTTAAATGAATTATCACCATTGGCCTTTCTGGGCCTCAGACCAGAGCTATTAAAATGCTTCTTGCAGCAGGTTTGTTGTGAAGTGGCACAACTGTACAAATGAGGGAGCATCAATTGGAATAGGTGTTTTAATGGGGCACCAGCAAACCAAGAAGCTGTCGGGGAAGTTTCCACCTTTAACTGTGGAGGTGATGAATCAATGATGAACATGATTCACCTTAAAGTGCTTTAAACTGCAGGTAGATTTTTGCCTGCTTAAAGAGTTGTGTGTTTTCAGATGTGCTGCTTCAGTGGTGCTGTTTGGAAGTGGATGCATGTTTCATTAGAGAACGTGCCAAAGCCATCACTCCTTTTGGTTGTTGTTAGCTTTTGAGAAACCATATTTAAATGTTCTGTTTCCTAAGCAGTTTTTGGACATCATCAGAATAAGAAAATCATCAGGAGTGGCTTCACCCTGGAGAATCCATGCTTTGACCAACTTGATAAGCTTCCATGATAAGTAACTGGCTTGGTGGATAAGAGAAGAGCAGAGAATATTGTGTTCTTGCTCTTCAGTAAGGCCTTTGACACAGTCTCCTGTACCATGCCAACAGAAAAATAGCAGATGTGCAGGTTGGGTGACTCAAAAAGTGACTGAATGGCTGGTTGCAGAGGGCAGTGATCAATGGCACGAAGTAGACTTGGAGGCTGGTCCCTAGTGGGGTTCTACTGGATTCAGTAGGACCAGTCATTCAGTACATGTCTTCTTTACTGCTCTGGGTGATGGGGCAGAGTGTACCCTCAGCAGGTTTGCAGATGACACCAAACTGGTTGGTAGGCCAGAGGGTATTGCTGCCATGCAGAGGGAACCAGACAGGCTGGAGAAATGGGCTCACAGGAACCTCATGAAGTTCAACCAGAGGAATTGCAAAGTCCTGCTTCTTACAGGCACTGGGATGTGTTGGGGATCACTGAGCTGGAAAGCAGCTTGGCAGCAAACTTGGGGGTCCTGGCTGACAATGAGCAGATGACACATTGCCTTTGTTGCAAAGGGACTTAAGGTGTCTTGGGCTGCATTAGACAAAGTACTACCAGCAGGTCAGGGTGATCTTTCCTTTCTGCTGGGCACTGGGGAAGCCACACCTGGGGTGCTGGTTCCAGTGCTGGGCTCCCCAGTACAGGGGAGACATGGATGTACTGGAGAGAGTCCAGCAAAGTGTCATGATGGTGTTTGAGTGTGTGGAGCTTCTGTGCTAGGAGGAAAGGCTGAGAGATCTGGTACCATGCAACCTGGAGCAGAGGTGACTCAAGAGGGGTCTTCACCTGGAAGGGAGGGTGCAGAGAGGATGGAGACGGGCTCTGTTCACTGGTGCCCAGTGCCAGGGCCAGAAGCAATGGGCACAAATCAAAACAGGAGTTTCCTTTGGACACCAGCAGACATTTGATTTTCCCCTTGGATTATGAGGGCTTCATTCTTCTCCCTGTCCCTGTCTTCCAGCTTAGGGGGGTGGATACTCAGAGAACAGCTGGTCTTACTATTAAAAAGTGAGGCAAAGAAGGTATTAAGTACCTCAGCCTTTACCTCACCCTTTGCCACTAAGCTTTCCCTGTCCATGGAGTCATAGAATAGTGAGGGTTGGAAAGGACCTTAAGATCATCCAGTTCAAACCCCCCCACCATGGGCAGGGACACCTCACATTACACCATGTCACCCAAGGCTCTGTCCAGCCTGGCCTTGAGCACTGCCAGGGATGCATCCTGTAAAGGGTAGAGATTTTCCTTCACCCTCCTTTTGTTGCTAATGCATTTATAGAGATAGTTTATTATCTTTTACACCAGTGGCCAGATGAAGGTTGAGTTGGGCTTTGGCCCTTCTCATTTTCTCCCTGCATAACCATATGAATACCTTGAATAATTCCTTCCTAGGCTCCTTTGCCTTTCAGGACTGCATTCCAAGGGCCTCTCCCTAAACAGGCCAAAGTCTGCCCTCTTCAAGTCCAGAGTAGCCATTCTGCTCAGCCCCTTTCTCTCCAAGGAACAAAGCCAGGAGTAGGTTCTGAGAGTGCTGTGATTTTTGCCTGCAGACAAATAAATAACAAAGTTGTTCATAAGTTTAAGAGAAAATACAGGTATAGCTTTCATTTTTGAGAGCTGATATGTAGGGACATCTTCTTTCCCCCATGGAGCTCCTTTGCCTGCAGAGAATGGCATATGGGATTGCACTTTTAAAGGTGAACTTCTGTATCAATGCTGTCTACTTTTGATGCCTTTTTAAGAGGTGAGGGACAGGAGGGGCTCATTCCTGGGCCAAAGCTTTGTGGTCAAAAAAACCCTTGATGACATTAAATGGCAGAAGAAGATGTTTGAAGTGGGGAAGAAACAAGCACAGAACATCTTCAGTTACCCAGGGCTGGGATCTTGTCAGATCTTAGAGATCAATGGGTCCCCAAAGCTACCCAGGATACCTGTTTAATAGGCACAATGTGCAGGAAACTTGGTCCCCACTGTTCTAGCAAAGGACCAGATCTAACAAAACTTCTTGCTCCTAGGTCTTGAACCATTCACTTTGCTGTTGTTTGTAAGAGATGTAAATCTATGTCTTGATATTTGAGGCTGTTCAAAATTGGTTTGCTCTTTTGAAAATGGAAGAGTTTCACATACATCTGATGTGCTGGCAGAGTTCTCAGCCAGATTGCTGCCTTTAGTCCTCTTAAATGCTGGCCTCACATTTGGATACAGCAGCGTTTCCTCTCTCTTGGGTTTGCATTGTGTGTTATTAAGAATGATTTACAGCCTGCTTACAAAGGGGATGGAGTGTAATGATGGGGACCTGTCCCTTAAAAGGTTGCTTAGGGTGTGAAATCCTCACGTTGAACTAGGAGGGAAAGATATTTGAGCTTTTTAAAAACAAGTTAAAACCTTTCTCCCTTCACATTTCCAGCACTGTCTTTTCTACAGCTCTTGTTCCAAAGAGCTCATTTTCTGTGTGTGTGCCTGCCATGCTGTGGTGTTTTGAGAGTAACACGCAGCATTAACAAAGTGGGTAGACCATGTACGTAGAGCACAAAGTGATTTGCAGCCTTGTGGGCTGAAAGGGGTGTGGTAGATGAGACCTTTGAGCAGGAGTATGTGTGCAACTTTGCTTCTCCTAAAAAATCACCATGTTCTGGGTATTTCCAGTTGCTTACACCATAACTTGACCGGATTGAATTGGGGAAAAGCGAGTGTGAGAGAGGAAAAAAGCACAGAACACCCTGGGTTCTTTACCTAAAACTTGATGTCATCCCTTGGAGAGGGGCTTGGGACAAGGGCCTGTAGGGACAGGCCAAGGGGAATGGCTTGAACCTGCCCAAGAGAGGGGAGACTGAGCTGAGCTCTTAGGCAGAAGCTGTTCCCTGTGAGGGTGCTGAGGTGCTGGCACAGGGTGCCCAGAGAAGCTGTGGCTGCCCCATCCCTGGCAGTGTTCAAGGCCAGGTTGGACACAGGGGCTTGGAGCAGCTGCTCCAGTGGAAGGGGTCCCTGCCCATGGATAATTTTAAAGTCTCTTCCAAACTGAACCAAGTCTTTGCTGTGGAGGTTGGTGTAAGCTGATACTGAAATAAGTGTTATGTGTTTATCATGGTGCTGTTTACACCATATGGGTTCCTTGGGCTGTTGTTTTCCTGATCTTGTGTAAGTTGAGGGTGCTGATGCTCTTCTGTTCAGAGTATCACAACTTCAGAGAGCTACAGGGCTGGGTACAACTTGTGCTGTGCCATCTCTCATTTCTGCCATGTCATTTAAACCCTTCTGGTGGATCTTCTGCCATTCCTTCAGGTTGCTGAAGTTTTGATTTAAGTAAAAAATCTGTTGAGAGGTTGAAACCACAGGAGTCATCTGTCACCATCCAACAGTTGGGTTTGAATTCCTATGTGGGGATTTGGGATGGTGGGTGGCATAGCCTCAGCCCTGTGCTTCAGTGCTGTTTGTAGTCATGGATGGAGTGATGCACTTCACTCATAAAGAGAGAAGTTAGCAATATGTTTGTTGTATGAAATAGTGATTAATATGATAGTAAATGTGACAGTGATTTAAAAAGATTTGATGGTGAAACATTTGAGTATTGACTACATAGATGGGTGATCCTGATGTGCAGCCTACTGCCATGCAGGAAAGCTCTACAGGCGCTGGGCTGTCCACTACTTATGGGGTAAGCTCACTGACTCATAGTCATGTTTACATCCCAACTACAGGCACTTGGCTTGAGTTGGACCTTCACCAGGTTTAAGGTTGGTGGCAGTGGTACACATTGTTCAGATTAGCCCTTGGTTGTTGTGTTATCTCCCTTGATTTGAGCCCCATGGGCCCCCAGGCCCAAGACACATCCATTAGCACCGCCAGTGATGGTTATCTCTTGAGCAGAGTTGGGATATATAAAGGTTAGCTTGGTGAGCAGGGAGAAAACACAACCACATTTGTCCATGTGCAGCCACTGTGGGTGTAAACTTTACAAGATGCATTAGTTGAGTTTGTCTTGAAGACACTTTATTCACATCAGTGATTGAATATGTTTATTAAATGCTTCAGCCAGTCTTTAACAAGGACATGTGTATGTTGTTGCTGGGTGTTACCTGTAAAGTAAGAAATGTTACTTAATAAACATACTTAAAAGTACCTCTTGCTTTCCTTTTCCTTGTCTCTTAGCAACAGATTTTCCCCCTGTGCAATCCCTGTTACTTCAGGACTGTATCCACAATATCCTCTCTAATTCTTCTCACTTTTCCTTTCCAGAAGCCTTGTTTAAAGATCTGAATAACTTCATCAACCTCTTGACAGATGTAATGAAGCAGAATAGGATAACATCAAACAATCGTTCACTTTGGCAGTGGAAACTTTGCTGAATTCATCGAAGTCTGTTGAGCTTGATGCTGTTTAGAACAAAACCCCCTCTCTTGTGAAGCATAAAGTGAAGAAAAACAGCTAGGTTAGAAATTTAGGGCTTGTAGCTCCTTGAAACACATTCAGGGGATCTATAGTGGTATGAAACCTCATTTATGAATATCTTAATTACACCAAACTTCCTTTGTTTCCCAATATGTAACTTGTACCATGAGCTGTCACTCCTACATCAATCAAATGTGCAGGCTGGTGTATTTATGTACAGGAAAGCCCCCAAGCAAACAGAAATAGCCAGAATCTGAGTGTTGCTGGTTTCCTTGTTTATTCCTTGGTTGCTCCAAGTGGTGGGAGTTCTGTGAAGGCAAAGGAGTTGATATGCTGCTTCTGCACAGTGCTAAGTGTTGGGTTTAATAGTTGAAATCTTGGATTATATGCCTTTGTAAATCTATTCCAGTGAGAGACACAAGCCTTCTGGAAATGAAAGAAGATGCAGAACTGGATCCAGAGGAGAACAGCACTATCTTCATGGGAATACTCATCAAAGGGCTGGCCAAGCTGAAGAAAATCCCAGAGACAGTGAAAGCCATCCAGGATCGCTTAGAACAAGAACTCAAGCAGATTGTCAAGCGCTCCACAACCCAGGTGGCAGACAATGGCTACCAGAGAGGGGAGAACCTTTCCCAGGAAAACCAGCCTAGGTAAGGGTATTGCAACCACCAAACCTTGATCTGCTGCAAAGGGAAAGCTGGGGAAGGGTGTTGTAACTGTTAAGGACCATTTGAAGTAATGATTTTGTAGTAGCAGAGAGATGCAATGGTGCCGTTGCCAGAAATTCCTGTGTTTCACTGGAAGGTTGATTTGCACCTGATTCCATGAGGTTTGGGTTGGAAAAGACATTAAGATCATCCAGTTCCAACTCCTTACTATGGGCAGGGACACATCGTGCTAAACCGTGTTACCCAAGACTCCATCCAACCTGGACTTGAACACTGCAAGGGGTGGAGCATTCACAACTTTCTTGGGCAACCCATTCCAGTGCCTCACCACCCTCACAGTAAAGGCTTGGGAATTCAGGGTGTGCATTCAGAAAGGGGAGGCATTGTCGCTTCTTAGCTAAAGATGTGGAAAGGGAGATGTTTCCTTCTCCTCTTGGCCCTAGAAGAGAATCTTTTGGCCAAACAGATGCTGTAATTCAGGTTTGAAAGGGAAGCACAGTAGAAGGCAGCATTATTTAACTAGCAAGAGGTACATTATGTTAAGTACTTGATTTTATTTATATTTTAACCTAACCTTGCTTTTTAAGTGTCTTTACAACAGCTTGAAATTTAATGCTCAGAGTGCTTGTATCTATAGTGTAAAGAACACTTGTGCCAAAACAAATACTGTCATCTTGTGTTGCACTCAGCTGTGGCCTTACACTGGTGCTGATGCTAAATACAGCCTTAAGTTCGTGAGTAGTATGATTTTAAGAGAAGATTCAGCTCAGTTAGTTCAAATATATCAGAGTCCAATTAAACTGATGCAGGTCCAGAGCTTTGGAATCATGTATGGAACTAAGTACATCAATAAATATCTCTCCAAGTTTCTGGTTGGTTTGAAGCCCATTTACATTAACGGTGAGGTGTGGAAGCCAGCAGGGAACTGTTCCTGCCGTTCTTCAGGATTCACTAGACCTGTTGCTTGGAAAATAAGACTCCATAAGGACTAGCTGTCACTTCTACCTGAAATATTCATCTGTGATACTGCATGTTGGAATGATCACTGCCCATAGGGAATGAATGGTGGAAAGAAAAAACAAAACCAAAAATGTGTATCTTCATGACATGTAATATTTGTAGTGGAAAAATGACTCCCAAGGAAAACATCAGCTTGATAAAGACTTCCTTTTTAATTCCTCTCATTCTCATTGCTGGGGAAACAATTACGTTTGAAGAACTCATAGAGTTACTGTGCTGATACCTTGGTGAAATTACAACAAGCAGGAGGCAGGATTTTAGTTACTGGTGCCAAGAGGGGGGGTAACATATACTTGATGCGCTTCTGAATCAGTCTTGAGAGGTTGCATGACTACCAGGTTGTCCATTGAAATGGATAAATTGGATCAGATCAAATCTTAATGACATTAACCCGCCCAGAGGGTTGAGAAGGGACAGAAAAGTTTAATGGCTTTTGGCATGTGTTTAATAGGAGTTTGTGAGCCTTTAGGATGCTGATATTGTAGAGCTCTGGAGAGTGTCTTGAGTTCTTGCTGAATAAAGAGATAATTAGACCTGATTCTAAATCTAAATCACATGTGAAGTTTACAGCAAGCAGTTGCATTCATTTATATTGAAAGGAATAAATTATAGTAAGGGAAGGTACACCGCCCCTTAAATTAGCTTCAGTTTGAAATCAAATCCCAGTGACTTTCCTGCTGTCAGGAAGCAAATGAATGTGAACAGCAAGGTCCTGCTATTTCAAGAGAGCTCTGTGAGACCCCAAATTTGAGCACGATGCAGCACCCGAAACTGCTTACCTATTCATTAGGCTGTCAGCCACAGTGTGTGCTTGACCTCAGGTTTCTGGGAGTGGAATGTTTTTCACTTCACCTTAAAGCTTGTCTCACGTGAATGCCTCTTAATCTGTGGCTGAGCTCAGTTCAGCTGCTGTGCTTTAAAGGTTATCCATAAAAATTCTCATTTCTGGCATATAAAATGACTTAATAGGATGATGGAGAGGCCTGAAAGGTTTGAGGCCTGCTGGACAAGTTCCCTGTGGCTCATTCAGTATGTACAGAACAAGTTCTATCATAGAATCCCAGAGTGGTTTTGGTTGGGAAAGACTTTAAAGCTCCTCCAGTTCCAACCCCTGCCATGGGCAGGGACCCCTTCCACTGGAGCAGCTGCTCCAAGCCCCTGTGTCCAACCTGGCCTTGAACACTGCCAGGGATGGGGCAGCCACAGCTTCTCTGGATGGCTCTTACCTTTTCTGTATGGGAAGGGTGGTGTTTCCTTCCACTTGAGGATGGGTTGATAATCTTGTGGAGGTGCTGGTGTAATTCCTTTTGAGACCAAGTGTAACAATTGTGTAGATCCATCTCATTCTATAGGAATTAAATACTTTCTAGAACCTGGCTGGGAAAGTTGCAGGTCTAACAACAGCCACTGAGTCTGAAAAGCTGCTGATTTGTTCTTCTTCAGCTTTAAAATCTGTCTTTTGCTTCTTTACATGGTAAGCTTTTCCATATCAGATTTTGTGGCAACCTTTGTATATAAAATCATCATTAATTGCCCCCAAATTTATCAGATCCAGATGTTTTTTGGTTGTGACTAAAGCAATGGGATCTCAGTGTAATGATGTTTCTTGCACGCCTCTGGGTGCTCTCTTCTTAGAGCCAGCAGGCTCTTAGGTCATCTCCTCAGAGCTTCATAAAGTCTGTTTTCTCACATGGAAGTCCTGTAGCCCCTGTGAACCTGCCAGGAGTAAGTCTTGTCCATGCTGTACCAGATGTTGTGTAGAAGACCAAGGATTGCAGTGTTGACAACGCATGGCTCATTCCATCATGAAGTAATTGTGTACAGTTCTGGTGTCCTCAACATCAGAAGGACATGGAGCTGATGGAGCAAGTCCAGAGGAGGCCACGAGGATGATCAGGGGCTGGAGCAGCTCCTGTATGGAGACAGGCTGAGAAAGTTGGGGCTCTTCAGGCTGGAGAAGAGAAGCTGTGTGGAGACCTCAGAGCAGCTTCCAGTGTCTGAAGGGGCCTACAAGGATGCTGGGGAGGGACTATTCATTAGGGACTGTAGTGATAGGACAAGGGGTAACGGGTTGAAACTGAAACAGCAGAGATTTAGATTGGATATAAGGAAGAAATTCTTTACTGTGAGGGTGGTGAGGTACTGGAATGGGTTGCCCAGGGAGGTTGTGAATGCTCCATCCCTGGCAGTGTTCAAGACCAGGTTGGACAGAGCCTTGGGTGATATGGTTTAGTGTGAGGTGTCCCTGCCCATGGCAGGGGGTTGGAACTGGATGATCTTAATGTCCTTTCCACCCTCACTGTTCTATGATTTTATGATTCCATGCTGTGTTGTCCTTGCCCTTTGGCTTGAGCACTCCACATATCGGCTCAACAGAGCTGGTATGATGCTGGGGAGGCTCACTTAATGAAATGGCACTAACCCTTTGAAGGATCTCCATACCATGGCATGAGTTTATATGTGACCAGTGGGGTGACACAGGAAGGACTGGCATGCCACTGTGATACACTTGATTCTGTATTTACCTTAAAGCACACAACATGGATGCAGTCATGTGCGGTAAGAGTTAGGATAGGCCTAACAAGGTGGCATGTCTTTGGTTGTGAGATACTTTCTGTGGATTTAAATCCTCCTTGCTAACATGCACTTACCACCATGAAATGTAAATGGTATAAAGATAATGAAACCCAGTAAAGAGCAGTAGGAGGTTCTGGATATTTCCTTTTCATGGGTAGAAGATCATTCTGGAAACTATCCTTGAATCCCTCCTGGTTGCACTGACCTCAGCTTTAAGTGGACTTCTGTAAAAGTCTAGGTAAGTTTTTAGGAATCTGTGCTTGGAATAAGTTTGTGAAAAAGGGCTTAAAAATAGGGATTGCCCTGGGCTTATCCTCTGTGGCTCATTACAGCATGTCTCTTACCTTCATGGTTAGAGATACGTATTTTGGGTTGCGAGGCCATGGTGTGTTAGGTTGGAGTATTGATACATGAACCTTCTGAATTATGGAAGAGATTTGACTGCAGAGTAATATTGATCTGGACACATGGCTACTTGAGGGTCAGATTTATAGGACAAGGTTTTGCTAGGGATACATTGAAGATGCACTTAGGGTTGCAGGGGGGGATGGACTAGATGGCTTTTAAAGGTCATTTCCAACCCAAACTATTCTATAAAGTATTAACAACTTTGCTGCTAAATCCTGTTGGATTCAATAAACTTTTTCCCTTCATGTTCATCATCCACTTCTGGACTTTTACCTCATCTTGATGCTTTAAAGTAAAGCCAAATTATACCCCCAGCAGCACTCAGACCAGGCAGAGGATGTTACTGCTGCTCAAATGCATGAGTTGTCAACACTGACCTCATTCAGGTGTCAGCAGTCACTCTGCATCAACTCATTCCCCCTTATTGTGCAGACAACAGGAGCTGCTGCTGGGTGTGTGTCACTGTCTCGCCACACATTTCCCATGTTCCTGGGTGAAGGGGTGATGAGATTGCTTTGACAAAGTGCCCCAGCCAGTCTCCCATCACTCTCTGTATGTGTTCTCCTTAGGTCACTCTGTGTTGCAACCCCATCTGCATAAAATGTAGGCCAGATGGTTTGGTGCTGTTTTGTCTCGTTGGCTGTCTGACATAGATTGTGTCCATGTCTCGTTTGGGTCACCTTGTTTCAAAAATGACCTGACGGACTTTCAGAGCAGAGAAAATTAAGCTAAGAGGAGCTGGCTAATGTGGAAAATAGGGAGATGTGGAGATATTACATTACATGAGAAGAGAAAATGTAATGGGGTGGTAGTTAGGACCCCAGAAGAAAGTGGGTCAGGGAGATTTCATGTCTATCACATTGGGATAGGAAGACATCGGAATTGAAAACCAAGTAACTCGGTGTAGGGAGCTATTACTAAGATACTGCTGAAGCTGATAATGTGAGGTCAGGCTTACCTAGGCACAACAGAAATGCTTTTGTCCAAAATTCCAGCTTGTTTGGTGCTGCAAAATTGCACGTCCCTGAGGCAGCAAGGAGGTGTAAGAGAGCTTATGTGTTGTTCGTAATGGGATGCTAGAAGAAGTTGGGCTTGCCCTGTTAGATTTTCTCAGTGGTATATAATGTATTTGCTCCCATAATGTTATCTTCTCTGTCATTTCAAGCAAGTCTGTGCCTCCAACATGAAATTCCTGGTCTATACAAATTCCACATAGCAGCCTTCCAGTATCTGAAGTGGGGCTATAGGGATGCTGAGGAGGGACTATTCATTAGGGACTGTAGTGATAGGACAAGGGGTGATGGGTTCAAACTTAAACAGGGGAAGTTTAGATGGGGTATAAGGAAGAAATTCTTTACTGTTAGGGTGGTGAGGCACTGGAATGGGTTACCCAGGGAGGTTGTGAATGCTCCATCCCTGACAGTGCTCAAGTTGGACACAGCCTTGGGTACCATGGTTTAGTGTGAGGTGTCCCTGCCCATGGGGGGGTTGGAACTGGATGTTCTTCAGGCCTTTCCAACCCAAACCATTCTATGACTCTATATCTGGTTTTTGTCCTAGTTTTGTCTGGCTTCTGTCTGGCAAGCCATGGCCCTAGCTGCTTCTGCCACTAAATATGTGCAGTTCTATGTATCTCTTAGGGGCTGTTGAAGCAGTAGTTGCTTCTTCTGTATCTTAGAGTGGGTTGGAGAAGATACTTGCTCAACAGCGATGAAGGCTGTTTCTCAGGTTGTCTTGTTCTCTTTGCTGATACTTCTGGTGATGGACTAATAGTAGATGGGAAGGGAGGAAGAGATATAGATCTTTCCACTGTAGCAACTTCTCAGTTTCCCTTGGACAGGACAGTTACTAAGATGTATTATTCACCATCCCTGGCAGTGTTCAAGGCCAGGTTGGACAGCACTTAGGACAGCCTGCTCTAGTGGAAGGTGTCCCTGCCTATGGCAGGGGGTTGGAACTGGAGGAGCTTTAAGGCCTCTTCTAACCCAAACCAGTCTGGGATTCTATGATTATACAAAGCTTAAATGGGTTAGAATGGCTTTTCTGATACACTGGATGTTCCCATATTAAAAAGGTAATGCTGTTAATGCTGACAGCTGTCTCTCTTGGTGCTGTCTCTTGAGGTATGGCAGTATTAATGTCCCTGTGATACTTATCACAGAATGGTTTGGGTTATGATAACATAACTCCAAAACACATCTTTATTTTGCATATGACATACATCTGGCCTCACTATATCCTCCCAGACTTATCCAGTGGCTCTTTCTATTGAATCAAGGTGCTTTTCTGCTTAACCATTTGAGCTGTGTGGTTGTCAGCATTGGTAGGTGAATGGCCCATGTGAGATCCTCAGGAGATTGCTGTATAATGCTGTGCACGTATATCTTTATACATGAAATTGTAGTCTATGAATGAGACTCAGTAAGTTGATAGTGATTCAGACAATAGCCAGTGTCTGTCCTTTGCAGACTAGAAGTTCAGTCCAGGACTGCTCTAGGCTGAGGGAGGTGGTTTTAACCACAGCATCCTCTGAGGCCAGTCTTACTGTCTGGTGGTAACAGCAGCAAATGTGCAACAGCTTCTTCATTACTCCAGATAATCAACTGCTGAAACAAATGGATGCTTGCAGATACTCAGCACTCTGAGATGAAGTGGCTGAGGTGTGAACACACATCTCATTAGTGATGGTTAACTAACACAGGAGACCGAAGCGTGATGGTTAAGGAGTGGGTGCAACTCCGGTTCTGCTCTAGATCTTCTGTCCTGCTCCGGGGATAGCAGCTCATGATGGGTAGACACAGCAAGCATGTGGTAACTCCTAAGCTGCTGCAGTTAAATGTGATGGAGCCTGTCTGTCAGAGCTAGAAGTGCCAAACATATGGATTTGGGAAGTGTTATCCTCACATTTTGTTGGGGTTGTGTGTGTACTTGAATTGCTCATTAAACGGCAGTGAACTCCCATCAGGATTTTTCCATTCTCACGTAATAAAACCTGTTGAGTCATTGCCTTATCACAGGATATTCAGGAATTTGCAAAGGTCCATTAATAACAGTAATTGAGCAGTAAGGAAGCCATAGGAGCAGGTAAAGTGTAGTACATTGAGATGAGGTTATAGCTGTAGTACCTTCCATATAGTAGTGAAATCTTGATAACTGACACAGTTGATGTGGCTTTATGGTTTGGGTTTGTGATACTTCATGTTGTTTAAAGCCTGCCATACTAATCATTTCATAATTCAGAATGAATATCTTGTATTCTGTTTGTATAGGTAAGTCATAGAGTCACAGAATGGTTTGGGTTAAAAAGGACCTTAAGATCATCCAGCTCCAACCCCTGCCACAGGCAGGGACACCTTCCACTGGAGCAGCTGCTCCAAGCCCCTGTGTCCAACCTGGCCTTGAACACTGCCAGGGATGGGGCAGCCACAGCTTCTCTGGGCACCCTGTGCCAGCGCCTCAGCACCCTCACAGGGAACAGCTTCTGCCTAAGAGCTCAGCTCAGTCTCCCCTCTCTTGGGCAGGTTCAAGCCATTCCCCTTGGCCTGTCCCTACAGGCCCTTGTCCCAAGCCCCTCTACAGCTTTCCTGCAGCCCCTTTAGGCACTGGAGCTGCTCTGGGGTCTCCCCTTCAGGAGCCTTCTCTTGTCCAGGCTGCCCCAGCCCAGCTCTCTCAGCCTGGCTCCAGAGCAGAGCTGCTCCAGCCCTCGCAGCATCTCCATGGCCTCCTCGGCACTCGCTTCAGTATCTCCATGTCCCTCTTGTGGTGGGTCCCAAGTCACAGTGTTCTGCCTCCCGGCCTGCTTCTCTGATGTGCTGCATGACCATTGTCCCTGTGGTGTCTTCTAGAAACTGAGTGTTGGTTGTCTTGATGGTTCACAGGTTGCTGCTGGAACTGCTGGAGCTGCTCTTTGACAAGTTCAATGCTGTGGCTGCTGCACACTCTGTGGTGCTTGGGCACCTTCAACAAACAGTGGCCTCTCCTTGCAGCCAGTACGATGGTGATATCAAGCTCTATGACATGGTTGATGTGTGGGTGAAGATCCAGGATGTGTTGCAGGTAAGAATCCTTTGGATGGGTACCTTTTCAGCTTTGAAACAGCTTTTGCAACCAGAATACCAGAGAATGCCTGTCACACTCAAGAGTCAGCTATGCTGGAATTTGTCTTCATTTATGGTAAGCAGCCACATTTCTACCAGACTGTTATACTCCAGTGAGCTTGAACATCAGAATATTTCTGTGGCTTCATCCTTATGGTGTATGGAAAGGTTGATCCCTTTTGCCTACCAAGTGATCTCTCAGAAGCTTTCACGCAGTGGCATTGTTGTTCAGTGTTACCTGTCTTATGAAGTGCCACAGCTCTAATCACTTGTCTTCTCTTGTCATTATGGCTTGGTTATAGTCAGCTGAGACACTTGCTGCCAGCATGTTTTCCGGGAAGTCTTTTGTGATTCCTATTTTAAAGTGTAGGATATTAAAGCTGTACCTTGCTTAGGCTTTATTGTGGTACCATGCCTATCACGTGAGCATCTGAGACTCTCTCAAACAGCAGAGCATCTATCACATAGTCTATTCTCTCATTCTTGCTGGGAGGCTACACATGCACATTAGGGGATGTATTTATTTGGGAATTGCCTTTATATATATAGTACACAGATGCAGACCTCATCCACTGTTTGATAGAGGAGATCAAAGAAATGAACCTGGCTTTATTTACAAGAGGTGGCAAGATTTATGATGGTCATTCCACCTTTGGCCTGTTCATGACAAATGCTCCCTGCTACTACTCTAACACAGTTTTTCATTGTCTGGCTCTGGTCTATTTAGCTGTTGCTCTAAAGGCTTGTTTGACCTGCAGTGATATACACAGGGTTTTTGCTTACACAAATAGAGCCCACTGTGTGCATGGTGGGAATTTTGATACTGCTTGGACATGGTAAATGTAAGCTGTGGGCCTTTGATCACATCCACTGTCTGCTTACCTGCTCGTTTGTCTTTCTAGAGCAGTTCTTATCTTTATTAAAGAAACCTTGAGCAGTTTCCTCCATTATAAAGGTTTTCACATCCATTCAACATTGTTCTTGCAAGCACATTTGATGGGGAATGTCCAGCCAAAGGTTAATGGTGGGTTCTCTAAACAGAAGAGTGGTGTAGAACTGAAGCTGTTTGGCCTCAAATCCTTGAAAGATTAAACTTGATGACAGGAGGAAAAGGCTTGGCATGTGGTACCTCCAGCCAGCTTAATGTCATCCATGACATCTAGGAAAACGTGAAGAGCTTTGAGTTCTGCAGATTTTGCTCCAGGAGGACAAAGCTTTGGGAGTAAGATCATATCTAAAGTGAAGCAGAATGGCATGGCTGGGGATTCCCCCTTAGCAGTGAGAGTTCGTGATGGTTTCAGTCCTCATGAGTGGTGAATTTGGGAGTGAGTTATGGCTATTCCAAACCAATGTTGATAAAGCTTCTGTATAGAAACATGTGTGGATGTGCACATGGAGAAGAGTGAATGTGCTTTTTGTGCTGGGGAGAAAACACTTGGTCAAGCTTTCTATAAACTGTGTGCCAGGAAAGGTACAACAACCCACTTGTACAGGTTTCCTTGCTATTGGCCTGACAGCATGGGTATCAGAAGGAGCCAGAAAAGCTTCCAAAGGAGCTTTTATAATGCAGCACTTTAAGATCCCTAATCTCTTGCTGGTTTAAGGTGAGAGATGAGCATTGATGTAGAAAGAATGAGATCTTCCAATTTCTTCCAATCTTGTGGGCTTTTTATGTATTAGTTTCATTGGAGTGGATTAAAATAGGGTTTTTTACCTTACAGTGTGAGAAAACCTTTGATCCCAAGGCTAAATTGTTTCTATCCTCTTTTTCCCACTAAGGATAATTTTTTGAGAGACCTTATACTTGCAGCAGGGAAAGCAGAAAAGTGTTCTAAAGGTGTTATTTAAATCATGCCTGCATTGATAGAGGAGGAAAACTTGGAGGGAAGTGGGTTTGTGGTGAAGTGCCTCAGGGAAATGGTGCAATTCCGTCAGATGCTAATGTATGAAGTTTATTTGTCCTGTCAGAGTGATGTGATGTCGCTCTGCAATTCACATGTACATTGTGCATCTCAGCATGTCAAAGATGTTACAGCAAGATTATCTCTGTAGCCCTGTACAGAAGTAATAATCATAGAATCCCAGACTGGTTTGTGTTGAAAGGGACCTTAAAGTACATCCAGCTCCAACCCCTGCCACAGGCAGGGACACCTTCCATTGGAGCAGCTGCTCCAAGCCCCTGTGTCCAACCTGGCCTTGAGCACTGCCAGGGATGGGGCAGCCACAGCTTCTCTGGGCACCCTGTGCCAGCGCCTCAGCACCCTTATAGTGAATAACAATAATAATAATGTGTACTTCTGATGTGCTGGTGTGGGAAATGTGGGAGCTGTTCCTATAGCTGGATTTGAGAATGCTTCCTGTTAACTGCACCAGCCCTGTGGTGTAGCATTAGCTGAGTGGCACAGTGCTGTGCAATGCTTTGACACAGAGCATGCAGATCTGTAGATAGTTTTGACCTCTGGGAAGGGAAGAATGATCCTGAGCCTGTCAGGAAGAAGACAGCAACCTTTTAGAGTTGGGTACTGGAGTACTAGAAAAGACATTAAGTCCTAAAATCAGTTTGTCAGACTGTTAGAGCAGCCTTGTTGAGGAAAACCCGGTTTGAAGCTATTTACTTGTACAGGAGCCAGCTCAGCCTGGGCTGGTTTTGCTGAACCAACAAGGGATTTGAAACTTGTTTCCATTTTTAATTTGGCATTTGGTGTGTGGAGCTCATTTAGCTCTTCAGGGGAGTTGTGGGTGGAATATCCATCCTTCTGAAGAGCCTCATTACTGTAGGACCAAGTGTTCTGCTGGGGAGAGCTGTGTTACAACAGCACTGAGCAATGTTCTGACATCAGTGTCTGCTTCAGGACAGTGCAGTGAAGGAATAAGGAGCTTTTCTGGCACCATTGCAGCCCAAATGATGAAGGCTTTGCTGTATGAAAGGCAGTGTTGTACATGCTTTGGAAGAGCACAAAGTTTTAGTGCAGCATAGTCTTTCTGTGTTGTTTTACTGGATTAGGCCAGGTCAGATCTCTTGAAGGACTATTCTGTTTCATTAGTGTTGGGGTCCAACAGCTGGTGGACATGCATAGTCAGTGTGAGGGTTCTTCCTTGCTGGTACCTACAGCACAGAAGCTTTAACAGTTCATTCACCTTTTTTTAGCAGTGTCTTTTGGTACCATGATGACGACAGGCATCTGTCCCTGCTCACTAATACTAGTGTTCATTCAGCTTCTTCAGAAGTACCGCCTCTCTAGTGCTAAGATGGTCACCCAGTCAGCTATGGTGTCTTCTGCTGCTGGAGAAAATGCAAAGGCATCTGCGTGTGTGCTCAATATCCTGATATCATAGAATCAGACTGGTTTGGGTTGGAAGGGAGCTTAAAGCTCATCCTGTTCCAACCTCTGCCACAGGCAGGGACCCCTTCCACTGGAGCAGCTGCTCCAAGCCCCTGTGTCCAACCTGGCCTTGAGCACTGCCAGGGATGGGGCAGCCACAGCTTCTCTGGGCATTGTTGCTGTTTGCCTCCAAGGAAGGGACTTTCTGTCCTTTCATAGTGTTAGTATTTGTAGTTGATGGATCTCAATTTCTAAGTGGTCTGCATCTGTTTTCTTGCCTTCGAGGGGGAAAAATCACATGTATGCTCTGAGACATGTATCTTTAGCAGGCTGTCTGCTGGTCTGTCTGCTGAGAAGACACTGACAGTTACTACTTTCCTATTTTGGGGACTTCTGCCTAATGCTTGTGTGTATTTTCCTAAACTGGTGTGATTTAGCAGCCTAAACATTGCTGAAACCATAAGGTAACTGGAGCAAGAGAAACCATAGCCTACTCTGTGCCCACACACTACTGTTCTGCTACTGCAGAGCTGGAGATACCAGGAACTGTTGACTGAGAACCCTTTCTCTTTACATGTGATGCTCCTCTGCCCAGAGGCTGTGACTTGTCCTTTCTTAGAGAGGAATGGCACTTGAGGGCAGGATTTGAGCAGGGAGATGGGAGTATTCTGCAGTACTCAGCCAGGTCTGGTGGCCAGCAGCTTGAGTGATCTTGCAGCAAAGCTGAATTTAAAGCGTATTTCCTATGTCATGCTTCATGTCAACCCTCTAGGAGGGCTGCTTGAGCACTTGGAGATGCGTTTGGTTGCTCTGCTATTGTAAGCTGAGCCACTCTATGGTTTTGTAAGTGAATTAATGGCTAAAAGTACTGGTCCTTAGGTAAATGGGTGAGCAGGGAGTGGAGCTCAGCAATCTCAGTACTCAGTTACTCAATGGAAAAGGTGTAGAGGGTTCAATTCCATGCCAGTCTATGCAGATCTCAGACAGCTCTGCCCTGATGCCATTTCTCCTTCTGCAGCCTGGGATGTTTTCATTCCTCCAGCAGCACTCCTCATTTTCCTGGCAGTCATCTCATTTGTGGCCAAGTGTTCCAGCTGTGTTTCCTGCTTGCTCAGGCCCTTGAACTGTGTCAGGGTTGGCACGGGAGCAAGAGAGAATGCTCTGTGAAGAAGTGAAAGGTTTACCCTGGGAACCGCTGCTTTCATCCGCCAAAGCCGCTCTGTGGAGCAGCACCTCATGGTACCTGCTCCTGCAAAACACAATGTAGTTTTTGCTGTTGCTCTGGGTGGCTCAGCACAGCAGTGAGAGCCATGCAAAACACTGACTAAAACACCTTGTGATGTTGGAGCAGGGTTTACTGTCAGGGTGCTGAGGCACTGGAATGGGTTGCCCAGGGAGGTTGTGAATACTCCATCCCTGGCAGTGTTCAAGGCCAGGTTGGATGAAGCCTTGGGTGATATGGTTTAGTGTGAGGTGTCCCTGCCCATGGCAGGGTTGGAACTGGATGATCTTAAGGTCCTTTCCAACCCTAACTGTTCTATGATTCTATGAGCTCTGAATCTCTCCACCATCGTGATGCTGTCTCACTCTTCAGTTCCGTAAGTGTCCTGCGACAGATGACCAAATCTTTCTTTGAACCTTTGCATTTAAAGAATGAATGAGCTATTTGTGACACACTTCATACTTGTAAAGTAAAATAAGATTCTTGGATGAGAGCTGATAGTGTTAATATGCCATAAATAGAGGTTGAAATGTCAGAGCAATATATGAAATTGCTGTTGCATGTGGGAAGTTCACCAGGTAATATTTTGAACCTAAATTAGTGTTATTTCTCAGACATTCAAGGGTTTTATGGTTGTCCTCAAAATACTGTGCCTGACAGTCTTTCTGTGATTTTTAAATGGTCTTAAGTGTGTGGAACTGATGCCCTTGGGCTCCTGACTGGTTTGTCATATTAATGCTCATCTCTGGTTTAGCTATGGCGATGACGGATGTGAAAGTCATTTGTCTACAACTATTGAAAAATGTAGTTTCAGACAATCTTGGGTGCATGAAGGGAGGAGAGAACATTCTACTGCCCTGTGTGCTGTAGTGTAAGACAAGGGCTGATGGATTCAAACTGAAACAGGGGAAGTTCAGGTTGGAGATAAGGCAGAAGCTGTTCCCTGTGAGGGTGCTGAGGCGCTGGCACAGGGTGCCAAGAGAAGCTGTGGCTGCCCCATCCCTGGCAGTGTTCAACACAAACCAAGAACTTGTCCCTAAGAGCTCATCTCAGTCTCCCCTCTCTTGGGCAGGTTCAAGCCATTCCCCTTGGCCTGTCCCTACAGGCCCTTGTCCAAAGCCCCTCTCCAGCTTTCCTGCAGCCCCTTTAGGCACTGGAGCTGCTCTGGGCTCTCCCCTTCAGGAGCCTTCTCTTGTCCAGGCTGCCCCAGCCCAGCTCTCTCAGCCTGGCTCCAGAGCAGAGCTGCTCCAGCCCTCGCAGCATCTCCATGGCCTCCTCTGCACTCGCTCCAACAGCTCCACGTCCCTCTTGTGCTGCTGCCCCAGAGCTGGATCAGGGCTGCAGGGGGGGTCTCCCCAGAGCACAGCAGAGGGGCAGGATCCCCTCCCTAAGCTGCTGCTCACGCTCTGGGGGTGCAGCCCAGCACACGGGGGGGGGTTCTCAGCTGGGAGCAGAAATTGGTCATGTTGAGGTTCTGAACTTGTGTATTGGGGATGGTGAAAATGATGTTGCTAAAGGTGAAAAATGTGCTAGTATGGAGAGATTCTGTAGCACTGGGATATGTTATGCAGCTGGAAGGGCAAAGGATGAGACAGCAATGGCATACTGTCCTTTTAAAACAACTAATAGAAGTAGAAATGGACAAAATCAATCTCTCTTCTCTTTAACTGGATGATTCTGGCTGGAGTGTGTTTAAAACAAACTCAGTTGCTTTGGTAGCAGGTACGTGGGAGAGGTCCAGAGCTGAGCTTGAATAGAATGTTGTTCTGTTGTCTTTCCCAGGAATGACCCTTGTTGCCTGATCTGAGCTACATAAACATGGTGACATTGGAGGCGTTTGTATGAATACTGTGTTAACAGCTTTTGTTTTGAGAGTAGTTTTCTTCTCGAAGCTGTTGATCCATTGTATTTTATACACACCAGCGCTTCTGCTAAAGTTCAAAGAGATAAAGCCCTGCACAGAAATGAATTGTTTGAAGAGTGTACAGTCACTTGTGCAGTTATTGCAGACGAGGTCACTGAGCTTGTGTTTGGGAGAGTTTGAAGAAGATTAGCACATTTAATGTGTGCAAGGAAAATGTTACCCTCCTCTGTCCATGCTGTAGAGCTTCAAGATGTTCTGTATTTGAAGGGCTCTTCATTTCAGGTGGGTTATGCTTTTAATCCCAGACTGGTTTGTGTTGGAAGGGGCCTTGAAGCTCCTCCAGCTCCAACCCCTGCCACAGGCAGGGGCCCCTTCCACTGGAGCAGCTGCTCCAAGCCCCTGTATCCAACCTGGCCTTGAACACTGCCAGGGATGGGGCAGCCACAGCTTCTCTGGGCACCCTGTGCCAGTGCCTCAGCACCCTCACAGGGAAGAGCTTCTGCCTTAGATCTAACCTATACTTTCCTTATACCTTCACTGTTTAAGTTTGAGCCCATTCCCCCTTGTCCCATCACTATATGTGAGTTATCTTTCACTTTAACCATTTTCCTAGATTCTTGAGTAGTTTTGTTACGTCTGATGTGCTTTTCTTTTTCTGGTTACTATCAGTGTCCACAGCACTTGATTCCTGCTGTCAGCCAGAATTAGGAGCAACTACAAGTAGTTCATGAGCATTTGTAGACATGTTTTATAGGACTATAAACCCATGTCTCTTTTGATGTGCTGAGCTTATTCACACTTAGTCCCTCTGTGCCTGGCTTTAAAGGCAGCGAGTCGTACTCTTACTAGCATCATAAAAACACTGTGAACAGGAAAAGGCCAAATGCTCATCATGGCCTCACGGCAAGACATCTCATCTGACAGCAGTGCAGGAGGGATTCATGCAGGCAAATTCCTGCTAATGTTAGAGACTAGCTGGAATCCAAAGGAAATGTTTGGAAACTGTTTGGCTTAAAAGCCTTTCCGCTCCCGTGCTGTGTGCTTGCTGTGTTTGCTGTGTGTGACATTTACAGCGCTGAGAGGTGGAAGCTTTTTTTTGCTTCCTCTAAAGTTTGCCAGCTCTTGCTTTTTGCTTCCCTGAGATGAAATCTTAACTTTGTTTTGGGGGTGGCTGCTGTTTTCAGGAGTCATTTGTAACATAGGAAACTATAGAAATGCATTATGAAAAATCCCTTCTAAAAGGATTCTCTTTCCATTTTCCTTTTCCTTGTTTTATTGCTCATAGACAGGCATTTTAGCAGGTGAGCTCTTTGCAGAGAACTCCTAGGACCAAGACCTCATGCATGTAGAAGCTCAGCCCTGCTAAGATAGACTGTCATGATTGTATCTCTTGTGTTCAGAATGGGCTGCAAGGATATTAATGACTTCTTTTCCTTCTCGTTCATACTACAAGCTATGCTACTTGCCTCTTATTGCCCTCTGGTCACACACATGCACCCTTTCACACCTCTGCCCCCATCTTTGTTCTTTCTTCCTCTTTCTTCATCACCAGCACACTCTCAGCCCTGATCTAGGACCTGAACAAGAAGAGAAGGTGCAGTGTTTATGGAGGTGCATCTCTGAGGATCTCATACTGTAGATGGGACAACAGCAGCTCCTTATCAGGACTAGGTTGGAGCAACCTGCTCTAGTGGAAAGTATCTCTGTCCATGGCAGGCGGTTGGAACTAAATGAGTGGAAGGTCCCTTCCAACCCAAACCATTCCCTGATCACTTGCAGAGGCAAATGCAAGTCTGTGCACATACACTTGGAAGCTGTTACTGCCACAGCTCTGGACACAAAGGCACCAGTAAGAAATCTGTTCTGTATCACTAATAGAATGCATAAAACATTTAGGGACATGTATTCACAGCGTGCTCCCCATCCTCAAAGTGACTTTGTCATCTGATCTCACCAGGGTGATGCCATTCTGCATTTTACATGTGGGGGACCAAGTGTTTGAGTGAAACAGAAAGGTTTGGGAGTATTTCTGTTAGTTCTAGTGTGCCTGGTTTGATAGTGTAGAAGGAGGGAGTACATTGTGTGGTTTTTGTTGGTTTTAGTAAGAGTTTTTAGGATTTCTTTGTTTCTTTTGATATTACGGATGCTCTGCACCACTTAGAACATGAATACACGAAGCACCCAACCAAACTTGGAGATGGCTGCGATGGTGATCTGCAAGCTTTGATATTCTGTTTATCTTGTACTTTATCATGGTTGCACTGACCAGCTGCCTTCTGAAGGGGTTTTATTTAGGAAGGCTGCAGATAGCTTTCAGTGATTTTTGAGTTATGTCATTGGGTTTCTATACGTGTGTTTCAACAGGTAGTGCCAGCTCTGGTTGTAGATAACAAAGACTTGGACTGTGGTTCTCAAGGGTAGGTAAATGACTGGCAAGGCATTGTAAGGAAGCATTTAAGCCCATAATCAGCCTTTGTTATGTTTTCCTTTATTACTTTGCATTTATTGTGTGCCTCAAGCAATTCCTGCTGCACCAGCTTTTACCAAGTTCTGCCCAAAGCACTCGGTTACAAGAGACTGTTCTCTGGCTATATATATAGCGCAAATGTGTATGTACAAACCACCAGCAAGTGGCTGATGATTCACTGGTGATCTTTGGAGTGAGAGAGGCTGAAGAGCTCGAAGCCTGTGTTCTTTGCAGGAAATGACAAACTCCCATCTCTCATTGAGAACAAACAACCCTTCTCCACCCCCAAATCCTTCTGTTCCTGCTCAGCAGTGTTCTGGTAATGGCCTCATAAGTCAGCATTTTGTGACATCTAAACATCAATCTGAAATATAGAGCTCAAAATCCCTATTGACTTGTCAGGAATGAAGTTGAGAGAAGCTTTCTCTACACTGGTGCCTGAAATGCAAAATGTGAATTGAGCTTCATACCTCTGTTCTGTCTTGCTTGCTTGGTGGGAGGTGCTGATGTGGTGTGCTTCAACAGGGCCCATATGACACGGACAGGCTTGGAAATGGGCTGATTTTAATTTCTCCATTAGAAATGTTCTGATTTCATTCGTTGTTTAACTGAACAAAAATGGCACTTTCAAAAATCTTCAACTATCATAATTTAATTTTGCTTAATGTAGTTAATCTAATTTTATTTTTTGTTGGTTTTATATGCGCTGGAGGCTTACAAATCACAGAACCCCAGCCTGGTTTGTGTTGGAAGGGACCTTAAAGCTCCTCCAGCTCCAACCCCTGCCACAGGCAGGGACACCTTCCACTGGAGCAGCTGCTCCAAGCCCCTGTGTCCAACCTGGCCTTGAGCACTGCCAGGGATGGGGCAGCCACAGCTTCTCTGGGCACCCTGTGCCAGCGCCTCAGCACCCTCACAGGGAACAGCTTCTGCCTAAGAGCTCAGCTCAGTCTCCCCTCTCTTGGGCAGGTTCAAGCCATTCCCCTTGGCCTGTCCCTACAGGCCCTTGTCCCAAGCCCCTCTCCAGGTTTCCTGCAGCCCCTTTAAGCACTGGAGCTGCTCTGGGGTCTCCCCTTCAGGAGCCTTCTCTTGTCCAGGCTGCCCCAGCCCAGCTCTCTCAGCCTGGCTCCAGAGCAGAGCTGCTCCAGCCCTCGCAGCATCTCCATGGCCTCCTCTGCACTTGCTCCAACAGCTCCACGTCCCTCTTGTGCTGCTGCCCCAGAGCTGGATCAGGGCTGCAGGGGGGGGTCTCTCCAGAGCACAGCAGAGGGGCAGGATCCCCTCCCTGAGCTGCTGCTCACACTCCTGTTCTTTGAACATATGTCCTCAGCCCAGCCCTATATATATAACTTCAAATATTGCTATGTTGGTGACCCACTTGAATAACAGGGAAGACCCATATCTATCAACATACAGAATATATGTGCACTAATATCAGCTCTGTTTATTCCAGAATCCACTTGTTCACTGTTGCTTGTAAGCAAATGACTGGAAAAGACTGTGTCCATGCTAGGAACCATGGAAACCCATTTTCACCTGAGAAAAGGGGGAGATGAGGGAATTAGTTAATTAAATGTGGCCTGTATGCAGTCATTCTACTCTTCGCGTGTAATTAAAAAGCCTTGTAAAGCTCTTTGGGGTCTTCATTTACTGGAAAAGGCCTAAGAAACGTGTGAATTTGGGTGTACTTTGGGTGAAGCTGTGAGCTGGAAACTGATTACAATACTAATAAAATGTGTTGCATTGTTAATTCCTTCTTTCCAGTCATAAAAGCTGCACTCCCTCTGCTTTGCATTTGCTTGACAAAGCATCAAAGAGCAGCTCTAGGAGAGGAGAATGAAAAATAGACGTGTGCTGAGCTGTGGTTTTGAGTGATGTGGTTCTGGTGCTTTGATTTACTGCAGTGTTGCCTTTTGGTTTTAGTATTGCACTGCCTTGTAGTGTCACCACACGCTTTTTACCATGGTTTGTGCATGAAATATTGTTTCCCAAAGGTTTTCTGGTGGAGAACTTGGTGCTGGGTACCCACTATTCCCAATGCAGTAGTGGCTGAGGGGGCTCTGGAAAGTGTTATAAAAGTAAGCCTGAACCTGTGACCAACTCTGCTTGTTTTCCTGTAGTTTTTGCTGAGCCATCCTGCGTATTTCAGTGATGGATGTGGTTTTCCAAAGGAGCCAAAGGCATTTAGGATCTAGCTGCCATGGCAATCCAGTGGGAATGGGGCAGCTAATTACTTTAGATCCCTTTGAAAATCCCACATCTAATTTTGCATTATGAGAAGGTGATTTTAAAGGGGGGTGAACCTCCAACAAAAATAACACTTTGTGTAACTTTTCCTCTGTTTTAGTAGACAGGGGAACTGCTTTGCTTTGCTGATGGCCTCATCTCTTGTGTTGAACCTCCTTTGGAAGAGGCTCGGCGCAGGAGATGGGATGGAAAGGTGGAGGACAAAGTGTGGTCTCTCTGTCGAGGGCTGACCTATGGCCTTGTGCAATCCCTGAGATGGAAATGTGACCAGGAATGTTGTCTGCCTCTTGGTAGATTCATTTCAATTGCACAAAGGTTAATAATGTCATTAATTCTCTCTCCTAGGCTTATGCAATTGGAAGATGCTGCATATGACAGGGAGAATAAGGCAAAGCAGTTACACCTCCCAGTGGGTCAGTAAATAAATAAATCAAAGTGGTCCCTTAAGCATAATATCAAGAATCTTTCCCTTTTGACTCACAAAGGACAGTGATATAAACCAGTAGATTTACACATGATGAGCCAGGACACAATAAAAGGGTGATCTCACTTTATTACAGTGATTTGGTGCTATGTTCCCTTGCTGTTTAACCAGTGCATCACATGCTCTGTTAGAAAAGCTGTGTTTCCCAGCCCCGTTACCTGCCAGAGTGATAAATGATGGTGCATTTGAATTGTTCTCTCTAACCTCTCGTGATAATTTGCCTTATTTCACAATGGTGTCGTTCCTTTAGAGCACATCTTGGGCCTAATGTGGACAAATTAAGACATTGCCAAAGATGTGTGGATGTGACAGGAGTGGGTGGAGAGTGTTCTGAAAGCTTCTGTAATCTCTCAGTGGAAGTGATGCTCGTATCTCCCCGTTAATATGCACAGATCCTTGTGTTTGAGTAGAGATTAAAGCCAGTGATGTCCTTCGGTTTGTCTGCAGTGGGGTATCAAACACACTTCAGCTACTGCAGTTTCAGCCATAGAAAGCAATAGTGTGTGTGTTTGTATCTGTATGTTCTTAAAACAATGTTGTTTGTAGGTCTTTAGTACTGTGTAAGACAAGCAGTTGCAGGGGTTGTTTTTCAGTTTTGCTCCACTTTCACTCTGTAAGCTTCAGCTTCCTTCTGTATTGTGATTGCTGTTGGATAACCTTTTGTACAGGATGCGTTTTCTTTCCAGTGGGACTTATTTTAAGATGCCCTATTTCTGAGGCATCACTTTTTCGTGTCCTGCATCCATTCAGTGCTTAACATCTTCTGCTTGGGCTATTAGAAAATACATGGTTGATCATCATAGAATGCTTTGTGTTGAAGGGACCTTAAAGCTCATCTATTTCCAGCCCTCTGGCACAGGCATGGACACCTTCCACTGGAGCAGCTGCTCCAAGCCCCTGTGTCCAACCTGGCCTTGAACACTGCCAGGGATGGGGCAGCCACAGCTTCTCTGGGCACCCTGTGCCAGCACCTCAGCACCCTCACAGGGAACAGCTTCTGCCTAAGAGCTCAGCTCAGTCTCCCCTCTCTTGGGCAGGTTCAAGCCATTCCCCTTGGCCTGTCCCTACAGGCCCTTGTCCCAAGCCCCTCTCCAGCTTTCCTGCAGCCCCTTTAGGCACTGGAGCTGCTCTGGGGTCTCCCCTTCAGGAGCCTTCTCTTGTCCAGGCTGCCCCAGCCCAGCTCTCTCAGCCTGGCTCCAGAGCAGAGCTGCTCCAGCCCTCGCAGCATCTCCATGGCCTCCTCTGGATTTACTTCAGTAGCTCCACATCCTTCCTGCACTTTTGCCTTCACACTCAGGAATTCCAAACAAGGATTCCAGGATTAAGTTGTGGAAGTAATTTTTGGAGCATGGTTAGGTTTTTATTCTGCTTTTGGTGTGGGGATAGGCCAGGGCCCTGGAAAACTGCATTGTGTTCTAAATTTGAACATCCAATTTAGATTTGTAGTGGGAAGTGCTATTGGACGACAGAGAATTCCATCACTAACTTGATGCATGGTGTGGCTCAAGACAGGATTGGCAATACCAGGAACTAGCTATTACTTGAAGTAGAACCACAATTCTCTTTATACTTACACCAATTATTGTGATTTTCAAATCTTAGTATCTCAGAGTTATTGGGAAGGATGAATCAAGCCTCTGCATCTCTGTGCAACAGGTACTTTAATGCGTCTGAATAGGTAGATCAGAAGATGTAATGTCTAGAAGTCTGGCTTCTCTTAATGGCAACCTGTGTGAGGTTGCAGGTGGTATCAAGCAGGTTGGTACTTGGTCCTTGCATTCCCAAATCCCTCTTTCTTTTCTTAGCATTGATTCTGTCAGCATCGTGTTCTTTGGTTTAATATTCTTCAGAGGCTGAGTTCCTTTGTTACTTGTGTTTCATATCTCTTGCTATGCCTGTGTATTCCCTTCACTTTATCTCTCCCGTGCTTTCTGAAAACGAGCTAGATGTTAATCTGAATTCTTGCATCGACAGGCTTAAATGCAGCCTGTAGTCAAACACCAGGGCAGCAAAATGATTTCCTCATTCTCACAGTCCACCTAAAGAGTTATTGACACTCTCTGCAAAGTCACTGGAATGAAAATCCAAACATCAAACACCCCAGTGAAGGGATTCTGCAGGTGCAGATGAGCATGAGATTATGAGATTTATCTCCAAGGTCACAAAGATGTGTTCTGCCTTTTGAGAAGTCTTTATTGTGATGTTGAGTGGGCTCATTGTGTGCTGTAACTGGTGCTACACCTTTCTTCTGTGTTTAGCTAGAGCCTTGTATTGTCTGGTAGCACCTTTTTAAGGCCAAAGGTTTGGGTTGAAGGTTTTGTTAAACATTCTTTTCTGTTGCATTTAGCTTTGCTGTGAGCTCTATAATTAACAGTCTCCCTAAAGATCAAGTTAAAGGTTCACATATTAATTGATGGTATAGGAACAGTTTCCTGCACATGTTATAATAGCTCTTCATGGTCTGTGTAGGATCCCTGTGTGATTTATTAGGGATGTGTTCTTTTGGATGTGTAATGTTGTGCTGTGTTAATGATCCTGACATATGTTGGCTTCGTTCTGAAAGGATGTGTGGAAGGAGTGGGGATCCTTTAAACATCTCACAGTGGCAGCCCTTTCATAGTTGGATCTCAGTGTCTATGCTACAGGGATAAGTGCTGGAGAACAAGATTACTATAGTGACTAATGCCTTAAGGGTGTAGCAATAGAGGTAAGTTTAGGGGAAATGTATCAACTTGGGATTTTTTCTGGCTGCCGAACAGATTGGTACATGGCTTTTGTGGCCTCAGCTGAAGACAGAGCAGTACCTTTAATGAGGAAAAACCCACACAAGCTCAGTTTTCAAAGGATCTAAAAGTAAAGATGCATCAAATGGCCCCTATCACACCAGCTGCTTTCCAGGATAAAGATTCCAGAGCAGTTTCACGTATTGGTCAGTCTGTTTGCTCAATATAATCCCAATACATGAATACTCAACTCCTGTATCTGCATCCCAGGCTGCTGTATGGACACAATGTAGAGCTTGGGGTAGACTGCTGAAGTTATGCGCAAGCATGTGTGTGTTTGGCAAGGGAAGAACAAGGGAGTGGGTGATATGTAAGTGGATTTTTTGTGCTTTTCCTCTCAGAATAACCTCTTTAGTGCTGAATGGTTTAATCAGATGCATATATATATATAGGAGAGTACTGTTTGCAACTCCTCCAACTCAATGCAGAGGTAATGTAATAGTACTACTATTATAATTCCAGTTTGGTGAACCTCTCCCTAGTGAAATGAGAATGGAGAAGCAAACTTTTTTCCAAAAGGTGATGGAAAATGTTTGCTATCTTGTGGACAAAATAATCTTTTGAAGGGTTCCTCAGCTTCTCTGCTTTCCAGTTCCTTTCTGTATTGAACAGGGCTCTTTCAGACCCTAAGCTTTCCTGTCATCATGCATTCATAGCAGCCTTCCAGTATCTGAAGGGGGCTACAAGGATGCTGGACAGGGACTCTTCATCAGGGACTGGAGTGATATAACAAGGGGTGATGGGTTCAAACCAAAACAGGGGAGATTTAGGTTGGAGATAAGGCAGAAGCTGTTCCCTGTGAGGGTGCTGAGGCGCTGGCACAGGGTGCCCAGAGAAGCTGTGGCTGCCCCATCCCTGGCAGTGTTCAAGGCCAGGTTGGACAGTCCCTTGGGTGAGATGGTCTAGGGTGAGCCATCCCTGCCTATGGGAATGAGATATCTTAAGGTCCTTTCCAACCCTAACTAGTCTATGATCCATGCATTGCAGACACTGAAAATATCTTCATCTCTTCACTATAGTCCTGTTTAAGATACTGGGAAGATAAAACTTATTGAAGGTGTGTAGAGTATTTAAAATACCTTTAAAACCACAGAATTGGAGCTGACTTTCTTGTGTGCTGTATCTGCTTGGAAAGGCCCTACATAGGATTAAAGGAGCTGTAGTCAAGGCCAGGTTGGATGAAGCCTTGGGTGACATGGTTTAGTGTGAGGTGTCCCTGCCCATGGCAGGGGGGTTGGAACTGGGTGATCTTAAGGTCTTTTCCAACCCTGACTATTCTATGATTCTATAATTATGACAAGCTGACAATGGTTGCAGGGATTGTTGCCTCTTCTGAGCCTCAAAATGCCAAATTCAGAGGGGTTTGGGGAATTGTATCTGTGTAGCAGTAGGAAAGAGATAAAAAAGCAATGACTAGCCTATCCAAGGGGAAAGAATGGTCATTTTGGGGTGAATGAGAACTTTCATAGATGTATTTGAGTTTGTAGTTGTCCTTTTGTTGCCTCATTCAACACTGTGATAGTTATGTTAAAATATGATCAGTCCCAGCAGCTCAGTAAGATCCTGATGGCAGTGGTATTTATGCACCTGCTTAATTTGGCTTTACAAGTGAGGGCCAGCACGCCTGCCTGTGAGAGTTTACTGCAGTGATGTGCTGGCTCAGCAGAATAAAGCTGACTTGGTGTGTTCTTAATGAGTCTGAAATGATTCCCACCAAGTATTTGCTGAACCTCAGCTTATTTTTGCAATCTTGAAAATGGTTCATTAAGTGATGGGAGCCTGACCATCCCTTCGGAGAGAAGAAGTTAACTCCAAATTACAGTTCCTCTTAAACAGAGCTGACTTTCCCAAGTGGCCCCATGTAGTTGCATTTGTTTTAAAGGAGCCTTTGGATTTAGAATGATAGAATCCCAGACTAGTTTGGGTTGGAAAGGACCTTAAGAGGTTGTTCTGCATTGTTTAGCTTGCTTCTTTCCTTCATTTCCCCAATCCTATCTTCCCTAAACTTACTGTTCTGGTCCTTCCTTACCTGCTGCATTACTCTCTGGAACACTTCCTATTGATTTTATGTGCTGGTGATGATTTCCTCTTGTGCACACAGTAGCGAAGAACTGCAGATGAGTTGGTCAGAGAAGATTTGGTGCTTCCTAAGATCTAGAGGACCATTTAAAATCTTTTTGGTAACCTGGTAGGAAGAGGTTTGATGTTCTTGGTTAGTGAATTCTTTAAGGTCACTTGGCTTATCACTGTCTCGTTGCTTTCAGCACAGCATGAAAAGCAGGTTTCTTTTTGCTGAGGAAGAAGAATTCTGCTGGATTCAATGTAACATTCCATTTTGGGGGTCCTCTGCAAACCACTTACTGAAACAACAACAGCAAAAGGATCACTTTAGCCATTGTCTGCTCAGCAATTATCTTCCTGTGCAGACTTTAAGGGAAAAGGAATGTTTTGAGGTTGAGGGAGAGTTCTTTGCGGATATTGACCTGCACGTTCTGGGTTGCAGAGATAAGTGATTAATCCCTGTGCCATAATCTGTCAGAATTTGAATGGCTTCTTGTTTAACATTTCATTCCTAGGTTAAAATTAATAGTTTAGAAATGAATCTGTTACTCTCTGATGTTTGTACTGATACTGCAGCAGTTGGGAACAGGCTTTGAGGATGCTGCTGGATTACTGTTTGAGATTTGCATGGATGGGGAGATCAGTGTTGTCAGTGAGGTCCTGATCTACAGTGTGCTGAGTGCTTTGGCCTTAATCCAGAAAAGCAATTAGATGTAGGGTGTGATTGGGACCATTCACATAGTTCACGTGTGTGTGCGCTTAAGTGCTTTGCTGGCTTATGGCCAGAGTGCCCAGCACCTTGCAAGAGGAAGACAATATCTATAAAATATACTACAGTAGAACCTTTTCCATGGAATAATATAGTCCCAGAGTAGTTTGTGTTGAAGGGATCTGGAAGCTCCTCCAGTTCCAACCCCTGCCATGGACAGGGACACCTTCCACTGGAGCAGCTGCTCCAAGCCCCTGTGTCCAACCTGGCCTTGAACACTGCCAGGGATGGGGCAGCCACAGCTTCTCTGGGCACCCTGTGCCAGCGCCTCAGCACCCTCACAGGGAACAACTTCTGCCTTATCTCCAACCTGAACTTCCGCTTTTTCACTTTGAACCCATCACCCCTTGTTCTATCACTACAGTCCCTGATGAAGAGCCCCTCTCCAGCATCCTTGTAGGAGCCCTTCATATAGGCAGTGAAGAGCCCAGGTTGATCTATAGTAACAACTAAAGTAAGTACTCAAATGGAAGAACTTCGTGGAAGAAGTAAAAAGTTGATGGCTTTCCTTTTTGGTGTCTTATTTTTTCTCAAATGCAGTGAGATTCTCCATAGTAGTTGGCTCTCCCCCGAAAAAGGGAAGACCTTTTAAGCCTACAGTTTAGTCAGCATCCATGCCATTGATGTTTAAGGCGTTTCAGGAGTACTTGGCTTAAAAAGCTCACTTGGAGCATAGTCAGTTGGATTAAACTGGAACATTTTGCAGAGAACTTGCTACAGAAGGTGAGTAGCAGCTAAAGAAGACATGAAGCATCTTCTTTCTGATACCATCTAAGCCAACTCAGTGACCTGACAGATTAAGGACACTGAGTAAAGGGTATTTTTTGCGTATTATTTTATAGAGAGCACAAGTGTGGGTTTTTTTCTTAGAGAAGAAGATGAGTAATGGGCCCTTTCAGCATGCACAAAAGTGTCATCTTAAAGATAGTAGGGCAGTGACAAAGAAAACACTGCGTTCCAACGTTTTCTCTCTATCTTTATAAATGAAACTGTCTAAAGCATGTGATGGCTCCTCACTCAGAGGTGGGAGAATGGGAGATTATGTGGCTGCGCCTCATTGTTGTTAATTCATAAGGGTCTTTTTTCTTCCCCATCTGAAAATTGGGTGGTGATAGATGTCAAATATTTGCCTTGAGTGGGAAAGTCAATATTGGCGATCTAACTGTGCCCATCGGGGAGCAAATCGCTTGCAAACAACAACAGTACCACAGTGAAATTACACAGGAATTAAAGCGGAAGCAGCCAAATGAAAAATAGATCCCAAATCAAGTGAAAACCCCAAGTTAAATAAAAACGAGGCGGTTGGATTCCCTTGCGAGGAAGAAAACCAAATGATAGAGCGTGTTCGGCAAAGGTGGCGGAATGACAAATGTCAGTGGGAATCTGGAAAGCTGTTTGCAGACTGTGCAGGGAAGACAGACTTTTAGTAGGAGGTGGAGGAACATGCCTTTATTTAAAGAATTCCTCTGTCTAGTGACATAAAAATGCAGAGGATAAGGATCATATATAGGGGCAAAATACTACACTGAAAATGGAGGTGTGTATGCCTGGAGAAGAGAAGCTGCGTGGAGACCTCAGCAGCCTTCCAGTATCTGAAGGGGGCCTACAGGGATGCTGGAGAGGGACTGTTCATTAAGGACTGTAGTGATAGGACAAGGGGTAATGGGTTCAAACTTAAACAGGGGAGGTTTAGATTGGATATAAGGAAGAAATTCTTTACTATAAGGGTGGTGAGACACTGGAATGGGTTGCCCAGGGAGGCTGTGAATGCTCCATCCCTGGCAGTGTTCAAGGCCAGGTTGGATGAAGCCTTGGGTGCCATGGTTTAGTGTGAGGTGTCCCTGCCCATGGCAGGGGGGTTGGAACTGAATGATCTTAAGGTCCTTTCCAACCCAAACCATTCTGTGATTCTATGATTCTATATTAGTTTGTGGATGAAGGAGTCGAGATGGAGAGGAATTCTTTAATTCACACAGATCAGAGACCAGCACTTAGGAAAATAGTGGTGGCTGCCACCCTCCATTCCTGATGTTCTTGTTGGGTGGGTGAAAGACTTGATGGACACCTTGTCCTTGACTGCTGCTTGTAATGGCCGGTTCAAGAGCCCATGGGAGGAGGGAAGTGGTTTTTAGGTTAAATCTTGGATTGCTGTTTGACATAATGTACCAGGGCTGGTTCAAAAGGAGTAATTTGAGCTGCCTCCTCCTAGTGCCTGCAGTATAATTATGTTAAACAGCCCCAGGAGCAGCCTGAGTATCAAATAATAAAATGGATAGGAAAGGAGATGAAATAAAAGCTAAATTACCAAGTCCTAAACAGGCAAAGGAAGCAGAACTCTTCCTTGGCTGTTAGTTTCCAGTTGTCCAGCGTTGGAATTCTGCTCCTTTGAAGAGGGATGCAAATGGCAAGCACAGAACCAGGCTGCCAAGGTTGGAGGTGTGTTTATTTGGTGTAAATAACTTACAAGCTCTAGGAAAGCCAATAAACTGAAACATTTTTAGAGGAGGCAGTAGGAGAGAAGTGATGATGAGCTGTTGTGGGGTTTAGGGATCAGATATGTTCGATGTAAATTTAGACTGTTGAAAGCAAGACACCTGCAGAAGACACCAGTTGAATTGTACAAGATTATGTGTTAAAAAAGGGAAACATTATGGGAAAGCTAAAGGATTTCTTTGAAAACAGTCTTTAGTTTGAGAGTGTAGGCAAGGAAGCCACCCAGAAACTCTTCTCTTCTGATAATAGCACTGGAACACGTTGCCCAGGGGGTTGTGGAGTCTCCTACGTTGGAGGTATTCAAGGCCCGCCTGGACAAGTTCCTGTGTGATGTACTCTAGGTTACCCTGCTCTTGCAGGGGGGTTGGACTAGATGATCTTTCCTTGTCCCTTCCAACCCTTGGGATTCTGGGATTCTGTGTAATGACCTCACCATGGCAGACACTTCAGACAGAGCTTACATTTTGTGATTCACGTAGAATCCCAGCCTGGTTTGTGTTGGAAGGGAGCTTAAAGCTCATCCAGGTCCAACCCCTGCCGCAGGCAGGGACCCCTTCCACTGGAGCAGCTGCTCCAAGCCCCTGTGTCCAAGCTGGCCTTGAACACTGCCAGGGATGGGGCAGCCACAGCTTCTTTGGGACATGAGATGAGTGATCTATGAGAACCAATGCCACAGAAGCAGACTTTTCACATGCTGTCTGCTAAGCAGCTGAAAAAGGAATGCATTGTGTATTGTCAGAGAAGTGCAAGAATACATCATGCTGTTAGTGGCAACGCAAGGAGCCTCAGGTACAAATCCCAGGCAAAACGTGTAGCAATTATGGGATCGCTTTTTTCCACAATTCACTAGATGAAAGGCAGATTATGTTTTATGACATGAATAGATACATTGCTTCCCCAAGTCACTGATTTATTCTGCCAATGTGTGCATGTGTTTCTTCTTCTTTCTCCCCTTTCTTTGTTGCATAGTGACTACAGGCTCCTGTTCTGCAAGGTCTAACCAAGGACTGAGTTGCAGCAAGATTTCACTGGGCTTTCCAGTGGGTTTTGGCCAGTCTCCCCTTTAAAAGCCCTATGGATTTAAATGAGGGGTTAGAGGACTTGCGGTATTTCATTTTGCTTCCATCTCTTTATCTTTTCTCCCCCTAAGCTGCTCTTGATCATCATCATTGCTCTCCCTTCTGCTCCATCATAGCATAAGCAACACGGGATTGTAAGGGACCTCTGGAGTCATTTAATCCAACCCCTATTCCAAGGGGAATACCATCAGTCAAACATGTCAGGAGGTTGTGGAAAACCATAAAAAGGAGAATCTAGACACAGCCCTTTAAAAAAGGAGTCAGGGAAGCAAGGGGAGAACCCAAGGACTTGTAAAGCACTTGTTCTACCTCTGACTTCTCAACAGAAATGTAGAAACACATAAATGAAGTAATACATAACATCAGAGGCAGAATTACTGCAAACATAAGCTGTCAACTGATTGAATGCCCTTCTGGGAGCTGGTAGGAGGGATTGTGGAGGAGGGAGGAGCAGTGGCACTGTGTCCTGGTTGATAGTAAGTTTTCTACTCGTGTTTCGTGTGCTTTTTCTAATCATTGACTTTGGGAACTACAGTGTAGATAAAGCTGTGGTGTGATGGGGTAAGGATCTGGCTGGAAGAGGAGAAGTTATGAAGGGTTTGCTATTAAGGGATTTATCTAATGGCTCTTTTGAGGGCTCTGTCTGGGCCTTGGTGCTATTCAGTAGTTCTGCTAATGTCTTGATTAATGCAGCAGAGAATCATAAAATGTGCAAGTACCATGTGCTGGAAGGTGGAGCTTGGGAGGATGTTGGAGAATATGCCTGGAATTTGGAAGATCCTAATAAATTTAAAAGGAGAGACACTGGCACAGGGTGCCCAGAGAAGCTGTGGCTGCCCCATCCCTGGCAGTGTTCAAGGCCAGGTTGGACATAGGGGCTTGGAGCAGCTGCTCCAGTGGAAGGGGTCCCTGCCTGTGGCAGGGGTTGGAGCTGGAGGAGCTTTAAGGTCCCTTCCAACCCAAACCAGTCTGGGGTTTGATGTGTTTGGTAAGGATGTGAAGAGTTGGGTATGGCTCAGGTTTGGCCAAGGAGTGCTGTGATACACAGGATTACAAATGGACATGAATCAGTATGTCATCCAAAAAGAGTCAGGTATTTCCATGCTCAGCAGCAGGGGAGCACAGCCTGCAGGATGGCTGGAAATAGTCCTTCTTTATTAATTGTTGAAGCGATTTCAGCTGTGGTCCTATGTCTTGTCTGACTATGGTCTAAAGGAAGAAGCCAAAGAATAGGGAGGGAATTCAAAGGAGATCAATGAGCATAATCAAAGATTTAGGGGAAAGTGACTTGAGTTAAAAAAGAGCAATCTTTTTCCTGATAGATAAGAACAGGAAGGGGTGGAGGGAAGCCTTTGCTTTCAGATCCATCAAGAGAGTTGAAAAGCAGAGTGGAATTGTGTGTTTTCTTGGGTAGGAAGTACTGAGCTAAAAGACTGGCAAGGGAGACTTGAATGCTTCTTGTCTTTGTCTAACCTAACTGCTGGTGTAAGCAGTAAATGATTGAGGGATGTTATATCCTTGTTGTGCAGCATCCATATAAACTTCCAGTTGTCTGTCAGGCATCAAAACATAACTGGTTCTTTGGGACATGGGAATGGACTTCATGATCTCTCGAATCTCTTCCAATTTTCTGTGATTCCAGGAAAATCACTGGGATTATAGTCCTGCCATCCCCAAGGATGGATGAAATGCTGGGAGAGCCAATCCAGCAGGTTATCAGAGCTTTGAAACTTTGCCTGTTTGATTTAGTCCTAAATACCACCTTGCAAGTTGGGATTTGGAAGAGCAAGGCATTGCAATTAGATGTGGAATGAACGGAAGGGGGAGGGAATGTGTTGCATTTAACTTCACACTTGTGATTTAAGTGCCAGAATTAAAATCATCAGCTCCCTGTGTGGTCTCCTTATTTGTAGGAATTCAAGTGACATTAAAATTGGATTAGTAATGAGCTTCTGGTTGAAGGACCAATATTAAAATCAAGGGAATCTGAAGGAGGAGGGAGGGGGAATGGTGTTTTCCTTGCGAAGCCTTTGTAGGCAGCGACAAACTGTGTGTGTTCATAGGGATGTGCACTCCTCTCCCTCCTCGTAAAAGCTTTATCCTCAGCTTCAGCCATGGAGCAGAATGTTCCTTGCCTTGATTTATAAATTATTTACACTTGGATTGTGATGCATTGAAACTTTAGGAAAATAAAAGTATATATTAGTCCTCCATTTACAACTGATAGGATCAGGGGGGAAAAGCAGCAGACTAATGGAAGGGAATAAGGAAGCACTTGGGAGCTGCTGGCTCATACTTGACAGTGATTTGTACGTCTGTAGGTTTTAAAGTGCATGGTGTATTTTGGAACACCCATTGCCTTTTGTTTGCCTAGAGCCTCCCTCACCTATGAGCTTATTTTGGGGGAGGGATTGCATTTGGAGGGATAACTCTGGTCCTGGATTTGTTTTCCTTTCCTTGGAGCCATGTTACAGATGCAGCTATTCTCAGTGCCATTTGTATTTGCATCTCAGGAATACTAAACACAGTAATAATCTCTCTTAAACATTACAGCAAAGATTAGACCCCTGCTACACTTGTCACTGAATAGATACTCAGCAAAAAGTCTCTGTTAAATGCTGCTAGAGACAATGTGACTTGAGAAGGAGCAGAAACAAAGGTGCTGCAAACTGAGACGTGAACTGAAGATACAGTCAGGATCTCTTGGATTCCTGCTCCAGAAGCTTTGTTCCACCTCATGTTCTCTCTCCTAAGCCTCCCCATTTTATCAGCTGTAAATACAAGTGACACATCTCCCTGCCAGGTTGTCCAGCTGAGTAATGTGACTTTGTCCATCCTCCTCCTCCCTTTTCTTCCAACTTCTGTGCTGCCTTGGGGTATTTTAACTGTTACTTTGCATTTAAAAACACTCTATTTGGAATGTGCACGCTAAAAGGGGGAGGGAGAACTCTTTAAGTAACAGCTTTTTTTATGCAGTGTAGACAGATTGGTGTCACACACCAATAAATAGGTAACTCATCGCTGCCAACGTTATTAGATTGCAGAAGACAGTAAATTTACAGACTCCCTTGTGAGTCACAAACGTCTTAAAACCCCTCACAAGTAATTATCTGAAATGGAGACAAGTTAATGTAGGTTTTGTCTGTTTCTTTCTTCTAAGTCTTGGTCATGGGCAAAAGCCATGCAGTACTTAGAGTTATATATATATATATAATGTTCAATGTACCATAGGATAACTGGACACATGGATTTCTGAGGTAGGTTTGCATGTCCAACTGTAGTCTTGCACCATGAAGGATGAGCTTTGGACATGACAATGTAATAGATCAGAACTTCTGGGTATTCATTTTTAAGTGGGAGGTAGTTCCTTCATCAGTTCAATCTGACAGTCCCCTGGGGCTTCCTGTGTTACAGGGGATGAAAAAAGGTAATTTTAATACTAAAATACTATATAAATCCATAGACGTATAGAAAAATAGCATGAAGTGATGGCCGGTGTCCGTGCAGTGATGTAAATAGGTACACCTTGAATCTCTGAAGTGTCGGAGCAGGAGGGAATTCGTGCAAGGGGTTTTCATGGAATCTCAATGGACAATATTTGTCGTGATAGTGGCAGCTTTTCTTTTGCTAAAGGCAGCAGCACTTCAATGGTAGCAGCCTTGCCAGAGCAGGGATATTGATGCTGGAGCCATCTGCTTTATCCTGGCTCCACCCAGTGGCATTATCCGGCCAGTTTCACACACGCGATCAGTGCTTCTCTGTGAACCTAAGGTTTTTGTGCATGTACCGGCCTTAGTGTGAAGAGGACCTTAAAGCTCCTCCAGCTCCAGCCCCTGCCACAGGCAGGGACCCCTTCCACTGGAGCAGCTGCTCCAAGCCCCTGTGTCCAACCTGGCCTTGAACACTGCCAGGGATGGGGCAGACACAGCTTCTCTGGGCACTCTGCCAGCGCCTCAGCACCCTCACAGGGAACAGCTTCTGCCTAAGAGCTCAGCTCAGTTTCCCCTCTCTTGGGCAGGTTCAAGCCATTAGAGTTCAGGTGTTACACAGATGCTCCCTGCCTTTTTGCTCCTGTCCCACTCCTTGTCTTTGATGTTTAGTACCATGCACCAGTAAGGTGAATATTCAGCTGGAGCCAGAACTGGCACCCAAATTCAGATATCCAGAACTCTGAACTGCGTTGTTTGCTCATCTGATGTGTTGTGCTTCTTTTCTTCTGGTTTTCAAAACAAAGTAAATCCTCCTCTCCATTCTGCAATTGCACTGCAACTGAAGAATATTAGCATTAATAACTGACTCTATGGCAATAACCTCAGCATGTTCATGTGAATTCCAGTAGGAATGACCAAGCTCTGGGATTCCTGTTGGAGAAAATATGGATGAATTTGCATCCTGCACCTGGAAGAAAGAGAGGCATTTTCGGGAAGGCAGTGAAAGGCTGGATGGAGATGTCTCAGTGTTGGTCAGGGGGCTCCCTTCTGAGCAATGCTACCATTATATTGTATCCTTTAGATCCAATAACAACACTAAGTGTGTTTTTTTTGTCAAGCTCTTAGCTTTAAAATGCATTCCTGTTGCTATTGAATTTACACTTCTTTTTGGCAGTCTGAAATGTTTTTACTGAAGGAAGCAATGCCACGCATGATTGGTTTGGATATTGGAAACCACACTTCCAATTCCAGCAGCACTTCTACTTTCCTGAATAGCAAAAAGCAATGGATGCAGGTCTTGCTGGAGAAGTGTCATCTAAAGTAATCTGAACACTTGCCAAATCGAATGGGTTTCAATGGAGTGTGGAGTATGCTCAGTGCTGAGCACTGCAGATATTAAGCTGGGGGTCCAGCAATTCCCAACTGCAGGCCTGAGGTGGGATTGCAGCTGATGTGCTGCTGTCTGCAGTCCTTCAAGGGTTAAATGTCACTGCCTGTCAGGATGATGCCAGAGCTCAGCTGGCATTGCTGTTTGTGTGCTCACAGCCCCATACTGGGTCCCAGCAAGGACCTTGGGCATTCTGTGTGGTGCCACTGTGTGGTGTTGTACTGGCTGCTGCATGGCCTGGTTTGAAGTTTAGTACTCGGCTAAAACTGGCTGCTGTTGAGCCAAAAGCCTTTCAGACTGGCTTAAGGAAGGGTCTGTCTTAGCCCTCTCTGTTCCAGGTTTCATTCTGATAATTGATTCACTTTCTTACCTGCTATTAGGAAGGAAGACAGGGTCTACTGGGGAACTGAACGCTCCTTATTTCTCCCTGCCCATTCCTCATCCCTACATAGGAAGCAATTTCATTGCCCCTACTTGTATCCCTTTAAAGCATGGAGTAAGAAATGTCTTCAAGGTCACATTCCTCCTTGAAGCTAATGATGGTGTTTTTCCTAATCCCATTACAAGGTCCCCAGTATCATTAGATGCAAGCGTTACTGTTTAGCTTCATTTGATAAGCTGATGAAAGGGGGAGGAAAAGGCTCCCTGATGCAGGAAGGCATTCAAGTATCTGCTGTAATGGAACATGTTCAGAAACGTTATAATCTGCTTAACTGTGGCATTTTGGTGGCCCAGTGCTACACCTTTTGTAGAGCAGCATGAAAGGAGGAGGAATAGTGATCCTGACGGGGACTTTAAAAGGCTGGAATGGCTCAAGCATATTTTATTGCTGCTTTTTTTCCCCCAAGCCTGAAAATGGGAATCTTGTCTATGCTGTGAGCTCCCCCCTCTGGCATTAGGATATCTGTAATAATGTCAGAGACCCTCAAGCCTTACAGAAATAGTATTTCTAGAGTAAGGTCGGGGCACTTTATATCAACTGTGATATTAAGCCTCCAACTGCAGACTGCTGACAGGACTGCAGTGCTCCACACTTCATCCAGTTGGGAACGGGAGGAATAGAAACCCACAGTTATTGTAAGCGTGACAAAGAGGTTCTGTAGTTCCAATGGTATTTCAAAGGTGTCAGTGGCCTCATAAGCTCGGCTTGAAATGGTGGCTGCTGGGTTGGGGTCAGAGGGGAACGTGCCCTTTATCGATGTCTTGGAGTCAGTAGGCTTGTTCTATGGAAACCTACGTTTGCTGCCCTGGCATTTAGCTGTGCTTTTGTAGGAAGCCTTCACACAGCTGATTTTATGAGCCATTTCTCTCTATTAGCTGTTTTGCCTATGGGCCACCATTGTAGATGCAGGTGCAGTTGGATCTTAAAAGGCCAGGCTGGATGGGGCTTGGAGCAACCTGGTCTAGTGGAAGGTGGCACTAATAAGAAGATGGCACTAAATAGCTATTTAACAAGCACCAGACTAAAAAAACTGGTTCTGTGACTCTTTAAATGCATGTTGTCATTTTCCAATTGACTAAATCACAGAATCCCAGCCTGGTTTGTGTTGGAAGGGACCTTAAAGCTCCTCCATTTCCAACCCCTGGCACAGGTAGGGACCCCTTCCACTGGAGCAGCTGCTCCAAGCCCCTGTGTCCAACCTGGCCTTGAACACTGCCAGGGATGGGGCAGCCACAGCTTCTCTGGGCACCCTGCGCCAGCGCCTCAGCACCCTCACAGGGAACAGCTTCTGCCTAAGAGCTCAGCTCAGTCTCCCCTCTCTTGGGCAGGTTCAAGCCATTCCCCTTGGCCTGTCCCTACAGGCCCTTGTTAAAAATCATCACCCATAGAATCTTAGATTATCTCAAGTTGGGACCCTTAAGGATCATTGAGTCCAGTTCTGAGCAAACATCAAACTCCTGAAATCCCACCAGTTTATTGACACCCCAAACAGTGGGACTTTAAGCATGTGAGAAACCTGCATTTTTGACACAAAGACCCTTTTTATCGCTAACACAGGGACATCTGAATAACCTCCTATCCAAAATGACATGTGAGTTTAGTAACCATAGGCTTTTTTAAGATGTTGTATGTGGGTCATATCTCCTGTTCCAGCACCATCATATGAAGATGTGGGTGGAAGTTTCTTTGCTCATCCTACTTGTTTCAAGTCACTGTGATGAAGTTTTTAATTGATCTGAAGGAAGATGAAGCAACCAGGTGCTGTATGTTCTGTTACTGACTTTAATTAACTTTACTTGCTCCTTACACCATTTCTGACTCACTGTTTGCTATTGCTTAAAGGCAGAGTCTGTCTCAGCAGCTTCCACTACTAAACGTCTTTCCTGCTCTGGGTTGTAGGTATAACAGTCACCTCTACCGTACACAATTTGTCTTGGCTGTTTCTTCTCTCCCACACACTGGGATAGCAGTAGCTAGAGCTGCCATAAAACATACAGGAAAAAGGTATTCTCCTAGAATCAGGTGTAGTTTGCCATTAAAAACTTGGACATAAAATGCAGTTTTAAATAATCTTTAAAAATGTGTGCAGTTCTGTATCTAGTTATGGAACTATTCAGGTACTTAAAGTTGGGGATTTTCATTAACATAAATGGTAGTATATGAAGATATATGCTATTTGGTTTTGCTATATCGTCTAATTATTATGTATGTGAGATAGATGGGTCATAGAATCACAGAATGGTTTGGGTTGGAAGGGACCTTAAAGCTCATCCAGTTCCAAACCCTGCCATGGGCAGGGACACCTTCCACTAGAGCAGCTGCTCCAAGCCCCTGTATCCAGCCTGGCCTTGGACCTGCTGCTCACGCTCTGGGGGTTCTGGGCTCAAGCACATGTTGAAGCTGGGTCATGGGAAGCATCTCATCAACCAACACCCCCGAGTCCTTCTCAGGCTGCTCCATCTTTGCTTAGCCTGTGACTATGCTTGGGGTTGCCAAGACAGTTGTGACTGTCTGCTCCTGAAGTCCCTTATTCAGTGTCTGAGCTAATCCTGGGTGCAGTTGCTGTTCCCTCAGATTGGGGTTTGAACCCCACCTTGCTCAGGGCTCAAGTTCAGGAGCAGACAGTACCAGGCCTGGATGCTCTCAGTAGTATGCAGCACCAAAACACCGAGAGGCAGCTCCCAGTGCACTATACACATGTACTAGATTTACTCCTGATGAAGATGTTTTTCTGCTTTTGGCTGGTGATAATTGATGGGCTGTACCCTCAAGGGCAGTAAATCTCAGCAAGTCAGATTTATGAGGACCCTTATGTTTATTTGGCAGCATGACGCTTGTTACAGGGATAAACTGAGCGAGCAGGGGGAAAGCTGACACCTTGACAAATGCTGTATCCTATTTCTCAACTGGACTCCTGCAGTTTTAGAGCCATAAAACTTTCCTCCTTGTTACGTGGGGCAAGAGTCTTGAAGAGCTTGCTTTTGGTGGGGAGCTGAGGGCTGGGAGACGTGCAGGTGTTTCCTCAGGGAAGAATCCCAAGGCATTTTTGTTCTCCTGTGCTTGGAGGGCTATTGCACGTTTTTGTCAAGTGCCTGATTAAATTTGACATTTGAAAATAGAACTTCACACAGAAATAAGTACTGTACTTGTGAGTCTTTAATTAAGATGTTTAGTTCCTGTCAAGGCTGGTAGTTTCTCTTTCCTGTTAAGGGCAATACATCTTCCACTGCTGAAATCTCAGGAACCTGTACTTAACCTTTAATCGTCATTCCATTTACATAGAATTCTGATTAACAACTTTTAAAGTTCAGGAGCTGCAACTAAATGCAGTTAAAGCCCTTTTGGAGTCTGTTATTAGGAGCTGGCATTTAATGAAGACTGGGGGCACACCACTGTTACCATCTACACTAGAGCAGGGTGTCTTAAGCAATTAGTTGAAGGCATGAAATACATGGAGTGTGCTGTATTACCCATGAGTTAACATGGTTGGTATTTGAAGAGCATGCTGCCTTCTCCTCTCTTTGCTGCCGCTGGATTCCATGTGCCACTTTGAGTAGCAGAAGCTCAGATGAAATGGGTTTAAGCATAAAATGCACATTAGAATTGCATATTTCTTCCCTAAGAAGATGCTTTGAAAGGTGTATGGAGCATAGACATAAACTGTGAGCAAATATATCCTCTGTGATTTAAAAATGTTTAGCTTTCCTTCAGTCATAAACATAAGTTTGTCTCCTCCCCATCGCCAAGCTATGCAGAACCAGTGAAGCTCAGCTAAATTATAATTGCAGAGCAGAAAGCTGCACTCAATTACCTGTTCAACTCTTACACTCTTCCTTGACCTTTTTATATGCTACATGAACAAAAAGTCCAGTCAAACTGAAAGACAGCATGTTTAAATCTCGCAGGGAAATACTTCTTTCTGTGCTGTCTATGAAGCAAGTGGTAATTATGCCTTTCTGTTCTTCTGGGTCCATTTTAGAATGCATTTGCATCCTCTGCATCATACTGGACTGTATGTACCTTACAGCTTCTCGTTACTCATATCAGAAGTACCATGTGCTAAAGATCATAGAATCCCAGACTGATTTAGGTTGGAAGGGACCTTAAAGCTCATTTAGTTCCAACCCCTACCATGGACAGAGACACCTTCCACTAGAGCAGCTTGCTCCAAGCCCCATTCATGGCATACATCCAAAACATCCTCCTTTCTTTGGAGGACATGAATAATCCCACTGCCTCCTTGTGGTGACCACCTTCATTTTGGGGTTTTAGTGGTTTTCTCTTAAGGGTCTGATAGAAACTAAGCAAACAGCCTGGTTCCTGGGGTCGTTTCTAGTAGCATGATCTGTATTTGCAGAACAGCTGAGGTGCCTGGAGTGAAATAAATGCTGTCTGGTTGGTTTATGACCCAGTTATTCAAGTTGACTATTGGTAGCTTAAATAAATTTGTCAGCAGTATTTGTTCCTCTGTTATTAAATAAAGAAAATAGCAGAACTACTGGGAAAGATGGAAAAAACCTCAGCCCAGCTCCTGCTCTGCTTTATGGAGACCAAGTGATTAAATTTCAGTGAAAATGGCTTCAAACATTATGTGTCACTAAACTAGAAGTGACCTTCATCATGCACCGTTGTATGAGCTGGCACAGATTGTTGGTTACATGGATATTAAAGCAGCTAGAGTTAGAAAGCAATTGCAAACCTCCCTGGAGGACTTGAGGGAGAGGGAGTCCTCCTTCAGCATCATATGCCTGCTTGCATAGAAGCTAAGGTTACCTGGTGCAGTCTCTCAGCAGCCTTTTAGCTGCTTATTTTCTGAGCCACAAAGTATGAGTTGAGACTTGTGCTATTGATGCTGCACAGAGGAGTGGGGTCAAGGAATGGGGAGTCCTGATAGACAACAGGCTCAATAGGAGTGAACAGTGTGTGGCTCTGGCAAAGAAAGCCAACAGGGAACATCAACAAGAGCATCACCAACAGAGATAAAGATGTTAACCCACTCGGTGCTTATCAGGCCACAACTGGAACACTGGGCTCAGTTTTAGTCCCTGTTCTACATGTGGACAGATTGGAGAGGGTCCTGAGAAGAGCCACAAAGATGATCAAAGGACTGGGCAGTGTGTGAGGAAAGGCTGAGAGAGGTGGGACTCTTCAGCCTGGAGAAAAGAAGGCTTAAGGGAGACTTTATCCTCATTTTCCAGTATTTAAAGGCTGGCTACAAAGAAGATGGAGACTCCCTTTTTACAAGGAGATATGTGGAAAAGGCAAGGGGTGCTGGCACAAGTTACTGCTGGGGAGATACTGGTTGAGCACAAGGGAACATTTTTCACCATGAGAACAATCAACCACTGGAATAATCTCCCCAGGTAAGTGTTAGGTCCCCCAATGCTGGACATGGTTAAGATTTAGCTGGACAGAATGCTCTGACATGTAGTCTAGACCATGCTTTGCCCAGAAAGGTTGGACCAGGTGATCCTTGAGGTCCCTTCCAACCTCTATTTCTGTGATTCTGTGATAATGATACATCACAGCTGCATTGATACTACAGAGGATCAAATTAGTGAACATGTGCAGCAAACACCACTGTTGAAATTGTTATACTGGGCACTTCTTACTGAACCAGATCCCTTTCTGGATTGATGTGTAAGCTGTCATGGAGGGAAAAGGAAATGAGGGCTGGCTCATTTGAGGAGCCTACAGTCCGATACTGACGGCTGTGACAGCACAGAATGGTTTCTGCTTTTGCTGTGCTAGCAACTGTGAAACCCATTACATTGGTATATGTGTCTCGAGTGACTTCATCTCTGCACCGAGTAGTCAGAGCCTGTGGTGCTGAGGATATAGAGTCCACGCTCAGGATATCAAAAGCTTGTGAAATGAAAAGGTTCTGGTTTCCAAAGTAATGAGCAGGTGAAGGATTCATTGCCCATTAAAGCAGCTGTTAAGAAGTGGTATTTTGAAAGTAGTTTGGAGGTTCCTTCCCTCCCTCCCTTCCTCCCTGGAGGTAGATGCACATTCACAGGTCTACAGTAATACTTGTGCTAATTCACAGTTAGCATTGATAATGAATGAAGTAGCACTGGCAGTGACAGTGTTATCTCAAGAGTTCTGGGGTTATTTCTTACTCTTTTTATCCCCCCCAGAATGGAAAACAAAAGGGATTCTTCCTTCTTGTACAATAATGGGATTGGGCGATGCCTTGAGAGAATTAATTGTGGTAGGGTTTTTATTACTCGGTTTCAGTTAAATTAATTTCATGGGCAGCAAGAGGATTAGATAAAGCAGGTCATGCAGCATGAAACAGTATTCACAGCACCTAAAAATTGGCTTTGTTCTTGCAGACTTACCTTATTGCTTTGTCCCTGCCCGTGTTTGCCATGTGTGAGCTCTGTCCCTCTTCTCAGCGTGGTCCATCTTACACTGTGCTCATAGAACTCAATCAATTCTTACATTTTTTGGGGTTCAATTCCACAATTACTGCAAAATTTTAATTATAAAGACTTTTGATAGAGCAGATTATTGGGTTATTAGCCACAGACTACTGCCTTGCATAGAGTGATGCTGCTGTTCTTGCACTACTCTGGTACTTTGGTGGCAGATACCTCCAGAGCTTCATGAGTGACATCTTCTTTTTTATGTTTCCCAAGAAATAAGTGCATCCTACTTGAACTCCCAGCTTTTTCCTTTCAGGAATCATTTGGTTTTGGTTTCACTGACCCTGAAATCATCTGTGGCTGGAAATCATCATCTCAGTAATGTGACTTTCTCCAGTGCAGGCACCCTTGTTTGCTGTCCCCAGGCATCACCATGGGATGTAGGATAATTTGAATCTGCTGTTCTTTCTTTAACCAACTTTCCTCTTTGAGATCCCCTTAGGAAGTCTCTTCTGCTTTGTAATCTTGGCTTCTGATTCCTCCTGCTAGTTTTGGGTAACTAAAATGGAACTCCAGAGCCTTCATGGTTGCTGGTATAACTCAGGAGGAGTCTAAGGTGTTCTGGTACAGCTGAAATGCCAACGTTTCTGCAGCTGCCTGTTCTGTCAAAGCAATAAGCTGAAAATAAATCTCACTTTCAATTGCCAGTTCTTTATCTATTTAGATTAGACATAAGGAAGAAGCTGTTCCCTGTGAGGGTGCTGAGGCGCTGGCACAGGGTGCCCAGAGAAGCTGTGGCTGCCCCATCCCTGGCAGTGTTCAAGGCCAGGTTGGACACAGGGGCTTGGAGCAGCTGCTCCAGTGGAAGGTGTCCCTGCCTGTGGCAGGGGTTGGAACTGGATCAGCTTTAAGGTTCTTTCCAACACAAACCACTCTGGGATTCTATGATTCTCAGATGCTGACAGTATTATTTCTGTGGGATTTTTTTTTGCCTCTTAAGTTTCCTCAAAGTACAAGTGAAGTAACCTTCATTGGTAGTTTCATGCCCAGTGGTTGCCGAAGACAAGTGTGGATGAGAAGTTTCCTCTAGCACAAACCTGCTCACCAAGCACAAAGGTTACCAGTGGCTGGTTTTATTTCAACTGGAAATGGTAACTGAAGGTACTGTGTAGCAATAGCACTTTGAAATCCAATGGTTCCTTCATGCAAGAGCCTGAGAGTTGGTTTGAATGCTGTGGCAGCAGAGCCCCAGGTGTTGTGATCTTCTCACCTGACCTTGGTGTAAAACAAGCCATGGTCCTTTCTTCAGTATATTCCTGTTTGAGAGAGGCACATGCTTTAGGCATCCAGTCTCGACTGGGGGGGGGGGGGGGAAGGATGAGTGATGGACAACAGAGTGTAACCTTTGATGTAAGTGGTTAATTATGCTCTGGGAACGTTTGCCTGACCATTCATCACAGCCTGGTCAGCTTCAGCTTCCCAGCCTTTGGAGTTTTTGGTAAAAAATTCATTAGTGAAGATGTTCTTCATCAGTTCAGTGCCCTCTGATGCACACTTGCAGGCTGCTCCGCTAACCTCTTCGCCTTCTCTTCACTAAGCTAATGAGACTGAGCTCATGGCTTCTGGGTGTTCCACTCTAAGTAGTGCCTGGCAGCCTTTTAATAGCTTCCAGGCTTCTGATGAGCACCCTTCCACCCCCTCTTCCCTCATCTCTTGTTGTTTCTGAGTGCCAGGCTCTCATTTGGCATTCCAGATGTGACAACAACACAGTGATGTTATAAACTTTTACTTCTGACATAGCTCTCTGCTTTATGTAGCCATTTCCAGTTAGCTAATTAATACCCATCATCTCAGTGGGACCATCTCTGCTGTTGATTGGCTTCAATATTCCCAAATTTGCTGGAGTCACAACTTTGCACAATGATCCTATAGATCATGATTTCATTTTTGTTACCCTCGGTTTAGAGATTTACCTCTGCTGACATGGAAATTCTTACAGGTGATTGATAATAACAATAATGAAAAAGAAACCATAGAATCAGAGTTGTTTGTGTTGGAAGGGACCTTAAAGCTCCTCCAGCTCCAACCCCTGCCACAGGCAGGGACACCTTCCACTGGAGCAGCTGCTCCAAGCCCCTGTGTCCAACCTGGCCTTGAGCACTGCCAGGGATGGGGCAGCCACAGCTTCTCTGGGCACCCTGTGCCAGCGCCTCAGCACCCTCACAGGGAACAGCTTCTGCCTAAGAGCTCAGCTCAGTCTCCCCTCTCTTGGGCAGGTTCAAGCCATTCCCCTTGGCCTGTCCCTACAGGCCCTTGTCCCAAGCCCCTCTCCAGCTTTCCTACAGCCCCTTTAGGCACTGGAGCTGCTCTAAGGTCTCCCCTTCAGGAGCCTTCTCTTGTCCAGGCTGAACAAGCTGTGTTGACATTATTATTTACTATTTTTCCCCAAACAAACATAATTGACAGACCTTTTGTTGTCCCTGAATCCGTAGGAATCTGAGAGAGGAATACTTCTTGTCCATTCAATCCAGAAAGAATTGCTGCAGCCACACTTGAATGTGTTTTCATTCTCTGATTTTACTTCTTCTGATTACTGTCTTTTAAAAAATGAAGATGAACTGAACTTAGGCTGAAAATCAGTTTTCTTCCTAATAAAAGACAATTTTTTTCTGCTAGTCTTGTATTTCCCTTGGAATACAGGGGATGAGAGGAAAAGAGGAATTAAGCTTTCTGGACCTTGCAAAATCCAGTATTTGTGGTTTCCTCATTTCTAGTTCCATGTTAAGGATCTTGTCAGGTACCTGCCCAATTTTCTTTTAGGAGAGGCTGTGTTGACTTTGTGTGTTCTGGCTTTTGTCACATTCCTGATGGAAATATGACTTTATCTCTGTTAATTTAAACCCCAATTTGTCATCATTATAAAAATACTGTTTAGCCAAGATCTGTGTTCTGTTAATCCACGTCAGTGGACATGGATTCTATTATTCTTCCTTAATTCTTTATTAATAGAGTCTTTTATCATCTGTTCTGTGACATAGTCCCTGATCAATATGAGGTGGAGAGGCCAGTAATTACCTGCTCATCCCATTTACCCTCACAACATTCATGGTGTGGGGTTAGTTTTCATCTGATTTTCTGGACCCCTGAGATCCAGGAAGGCCTAATGAAAATCAGTGTTGAAGGTGAAGAGTTTGGAAGTGTTAGGACTTCCTAATGGAGCAAACTGTTCACACTCCAGCATCCACCTCAATTCAGAATGTGTAATACCTATTTGCAGCTTTTAATTGATGGAGCACAGCTTAGTCAGAGCTCAGGCGTCCTATCTACAACCTTACAGGAGGTACAAATGAGGAATGAATGTAGCTGTCACCCTGTGGCCATGTGTCTTATTGCTGGTGCATTGTTCATAGGTCAGTCTTGGCTATGATAAGGTGTAATGACTTACACAACATCTCCTGGGGCTCAGCTGAAGAAGAGAAATGTGGATCTGGAGAGTCACAGCAAGTGCAAGCAGTCAAGGAAGCAAATTTGTTCTTGCCCCTTTGCAATTCAGAGAGGCAGGGTAGTGTCAGTTGTTATCAGATCAGTGTGATAGACGGGCTACACACACTGATATGACCTTTAGTAATCTGAGAATTCAATTAAGCCTTCAAATCCATAAGTATTGCTTTTTCCCCCATCAAATACTTCATATTAATTTTCATTTCCAAAGAGCAGTTGAAGAAAGAGTGCTTTGTTCTCTTCCTTCATGTGCAGCTTTATTTGTTTGACGTTGATAGAAAAACACTGCATGGATGGCAGAATTCAACCATCGAGCAGAAAGTCAAAGCTCTTGTTATAGATGAATGGGATGTTGCAAACTTTGCAGTCACTCATAAATCTTGCTGTACATCCATGTGATTAATGTCTAACAAGGGTTTTGATTGATGGCTTAGCGACTGCTAATCAGGTGTTATGGGACCAAATCATGAAATCCCTCACTTGGTTGGTTAAGGAAAGCTCCTGTTCACTCAGATAGGCAGGAAAATGCCTGGTTTCTCTTTTAAGTGGATTTAAAGTTTTAGCTTCCTGTGGATTTTAGTAAGTACATGGTCAGGTCACAGCTACTAACATTGAAATGTGAGACTTATTAAAATCCTCTATGAGGACTAGGAGAGTAGAACAACTGGATAACATCAGCTGTCCAGCCATAGGGAATAAATTCATAGAATCCCAGACTGGTTTGTGTTGGAAGGGACCTTAAAGCTTCTCCAGTTCCAACCCCTGCCACAGGCAGGGACACCTTCCACTGGAGCAGCTGCTCCAAGCCCCTGTGTCCAACCTGGCCTTGAACACTGCCAGGGATGGGGCAGCCACAGCTTCTCTGGGCACCCTGTGCCAGCACCTCAGCACCCTCACAGGGAACAGCTTCTGCCTAAGAGCTCAGCTCAGTCTCCCCTCTCTTGGGCAGGTTCAAGCCATTCCCCTTGTCCTGTCCCTACAGGCCCTTGTCCCAAGCCCCTCTCCAGCTTTCCTGCAGCCCCTTTAGGCACTGGAGCTGCTCTGGGGTCTCCCCTTCAGGAGCCTTCTCTTGTCCAGGCTGCCCCAGCCCAGCTCTCTCAGCCTGGCTCCAGAGCAGAGCTGCTCCAGCCCTCGCAGCATCTCCATGGCCTCCTCTGCACTCGCTCCAACAGCTCCACGTCCCTCTTGTGCTGCTGCCCCAGAGCTGGATCAGGGCTGCAGGGAGGGTCTCCCCAGAGCACAGCAGAGGGGCAGGATCCCCTCCTTGAGCTGCTGCTCACACTCAGGGGATGCAGGCCAGCACATGGGGGGGGTTCTGGGCTCAAGCTCACAGTGAAGCTGGGTCATGGGGAGCTTCTCATGGACCAACACCTCCAAGTCCTTCACCTCGGGGCAGCTCCATCCAGTCTCCGATTGAGGCTGCTGACTTTGGGTGAAGACCAAGCATCGCGCAGCGCATTGAGAGAATCTTTGAGCTGCTTTTGAGGCAAGTAGCTGACAAGATTTTGACTTGCCCATGTGTTTATCTTACTGCTTAAAAATTGTAAGGGTCTTAATCTTTATGCTGCACTTATAAGCCAAATATATTGAGTGTGGAAGCTCTCTCCTGTCTTAACTTCTCTCCCACTTGGCCATGCATTGTAGGTGCTCAGCCATGCTTACACTTAATTACTTTGTTCTGAAGAGTGTGTGTAACTGTTGAATACAGGGCACTGGAGCAGAAAGAGCTTTGATCTGTCTCACACAGTTTCTGCTGGGCTTCAATTTTATACCTTAAAGATGATCTTGCAGAGTAGTTATAAAAACTGCCTATTTTCACTGCTTTTAATGCTTTTGACTTGTTGAGAGCCTTGTGTATAACCATCCTGCCCTGCCTATTAAATCATGCCTTAAATTAACATCCTTTTCTTCCTAATCTGCGGTGTTTTCAGAGCAGTTCTTAATATTTCACCAAAACCTCATCTTCTGTTTCTATACTTCCCTTCTTTAACCAAAGGGATAATTCACTGCATTCCTACCTCAAACCTCTGTCAGTTTATTGTCATCTTAAAATCACAGAACCCTAGACCACTTTGGATTGAGGGGACCTTAAAGCTCCTCCAGTTCCAACCCCTGCCACAGGCAGGAACCCCTTCCACTGGAGCAGCTGCTCCAAGCCCCTGTGTCCAACCTGGCCTTGAACACTGCCAGGGATGGGGCAGCCACAGCTTCTCTGGGCACCCTGTGCCAGTGCCTCAGCACCCTCACAGGGAACAGCTTCTGCCTCAGAGCTCAGCTCAGTCTCCCCTCTCTTGGGCAGGTTCAAGCCATTCCCCTTGGCCTGTCCCTACAGGCCCTTGTCCAAAGCCTCTCTCCAGGTTTCTTGTAGCCCTTTTAGCTATTGGAAGACTGATCTTGGAGCCAAGCACTCTATTACACACTTAACAATTCCTAGTCCTGGACATAAAATGACACCAGTCATGGAATCCATTATAAATAGATTTCATCCATAATAAAAGAAATGAAGTGTTTTACTTGATTATATTTGAGGTTTTAATTAGATTTTTTGTGGCCATTTTGAGGTTGTTAATTCAAGTAGAGAAGATGAAATGCAAATAGGTGAATACAAGCGGATTTGGTAAATTACTGTTAAAAATGAGTGCAATGATTACTTTGACTCTTAACAATAAGCATCTATTTTCAAAGCTTGTGCTCAGGTAAAGTTTTAATTGAGATGTTTTAGGAGCTGAAGTTTCTTTGTGTTTGTATGATTTTTGTTCTCAAGCTATCCTGAATTATTTCTAATTAGGGGCATGATACCATTTACCCAGGTATTTATTCCTGTGTGATCTGTTTCAAGTTAGACAGCACAGTACTGATGCATTCCTTTCACTACAGACAGCTCTCTTTGATGGGCTTTGATTATTAATGGTTATTAAAATGCCACACTATTACTAATAGCTTCCAAGAAGGTAGAATTTTCTGACAACAAATAGTGATTTTGGGAATGCTCTGACAAAAGTTAATCTTTAAGGGGTTTCTTTTCATCTTCACTTTAAAGGATATTAGAAGTGAATAACTTGAAATCTGTTTCTGCTTCTGCACCATTGAGTGGCTCAAGCAGCATCAAATACCACGGTACCACTCTTGGCTGTGAGGTCTCACCAAGGGACCCCCCAGCCCCTTACTATGTTGGGCTGGAGGGAAATAATCCTCAGCCACATTGGCAGGACTGGAAGCTGTGGGAATTCATCTTTTCAGTGGGAAAAGAACCAAGTTTGGTTTGAGAGCTGTTAAAGGGCAATTTTTGCAGCTTTGCCAGGACTTTTTCCATCATAGGTGACCTGCAGCACATGGACTTGCTCAGATCTGTGGGTGTTATCCAGTCCTACATATAAATATGTAGAAAATAAACAGGAATACATACACATATGTAAAATATGCTTTGGAATCTGAGCAGTTCAGTATTGCTAACTTTTATGTTTTTAAGGACTGTGGTATGTCACCAACCAACAACCCACTCACCATCTCCCCGCTTCCCTTCCTGATTTGAATCATATAATCATAGAATAGTCAGGGTTGGAAAGGACCTTAAGATCATCCAGTTCCAACCCCCCTGCCATGGGCAGGGACACCCCACACTAAACCATGGCACCCAAGGCTCTGTCCAACCTGGCCTTGAACACTGCCAGAGATGGAGCATTCACAACCTCCCTGTGCAACCCATTCCAGTACCTCACCACCCTAACGGTAAAGAATTTCTTCCTTATATGCAATCTAAACCTCTGCTGTTTAAGTTTCAACCCATTACCCCTTGTCCTATCACTACAGTCTCTAATGAAGGGTCCCTCCCCAGCATCCCTGTAGGACCACTTCAGATACTGGAAGCTGCTATGAGGTCTCCACGCAGCTTCTCTTCTCCAGGCTGAACAGCCCCAACTTTCTCAGCCTATCTTCATACGGGACTTCTTGCAAGTTAGCTTAGTACTATCAGGGTTTTGTAGCAGATCGAATTGGTCAAGTAATGTAAAATAAGCTTTTACGAAATCAGAGACAGTGGCACATAAATCCCCAGCATTACATTTCTGAAAGTAAAGCCTGGTTTCTGTTAATTTTAAAGACTTTTGTTAGTTTTCCGGTCTTCACTAAAATCATGAACATTCACGTTATATTATAATGCTGATTTGTTTCCAATGCTGAATGCTTCTGCTTTCATCTTCAGATGCTGCTGACAGAGTACCTAGACATGAAGAACACCCGCACTGCCTCGGAGCCGTCCACCCAGCTCAGCTACACCAGCTCAGGGAGGGAGTTTGCTGCATTCTTTGCAAAGAAGAAACCCCAGAGACCTAAAACTCCTTTGTTCAAGTAAGTGCTGGGTTGAGGTTAGAGCTGTGCCTGAGCTGTCTTTGGTCCCTCAAGTACTGCACAGTGCTGGCTGATAATCATGGAATGGTTTGTGTTGGGAGGGACCTTAAAGCTCCTCCAGCTCCAACCCCTGCCACAGGCAGGGACCCCTTCCACTGGAGCAGCTGCTCCAAGCCCCTGTGTCCAACCTGGCCTTGAACACTGCCAGGGATGGGGCAGCCACAGCTTCTCTGGGCACCCTGTGCCAGCGCCTCAGCACCCTCACAGGGAACAGCTTCTGCCTTATCTCCAACCTGAACTTCCCCTATTTCAGTTTGAACCCATCACCCCTTGTCCTATCACTGCAGTCCCTAATGAAGAGCCCCTCTCCAGCATCCTTGTAGCCCCCTTCAGACACTGGAAGATGCTCTGAGGTCTCCACACAGCCTCAACAGCACCAATGTTCTCAGCCCGTCTTCATATGGGAGGTGATCCAGTCCCTGAGCATCCTCATGGCCTCCTCTGGACTTGCTCCATGTCCTTCATATGTTGGAGATCGTGAGCAGACAGCAGGGCAGGCCTTGAGGGGCGAACATGAGGGGAGAGATGGGGAGGTTGTGAGGGGTGGTTGTGAGGAGGCAGAGGGGTGGCTGTGAAGGGCGAGGGGAGATCGTGAGGTGAGAGCGGTTGTGGCCATGAGGGAAGATTGTGAAGGTGGCAGGAGGGGCGGCCATGAAGGGTGAGGAGAGAGAAGGAGCAGCCATGAAGGGTGAGGAGAGAGCAGGGGCGGCCATGAAGGGTGAGGAGAGAGCAGGGGAGACCATGAAGTGTGAGGAGAGAGAAGGAGCGGCCATGAAGGGTGAGGAGAGAGAAGGGACGGCCATAAGGGGTGAGGAGAGATCGGGGCGGCCATGAGGGAAGATTGTGAAGGGGACAGGAGGGGAAGCCATGAAGGGTGAGGAGAGAGCAGGGACGGCCATGAAGGGTGAGGAGAGAGCAGGGATGGCCATGAAGGGTGAGGAGAGAGCAGAGGTAGCCATGAGGGGAGATCATGAGGGAAGAGCAGGGGCAGCCATGATGGGAGTTCATGATGCGAGAGGTGGGGTGACCATGAGGAGAGAGCTAAAGGTAAGTAGGGGGTTGAGGGGCGGCCATATAAGGACTGAGATGGAGATTTAATGCCCAAAGCTGAAGCCTCATTGAGTTTTCTGTTCTGCATCCATTGCTGGTGTTTAGAGTGTAGCTCCATCCACAGCTTATCTCAGGACTGGGATCCCATTGCACTGCTGCTGCAGAGCATGCAGTGATACACTGTGCCTTTCTTTATCCATGGTAAATTCAGGGCTTGTTAAGACAGTGATAACGGGGACTGGACAAAGAGAATTAAGATAACTGTATAATTACTGTATAGACTAAGCTGTTAATCCTGTCACTAACTCGTTTAATTTAGAGTTCACCATGGAAAGAATTAAGTGGTTGGGAGGAGAGTGTAAGAGAGGATGAGAAGCTGAGTGGTTAAAGGAAGGATTTGGGGAACAAATTAGATGTACAAGAATAAAGAAGTAAGGGGGAGTTGTTGGTGAGCAGCACTGTTAGGAGAGGAGAAATGGTCTTGATACTACATCAGGATTCAGGGGCTGTGCTGAGTTTTCATCTCTTGCACTGACTGCATGTGCTGGTCATTCCTTCTGGAGGAGTTTGGTCTCTGCTCTGGTGAGACACCCACCTACCCCTCCCCACAGTCCTGCATCCAGCCTCTCTACATGGCTTTGAATGCTTCCAGAGGTGGTGATTCCAGCCTGTTCCAGTGCCTGATCACCATTAGGGCATCTCTATCTGGCAGCTGTACTCTCACAGTATGGAAGATGCTGGGGAGGGACTATTCATTAGGGACTGTAGTGATAGGACAAGGGGTAACGGGTTCAAACTTAAACAGGGGAAGTTTGGATTGGATCTAAGGAAGAAATTCTTTACTGTGAGGGTGGTGAGGCACTGGAATGGGTTGCCCAGGGAGGTTGTGAATGCTCCATCCCTGGCAGTGTTCAAGGCCAGGTTGGATGAAGCCTTGGGTGATATGGTTTAGTGTGAGGTGTCCCTGCCCATGGCAGGGGGTTGGAACTGGATGATCTTAATGTCCTTTCCAACCCTGACTATTCTATGATTCTAAGAGCCCAGTTAGAAATGGAGGTCTTCTGCACTGTCTTCTCCCCCTCTCACAGTCTATGTGATCTGTTATTAGAAGGTTAACTGTTGCCTGGAAGGTATGAGAGATGCCTCCTGCCCCTGTCAACTCATTGTTATCCCCCCTTACCATTATTTTTCAGCACTCCTATGGTTGTTGGGGTTGAGAATTCCACTCTTAGAATTTACTCTAACTTGTAGATGTCTATTGGAGAAAATAGGGCTGCTCACCTTTTCCTATTGTGTCTCTTCTTGGGTGTCCATGGACTAGTTTAAGTTTGAGGAATAAGGATGTTATTTCACCTGCAGCAGTTTAAGGCTCTCTCTGAGTTTGTCAGTTGAGAATGAAGGTGGGTATAATTGTTTACAGCTAAGGTGCATAACCTCCCATGAGCAGCATGTCTCCTACCACTCATGGTCTTGTCACCATGTCATTACCGTCACTGCAGTGACAGCAGCATTTATTGGCATCTCTTATTTGGTTATCTCTCTTCTGTCAGCTGTCACCATATCTATGGAAATCTCTGTTGAAATGGAATTTCACAGGCCACTGAGGGACGTATGTGTTTGATGGAGTGTTATTCTTGTCTCCTCTCCCATCTTCAGTGCTTTACATGCCAGGGTTTTTCTTACCTTTCCATTAGCTCTGTCCAAACCAGAGGAGCCTTCCACTTGTCATCAGAATGTCTGTTAATTCTTCACTGCACAAGTCTCTTAGGACAGGGCTCCACCTTGTGTTTTACTCATGGATGGATGCAGGTGGTTGTGCAGTGTCGTGTGATTGTGTGACCTTGCTGTAAGCCAGTGTTATAAATACAAAATAATTTTGCCCTGAGGAGAAGGACTTGGGGGTGTTGGTTGATGAGAAGCTCCCCATGACCCAGCTTCAGTGTGAGATTGAGTACCTCCCCGTGTGCTGAGCAGAGAGGGGGGCCAGCTCTGATCCAGCTCTGGGGCAGCAGCACAAGAGGGACGTGGAGCTGTTGGAGTGAGTGCAGAGGAAGCCATGGAGATGCTGCGAGGGCTGGAGCAGCTCTGCTCTGGAGCCATGCTGAGAGAGCTGGGCTGGGGCAGCCTGGAGAAGAGAAGGCTCCTGAAGGGGAGACCCCAGAGCAGCTCCAGTGCCTAAAGGGGCTGCAGGAAAGCTGGAGAGGGGCTTGGGACAAGGGCCTGTAGGGACAGGACAAGGGGAATGGCTTGAACTTGCCAGAACAGGGGAGACTGAGCTGAGCTCTTAGGCAGAAGCTGTTCCCTGTGAGGGTGCTGAGGCGCTGGCACAGGGTGCCCAGAGAAGCTGTGGCTGCCCCATCCCTGGCAGTGTTCAAGGCCAGGTTGGACACAGGGGCTTGGAGCAGCTGCTCCAGTGGAAGGGGTCCCTGCCTGTTTCAGAGGGTTGGAACTGGAGGAGCTTTAAGATCCCTTCCAACCTGAACCAGTCTGGAATTCTATGATTCCGTGATTTTCTTCCAAAAGGTAGCCAAGGAAAAACTGGATGTCTGTGGGAAAGCAGTGAATGTGATGAGATTCTGCAGCAAAAGCCAGTGCAGGGTTTAGGAATAATTGGAGTTGCTGTCTCAAGGAGACAGAGGTTTGTTGCTGTAGTTTGCCTTGACCTGATGTGTGTAGTCTTGATGGGTGGAGAAGACCTTGAGGCCGTGGTGGTAACATTATGCTTAGTATCTCACTAGGGGCAGAAGGGAGCACATCACAAACACAGAGCCGAGAATTCCTTGTTCCTTTAATTAAAATCTTAAGTGTTGTATTTTGATAGACTGTTATTAGTTCACTTGCTATAATATTAACACTCACAGTCGCAATTAAAGCAGAAAAGCCTCGTTAGTAGTAATAACCTTAACACTATTGCATAAGAAACCTTAGAAATGCTTGTGCCTTTTCTCTGAGGGGATGCCTGTGTTTTCAGGTTCCCTCTGGCCAGCTCTTCCTGAGCAGAAGGGCTTGGGGAGGGTGTGATGAGTGTTACAGCCCAATATCAACATCTTGAGGTCTTCAAGACCTCTTGAAGAGTTTGATATTAATGAAGGTGTTTTCCCTCTAAGTCTTGTGTCCACTTTGGCCGTCTGAAGATGCTTTGTCCCCACCACTTGCCCCTTCTCCCTGGTCCCCAGCACCAGTGGCAGCGCTGCCCAGTGTCCAGCCTGGGCACACAATGGGTTGGTGTTTGTTGGGCAGAGCCTGCCAGGGGCGGCAGCCCTTGACCCTGCCGGGTGTCCCCAGCCCTGAGCTCAGGCAGGTTGGGCCCAAGGCCCTTGGCCATGGGACACTTGTGACCACAAGGACATCCAGCTCAGGGCACAGCGAGCCCAAGAGGCATCTTGAGACCTTGTGGTGCCAGTTCAGTGCCCAGTCTGTGGTGTTTTATTATCAATGAGTATGGAGCTACCACAGTTGGAAGATATTTGTGTCTGCCTCTCAGATCGGTTCTTGTAGAGTATTAGAGCCACAGAATAACTATTTAGTAATTTATTTAATTATTAAAATTATAAATTATAAATAAATTATTTAATAATTTATTGCTCTATATTTCACAGGACTGTGTTAACTCTTTATTTTTATGTATAGGTCACTTAGCATTCTAGCTGGTGTTAGCCTATGGCTTTGGTTTGGATTTCACCAGTTTTGGGGCCATTTCTACTTAAATGCCTGGGTTCTCCCAGTTGAAGAGCATCTCTGTCCTGTGTCTTGTCACGGGTGGCTGCTGGAGAGCTGGGTTCATCATAGGTGGCAGAATGGGATGTGTTGGTGATGGGTTTTATAGAAAAAACATGCTTTTCTCTGCCTTCATAATTCTGCTCCAACATCCCAGGAAGTCCTTATGTTTAGAGCTACCTGGTGCTTATAAGGGTGCTTCCATGGATGGCAAACTGACTGGCTTTATTCTTTATTCTTTTCTCTAATTCCAGGTTTGAGTCCTCCTCCCATGCAATCAGCATGAGTGCCTATTTGCGTGAGCAGAGAAGGGAGCTCTACAGCAGAAGTGGAGAGCTTCAAGGTAGGCCAATAGATACTGTGCTACTTTGTGTAATTCTCTTTTGCAGGAACTTGAATATCCTGTCCACGTTATGTCGGAGTTTTATTACCTCCCTACTTTGCCACATGGGTTTGCTTAAACCTCTAGTTTTTAGGTTTTATTTATTCTTACTATGTTGTGAAGCTGTAGGGTTTCTCTTTATCCCCTCAGCATTTTCATATGGGGTCTTAAAAGATAGTCATAAAACAGGGTGAAATGCAGCCAGTCTCACCATGAGCACTTCTTATGGGTACTTGGAGCTAATGTTTGATTCCTTATCTGTAGTTTATTTCATTGTATCATATGCTGAATGTGCTGCTTGTCCTGGATTAGTTTGGTAGCTTGGTTATCTCATGTTTGAAGTTGTAGGTTTCTATTGTATGGACTAAAGACACCAGTTCTTTGTCTTTTGTGCAACACTTGAACAGTTGCAGAGTGTTTGAAAAGGGTGAGTTGCAAGAGCTGAACACTTGAAATTGCTGGTTTGTATGCCTTGTGGCAAGTGCTGTGTACACGCAGGGACGTTCTCTCCTCCAAGCATGATATCATTCCTCATTTTCTTCCTGAATGGTCTGATTCACAATAGTCTTGGGTTTGAGAGCAATATCAAGGGAAGATCTGCAAGCTGTCATAATAATGTATAGCAGGACTTTTTTATTGTTGATTCTGGTTTCTACTGGGCTGATCATAACAAGAAAATAATACATATTCTTTACATATTCCAGTGATGGACAAGCGTAGAATTTCTCTTTGAAATCTTACCCATGATAATTTTCAGTTGGCTTTAGTTGAAGATGTTTTGTGATTTACAAGGGAGGTTTTGGATGACTTTGTGTTCTTTTCTTCCTTTTATAGTTTCGTTGTCCTCAGTGAGAAGTTGAATGCACAGGAGCGTGAAAAAAAGCCTTCAGAGATGGGCAGTGTTATTGTGGACAGATTGCTTGATTTAAGTGATTCTAAAAGGATAATCTTAGTATTGATGATTCACTCACTTAGAATATAATGTTTCACTGTGGTGAATATTCAGATACTTCTGGATAGGCTGTGAAGGAAGAAACTGAGATTAAGATGTACTGAAGTTGACGGGTGCCCACATGATAATCAGTTGGCATATAGGAATAAAATAAAGTGAGATACCTGTCTTTTAAATGATGGTATCACCATTTACACACACTTGGAAGGTGTTGAGCTCACAGCTCTTTACCTTTCAAGACTCAGGTTTTCACTTTCAAAACCATTCATCTGCTCTTGTACCCGGGATTAACTGAAAGAAATAACTCAGTTCAGTAGGATACTGTGAACTCTAAGAAGTTGTATTGAACCAGCACTCTCTTATACCTCTTCCATGGAGACAGACTGAGAGAGCTGGGCTGGGGCAGCCTGGAGAAGGCTCCTGAAGGGGAGATCTTAGAGCAGCTCCAGTGCCTAAAGGGGCTACAGGAAACCTGGAGAGAGGCTTGGGACAAGGGCCTGTAGCGACAGGCCAAGGGGAATGGCTTGAACCTGCCCAAGAGAGGGGAGACTGAGCTGAGCTCTTAGGCAGAAGCTGTTCCCTGTGAGGGTGCTGAGGTGCTGGCACAGGGTGCCCAGAGAAGCTGTGGCTGCCCCATCCCTGGCAGTGTTCAAGGCCAGGTTGGACCCAGGGGCTTGGAGCAGCTGCTCCAGTGGAAGGGGTCCCTCCCATGGCCGAGGTTGGAGCTGAAGGAACTTCAATGTCCCTTCTAAGCCAAAGCATTCTGTGGTTCTGTGATTATACCAGTGGGCAGTAGGGTTTAAGTACTTCTCCATAGCTAATAGCTCTTTGTTACAAACTTTATGGGATAAATAGGGATTTAAAGCCAAGAATTTTGAAGCTGTTGAGAAAAGTAAGTTTGGAGCTGGCATGGGACCACCTGGGAGCCTGTTACACTTGCCTCAAAAATTTCAGGTGTCTTTGGGATGAGTCCTGTTCCTTTCTGTTGTTCCCAGTTGCCTCCACACCCTGACCTGACCAATTGTCCATGTTGCTTTAAAAGCATAGTAGAGAACAGCATTGACTCCAGGTGTCTGTCTTCTTCCAGATGGGTTTTGTGGTTACTGTTGCTGTTAGACTGAACTGAGGAGCTGGTTTTTAAAATAGCTTCTTGGGCTCAGAATAGCTTCCTGGGTTTAGAACTCGTTAAGAGATTCCATGAAAGTTTGACTCCTTATTGATATCAGAGGAATCTTGAGGCAACATCTGTCCCAAATGGAGATTTTGAGCATTTCAGGAGGGGAGGACACAGGAGAGAGCTGAAAGAACAAAGCCTATGAGCTGACAAAGAAGTAAAGGACAAAATACAGGAAATAGTGTGGATAGGGACAAGCTTATATTGCCCTTTCTGGATGAATTGGAAGAGCTTGAACGTGATGCAATAGGTGACAAAAAGTCCAAGTAGGGAGTCAGTAGGGACAATAGATGAGATGACTTTGCTGAGAAATCTTTGCAGTTGAACCAGCGAGAAAAGTTTCCTTTTGAATTTGATGTTAAAAATGTACTCTCCTCTCTTTCTATTACAAGCTGCTGTTCCCTTGCAGGTAGCTTATTAATCTTCCCAAAATCCCAACCACAGCAAGATCTGCATTTTGATATTTCCTTCTTTTTTTTTACCTCTTTCAAAGAGAAATACCATTTGATTGTTCAATCAGGTTACTGTAAAGCAGGCATGTGACACTCTCTCTTCTCTTAGTGCCACACAGTTGCTCTTCCTGACAGCCTTATCCATGGGGATGGTTTTTCAGTGGCAGCAGGAGGAGGCTGGCTTGTGAGGAAATCTTCAAAGAAAACATATGCATTAGGAAAAGAAAGATCCTGTAAAAGTTTGGCTCATGCCAACGTTTTGAAATAAGAATGTCATTTAAATAGCCTTAAAATGTGTGAAGATCAGGGATGCTTTGTCATTAACATCTTTTCTTTGGACTGAAATAGTGCGGTGCGTAAGGCACACATTATCCCTCAGTGAGAGAAGGGGATGTGCTTTAAGTGATTTAGAGATGGAATTCTTGTGTCTTACTCCATTGAAATCAGAGGATGAAAATTGAAGCCGTGTATTTTTCCCTTGATGTTGGACACACAAGTTGTTTTGACAGTTGTCATTAAAAAGAAGGGGGAAAGCAAGTACCTGACTGAAGTATCTCCTTCCAGACTAGCACTGATGTGGTTCCCCAGGTTGTTGTCACAGGTACAATGTCAGAGGTGGTTTCTTCCAGACAAAACAAATAATGACCATCATTAAGCTTCTCCTCTCTTTATTTCCCCAAGAGCCATGTGCTGGCTGGGGAATTTACTTGTTGGAGCCCTCCTAACATTTCTCAAATATGATGTTCTTTTTATAGTCTTATTTTAAATAATGTGGGTGTATTCTTTAACCAAGTAAGTTTATTCCATGAGTGGCTGAATGACTGAAGCCTTGTTCATCTCAGATGTTTCTCCTTTCTCCCATAACACCTTTTCTTCATTAGCCATACTTCTCCCCTTGTCTAAACCTGCTTCATCTCCCTCACTTCTTTCTGGCTGGTGCCCCCCAGTGTCTGCCTATGTCCTATGCCCACTCCCCTAAGGAGGAAGCAGCATGTTCCATGGCTGGATCAAGTGGAGCACATACTGAGCAAGCAGCCCCATGCTGTGGAAGAAAAGGTGCAGGTTGCTGCCTGGCTGGTTGGTCCAACACATCCTCACTGCATCTTCTCCTTCCATGGAGACACACATTTATCCTGCTTCCATCTGCACAACTCCCTGTTTTCACAAAGCCTCTAAGCATTTATTGCTTTGAAGGTTTATTTCTCTGCCACTTATGGCAGGAATTGGCTCACCAGCTCAATTGTTGTGAGGATGGGGCAGCCAGAAGATAACTCTTATTTTCATTGGAAGCTAGGCTAAGCCATTGCTATATTTCACCATGCTTCTTGCTGGCTGGTGGAATGAATCCTGTGTGTACACCTTATTTCATTGCACTACTGCCTTTACCTGTGATTTCTTGGGAATAAAAGGAAGATGTGGTTTCTTGCCATTGAGGGAGGAGGTCAAGGACTGGAGAGGGGGACTGTATGTGGTAAGAGGGTGACACTGGGGCATCACAGGAAGGAAGGAGATAGTCTGCAGGGGCTTGAGGGCTTTTTTCTTTAAATGGAAAGTAAGTGGTGTCTGCAAAATGTGATTTCAAGCAAAAATAAGGAGAAAGACCACGTTTCTATATATATATGTTGGCTTTTAGTTGGAAATGTCTTATGGTTTACAAGGGAGTTTCTGGATTATTTTGTGTTCTCTTACTCCTTATATAACTTGGTTGTCCTCATTGACAAGTTCTTCCCTGTGAGGGTGCTGAGGTGCTGGCACAGGGTGCCCAGAGAAGCTGTTGCTGCCCCATCCCTGGCAAGTGCTCAAGGCCAGGTTGGACAGAGCCTTGGGTGACATGGTTTAGTGTGAGGTGTCTCTGCCCATGGCAGGGGATTGGAACTGAATGAGCTTTAAGGCCCCTTCCAACCCAGACCATTCTATGATTCTATGCTGCTCATCTGTTCTCGATCCAGGCCTGACTATTTCTCACCATCAGGTTTTAAGTAATTAAGGAAATCAAAGAGAAGCTCTGCTAATTAAGATTTCAATGCCAAGAGCTAGCAGTGGAGACGAATGGTATCTGCTATGACAAGGGCACAATGTAAGGCCAACTCCAGGAAAAATGCAGTTATTTGTAGGTGCCTTGTTCCATTTGGATTCACCAAAGGGCTGCCGGAGGGAGCCAGCTGTGTTCACCCATGACAAGAACTAATCTTGACGTCTTGGATAATGAAAACACAGTTCAGCACCTTTTAGAGCTGTGTATGATAATGTATTGTCAGTCAGAGGCAATGAAGAGGGGGGGAAAGCAATTGAATTCTTGTCTGCTTAAAGGAGACGTTGTGACAAGTGTACAGTCCCGCTTGAACACACCCTTTAGACGAGGATGAGGAATAACTGCTTGAAGAATCAGGATGTTGGTCATGCAGAGGAGGGGGAAGGATGGGATGTTATGCACCTCCTGTCACGCAGCGGCTTTTGTCTCCCCATGCTACACAGGATCACAGTTGCCTTTGAGCTTTGGGAGAGGGAGAGGAGAGGGGAAGAGAATCTCTTTTTTGTGGTGTGACAGTATTAATGCAATCATCTAGTTCAGACCTTGTAAGCCCACTTATTATTTCCTCTGCATGTGTTTTCTCTGCTTTAGAGGATTAGCTGCACCGTCTCTTCAAAGGCTATCCAATCAAGGAGGGGTTATTAAAACCGGGGTGCTTTATGACTGAGAATTAATTAGAGCGGCATTTTCATGCAAAACAGCCCATTTTTTGATTAGCAATGGAGCAGGGCCGCAATTAACACTCTGGGAAGCTGAAATTTCCAGCGTTTGTGATTTGCAGGAAATGAGATTATCAAACCGGGGTCAGGCACTTGACAGCGAAAAAGGGATTATGTGTGAGGAAAGAATTTGTTTCTTGATTTTCTTTGCCTCTGAGATTGTTATTGAAGCTACAAGCAATGCAGAAGGAGGTAGAAAGGGGAGGGAGATACCTAAAAATGGAAGTGGGAGAGACCTTTTGCTGTGTTGGTGACTGTGCCGACAGATTCCCTCATCCTGGTGTTAGGGAGAGCAAGCTTTGCATCTGATTTACAGCAACAGGTTTGCTTTGCTCTTGTTGGGTTAGTTGACCTTTTCTAATCCATGTGTTTTGAGACTCATGGTTTAGTGTGAGGTGTCCCTGCCCATGGCAGGGGGTTGGACTGGATGATCTTAAGGTTCTTTCAAACCCAAAACATTCTGTGATTCTTTGAGGATCCTACAGTCAAAATACTTCCATCTAGGGGAAGGAGGCAATGCAATCACTGTAATAAACACAGCACTTCATCTCAGTTCCTTTGAGTATGTGGCCAGTGTGTTTTGTAAGTAATTTCTTTTCATCTTGTGTTGAGTATGTGTATTAAGGCTTATTAAAGGCTGACTTTGGCTATTGGGATCTGTGGAAAAGAAGCAGGGCATCTCTGTCATTTCTAGAGGGTTTCAAGAGGGGTTTATATCTCCCACTTAATTCTTCTCACTTCTAGGGCAGATACAAGGTGTTGAAAGTCAAGTTTGGGCTGTGAAATATCTCCTTTGGCTTGTGTCAGGGACCTTGAGCAGGCTACAGCAGCACAGTTTGGTGGCTGGTTCATATTGCTGGCTGCAGCAAGTTCAGAGAGTGCCAGTTAGCATCTACTGCAAGAGAGGGGGAAACCAGCAGTCAGAGTCAGAGGAAGGCTTGTGTTGGAGGGGACCTTAAAGCTTATCCAATTCCACCCCCTGCCATGGGCAGGGACACCTTCCACTGGAGCAGCTTGCTCCAAGATGCTGTGTCCAGCCTGGCCTTGAACACTGCCAGGGATGGGCCACCAGTCTGCTTTTTAAAATTACCATTTAATTCTTTTTATTACTACTTATTTTTGAGCAAAATTGTTCATGAAAGCAAAGATGGTGAAGTTAGTGGTTGTCAGCAGCCACATTAGCCACAATAGCCACATTCTTGGTCCTGTTTCTTACCTGGCAGTGTTTACAGCTGTTGCATCCTTTTTAGCAGCAGTCACATTATTAAGGAAGCTCATTCCTAGCTTGCACCTTTATCTTCATAGGTTGGAACTTATACAAGCCTGGCAGCACATCTTGGCTGTGCTTTGCTCCTGGATGCAACTTGGCAATGCACTCCAAGCTTCAACCATGACAGTGTTTCACTACTTGGTTTTGGATCCCTGTTCAGGGCTTCTAAACAAATCCTCAGTCTTGACTTCAAGCTCCTCTTGCTTTAATATTTGGATCCATACACTGTTCTTTTTTCCAGTCAGAGCCTAAGGACCTCTAGTAAGCTACTGTACAGCTTGTTAGATGCTACAAGGTCCTGTTTTTAATATGAAAGCTAAAATATCAAGGCATTGAGATGTTACATCAGTAGAAAAGCTTCTCAAATAAAGACTGAAAGTCAAAGGTGATGGAATCAGTTATGAGTTCTGTCATCAGCTTGAATTACCTTGGGTTATTTATCTTCATAACTCTCATATTAGACCTAAGCATTGCTCCCCTACTGATAGGAGGAAACACACTGAAATAATCCTCATTTTGTAAAATCCTCCCACAAATGGATGCTTCAGTGTTACTACTATTGCTCCCAGCAATAGTGATGGTGTTACAGTTTTGGGCAGAGAGACTCGAGTTTCCTGGGACTTGCTGTGTTACAGTGCTTGGTTTGGAAAGCAGTCATTGATTTTCAGGGTGCTTATTTACAGCTTCTTCCCAGCTTTAAGTTTTGGATTACTGAAGATTTTGAGGGCTTTGTGGTGAATTTACAAAGATGTTGTGGAATTATCTTGTATTATGCAGATTAAGCAGAATAGGCAGGTAATGTTTATGCCTCTGAACTGTAATATCCTGGTTTGTATCAATTCCTGGAGGTTTGTGTCAGGAGAACTTGGCTTTTGGATGCTTTGAGCCATCTCAGCTTGATGTAGCTGCCCCATCCCTGGCAGTGTTCAAGACCAGGCTGGATGAGGCTTGGAGCAACCTGCTCTAGTGGAAGGTGTCCCTGCCCGTGGCAAGGGGTTGGAAATGGGTGAACTTTTAAAGTCCCTTCCAACCCAAACCAGTCTGGGCTTCGCTGAGCTGCTCAAATCCTGATATCCATTAAATTCAATCTGTGTGTTTTAATATGTTTGATTTTTAATTGGTGTAACTTAACCAAAGTGAACGTTAAATAATCTGAATTCAGAGGTGAGTAAAAGGAAGCATCTTTCTGTAATGTCAGTTATCTGAACTGCAGAGCATCTTCTCCCCCTTTTCCCTTCTGTCATCCAAGGCAAAGCTTTCTGGCTAGTCCCAGCCAGGCAGCAGACCGTGCTATATGAGTGTGTAAGATGTGTCCCAGGCTGGAGCACATAAATCACGCTTTGCTTTTCTGAAGGACAGTGGAAACATTTCATCAGTACAGCTAGCAATAAAATAACTATGATACAGTTGAACAGGTACTCTTCTTCCTGTGATCTGAAATAATATGCTCGTCCTTTCTCCCTGTATGAGAGCTTCACACTCCTGGAATTGGTGCTTTTGTGTAAAGTTCAGTAGTAAACCATTTATTTAAAACCGTTCTGTCTTGCTGTTTAGGATCAGGATTCTCTCAGTTTGGGATGAGCAGGTCTAGTTTCTGACTACCTGCTCCGCTTTGAGGAATATTCATCGCTCCACTGGTGGAAGTGGGCTGCAGCAACCTGAAAGAGTGAAATAGAGTTTGTAGGTTAAGTGGATGGTACTGCCGTTGTCTCCTCTCCAGTTCTAATAATTTGAAGCCAAAATCCTATTTCCAAGCTCTGTCTTTCTGAAGGACTTTATTTACTGCAAAGCTATATCCTTGACTCATTTAAGGAATGATTCTGTTGTTCCTGTGTTGGGTTTTGTGTTTGCTAGCAAGGCATTCCAATGCGCCTTTGGTACCCCACGTTTAGATTCCTACACTTACCTTCCATGACTGGTAATGAGAATAACTTACAGTCATTTGTATTGGGGTTTGGCAATTGCTAAGTGCTATGGAACACCATAAAGTTAGGATGCAAAATGAAGAATGAAACTATCCAGTGGGAATATGAATTAACTGAATACAATTAGCTGGGAAGATGTATCTTTCAAGAGGATACCTAATTCTTGAAAGAGATTTATACATTATATATATTTTCTAGAATGATTAATTGCTATGATGCTTTGTATACATACATTGTTTTAATTTGGCCTGTTGAATACTGTAGAGGCCTAAGATCTGAATTCCAGTTTCTTTAAATCCTTCAGTATCTGAAGGGGGGCTATAAGGGTTCTGGGGAGGGACTCTTCATTAGGGACTGTAGTGATAGGACAAGGGGTGATGGGTTCAAACTGAAACAGGGGAGATTTAGATTGTATATAAGGAAGAAATTCTTTACTGTTAGGGTGGTGAGGTACTGGAATGGGTTGCCCAGGGAGGCTGTGAATGCTCCATCCCTGGCAGTGTTCAAGGCCAGGCTGGAGAGACCCTTCGGTGACATGGTTTAGTGTGAGGTGTCCCTGCCCATGGCAGGGGGTTGGAACTGGGTGATCTTAAGGTCCTTTCCAACCCTAACTATTCTATGATTCTAAGATGCTCTTAGTGTTTATGTTTTATGATTAAATCTTGGTGACATTTGTCTCTTTCAGCAAGATCTTACTTCTTTTATATTGAAGTTTATCCAGATCCATTTTTTATGCGAGTCAAATTCCTGCTTACTTGTCTGTAATGGCTTTGTTTTCACCAACTGAATTAGCAAGACCTTAAATACATCACTGAAATATTTCTTTTATTTATTCTGTCTGATACAGTAGCTAATGGTAATTATAAAAAAATGAGATGAGAATTCTCTGTGGAGCCTGAACTGCCTCCTCTGCAGATTTTATGCCCTTTAAGCTGTGACATCTCCAGAAAGCACGCAGATATCACAGGGTATGGCAAATGACAATACATACCTTAAGGGTGAGTGTGGAGGCAGTAGCTGTTGCTCTTGCCTTGTCTTGTACCTGTTCAGTGGGTAAAGACGTGTTTAATCTCTGGCCCTGTCATTCTAATGCCTCTAATCTGTATTTGAAGTCCCTTAAAAATGCCAATCCCTTGTTTTTCAAGTAGCATAAGAAATGCTCTAGAGACAGTTAAATTACCATTTGGATTTTCTCCTTTGGCTTTGACGGATGGATATATACATTTTTGTTTTACACTGAAGAGTTTTTCATCTTGATAATGTTGAAATGCAGCTTCACAGTGACAGAGTAGTGGGCAACATTCACGAGCCGTGCTTTCAAGTCGGGTTAAAGCCATTGAGGTGAGCAGGAATTAACATTTCCCTTGTCTTGTAAAGGTCACCCTTTAACTGAGATTCACCATGTTCAGTCCGAAGCCTGGGTTGGAGGAGAGCTCTCTTCACAAAGAAGGCACAAATTGGCAGTATAATCTCATCAGAGGCTTGGGTTCTATGGTAATAAATCATTCAATTTGAAGCTAACAGAATTGCCACGGAGCATGAAACACGCCAGATGCTTGAAAGACTTTTGTGGCTTAAAGTTTGAATAACAGTTGGAGGATTTGTAGATATCTTGAGTTTTTCCTAATAAGGAAGAACTGTTGGGAAGAAAGTAATTCTTACCTAATTAAAGGATTAAAATACATCTGATTTTGCTAGCTGTGATCTTGTCTGACATAGGAATTGAAGGTGTGCTGTTGCTATGCTGTAGATCTGTTTGTATATGATATCTCGGAAATGATTGCGAAATAAATGGCCTCAGCTTTCATCCATCCATTATACCCTCCCTTTGCCAGAGAGATAAATGTGTGCTGAGCAGGTGATTCTCTTCTGTAGAATGAAGATGTAACTTTAATCAATAAAGAGATGTGATTTAGAGTTCTGGAGATACAAAGGCTAACAGTTTCTGAAGGGCTCTTTGGGCTAAGTGCATAAATTGTTGTTGAAGTCTTTTCTTAATATATCATGGCTGATATTAGAATACTTTATTATCAGAAGACAGAAATACAGTTATTTCCAGGGGAGGAGGGTAGCAGAGAAGGCAGTTTTGCATCCAGTAAATGGGTAGGGAAAAGAGTATTTTTATGGAGGCTGGAGATGGAGAAAGAGAATGCCCATGAGAAACTATGAAGCCTCCTGTCAGGGGGCATTTAAATCTCAGATCTCCTGGCTTTTGGTTGTTGATTTTGGAGCATGAGTGGAATTTTCCATTTAGGAGTGTGTGGATGCCTGTGTGGGTCACAGTGAATGGTTTGGGATAGCAGGTTCACTGTTGTGTGTACGTTTTACAGTGCAGAGACCTGGCACTCATAACACATGTAGAAGTGTCCCTATTCTGCTGTTGAATGTCTCAAGATCTGGCCTCTTGTACCCTTCTCATTTCATTTCTTGTTGTTTGGTCTTAGTCTTTTCATAGCAGCTCATCAGATCAAGGCCAGTATCACCTTAAGGACCTGTCCAGTGTACCAAATGTAAATGATGCTCATTGCTTTTGGAGGGGAGACATTCTGTTTTCTGTCTCCTTCTTATGCCCATGTTCTTTCAGTAGACTAGAGAGGTGAGGTGGTGGCATTTCTGGAGTATAGGACAGGAGCCTTGTTTTTTAAATTCAATTAGAAGGTCCATCAGATGAAGAAGTTGTAGAAGGACATGGTGTGTATGCTGAATGCATCTTTAATATGAGCTTGTTCTGGTGCTTAGTTCAGTTTAACTGGCCTGACAGGTGTGAACTTGGATGCATTAATGGAAAAATGACTGAATGGACAACTTAGAATCCCAGACTGGTTTGGGTTAGAAGGGACCTTAAAGCTCACCCAGTTCCAACCCCCTGCCATGGGCAGGGACACCTTCCACTAGAGCAGCTTGCTCCAAGCCCCATCCAACCTGGCCTTGAACACTGTCAGGCATGGGGCATCACAGGGATGGTTCCTCACATACATGTGCACAATGGGGTCTGAGATTAAATTCTGTGTTCTGTATATAGATACCCCAAATTTCAGCATTTCCATTGCCAGTCTTTTGAGCCATGGAGTCACCACAAAGCTGGAGAAGTTGTTGAAACCACATTTTCTCCATCTAACATTTCTGCAGCTGCTTGATTCAGGTTGTTCCAAGTTTGCTGAAGAAAAACAGGCTGATTCTTTTCCCTCTAAATACTGGGCACAGCAAGCACTCACTGAAGATCTCATCAGTGTTTTCATATTTCATTGTAATTACTTAATAGTATATAGCAAAGACTTGATGCTCAGTATCTACTTTCTTTTACATAATATCAAAAATCCTCTAAGCAGTTGGGGGCTTAGAGTGCATCTGTGCTCCTCCTTGGGAGTTTTAATTGCACTTGTCATGTGGTTGTCTTGGACTTAACTGCCACCAGTAGTTATTGGATGACATCCAATGCAGAACCACTGTATTCCCTGTACCTCAATGATATCTAGAATTGTGTGAACAACTGTAACAAACGGCACTTTCTTTGTCTGCTTAATAAATATGGAAGTGATTTCAAATGGCCTCTTCCCTCCAGTCTATGTATTTCTTTCATAATAGGAAATATGTTGAAATTATGTGGGAAAGCTATAATTCCAGTAATAACTGGTTTACAGTGCACTCATGGCTTTTCCTTCAGCAAGGTAGGATGCCAATTTGGCCTGACCCCAGGTTAAGGAAGAGGTATGTGCCCAGTGCGTGCTTCTGTGACAACATGCTTGGGGTCAGCTGCCAGCCACGGGAAATAATTGCTTATGCCTTTATAGCTACTATGGGAATGGAAGAATTTACCTGGAGTTGCCTAGAGGATATTTGTACCAGAAGCAGGCAAAAATCTAGAGAGAGTTCGGAAGTCATGATGTGAAACAGTTTTTGTGGTGCTCATACCCAGAAAGGTGTTATTACATTTTTAAGGATAATTACTGTGGAAAAAAGCAATCAAAGCCTACTTCATCTGGACATGTCCCTATTTGTTCTGTGTGTTCACTGTTTCAGCCTGAGAGGACCAGGCAGTTTCTCAGTGACACTGCAGAATCTTAGAGTAGGGATGTATTTGGGTAAAACTATCATACTGAAAATTATTGACACTGTTAAAATAGAATCGTAGAGTGGTTTGAGTTGAAGGGACCTTAAAAGCCACCCAGTTCCAGCCCCTGCCACAGGCAGGGACCCCTTCCACTGGAGCAGCTGCTCCAAGCCCCTGTGTCCAACCTGGCCTTGAGCACTGCCAGGGATGGGGCAGCCACAGCTTCTCTGGGCACCCTGTGCCAGCGCCTCAGCACCCTCACAGGGAACAGCTTCTGCCTAAGAGCTCAGCTCAGTCTCCCCTCTCTTGGGCAGGTTCAAGCCATTCCCCTTGGCCTGTCCCTACAGGGCCTTGTCCCAAGCCCCTCTCCAGCTTTCCTGCAGCCGCTGTAGGCACTGGAGCTGCTCTGGGGTCTCCCCTTCAGGAGCCTTCTCTTGTCCAGGCTGCCCCAGCCCAGCTCTCTCAGCCTGGCTCCAGAGCAGAGCTGCTCCAGCCCTCACAGTAGCATCATTCCCCTCTCTGACTTAAACCAACCACTGGATGTTTCTAACTGCAACCTTCACCTTGCAACCCAGATACCAATATATTTCATGCAACCTTTTCCTTTCTAATTAGTTCTCTGGAAGAGAAGCACTTAAGAGTCAATTAGTGGTAATAGCTGGAGCATGTGTATATGGAGAGGATGTCTTGCAAGATAGGTTTATGTGTAGCTATCTGATGATTCTGATGGTGTTAATAGACATCTGTTATCCCTAATTGATGAGCTCAGTGTTGTGTTGGGTATTTCATGTATCTGGGGGGAGGGGAATACCTCAACAAAAGGCCTTTCCTTACTTTGTCAGCTATTTGATAACTAAAGGAAAGCAAATGTTTATTCAGAGGTGTGATAAGGAAGTGTGCTGTGTCTCAGTACCCAGTTGCATTGCTCTCACACACACAGGTGTCAGGCTATAACTTTTCATTTCTATAGACCAGTTTGGCATTGTTACATTAACCACACCAGACTGAGCACTTATCTCCACTGTTGTATTGTGCCTGTAATTATATAGTGCCTTACTATCAGTATATTCTTGTGGAGCCTGTTTGGAATATAGAACAGTGTATTAAAGAGAAAAGCCAGAGGTGGTTTTGACTGCAAATATTTATAGGTTTTTTCCTTCTTGTTGTTTTAGGAGCTCATTTCATTTATAAAAGTTTATATCATTGCTTCAGGGCTTATCATGGTTTGTGCTACAGTTAAATGCTTTATATTATTTCTTATTAATAATCATCGCTTACTTGATGCTTTTTCAGAGCCTGCTTTTTTCATCCAGAAATAACTGGTTCATACATTTGTGTGTCTGAACTATTCAGCTTCAGACCAAGGGGCTTTGTGTTTGCACTGGCACATGGAGTTCAGGGGTAACCTGAGCTACTGGGCTGTGTGTAAATGGTGCTGTGCCATCTGTGCACCTTAGTTTCATTTGGTATCCTGCAGGTAAGAATCCTTTCTGTAGCTAAAGGCTTTATTTTTGTAACTAGAGGATCCAATTTAGGAATTTTAACAAAGAGTCACCCACTGTAGCTTGGCCTTTACTTTTGTATGACAAAAGGCTCTTATTCTATTTCAGGTGCTACAAGTGCAAAGAAAAACAGGGGAGAATAACTATTTTCTCCTGTTGAGGTAGGGATAGAGATCTGAAATGCAGAGGTACATCTGCCTGAGGCAGGAAAAAATACAGCATCCCTTGTCTGGGAGCTAGAAGAGCAGATGCCCTGTTCCCATTCAAAAGATGCTTCAAAAAGTAGGCAGAGGATTGACAGGTCTCTGAGATGTGTTGTCCTCTGCTACTGCTTTTACTCCTTTGGAAAAGTAGAGTCCTTGCACAGAAAAGTTGGTGTTAGAGTTTTAAAGGCACAGTTTTCTCACCATAATGAGGCGCTGGCACAGGGTGTCCAGAGAAGCTGTGGCTGCCCCATCCCTGGCAGTGTTCAAGGCCAGGTTGGACACAGGGGCTTGGAGCAAACTGCTCCAGTGGAAGGGGTCCCTGCCCGTGGCAGGGGTTGGAGCTGGGTGGCTTTTAAGGTCCCTTCAACTCAAACCACTCTGGGATTTTATGAGACTATGTTAAGAAATGATTTTAAGTATTCTGAACATCCAACGCATACAGTAGTTAGTACCTGATAATACAGAAAGTTGTTGATTGTGGCTGCTCGTAATGACCTTAGGTAACATCATACCAAGACAGTTAGTGACATCAGTTGACTTGATCTGACTATTGAATGATCATCTTTTGGAGTGCCAGCTTGGTCTTGCTTCTTCCCAGGTGAAGAAGTATTGAGGAGCCCATGTTTAGATTTGTGTGACATGTTACATAGATGTCCTGGGTGTGATGTTGATGGAATTTCCTCTAGTAGAAGTCCTGTTTAGCTGGTTTAGTAACATGAAGCTGATCTCTCAGGGCTGGACAGAATCAGCTTTAGGTAAAAAACTCTATTCATTGCGTTGGGGTATATTTTAATGCTGTTGAATCTGAGTTTAAACAGATCCAGGAAATCATAGAATCGTGGAATGGTTTGGGTTGGAAAGGACCTTAAGATCATCCAGTTCCAACCTATTTGTTATGGAGAGGAACATGTCACACTAGACTATGTTGCCCATGCTTGGCCTTGAACACTGCCGGGGCCTAAGTCACATAAGGAATGTATGTATGAATTTCCCTCTTTACCCACTTGAATAAATGAAACCTACATTAGTCCCAGCTGATTTCATCTTTTTCACTGTTCTGGTAGGTTACATTGGGAATGTTCTGAGCAAAGAGCTGTTGGTTTTACGTGTTGTATGATGAACCTGCCTATTTACTTCTCAGATTGTAGGAAATCAGTTGTCTGTCGTGGGTGGAACTACAGATACCTTATTCATAGTACAGAAAACACTTTGGCTTTTCTTTTTCCAGGTGTATTTCCCTTACTGGGTGTTGGAGCTTCTGAATTAGTCTCAACCAAGCATAAACCATGTCTTATGCAACGAGAAGAGTCATTAAAACTAAGTAATGGCATACAATTGAATTAAATGTGGGGAAAGAAGATTGAAACCTCTTTCTCTCCCTCTTAATAGGAAATTGATGCAAATGGCAGTGGATAAGCAAATTATAATACGTTTTGATGAAGAAGTAGCAAGTTGGAGTGATAGGTTGGATTGTCTATATAGGAAGTTAATGATGCAGTTACAAAGCAGAACAAGGGGATGGATGTGGTGGATGTAATACCAGTGAAATTAAGCAGGTTAATTCCAAGCCTTGATGCAAGACTCCATTACTCTGCACTCTGAGTGCAGATTATTACAGTTATCTAACGTGTTTAACCCACTTAATGCTTTCTGATTGTGCTTATGCAGAAAAACCAAAGGCTGGAAGTGTTTTAAGATCACTTTTCCCCCCTTTCTTCTTAGAAACGTGGATTTTATTTTAATTGGAAAATAGCCATATATGGTGCACTCAGTGTCCAGTTGCTGGTGTTCCCATGGAGAGCACAGCAGGGATTTAATCTCATTCACCTAGAGAAAATTGCTGTGCTTGACTTATAAACTGTTTTCCAGTATGGCCTTGCTGATTGTACTCATTACTAAACTTGTTTCCTTTCTTTTGTTCTTCTGATGAGCAATGTTTTGTAGGATCAGAATATATAGTCCGCTAAGAGGGTTCTTTGTAGCCTCATAGGTATTAGCACTTCCTCAGTAAATACCAGCTGGTTAACATCCAGTCTTCTGCACCCTGTGAGTAGTTGATCCTGCTTGAACCTTCGGTTAAGTTGCTGGCACCTTCTATTCAGCTTTAGGCTCTGCCCTAGAGACTGAAGCTATGCTATGACTTCTAAGATGGCTTTGTACAAGCAGAACTTGTTAACATTTGTCAGCTTGGTGCTGCTGGGAAACAAGCCCTTTGCTTTCTGCTTAGGCTGTCAGTGATACCTGCAGGGCACCATGGCTTTTGACACATTTGCCCAGGTAAAACAGATTGGAGTTAATGGGGGTTGTGTTGGTGTTCAGAAGGAATGGAAATAGTCTCATTTTCTCTGAGTTGAACCGATTTAGCATGGTTAAGTGACAAAACCAGTGACGGTACAGCTGTATTTGTAGGCAACATCAGTAGAAATCAGAGTTTACCAAGGATTAGGACTGTTAAAGCTTTGCCAAGTTTTGCATAAGTATTTCTCACTGTAGAAGTTGATATCGAAACTAGTTTTTGCATTTCAAATCCCGTCAGTTATATAACATGGAGATACAGCATGTCAGAAAACAGCCATATCCTCTGGACATTAATGTTAACCTCCTTTTAAGATGTCTGTTCATTTTAAGTGTTTTTAAATTACCACACATCACTAGACTCTGCTTTACTTCATTTCCTCACTTGTGTCATGAGCAAGATGCATTTCTGGATGTTCCAAAGAGCAGCATCCCTGTGGCTGCAGCCATCGGTAATGTAAAGAAATAGTGCTTGCAGATGCTGCTTGTAATTTCTTCATTCTCTGAGTATTGATACAGACATTTCACTCAGTAATTTATTAGTGCTGTTCATTTTCTATGCAGTTATTTATTACTGGTGTCAAAAAAATACTGTAAGTGGATGTAGATGTCCCTGCCCATGGCAGGGGGGTTGGAACTAGATGATCGTAAGGTCCTTTCCAGCCCTAACTATTCTATGGTTCTATGATCTGTTGGTTTTGGGTTACTGATTGAAGACTCGTTCAGGAGTGACTGATAACTTCTAACGAAACTTGGGCCACAGCTGGATAGGACCCAAGTGAAACTCTAATGAATATAGAGAAACTGCCATGAACATAAAGCCTTTCTTGTGGAGCCAGACTGAGAGAGCTGGGCTGGTTCAGCCTGGATAATAGAAGGCTCCTGAAGGGGACACCTTAGAGCAGCTCCAGTGCCTAAAGGGGCTGCAGGAAAGCTGGAGAGGGGCTTGGGACAAGGGCCTGTAGGGACAGGCCAAGGGGAATGGCTTGAACCTGCCCAAGAGAGGGGAGACTGAGCTGAGCTCTTAGGCAGAAGCTGTTCCCTGTGAGGGTGCTGAGGTGCTGGCACAGGGTGCCCAGAGAAGCTGTGGCTGCCCCATCCCTGGCAGTGTTCAAGGCCAGGTTGGACACAGGGGCTTGGAGCAGCTGCTCCAGTGGAAGGGGTCCCTGCCCATGAGCATTAACGTGCCTTCCCAAACAAACCAGTCTGGGACTCTAAGATACTCCTGTGGATAAAGAGCAGGAGATGCTTAAGCTATTTACTAGATCTAAGCTAAGTTCTGCTGTGGTGGTTGTGTTCAAGTTTGGCTGGGACCTTGGTTGCTGGAGAAATGAGGGGGAAATGACTTTCATTTGTGGTGCTTGATCTCTTATGAAATACAAGTGCAGCCTCTGGTTTTCACTACAGGAATTCACTGAGTGGTAAAGCAAAAGTAGAGTGGAATAATTTTCTGCTGAGTTTCTTGATGTAGATATACATCAATTCACATACATAAGACTGGAGATTATAGAGAGAAATGGGATGAGTCTCCTAAGGTACTCGAGAGGTATCTTCTTAAGCAATATACAGGATACAACCAGGAGGTTTTGAGTTAACCAAAAGAGGTGTGATACTTTGATGAAGCTGCTGCTCATTATGATCATGGGAAGACCAGCTGAGAGCAGAGTAATTCCATCTTTGGCAGTGATAAACAGCAATACCCTGCCTTGCCTCTTGGTAAAGAGGAGGGTGTGAATCAAGAGTTCATCCTTCAGCTGGGATGTTGATCTCAGGTCTTTCACCTCCCACTTCCAGTCTTTCATGAAACTTCCAACTCTTTCATGTTCTGGAGATCTCTCCATGCCCACTAAAGTTTTTGAGGGAACCAAAATCATTGGGGTTAGGGGGTAGTGATAGGTTTAGGAGGCTGGGATGCATCAGCTTTGCTTGCCATAGTTATCAGCTAAACATGTATGGTGATGTTATGGCTCTTTTACTTAATCAACAAGGTTTATATGAAATACATACATAGGCATCTGCTTTTGTCAGGACTCACAGGAGTGAAGTGAAGGCAGAAAGGAAAGAGGTATTTTTGAGGAAGGGAGGAGAAGAGGTGGTAGGGACTGGGGCTGGGATGGGATCAGACTGTCTGCAGAGCTGTTTGCTTGTGAAGCCTTTCACATCTTCTGAGGCCTGTTCTGCTCTTCTCAAAAAGGCGGCCTTAGACACAGGCAGAACCAGATTTCTTCCAGCAAGGTAGTTTTGAATTAGATTGGATATTGCTGTTAGGGATTATTCAGGACAATGTACCAAATAAACACACACCAGACAAAAGCATGGAGCAGGGATGGTTTGGGTGGCAGAGGGATGGTTTAGATAGAAGGATGCAGGCTTCAGCCTTTGTAACTGTTTCAGCTGGTGCTGTGCTCTGAACACAGCTGTCAGGAGCACCTTAACTGAAGCATTAAAAGTGACCTAATCCATGCAGGTGGGGAGGGGAGGAAACTATGTGTGTTTTTCCCATGCTGGTTTCTACTCCCAGCAGGTCCCTCAGAACTGACACTTTGATTCACTGCTTGACCATGATCTTTGCTTTTTCTCCACACCTAAATTAACATCCATTTGGGCTTTGCTTTCTAACAGAACCTGCCTGTGAGACGATGGGTGCTGAGCTACAGCAGAGGAGTCCTTTGCTTTTTGAGCGCAGCTTCTGCTGCTGTTGGGTTAATGTTTTCACAGAGCAAATCAGCTGTGGAATATTATTTCCCTGGTGAGACCAAGACACCTCTATGTCTCAGCTCTGCAAGGGGATTTCAGGATATTAGAGAGGGAAAAATACATTGATCTCTTCTTTGACAGCACTAGCAAATGATCCTGGTTCCTGAAAAGCAATAGCTGGATGTGTTTGCTTGGACCTTGTCTATTTTGATGCCTGCATCTGCCATTGTGGACATTTATGGACACATTTGCTTTGTCTGGCTTTCTAAGGAGACAGCCATCTGGTAATACATGTACTGTCAGTGTTACTGGATCATCCTTCCAGAAAGAAAAAGGAGATTTTGCTTTTCATCTTCCCTTTGAAATAGCTCATTAATTAAAACAAATACATTGGGAAACATAATACATCATGTGTGAGATATAGCTTGGATCATGTAGAGGAGAGCAGGGCCACTGCAGAAGTCAATGAGAGAAGATCAAACTTCACTTAGTGAAGTAAGACCACAAAGTCCTATTGAACACTCCACATAGATACTGCTGGGGAAAGGGGGGAGGAAGGAGAGGCAAAGCTTTCCTTCCAATTCACTTATCATCTCTACTGTTGCTTGAGCAGTGAATCATTTCTAACTGAAAGGCAAAAACCCCAAACCTCTTCATCTTCTCTTTCTCAGGCTTTGGTGATGGGTCATCTTACTCAGCTGATTGCCTCGACAGCTTCTCATCCAGCTGATAAATGAGGGTTGCATTGTTTTTATTACACTCCAATATGTTGTCGACAGTGCTATTAATGATTAGTGGCAGGAGAAATTCCTGCTCTATCTAATGCAGGGAATCACTGAAGTATCCAAGAGGCCCCAGAAGCAGATGTGAGGTACCTGATTTTCTCTGCTTGTCAACTTATATACAAGAGATAAAAATGCAGCTTTTTGCTTCAGAAATCCTTGAGGTTAAAGCAGTGTACTCACTGACAGCTGACAGAGAGGCTTTGCAAAGCATTCATGGAACTGTGACTAGCATCTCTCATCTTACTTCTTCAGGGTCACTGATGGGGGAACTAAGTGTGGAAGTTGGTTCCTCTTGTGGTCATCTGGTAAAAGGGCACTTCTTCAGACAGGAGATATAGGAAATGGTTTATACTTCTCTCCTAGTATTTAGATGAGCAATGGACATGTTTTTGTGGCGATTCCTGGCATGTATTTCTCTACCACTTGTATTTTTGCACCTCTACAGGTATTCATGAGGTAACCTGAGTGCTCACCCCAGTTCAGATAATAGGCCTTCTCACAGTCATCTTTCCTTTTGCCTTTGATACTCACTTATCTATCTTATGAATTAAGATAAATACTGTCTAAAGTAGCTATGCTGCTCCATCTCTGGCAATGTTCAAGGCTGGCTTGGAAGGGGCTTGGAGCAGTCTGCTCTAGTGGGAGATGCCCATGGCAAGGGGTTGGAACTGGATGAGCTTTAAGGTCCCTTCCGACCCAAACCAATCTGGGATTCATTCTATGATTCTATGATTTTCAGCAAAGTGCATCACAGAGATTTGCAAGGTGGTCTTATCCCTATTATACAGGGGAAAAAATGGGTGAACATAGTTAATGGGACTGTTCTAGCAGGGCTAATACTCCTTAAATAAAGGCACTGACAGTCATCAAGTGTTGGTAATACAGAGCTTAGCACAAACTCATTTTAACTGGTTCCAGAGTTTTTTGCAGCCTGTGGAAATTCTCTGCTTGGAGCTCATGTGCTGCTGATGGTTGGTTGAAAGTGGGGTTTCTGAATGAATCATAGAATGAATCCCAGACTGGTTTGCATTGGAAAGGACCTTAAAGCTCATCCACTTCCAACCCCCAGCCATGGACAAGGACACCTTCCACTAGAACAGGTTGCTCCAAGCTGCATCCAGCCTGGCCTTGAATACTTCCATGAACACTTCAATTAGTACACAGTTATTGCAGCAGTGTAGGCATTGGTTTTAAACCAGAAGGATTTTGCAGATGTAGAAAATAACTGCATATCTCTCATTTTGAATTCCAGTTCTTTATTACTTCGAAGTACTCCCTTGCACTTCAGAAACAAAGAAAATGCACAAGGTGTGCTATGTTTTGTCTCTCAGTAAATTCAAGTGTATTGACCTGTCCATTGGTAAAGTCTTGTTCCATCCACCTTTGAATGGTTGCTTTTGGGCTTACCTTGCTCATCTCTACATAATACTGACGTGGGCTGCAGGGTGTAAGTACTCATAGGTGCTGAACTTCATGATGTTTTTCTCCACCTGCTTTGCTGTTTCAGTACCTGCTTACATTTTATTCTCATGTCAAGTGCTGTGACAAGTATAAAGAGATCACTTCGTTCCACTTCAGCTCCTTTGTCAAAAACGACTTGTGGAGTCCAGTGTTGGAGTCAAATTGGAATTAAAACACATACTGCTTACATAGCTTGAAGCTTGTCAAAAGGTTTGTTTGGAAGTCTACACACTTATATTAATGAGTACAGAAGGGACCTTGCTGGGAAACTCTGCTTTATTTTCAATTGCCAATATCCAGTGTAAAGAAACAACTGTGTTGTGTGTGCCATAGATTGTAAAGCAGATTCATTGCTGTCCCACGCTTGTCACATAAACTGGGACCATAAATATATGTATCACTAATTGCCATTTTTACTCTGCTCACCCATATACATTCTGGCCTGCTTTTAGGAACAGCTATTGCAAGAACACTAGGGGTTGGGATGGGTGATTTATATCCCCTGAAAGCAGCTGGGAAACCCCATTTTCACACATTATAAAGCATTAGCCTCTGACCCTGCAGGTTTGCGATGGATTAGCTGTTAAAAGCATGCTAGAGCTGACATGTGTAGGGGAAGGAATGTAAGAACGTAATGAGAGTTATAGAGCAATCATATTTCATAGTTGGGATGTCAGCTGATTTTCAACAGCAAAATTCAGGGGCTTATTGAGACGGTTTCAAAGCTGATAATAGTAAAAGTAATAATGGCAGTAGGTAGGTGACACCCATGTTGAAGTGCTGTCTTGTGTTCAGGTTACCATGGTGTTCTCTAGGTTTTAAAGACCCAGGGAATGCAGCAGTCCTGAAAGCATGAAGAATTGTAAACATATCAAAATATGCATAATGATCTTTGTTAGAAGTAATGTTTTATATCTACATAGCCAAGGATCTGAAAGGGAACAGGAAACTTTTGTCAGAGAGGGAAAACTGGCTGTTCAGGTGAAGCTCTGGATTTGGACTTGAGGATTGATTTGTGGCTGATGCTGGCTTTTCACTACGCTTTGTCATGGGATTATAGAATCACAGAACAGTTTGGGTTGGAAGGGACCTTAAAGCTCATCCAGTTCTAACCCCTGCCAAAGGCAGGGACACCTTCCACTGGAGCAGCTGCTCCAAGCTCCTGTGTCCAACCTGGCCTTGAACACTGCCAGGGATGGGGCAGCCACAGCTTCTCTGGGCACCCTGTGCCAGCGCCTCAGCACCCTCACAGGGAACAGCTTCTGCCTAAGAGCTCAGCTCAGTCTCCCCTCTCTTGGGCAGGTTCAAGCCATTCCCCTTGGCCTGTCCCTACAGGCCCTTGTCCCAAGCCCCTCTCCAGCTTTCCTGCAGCCTCTTTAGGCACTGGAGCTGCTCTAAGGTGTCTTGAAGTGTAAGTACTTCAGGATAACTACAGGTAGCTCCATACCCCTTGTATCTCTGACCAACTTTCATTGTGAGCCCAGCAGTTGCATCCTGGAGCTCAGAGCTTCTCCAGCACACACAGGCAGGTGCTACATTCAGTAGCTTCATTTAACAAGCTCTCATGAGCTTAAGATTTAATTCTGAATGTGATTTTAGCAAGGGAAAGCTACAGTTGTATTTCACTGTGGTGCAAAGCCTAGAAATAGCAGTACTATGCTGAAGAAGTTGTATTAATTCCACAGTGAAAATAGCTGCTTCGAGGCATGCTGACAATGGCAGTCAGTCATGGAGAAAGAAGGTAGCAGGATATTAGAGGAAATCTCTAAATGTTTCAAGTTCTTTGTTTTGTACCATAAAACATTTAAAATCTAGTTCGCAAATGAATCATTTCCCATCTTCAGGAAGTGTTTGGTGATATTGTGATAACACAATAACAGTATCAAAGGAAAGAGAGGCTTCAGACTCTGATGGTGGAGAAAGGAATTAGATGATGAGCGTTGTTCCTCACAGTCCTGAGTGCTGAGTAGAGTTTAAATTCAAACTTCAGGTTTGCACTCAACAAGTGAGTATATACAAAAAATAGCCTATTTATTTGGTAAACACTATTCAGAGGGAAAAAGCTGCACTTGTTCTATATGTTGGTATCTTCTACACAAGATACTTGAGTGTTCTGAGACTGTGATTACACTGGGATGCCAAAGAAGAGCTCAAATGCAGTGAGCACAAGTCTAATTATTTTGTTCACTAGAGGCAATAATTGGCTTGTTCAGAAGTAATGAGATAATTCAGATGTAAATTCATTTTTGAGAGGGGAATTTTAATAATGGATAATCTGGGAAATTATAGCATGAATGGAAGAATATTTTGTTTATAAAAGGAACAAGTAATGTAACTACAGAAGGTTGGGGCCATTTCAGCTAATGCGCAGCTGGAAACGAAAGCTGGGAGATTGCTTTGACTGCTGTGTAAGTGCTGCATGTTCTCTGATGTGAGCAGTGGTTTTTTAACAAGGCTGTTATCCTGTGAGTAAGTAGCAGCAGCATTCGCAGAACTTCACTGTGGGCAAGGGTGGTGTTTGTGGAGGTGAACTTTAATGTGAGAGTACATAGAATCATAGAGCAGTTACGAGTTGGAAGGGACCTTCAAAGCTCATCTACTCCAGCCCCCTGCTATGAGCAGGGACATCTTCAACTAGATCATGACAAATGATGTGCACTCATGTGGCCATTCTAAATTTAAACCTGTCTTGGCTTCAGCTGCAGCAGTTGTTTTTCTCCTTAGTAGCTGGTGCAATGCTGTGTTTGTGACTTCAGCCTGAGAGCAACGCTGCTAACACCGATGTTTTTAGTTCTTCCTCAGTAATGTTTAGTCCAATCAAGTTCTTTTCAGTCACATGCTCTGCCAGTGAGGAGGGACATGGGAAATCAGGAGGAAGCAGAGACAGGACACCTGACCCAAACTAACCAAAGAGGTATTCCATACCACAGCATGTCATGCCCACTATATAAAGTGGGGCAGTTACCAGGAAGGGCTAGATCACTGCTCGGTCAGGCTGGGTATCAGTCAGCGGGTGGTGAGCGGTTGTATTCTCTTCCCTTGTTATTTCCCTTATCATTATTATTATTGGTGGTAGCAGCAGTGGTTTGTGTCATACCTTAGTTACTGGACTGCTCTTGTCTCAACCCATGGGAGTTACATTCTTTCTATTCTCCTCCCCATCCCTCCAGCAGTGGGGAAGGAAGAAGGAGGGGAGTGAGTGAGCGGCTGCGTGGTTCTGAGTTACCTGCTGGGCTTAAACCATGACAGAACGTTATGAAAATGTTTCAGTGAACAGAATCTGGGCCTGAGCAGTTGTATTTTTTGGTATTATTCCTTAAATTTTTCTTTACCATTCTTGTGAACATCCTTCAGGCAGTTTTTGGGAACCACTACGTGTTTCCCTTTAGAAATGGGATTTACTATTAGAAGTGTCATTTTGAAGAGGTGGGGTTGGCTTATTTACATTTGTAAGCATCCTGCATAAGAATAATGTGGAGCTATTGGAGCAAGTGCAGAGGAAGCCACAGAGATGCTGCGAGGGCTGGAGCAGCTCTGCTCTGGAGCCAGGCTGAGAGAGCTGGGCTGGGGCAGCCTGGACAAGAGAATGCTCCTCAAGAAGCTGATAGATCACTTCCTGATGCAACCTAAGTGGCATGCCAGATCTGCTGAGTGTGGACGTAAGAACAGGTAGAGAGCAGATGGAGAAGCAACATCTGGCAGGTTGGACCAATCTGGGGAGAATGTAGAATTCCCTTGTGCCTCTGGAAAGCACATTTAAAGAGAGAATATGGTTTAGTTTTTGTAAGAGCATGTGAACAAATCAAAACCAGGTGAATTGAGCAGTGGGAAGAAGGCTTGAGCTGATGACCATCCTTGAAGGACCTGGATTTAATCAGAGACCACCCTTTGCTGGCTGTCTTTAGCACCTCTTCTGCTTTCACCCATGTTGTCTGTTGCCTCATTCTCTTCCTTTTTGCTTGGCCTGTATCTGACCTGTGAGTTCTATGTCAAGCCCTTCTGGTTTGTCCTGTGCTTAAGAGCTGTGGCTAATTTTAATCAAGCTTGAGCTGTCATTCCTGTTCATCAGTGTTACATTAGCATCAGGCCTGTTCATCAATGTCACATTAACACTAAAGCTGAACTCCCTGATTATTAAAGTGGATGGAAATCACAGCTCTGTGTGTGGCCAAATAGCTGCTTATCTATGGGGCTTTTGATGGGGCCTGATAGTTTAATGCAGGCCTTAATCAAGGGCTCAGGACTGTTTTCTCTGCTGGGTTTTATCCTCATGCTATTGAACTACGTGGCCCCATGCATGTATTCCCTCTTTCAATTCCCTATCTTCTATCAGGACTGGAGCGGAAACCTAGTTTTAGGCTGAAGCATTGCTCATATTAACAGCTCAGGTCCTCAGTGGTAATGAGGCAAAGTGGGTAAGAACTGGTACTTAAGGCTGTGAAGATTGGGAAGGTGGGAAATCATTAAAGAGGGAGGGAATTTGAACTGTGGTTAGTGCAGAGAATCATGTGTCAAGAGCACTGTCTGGTTTATCCCTGGGATAAATCTTCATTGCATCATTAAGCTGAGTTTTGCTTTCTTTCTAGCCTCTATCTCTTTCCTTTCCATTGTCATTTTTACCAGCATCTCTGCCTTGCTCACTTCCCCAAAACTTGTACTAGTTTGGACATGAACAAGCAGCCCAAATACATGTACAAACTACAGATTTTATATATATGAATTTGGTTTATGGCAATTAACACTTTGCTCTAAAGGTCCAAGGTAAAGGTTTTTGGGTTTCTAGTCCAGCTTTTGCATCATTGTCCCCCAGTGCTGGGCACTAGTGAGGCTGCACCTCCAATCCTGTGTTCAGTTCTGGGCCCTTCACTACAAGAGAGACCTTGAGGGGCTGGAGCAGGGCCAGAGAAGGGCAATGGAGCTGGTGCAGGGCCTGGAGCACAAGAGAGATGGGGAATGGCTGAGGGACCTGGGGGGTTCAGATGGAGAAGAGAAGGCTCAGGGGGGACCTGATGGCTCCCTCCAAGTGCCTGCCAGGAGGATGGAGCCAGGAGGGGCTGGGCTCTGCTCCCAAGGAACAAGGGATGGGACAAGAGGAAACGGCCTCAAGCTGCACCAGGGCAGGTTTAGATGGAGCTGAGGAACAATTCCTGCCCCAGATGGTACTCAGGCATTGGAACAGGCTGCTCGGGGTGGTGGTGGAGTTCCTTACTGACATGTGTTAGTGGTGGCCTTGGCAATGCTGGGGAATGCTTGGACTTAATGAGCTTAAAGGCCTTTTTCATGATTCTGTGGTTCTTACCATTATTACTGTGGGCTGAAAGGATGGACAAAAGCTTCCACAATTCTGTAGAAAGGATGCTTTGACAGGAATAATAATGGGGCATGATTTTGGAAGCAT